>NW_027271348.1:0-1200000 GCF_040938485.1 Diadema antillarum | reverse complement strand
CTCGGGTGGCCAGTATGTGATGAGCCCAAGCGTATCACCTAACTCATCTTAAAATGACGAGTTGCATATTTATATCCATTTTTGCTATATGACACTCATAAACACATATCGCAACTGCTTTCATTTAAAAAAAAAATAAATAAATTCTAGCCACTCCACAGAGGGCAGTATTACATTTTGTGCAATCTTTGGCCGGATAGACGCTCTGTAACGGTACATCATTCGACCAGTCGGCACAATTATAGGCAAATGCTGTAGGTGAAACAGATAATATCACTCCACCCTGCATTTAGACAGTCGCAACCACCTCACGTGCCTGCGTGATGGTACAGCTAGTCCATACTTACTGTACATACATTTACATACATATACAGAGCATTGAACATACGCGTAGGTCCTTATTAAACGCACAAACAGATGAAAGTCGCACACAAACTTTAAATGCTCGATAAATTCCTCATAAACTCCAGTGATTACTGTTTTCTTTACCTTCTCTTCGCAAAAAATGACAGCCATGGGATAGTTACTCCAGTGGCAAGTGATCTTAAAGCAAGAACAGATAAACAATAGTTTTCTGTATCTCGGCCAACAAGGACTCACGAAAAATTAAAGGAAGGATACATGGTTATAAAGGGAGGTACACAATTATACGCACACATCCGGTGATCGACACGAGTCAAAGCCAAAATGATTCTGAGCGCTAGAAAAACGTATTGATGTCATCAAGTATAATAAATTAACTTTCATACGCCCAAGAAATCACTGCGTGTGCCAACTGTAAGCTTGTTTGTTCGTCTTTTCATTTTCTTGTAGATAAAGGGTCACGCCGCCTACCTGTACGACGCAGTCATGCTCTATGCTCAAGCCCTGAATCAGACTCTTGCTGAGGGCGGAAACGTCACCAACGGCACTGACATTACAAAGAGAATCTTGGACAGGACTTTTCTAAGTGAGTTCTTTCAAGCTAATGAGTTAATGCAAGCACATAATTGATTTATTGTCCGCTGAACATTTCGTCCGTTTGAATTCATAAGCATGACGATAAGATTATGATAACACCAATCATGAGCAAAGGGGGAAATTCTGTCTTCATTGGTTGAAAAAGTATTCATATTTTGCTGCAAGGATGTAGAAAATATGCGTGAATTGATTCCATGGGAATTTATACAGCGATGTCATAGTTATGAGAAATTTGTTTGTTCAAAAATTCATCCTCTGAGCTGATACACAACGGATTAATGGTATAAACAAATGTTGATGACTTCCCGAATCATGGACAATGGTCTTTAGACGCATGAATAGCAAATTCAAACGGCACGCGAATTATAATTTACGACGTTCTGCGTTCTGAGTATCATGTCTCAGTGAAAGACCTGGTATTATTGTTATCAGATTTCTTTTCATCATCCTCAGGTACACGACGGAAGACCACAAAAAATTGTTGTGTGTCTGTCTATGTGTGTGTAGGTGTGTGCGACCTTGAAAGACAAACACACATCAATAAACCCGTTTTTATCTAGAATTATTTTTTTTTATTTCTGGATTTTGGTGTTTTGAGGAGCAGTCCTACATATCTTAATTCATTTTTACAACAGAAATTCAAGTGATTGTACTTATTTTTGATGTTTTTTTTAATATTAGCCATGATTTTTGTCTGACGTTGCTTTTGTCCGTTGTTCTCGCATGAGGTGCTTGGAAATGACCATGATTACGCTATAAGAACCTTTCAAAATAGTCAGAGATAGAATTGATAGCTTGAATAATCGTGCATACCTAGTACTCGGTTCGTAAGCTAATTAAATCTCATGATATAATGATGATCCCTGGATTATGGTCGAATTTGTCCGTTGTCCTCGCGTGAGGCACATGCAAAAAATGCACATAATTTCCCCACAAGAACGTTTCGAAATAGACGGAGATAGGATATATAGTCTTGATATTCATGAATACGTTGCACACTATCAGCATGCTAAATCTAATGATATCATAATAATTCCTGGCTTATAGACACGATAAAATTTTCAATCGCTTATTCGTGTGGACAAAATGAACAATAAGACCTGGGGCTTCGATGGCTCATAAACTGTGAAAGCTCTCATCTCCCCAAAACATTCCGGGAGTTTAGATGTTCTATCGTTTATTTCACCTTGACAGAAACATCCAATATTGTATGTGTTTGTGTGTGCACGTATACATGAATATGTAATCAAATGGGATATGATAGATAGTGCGGGGTGTTTCTCCTTGAAAAGTGAGTTAGGCCTTCCTGATAGTCGAGGTAGGCCCCATACTGTAGGCCTTCCTATTCGCAGACGACCCCCATGACTTGGGTCATGACTTGATCTTTGCCATGATGAATGGTAATCGCAATCAAAGAGCAATCATCCCCACAGGAGATGTCATTAAGAGCCGTGTGACCTCGTTTCTGTCTCTTTGCACAGGGAATCTTACACGTCTTGTCTTCAATTCCAGACTTCTTGAGCAATACTCACATGTAATTGCCTTCTTTCAAGCTTCATAAAAATGGGTTATGTCGTGCTATTGATACATATCACACCATCAACATTTCTATTAACAAAAAACAATATCTAATGGTCTATGCCCCCCTCTCTTTGTCTTTAACATATATATACATATATAATTATAATCAATGTGCACACGATAAAGAGAGTTACAATGAAACCGAATTAGAATGGTGCTTTTACTAATACTAAGGCCTTTCAAAGAAATAAAGGTGCAACTTATACTATTGTGGGTGCATATTGTTTGAATAAGAGTGTAACCATTAAATGTGCAATGTCAAACACTCTGATATATATTTTACGCACTAGGTCATTTCATAACTTTTTTCATAGGATTTCACCTGGAATCATCAAATAGCCAGACGTATATCAGCTTGCTAAATCTTTACTTTGATCAGTTCGATCAGTGTGACCAATTTCATCTTCGTTTCTATGGCATGCATCAACGCCAATGGTGAAATTTCCGCCTGCTTGGTTTACTTGCAGTGTTGGTAATTCTGTCTGTCTGATTTTTTTTCCCCTGCCGATTACCTCTTTTTTCTCTCTCTCTCTCACTCTCCCGCTGTCTATTTGTTTATCTCTCTATATATATATCAATCCATCCCTCTTTTTCTTTGTTGATCCCACAGTTTTCTTTTTCCTTTTACGTTTTCCTCCGGCTAATACCTCCATTAGGTTGTCATTTAAATGAATGCTGCTTTATTGTCTGCTCTCATTTCTTGCTCATTCGGGAGAAAAATATATCGGAGTGCAATCGAAGCGTAAAGGCTGAGAAAGAAGCGCCACGGGCGGACCATGTGCTTATCTTGACTTTGCTATGGTACGTTTATGAAGGGTTCGTTGATCGTTGTTGAAGTCATATTGTGCAGTCGATTTCTCCTTTCCTGTCTCCTATTGAGAAGGACGATTGTAGGTGGCTGGCATCATGAAGGTGTATTTTGTTTGTTGTGCTTGGTTTTCCCTTCTCAATATTGTTATGTTATCACTGAGTCCAGATTTGTTTTTGTTTTCATTATTTCTTCCGTCTCCTCACGTCCCTCTTCAATTTCATCCTCGTCTTCCCTGCTTTTACTTTACAATTCGCCCTTTGCCTTCAATTATCATTACAATCGTCGATTCAGTCTTGTAGGTTACTTAACAACATTTAGTCAACTAAATATCTATCCTTTTGTAGATACATGTATGAAGGCTGTACTGTTCTACGTCTTGATATGTTTTGCCTTATTTCATTTCGAGTGTACGTGACATTAAAGCTGTCGAATAATATGTTGTTTTCAAGAGTAATCATTATATCCTTTCAAGTTATGTACACACTAACATATCATCGTGGGGTTTTTTTTTCCAGTATGATAATACCTTCTTAATCTGTCTACTCTCTCCGAACTTTCTTATTTTCTTATCTCTCCAGCTCCGTTCCTATAGGAAAGTTGGCAAAGGAAAACATAAAACAAAAGAAGAACCCAACATATAGAAACAACGAACAACAGCGAACGTGAACATTAGAAAACAGTAGATAAAAGAAACAATAACCATATCTGTAATGGGGCTTGATTTCGTGATGATTGGTGACTTGTCTTTCCTAGAATAAGCACGTTCATGCTTTCATCCTATCCGCTCATCAATTTCTCCAAAGTATCCTCCTTAACCATTTTTTCTTCCATCTTCCTAATTTAAACCCCTTTATTCTCATTCTTTGTGTTTGTTAGTTTCTTCGTTTCTTTCACTGATATCAGCCACACTGCCGAAACAATATTATCAAGAGAGAAGACGACGTTTGGCAAAATGCGTCATTTACACGCCTGACGCCTGTACATTTTCATACGAATCATACGTGTCCTTCTAAGGGCATAAAAGAGAACAATGCACTTGTCTCCTTTAAAAGGAAAAGAGAATGGTCACGAACAAATGTTAACAGTATAAATAGGACGTGTGCATTTTCCCAAATCAACAAAGTTCTATTTCCCCTTCCATATTTTATCCATATCGTTGTACTGAAATTACATCATAAACCAATTAAAGTTCCAATGTAATGAGCATGCACAGAGATTTAACCAATATTTTACGAGCTGGGTACTTTCGACCTTATCGTTTCAAAAAATTCACTGATTTATTTCGCAAATTTTCAGAATTTACCAGGTTTGCATACAATTACGTCAACGGAATGTCCCTCTTTTCGTTAGTCAGACTGGCTGCTTTTAGCGTGGAAACCGACAACCGAAACATTCGCATCATCTGTGCAGTATAGACTAACATTTAACCGTAACCCTTTCATGCTGCAATTGTCCGAATCTGTCCGTATAATAGAATTGATATCTGACATTAACTGAAGTCTTTAACCGTCCATCGGAATGGCCGCAAAGTTAAGATAGTGGAACGTCATTTATAGCACATCACTTTGATTACATGTGAATAACCTGGACAAACACGGAATACCCAAAAATAGCTTATAGCGCTTGCCCTTTCAAGCTGATTCAGGCAATAGTTGCTGCTGTCTTGGAGGGTCTGAGGCGGTGCATTATATCGTTGTAAATTGCAATCGCGGGTAAATATGTTTATCGTTGGTTCTGAATATCGCTGCTGGGAAACTGGTAGCTACTTGCGTCTAATGATTGTGATCAAGCGCTTTACCCCCATCCTTCATAAAGTAATCATTAGTGAATATATGTATGGGCAGAGAAGGTGGCCCGACAGACTTTCATTCGAGCGACTAGAGAGACTACTCCAGGTTTTGGGTGCTTTTTGTTTGTTTAAATTTCGGGCTTTGTTCTGCTTGTTCCACTTCCTGGTATTAACTGATTGACTTTCTTGCTCGTGCTCCTTTGTTAAAAATTTAAATAGACGCTATTGATCACCTGTTTCTCCTGTTCAAAGGGATTCAGGTTTGTTGTTGTTTTTTTATATACATATTGTGTAAAAGCAAATAATAGTATGCATGTATATATATATATATATATATATATATATATATATATATATAGGTATGTATACGTATGTATCAAAGACTATAGAAGCGCACGCAGTGCGCTAAGAGGGAAAACTCTCCCGATTTTACACGTAAACGGGTGTGGTACGCAATGGAGCCCAACGGCGGCCATTTTAGAATGCAAGCCGCTGGATCGTCTGGAGCGTATATCACTTGGCCGTATTACCGAATATACAGAGTGAATTCTGCCTCCCTTTCATTTTCTTCTTTTTAAGGGGCATACAATATAATACAGAAGCATCATTTCTACTGAAGTAGGATATAAAATTGAAGAAATGTATTTTTTTTCCAAATTGTTGTCCCTCAAAATTCGAACTAACTAATGAAAGTACTCAGGCCTCAATGAAACGTACTCCCTCTCCCCCCACCCCCCCCCCCCCCCTCTCCCTCTAGTCTCTCTCTCCCTCTCTCTCTTGCCGGGCCCTGTTGGCTGTAGACCCCTATGTGATATTATTCGAATGATATGAATATCGATTCCATAATTCATATGTTTAGGTCGCTCTCTTCTTCTGATAATGTACGTACCATTGGTATACACTATAATTCTGTCCAGAGAATTTATTCAAGGAACGCAATTTCCTAATATATTATTTTCATATTCATATGTTTTATGGTCAATCTTGTTTAGGTGATAGCCTCCCTCCCCGCTCACCCCCCCCCCCAAAAAAAATGTAGAAAATATTTGACCTGTATTATTGATTATATAGGAATGACGGTTTCAGGGGTGCCCCCCCCCCCCCCCCCCGCACTGGCGAGCCGGGTCCGCTTGAACAAGGAAAGGAAAATAAAAGTGAAAACTTCTTCCCGAACCTCCAAATGCAACAGAAGAGTTTCTGTTTCTTTTTTGATGTATTTAAGTATAAATGTTTTAAAATTATGTAAACCACACACTCACACACACACACAAACAATCCAGTCTCTACAACCGTGACAGGTTGATTCCCCCCAAGATGTTGACTATAAGAAACGGCTGAGCGAGATAGTTTCATGAGAGCGAGTCAGTATATCAGGCACTATGACTCAAACTCCACCATGGACGTCTCATTTACAGACGTATACGCAGCCGGGAGGTGTGGAAGGGTTTCCAAATCCTCTTTTTTCAAGAATCAGATGATGGATTTTCAAATGATTTTGATCAGTAAATAATAAAATCGTGACGCAATTACAGATTTTACCCTGTTGCATTTCTCGTGATCCTATAATTGTGAGAATATACATGTGAGATCGTGATATCTATCACCATACTCCATTTAAACTGCTGGTTTTTAAATTACCGGTGAGCGTTATACATCCAACCCCATAGACTGAGTATGGTGAAGACGCATATGCAGACAAGAGGTGACAGATGTACAATGATTTACGTCTTCATATTTTGTCAAAATAATAATTTTTCTCATTTTTTGATTGAAAATATTTGAGTATGTGTTTCGAGAATATTCCATCAAAAGTGTGTACCCAGATTTGAATTTCTATAAAAATGTAAAAGCTTTCTTGTATAGTAGGGGGTATCCCCATCCCACACCATCTGACCTTCTCGACTCACTGTGTGCATGAGTTTCAAATAAATTTTGATCTTTAGATGAGAAAATCACAATTACAGGCTTTAGTTTATTTTGGGGCTCTTGTTCTTCAAAATACTTACATTTATAGACAACCGACTAAAAGATGTTACTATACTTTTTTTTCTCATTTCAAAATTTCCATATTATTTCACCAAGAGTACATCTTAAAAAACTTAATCTTAATCTTAATATTCAGCGACAACAAATTCAAAAAGGATGATGCTGAACTTGGTAAATACAGGTCGGAACAAGTCAGTCGCATAGGCACGAGGAAGATCAAAAGACAATACTGTCGCATGCTGATGGCTGATACATACGTCGACTTGGCAAAAATGCAAAAGAAAAGTGAAAAAGTCTGCTCTTACCAGTGTTGAACCATGATGAATGATGGAACTTAAATTCTCTCCACGGCCCAAACTGAAGTTGGAAGAAAGAGAAGAAGAAGAAGGAGGAGGAGGTAAGAGGAGGGGGAGGAGGAAAAGAAGAAGAAAGAGAGAGAGAAAGGGGAGGGGTGAGGGAGGGAGAGAGAGAGAGAGAGAGGGAGGGAGAGGGAGAAAGTGCCCCTGATATAACACCCCACGTCATTCTGTACATAAGCACTGCTTGGCTTAGGACACAAGTAGGCTTGCATACGGTCATAAATTATCCGGCGAACACTGAGGGACTACAGATTAGAAAGTAAAAAACATTATTCTTCAATTCTATTTCATGATTACGCAGGAAAGCTACTTCTATATGCCATAATGAGGTCCTAAATACATCTTTCATGCATGCCCCCTGAAAAAGAGAAAATGAAACGGAGGCAGAAATACGCCCTCTATCGATCACCCGGCGGTTTGCATCCGAAAATGACGACCGCATCCGCCCATGAGCGTACTACGCAAAATCGGGAGTGTTCCCTCTTAGCGCACTGCGTGCGCTTCTATACTCTTTGACATGTATATATATATATATATATATATATATATATATATATATATATATATATATATATATGTGACCCTGCATCACAAAACCAACAAAAAGTCGCCAGACGTGGATTTTTAGTTAAGGGCAGATTCTTAAAGAGCAGTCTCTAAGCTTTAAAATGATGTATAACTCTATTCAAATGGACTCCTTTAACCTATCTAAATATTGGAAAGAAAGCACACACTCAGGAAAAGTGTGAACTGAGAAAAGAGGCTCTGAAGTACAGGGTCTATTCAAGTGTTTAATCTTTACCAAGCCGTGCTAGCTGTGCAATGATAGGGACAAAACACAGGATGTAAACCATCCGAGCAACAAGAATGAAGGGATTATTAGTTTAAGCTGAAATTAAGCATGTGCTATTATCACATTCTTTCCATGATCAATGCCAACTTTCAAAGCAGTAGACTTATCCTTTCAAAAGTGAAGAGTGTGTGAAGGATTTCAAGAAATGAAAAGGGGACTCTAAGACATACCTGATCATTCTATTCTCCCCCAAAAAAGGGTTGTAGAAAAACTGCTGAAAACACACTTTCCCATTCATGTTGTGATCCCAAACTAAAGAACAATTAGAAGAAGGATAGCTTTATCAGAAAATATGACAAAGTCAAGATTGACTCAGTACTGTTGACCCATTTCACCTTTTTGAGTCCTCTTGTAAAATCAAGGGGTGCGACTTTTTGTTCGTTTTGTGATGCACGGTATAAATATACAACTGTATGTATGTATATATATGTGTGTGTGTGTGTGTGTAAATATATATATATATATGTATATATATATATATATATTGTGACAGCAATTCAATCTTTACTCGCGTGATATTTTTACTAAAATCTGACTTTTTTGGTGTAGCTTTTCTAAGCTGGTACCTTGACTTCATTTTCGGCACATATTTGGACTATAAAGGTATTGATATACATAATATATATATATATATATATATATATATATATATATATATATATATATATTTGGGTACAAATGTTTGGGTTCCAACACCTACTTCTTTTAAAGAAAGTTCTTTGGTATCACTTGGGTGACAGACTACTAATTAGATTCTTTGACATGGCTTCATTGAGATTTATATTCGTAAAAATCTGTCGATAAGATCTGAAACGTGATAGGTGCAATACAATCTTGATATTTGTCTTTAACCTATTCCACATATAAGTCACACTGGCAATTACCGCTGAACTATTGATAAATAGTATACACAATTGTTACTCGTGTGACACACGTGACGGAGTATCTCAAATCATACATGTGTTTAGACTATCACGTGTCTGTAGAACCAGTAATCATTGCAGTATATAAACAGAAATGGTTAGGACGAGATTTGCTTATGCAGGCGTCACATGGTCCCGAAATTTAGCAAAGATGGGCACAATAAAGGAAATCAGATTCGGTACAAGTATGATTTTTTGGTAGCCTTAGAAAACTCCACCGGTGCGACGGTTATATGATGGCCCTCACGAATAATCCGATTGTTATACGATCGGAGCCGAATAGAAACGTCTTTTGCAGCCTGTTCCATGGGGGGGGGGGGGTAGCGGTTAAGATAGGGGGAAAGAAGCAAGCAGAGAAATGGCAAACATACACCTTAGCATTTTGTTGCTTGATTGTTTCTTTCATATTCAAGTAGTATCAAACTAAAATGAGGGAGATGGGTAGTTGCCTTCCCCTTCTTCCTCGGTGCTTTTCTTTTTCTGCATGCTCTCTTGATGAACTGTTCACAAGGGTTGCGTTTGATGAGATGCACAACATGCTCCCGGGCATACTAGTTGTCAATGCTCTTCAATATATACCTCCCAGTGCACAGTTTTCTGATGTAAGTTGCATGATCACATTATTTTGCAAAGTTAGCAAATAAAATTAAAAATTCGAGCTGGAGGTTTGAAAAAAATATACTAGTCTTGTTAAAAAAAAAACCCCAGCAGAATAAAAATTATTGTTTACAAAGAAAAAAAGAAAGTATTTGTACTATGACGCATTTGGTATCAAATGTCAAGAGCATTATTCTGTTAAATCTTGTATGTGATTTTGCAATCGCTCACACTCTCTTATCTTCTATTCTCTTAGAAAGAAAGGGAAATTGACCATGATATATGAGCCCGAAGGATAACAAATGTAGGCATCGTACAGGAAGCTCACATTTCATTTTAATGACAGACGATTTAGCTTAAATGAGTTATCACATGGTTTTCAGCTCTGCAAAAGACAACGGTATTCACAATGCGAGGCGTTTCATGCTGTTTTCATTTTTTTTCTTCTCTTATAATGAACGTTTTATGTGAATAAGTGGTTACTTCAATACGCGCATACAAACATTACTTTGTCAGAAGGCATATCATATTTCTTAGCCAGCATTATCATTTTACCGAATTTAATTTTCCGTCAATTTTTTACATTTTTCCAGGCGTGACTGGGGTCAGTAGTATGATAGACAAGGATGGCGATACCATTGCGAAACGTCAGTGTCTTCTCCATTCAGCCTAACAAAAGTAGCGAAGTTGGTTACGTTATAGAGCCGGTCGCCATTTTTTCAGGAGCAACACGGAACAACGGTAAGAGAACTGTCAATACATCACAAATCCTATTGTCCATGTTTCGTTCTCTGGCAGTGACTGAACGACAAATTGGTATAAATATTAAAGATAACTCATGTTTCGTTTCTTATGGTTAATGATCAATCAATTAGAATGATCTCATAGCTCATAACAAGAAAGTTTTGGGTGATGTTACACTAACATAATTTTTTCGTAGCTATATTATATCTCAATGTATTTATTGATACCTACGACTAAATTCATGTGATGGAGTAACCAGAAGTCTTGCCAGGAGACAAACTGAACGATCTCACAAATCTTCATACCTTGCAATTGATTTTGGATGACAAAATCATGTCTTAATCATCTGCCATGTTGTCATGATAAACCCTTAAACAAAAAAGACGACGGAGCGTAGGAGCTTGGATTTTATTTTTCGAGACATATTTCTATAAATATTACACAGCTGTCTACGTTAAGATTATAGCTCAAAATACAAACGATATTCCTTTCCATACTTATGAAAATATTTTTTAAAAAAACCGTCATTTTTGTACTATGTAAAGGATTAACTTTTGTTGTTAGATAAAAAGATACTAGATAATATATTCTACGAATATTACGTAGTTTGTTTAAATTAAATTGTTCAATTATGGAGTACGATACAGTATGCGATCAGTGGTTTGGCAATGAATGAATGAATGAATTAATTAATTAATTGCCTTATTGTCCATGAAGGAAATTCTCTTTTCACTGGTTTTTTACATGTAGTCCACATAATGAACAAGACAAAAAAATACATTACATATTACAAAATTCAAAGGTACATATTGCATAACATATAATTCTGCTTCCCAATGTATACATAAGGATAACATATGAAATAGACCAAGTATAGCATATGAAATAGACCAAGTATGGATAATACAACTTGTAAATCAATTTTTGGCTAAAATATTCTGTATTATATAAAATCATAAAAAAACTTCTAATAGTTGCTCATATAATGTCTTCATTTAAAGAAAAAAACAGTATAATATAATCTTTAATTACAACATATGAGTTTAAGTTACAAAAATATATATACATGGTGAGATGTATGTGTGTGCAATAGCATTTGAGGAGTAATATGAGGTATAGTGTGAGTAAGGGTGGTATGTATTTTGTATGTGTGAGTGTGTGTATGGGTGCGCGTGTGTGTCTGTGTTTGTGTGAGTAAATTCTTCTTACACACATTTCAGAATTACGTCATCAATGTAATGTTACATCAATGTTACATCTAATACACCAAAAAAGAAAAAAAAGAGAAAAATATAGAATTATCCATAGTTATTACGATCAATTGATATCTGGGTAAGATATTCATGACGGGTGTGACACAGACCTTCGGACTTGCGCATTATAGAGATGTATGGCGTTAGGGATGAACGATTGCCTGAAACGGTATTTCTGAGTACGTGGAACACACAAGCGAATACCTGAACGGTTGAAGGTAAAGTTTTCGTTGAGTGGGTAGGTGGGGTCCTGCATAATCTTCCGCAGTATGGAAGCAACTCTCTTCTTGATAGACATCATCGAGGGATGGCAAGTCTAGCCCTAATAAGCGTTGGACTATTTTTCTGGGACGATTTAGTTTCTTCAGATCACATTTTGTTGCTTGGGCAAAATAACACACAATATTATAAGTTAGAACACTCTCAATGATGGAGTTGTAGAATAGAGCAACGAGTCTATCTTCCACATGGAGCTAACGAAATAAAGCCTCTGATTTGCTTTTTCTGCAATGATTCGATATTTTTTGACCAGTTTAGTGAGTTGCTTATGGTCGTTCCCAAGTACTTGTATTCCTGGACTTGTTCCACTACTACCCCGTGAATTGTAACTGCCCTATGCTCAGTGGCATTACGTCTGTGATCTATGATCAACTCCTTTGTTTTCGACACATTTATTTATGGCACTGCATAATGGTGTTATTTTTTTGATAACTATCATGTGTGCAGGGAGATTGGAAAAAAAAATTTAGTAACCCATGAAATAAGCTTAAAGTGTCCTGACATTTCATTCTAATACAAAAATGTTGAAAAAGGCCCTTGCGAGGAGAATTCTCCTTACTTTGACTCTCTCTTTTTTTGGTGAGGACAGGTATCATGTACTCCTACAACTAGCCAAGCTCATCAGTCACAAAGTGATATTTTAGTCTTAGCACTATTTGCAAGTGATATTACTCGAAGAATAATACACATTGGCTAATAAGCGCACATCATTTGTGGCATACAAAAGTACGTACACGTACGTTCTTGAGAAACAAAACTTTACGATGATTCTGAGCTCTCGCTCGCGTTGTTCGCGCATATAAATGTGTATGAATAAATGTTTCTGAAAGGATATTGCATGACAAAGTAATGTGACTTCTGTTATTTTGAGTCAATAATAGCGTAGCACAAAATTTGATTGATTAGACGTGAAAATCTATACAATACATTCCGAAGCACTTGCTCTCTCTGCCCGTACTTAGAAAACTTATAGTTTTCATAAGTTATCATAATCCTTCGCAGTGATTTTTTTTTAAATATGTTTAATTCCCTAGAAATTTTTGTTTTTAAATGCTTTATAAACACAACTCTTATACCCTGTTTTTACAAAAAGTCCCTACCGTGGAAGTGGGGTATCCCGCTCCCAAGAATTTGCCTTCGCTCCCTCGCCGAGGATCTCACACCGTCACATAAATGTGTCCCCGTCGAGATTTTGCAAACAAACAAACAAACAAACAAATAAAAAACAAACCAACCCAACAAACAAACAAACCAAAAGTGTTCCGGCGCGCTTGACCATAACAATGCACAGGCCGTCATCGTTGCGATTGATAACTTGTATTAAACTCAAATCTCTCTCAAACGCGAAGCCACATAGTCCTACTAGTCTGGTAGGAATGGGGGGTACCCATGCACCCTCCGAACACATTTTTTTGACTTACTTTTTTGTAACCCTTAGGGTGTCTAGTTAATGATTTTTTTTGTTCCCAAGAAAAAATCGTGTCCCATGGGGGTCATTGGCGGCCATCTTGGCAGCCATCTTGGATTTTCAGGGAAAATCATTAATTTCCATAACTTTTGAACTACACAGCATAAAATTACAAATGAAGCATTTCTTCAGGGTAAATGTGACATGAGGAATCAATTGAAATGATTGTTTACGTGATCAAAGCAAGTTTGAAACAAGAAAAGCCTAGAAATATAAAAAAGTCAGTGTCATTTACACCGAAAAATACCCAAGTAGTTTAACTTTTGAATTACACAACATACAGGGACAAATAAAACATTTCTTCAGAGTTAATACGGCATGAGGAATCGTTTGAGATAGTTATTTACATGATTAAAGCAAGTTTCATACAAGAAAAGTCCAAAAATGCGAGAAAAACCTGTGTCGTTTAGTCTAGAAATTGCCCAAATAGTCCATAGGCATACGTGCCAATCTCATACCTCATAAGAGTGACTAACCACTTTGTCTTAACAGTTTGGCAGGAATGGGGGGGGGGGGGGGTCCCCATGCACCCTCCTTTTTGTATCCCTTAGGGTGTCTATTTGATATCTCTTTTTTTTTTTGTTTCCAGGTAAAAATCGTGTCACATGGGGATAATTGGCGGCCATCTTGGATTTGCGAGGAAAATCATTAATTTCTATAACTTTTGAACTTTCCAACATACAAGGACAAATAAAACATTTCTTCAGGGTAAATGTGCCATGAGGAATCGGTTGAGAAGGTTATTTACATGATTAAAACAAGTCTGATACAAGAAAAGTCCAAAAATACGAAAAACCGTGTCGTTTACTCTAGAAATTGCCGAAATAGTCCATATAAATACATGACAATCTCATACCTCATAACAGTGACTAACCACTTTGTCTTAACAGTCTGGTAGGAATGGGGGGGGGGGGGGGGGTCCCATGCATCCTCCTTTTTGTATCCCTTAGGGTGTCTATTTGATTTTTTTTTTTGTTTCCAAGTTAAAATCGTGTCCCATAGGGTCATTTTCGGCCATCTTGGATTTGCGAGGAAAATCTTTAATTTCTATAACTTTTGAATTTCACAACATGCAGGGACAAATATAACATTTCTTCAGGGTAAATGTATCATGAGGAATCGATTGAGATGGTTATTTACATGATTAAAGCAAGCTTGATACAAGAAAAGAACAAAATATGAAAAATTTAGTGTCGTTTACGCTGTAGAGTACCCGAATAATCCGTATAGTACATACCTGACAAACTACTCCACAAAAGTGACTTAACACTTTGTATTTAGATCATAGCTCAAATATGGTGTTTTGTATCAAAAACACATTCAACATAATCCTTAAAAAAATCAACTCCAAGCATTTTGAAGCCTCACTTGTTGAAATCAAATGAAGAATGTAAGCACTATGGCAATTCATATGCAAATACCCCTTTAAAAAATATCAGATCAAAAGAGGTAAACATACAAATTTAGATAACAACATGTGAAAGTGACTCATCGACAAAAATAAAACCTAAAATGAAATTGAACACTTTTTTTGCGAGCATTCTATTCCATTTGATTTTGTATTTGAAGAGTTTGAGTTGGGGGTATTTTCATGAAAGCAATCACTCTGCCAAAATGCTCGGTCGATTCCAACAATTTAAGTGCCAAAATGTTATCATCAAAACTTATCAAAAAGCATCAACTCTCTTCTGAAAAAGCTACATTGGCTATGTGTTGAACAGAGGATTGAGTATAAGATCAGTTTGGTTGTGTACAAGGCACTGAATGGCAGTTCTCCATCATATATATGTGATCTACTAGAGCCATATGTCCCAGCAAGAGAAAATCTACGTTCTGCAGACAAGTACCTGCTGGTGGAACACAGAGCACACAACTCTTGGGGAGCTCGTTCATTCCGCGTGGCTGCTGCAAAGATATGGAATGGCCTTCCACAGTCTATCCGCAGAGCTCTTACCACAGAATCTTTTAAAACAGCCCTCAAGACCCATCTCTTCAAATTGAAAAACTAGCCAATGTGTAAAAATGTATGTTTACACATTTGGAGACAATTACTTCCTGGAACTATTTCTTTTTATTTTAATTGTCATATCACAAGCGGTGCACCCATGAAATTTAAGCTGAATTATGTATTCATTTTGGAGCAAGCGCCATGAGCGCCTGACTTGGCGGATACCGGCGCTATACAAGACTTCATCATCATCATCATCATCATCATTTTAGATTAAGTTAAAAGTGGTTCATTCAAACGTATTTGTTTAATGCCTTCCTGTCTTAAAATAAAGATATGGATTTCGCTTGACAGCCAGAAATCCACTCAGTGAATAGAGACTGCTATATCAATGTGGATTGCGGCAACTGATTTTTGAATATATGCATACGAATGGCTATTGTGCTTACATTCTGTATTCTATTTCAACAAAAGAAAGTTGAAATTGTTTGAAATTAACTTTTCTTTCAAATTCGTTTAAAAGTTGTCTGATACAGGACACAATATTTAAGCTATGATCAAAAGACAAAGTGGTTAGTCACATTTTGTGACTTGTGTATATGTTTTCCATGAAGTATGGAATTATCCTATATCGAGAAAAGTAACACAATATGACTTCACTTTGTCAAAAGTATTCTGAATTCTCATCCTGTGCAATTATACAAACCACAGAAGCAGTAAGCGATATGTTAGCTTTTGGTTTCACACTTCTGTACTTTCCAGTCATCATCAAAACGATCATTGTAATCAGTGAATGGCTGTTCCTCTTCATCCTCCTCCATCTATACGCAGTAATTTTCTGAAGTAAGTTGATGAGGGAAGTGGGAAGGATAGGGCCACTTAACCACACCGGGTCCATGATACCGAAGGCTGTCTTCTGCCGCCCTTGTCCAGGATCAAAGGGGTTAGCGCACCAGAAGATTGGCTGGTCAGCTCGCTTAAAGATGGCAAGGTGGTGGTTCACACATTGAAAGTGTGGGATAAGGTAGCCTCTGCCAGGTGGGAGCATGGAGAAATCCACCTTGGATTTGGTCATCAGTTGCTCGCCCTCTCCCACCATCTGCTTCAGCATGAAGCGGGCACCATTAATAGACTTCTCCCGGGCCTTGCTATACATTTAAGGCATGTGAATGCTCTAATGTCATCTGTCACCTCTGGCTCCACAGACCACCCATCATCAAGATTTCTGAGGAAAAAAACATTGGCACATTATCAAGTCATACTTTAAGATTTCAGTAGTGTTTATTATGATATAATACTGAGCAACTAACTAGATTTCAGTAAGATATTTTTGAAATTATGATATCAGACTACTCTCACCTGAATGCTGTGTCGTACATGGGATGGATTTGTAGATTCTTAGGGGTCCAACTTTGCCCAACCCTTGAAGGCACTTAATTGTTACATCTTCCCCGGTAAACGCATAATAGTCCAAGTATTGTGGTACAGTAGTCAGCTCCCTTTGATTCTGTATTCCAGTTCACTGACATTCAAAATCAGGCAATACTTGACAGTCCGTTTATTAAGGAAGATACTACATTGTAGAAGTGAGGGGGATGAATTAAGCATGGAGCAAGGGGATCAAGAAAATGTCTGTGTCTGGAATCCTCACCAAAGCTATCTTGTACCCAAACTTAGCGGCGCACTTGAGATATGCTCTAGAGCACGACCCTGGTGTCCGTCTCCTCCTGGTTAGACAGCCGCTCATGGATATCGCCTATCGTCTCGTGGAACACATCGTTGTGTAAACAAAAGGAATGTAACAGCAGTCACATTCTCTGAAGCTTAAGTGATTCCTGTTACATTCTTTCTATTCACACAATGATGCGTCCCAGGAGACAATAAGCTCTATCCATGAGCGGCTGTCTAACCAGGAGATGGATACCAGGGTAGTGCTCTACCTCGAGTATTCCACTAAACTGGGTACAAAGCAGCTGTGGTGAGGACGCCAGACACAGACATGTTCTTGATCTTCTTGCACCATGCTTACTCCGTCACCCTCACTATCTTCCTTGATAAACGGAGTGTCGAACATTGCCAGATTGTGAATGTCGGTGAACTGGCATACAGAATCAAAGGGCGCTGACTACTGTACCACAATACTTAGACTACATGTGTTTACCGGGGAAGACGTAACAAGTGCCTTCAAGGGAAAGGGCGAAGTCGGACCCCTAAAGAATCTACAAAGCCACCCCATGTACCATACAGCATTCAGGTGAGAGTAGTCTGATATTATAATTTCAGCAATATTTTACTGAAATGTGGTAAATTGTTCAATATTACATTGTCATAAACACTGCTGAAATCTTAGAACATAACTTTATAATGTGCCAATGATTTTGCCCCCCTCAGAATGATGGGTGGTCTGTAGAGCCAGAGGTGACAGATGAGATTAGAGCATTCACATGCCTAATGTATGACCATGAGGCCTGGGAGAGTCTATGAACAACAGCATCATCCTGAGGTAGATGGTGGGAGAGGACCAACTCCAGAGTGGATTTCTCCATGTTCCAACCTTGAAGAGACAACCTTATCTCACACATTAAATGTGTGACACATCGCCTTGTCATCTTAAAGAGAGCTGCAACCAATCTTCTGGTGCTCTGTATATGACCCCTTTGATCCTGGACAAGGATGGCAGAAGACAGCCTTCGGTATCATGGAGCCAGTGTGGTCAACTGGCCCTATCTTTCCCACCTCCTTCTATGACTTGCTTTAGAAAGTTACTGAGGAGATGAAGGATGATGAAGAGGAGGAGGCTGACATTGATTACGATGATGGTTTTGTTAATGACTAGAAATAACATGTGTGAAATGGAAAGCTGACATATCGCTTACCGCTTCTGTGGTTTGTACAGCCACTCAGGATGAGAATTCAGAATACTTTTAGCAAAGTGAAATCATACTGTATTACTTTATTTTTTCAATATGCATTAATTCCGTACTTCATGGAAAGCGTATACACACGTCACAGATGTAAAAATCACTTTGTCTTTTGATAATAGCTTAAATGTTGCGTCTTGTTTCAGACAACTTTTAACAGAATTTGAAAGAAAACTTAATTCCAATCAATTTGAACTTTCTTTTGTTGACTTTGAATACAGAATGTAAGCACAAAAGCAATTCATATGCAAATATCCCGAAGTAAAAGTAGCAGCAATTTACATTGATAACAGTCCTTATTCACAGGGTAGATTTCCGGCTGTCAAGTGATTTTTTCTCTTTGTTTCTGACAATAAGCTTTAAAAAGTTCAAATGAAAACATTTTGGCACCTAAATTTTTGAAGTCGACTAAACATGTTGGCACAGTGATCGTTTTGAATACAAAATGAAACGAAATTGAACGCCCACAAAGAGTGTTAAATTTCATTTCAAGTTTTATGTTTGTCCATTAGTCACTTTCATGTGTTGTGATCAACATTATTATCATGTGTGACCTCCTCTGACCACTTATTTTAAGGGTATTTGTATATGAATTGCCATAGTGCTTACATTCTTCATTCGATTTCACCTAGTGCGGGGTTACAATGCTTGACATTAATTTTCACTTCAGATTCTATTACATGTTTTTGATACAAAACAAAATAGGCCTGTTTGGGCAATGATCTAAAGACAAAGTAGTCAGTCACGCTTGTTAGGTATACAATTTTTCATGTATGTTGCATGAAATATTTGAGCAATTTCCAGAGTAACAACACTTAATTTTTCATATTTTTGGACATTTCTTGTATCAAACTTGCTTTCATCAGAACTTGCTTTCATCATGTGAATGACCATCTCAATTAATTCCTCATGCTGCGTTTCTTCTGAAGAAATGTTTTATTTGCCCCTGCATGTTATGTATAGTTCAAAAGTTGAACTATTTGGGTGCTTTTCGGTGTAACCGACACTGGATATTTCATACTTTTGGACTTTTCTTGTATCAGACTTGTTTTAATCATGTTAATAATCATCTCAGTCGATTCCTCATGCCACATTTCCCCTGAAGAAATGTTTTATTTGTCCTTGTATGTTGGAAAGTTCAAAAGTTAGAGAAATTAATGATTTTCCTCGCAAATCCAAGATGGCCGTGTGACACGATTTTTACTTGGAAACAAAAAAAAACATCAAATAGACACCCTAAGGGATACAAAAAAAAGGAGGGTGCATGGGGATCCCCCATTCCTACAAGACTATTAAGACAAAGTGGTTAGTCACTCTTATGAGGTATATGAGATTGTCATGTATGTATATGGACTATTTGGGGAATTTCTAGACTAAACGACACTGGTTTTTCTCGCATTTTTGGACTTTTCTTGTATGAAACTTGCTTTAATCATGTAAATAACTATCGCAAACGATTCCTCATGCCGTATTCACTCTGAAGAAATGTTTTATTTGTCCCTGTATGTTGTGTAATTCAACAGCAAAACTATTTGGGTATTTTCGGTGTCAACGACACTGAAATTTTCATATTTTTAGGCTTTTCTTGTTTCAAACTTGCTTTAATCATGTAGATAACCATTTCAATCGATTCCTCATGTCACATTTACTTTGAAGAAATGCTTTATTTGTAATTTTATGCTGTGTAGCATCAAAAGTTATGGAAATTAATGATTTTCCCTGAAAATCCAAGATGGCTGCCAAGATGGCCGCCAATGACCCCCATGGGACACAATTTTTTCTTGGGAACAAAAAAAAATCAGTAACTAGACACCCTAAGGGTTACAAAAAAGTAAGTTAAAAAAATGTGTTCGGAGGGTGCATGGGGACCCCCATTCCTACCAGACTATACTACCAGCAATGGAAACTGTTCTCCTTTTTGCTCCTGTAATAGCTAAAAAAGAGGGGGATCTTACTTCAGGTTTCAGGTTTATTCAACACTTTCATAAAAATCAACATATAACAGAAACAAACAGCATTACAAACAATAAGACTACATAAAAACATTAGTATTACAACAACATTCATGACAAATACGGCAAAACAAAATAATTGGATAGTGTTAGGAGACAAGCATGAAGGCACAGTCTTATATTTAAGCTTGTTTCCAAAAATACATATATATTATAATGAATCATGTAATCGAAAATATCTTTCATAAATATAAAAACATATAAATTTCATCAAATCAAAACAAGATTATACGTGCCTATATGTGACCCTGCACCTCAAAACAAACAAAAAGTCGCCAGACATGAATTTTTAGGTAAGACCATATTCTGAAAGAGCAGACTTTAAGCTTTAAAATGATGTATAACTCAAATCAAATGGACTCTCTTAACCTATCTAAATATTGGAAAGAAAGCACAAACTCAGGAAAAGTGTGAACTGAGAAAAGAGGCTCTGAAGTACAGTGTCTATTCAAGCGCTTATTCTTTACCAAACCGTGCTGGCTGTGCGATGAATGGGACAAAAAACAGGACGTAAACCACCAGAGTAACAACGATGAAGGGATAATTAGATTAAATGAAATTAAGCATGCCTCATTAACACATTCTGTCCATAATTAATGGCAATTTTCCAAGCAGTAGCACTATCCTTTCATTAGTTATTAGAGATGAAAGTGAAGAGTGTGGACAAGGTTTTTCAGAAATGAAAAAGGGATTCTAAAGACACACCTAATCACACTATTCTACCAAAAATGTTCGAGATAAACTGCTAAAAAAACACACTTTCCTGCCCGTTTTAGGATACCAACTTTTAGCATAATGTAAAAGAAGACCCGCTCTTTCAGAAAATATGAAAAAGTCAAGTTCGGCTAGGTGGACCCATTTCACTTATTTTCAGTCCTCACGTAAAATCAGTGTGTGCGACTTTATGTTCGTTTTGAGGTGCATTGTCACATATGCAGATACACACATACACACACACACATACACACACCTACACACAAACAGCCTAACTATCAAAAAATTCATTGTATCGATTTGAAAGGTATAACTTGTATCTCCTTTGGAATCATCGTAATGACGTGCTGCTTCTAATATCTGGAGGAATTTCGTTCCATATTTTAGGTCCATTGACAAATATCGATTTTTGAGATTGCAAGGATCTGGCAAGAGGAACAGCATGTATATTTGCATTTCTCATGCTTTATCTACAAATAATATATACAGTAATTCAAAATGATCTCATAAACTCTTAGAAATAATATGGTTAAAACATTAACACATAAATATTGCACACTGATAAATGTAAATATCTTGAAACCTCAAAAGTTTGAACTGGTAAAATATTGGAGTAGTATGGGCATAGTAATCACTGCGATTTATCGAACGGAATAAGTTTCTTTTGAAACAACAATATTCGATTTACATTTGACATATTAGAATTGGCCCATATTACCGAACAATAATTCAAATGCAGGAGAACTAATGTATTGTACAACGTTATCAAAGTATTTTTGGGTAAGAATTTCAATCTTTTAAATATTGTTGAAGATGACACGAGTGTGCTCATTCCAGTTCAATTTATTATCAATTGTAACACCACGAAATTTAATGGAATTACATTGTTTTATCGTAATATCTTTAAGTTTAATCTTTATATCACATATATTAATCTGTTTATTGATAATATCATATAATTTGTTTTCTTTACATTAATTACAAGCCTATTACAAACAAACCAATTAGCAAGTTTAGTAAATTCCTTATTGCAATTACTTTGGAGTACATAATGATCATTATCGGACATAAACACACTCGTGTCATCCGCAAATAATATCATTTGTGATTTATTAGAAACATTGACCGTGTCATTAATGTAAAGCAAAAAAGGAGTGGGCCTAAAATGGATCCCTGGGACACACCGCATCTTACCGACATCAACTTTGATTCCACACATCTTCAGAAGTTATACATTTCCACTTTGATACTGTGGAAATAACGCCGGTACTAATCACGGCTCCTCTCAGAATTTTTTTCCCGAACCCAACGTGTTTGGTTGGAGCACCGGGAGAAGTCCCAGCAAGTGCCCATCACACTATGGGAAAGTCTTGCTTGTCGAGACTTTCCACCCAGTCTGAACGCGGTGCAAAAATACAACACCACGCACGGTGGCCATTGGTGACGCCCCACCCCCCCCCCCCCGCCCCCTTTGCAACTTCAGCTATGATTTTTCCCCGCACAGAAAGACATTGGAACATGCGTGGACGTCAGTCGAAAAAAAAAATAATAAAAATAACACCTCGATCTCTCAAGTGCCCCTATAGAAACGAACAGGATCCAGTCTGAACGCTTTGTGCACTTCCAGTGTACAGTGTATTTCCTTTCTCTTGACGACCTTGTATGAAACGTATGTATGCGCTGCTCGGCCGAACACAAACACAAATGAAACTTTAATTGAAGTGTGTGAAATTTTTGGGATGAAATTCCAAATCAAAGAACGCAAACACACCTACAATTGTATTTATATGTGTTTAATTATATATATATATATATATATATATATATATATATGGGTGAAAACATTGAACGATGTACAATTGGGCAAATCAGGGGTCAAAATTAAAAAACGCGACTCACTGATAAAAATATATCTCAGTCAAATCTCATTGATATCAGCTTTCTTGCAAACCCCATTATACTGGGATATCTCCAAGGGTGTTGTTTTTATTCAAGGTTATATAGAACTGTGACATATTGGCGAACGTCTCTGACTAAAACAAACCTTGTTTTAGTGAAAATTCAAATCAAGGGTAGAAAAACGTTCAAATGAATATATTTTCATCTTGCTCATGCTTTTGAAGACTGTGTTAATTTGTTCCTAAAATATTGTTTACCTCCTGTGAAGTTTACAAAAGCTAATATACACGGAAGTTAAGGTAAAAGTGGAGTTTTTGTCATTTAAGCAGAGATTTTTATATTCTTATCTTCACTTTCATCTCATTTGAACAAAACATATAGCAGGGGTCTCATTTGTTTAAATGTTAATGTTTAGTAGATACTAATAATGAATTTAGTGCATTTCGTTTGGTCAAATCCCCATAAAAGCCCTTTACAGATGCTGAAAGTAAGCCATGTTTTGATCAGAGACGTTCAGGTTTCACTCATAGACGTTCCTCAGACATAGACAATAAAAACGATGTCCTTTGATCCATAATTACGAGGTTTGTGAACAAACAACATTATTCTTTTATCAAACACATGTTTATCTTTTGTCAACAATTCAGAATGGCGATTTGAACTTGAATTATTTTTCATAATAACCGATTGTAACTACAAACCTCCATATTGTAAGAGGAATTTCGATTTCTACACCAAAAATCAACAACAAACCTGTCCTTGTTATATTATTCATATCTTACAACACTTTTGAATGACAGACAAATAAAAATTACACGAAATACTTGCAAGTTTGACTACCTAACCTAAATCATTTGTTTATATCAGAGACATTTGCTTTTCCATCAGGGACGTTTTGGCTGTAAGTTATCACTAGAATTAAACACCAAACTCCCTATTTTAAAAGATGCTCGTAACTCAACATTCCACATTCATTGACAAATCATTTACCTAGGCATATATGTCAAGAATTGTTTTTGTTTATGATGACCACTACTTTGTATTTCACCTTCCGATGTATACGAAGGTGTGCCCACATGCTATCAATATTGTATATGTTTTCTTTCAAATGTAGTCCAAATATATAACAAAGGTAAACACGAATTTACTAATACTATTTTAATTTTACCACTATACCTCAAATATGATTGTAAGTGTATGTTAGGCCAATTCGGATTTTTATTAGGGACCGTACCTAGGCCACTGTTATGATGTCGTCTCAGAAAGCTGAAATTAACCTATACTCATCCTAGAAGCATCAAATTCCGCTGTGTTTTTTTGTATACTATGGCAGATATAAATTGTAAACGCCAAACTCAAAAGAATATAAACGGCGTGGTACAGCAAACGTTTGACCAAAAATAACTGAAAATCTCTTTCAAGAGGTTGACAATGATAACATTACAATATCACATTTTACCTGTCACATCGGTAGGGGATTATCAATCCTTCTTTCTACTCGAAGGCGATACATAAGTAGTGTTGTAGAGGAAACTAAGTAAAGGGACATTCTTAATAGACGTTTTCTTGTTTCATTACAGATGTTAGTATTTTTCCTTTTCTCATGTATTTGGCTTACAAACCTCAAAAATAATACCACTAGAATATCTCACCTTACTTCTAAGAGAAAAATAGTCTATTACAGGGGAAATTCAACCCAAATATGAGCTAGCCGCTGATAAGAAAGAATAAAATCTTCCGGGCTCGAGAAATATACAGAAGTTATGACGTTTTGAAGTTTCGCTAATTATTCAGGAAACAGTTTTTGAACGGTCATTATGAATATGCAAATGGCAAATTGAGCTTGTCATTCCCTCACAACTTGCCGTAATGTTTGCACATAAACATTTTGAAATTTTCAGTTTTTCATTCAAACACAATTATGCCCGAGGCTTAAATCCGGGTATATCTCACTGATCACTATTCTGAAGGTAATCAACCAGGAATAGCATCATGTTTCAGATTTCAAAGACAGAAAATTGAATTTTCGTTATTTTTTGTACACGATCAATGGAAAATTGTGAGGTTATGACATGGCTAGCTCACTCACTTCCATGTTCTTATCAACTGTACGAGAACTTGTTTGCAGAAATTAGCAAAACTTCAAAAAGGCAGTTAATTAAGGGTGCAATTAAGCACAATTAAGGGTGCAAGTATGCACCGCAGGTGTGCTGCTATTGTTACAAATTAGGTGCAAATTTGAACATTTATTTCTTAGCGTGTAAGCCTCAGATTTTACAGGCTCAAAAGCAAACGTAGTGATGTGCATTAAAAACAGAGTCCGCATTATAACATTGAATTGTATTTCCCCTCTACTTGGTATTCCATGTCCTCAATCAGTGCATGGTACCGACTGCGTCGCTTGCTACCTGAAATAGGGGTTGGGATAGTCATTATTTTGTAAACAGATGGCACTTCCAAGATGTCCGTCCGGTCTTGCCAGTACCACGGCCGTTGTCTGGAACTTGTAGGCTCCATGAACATGACTGAGCCTAAAGATCCTGAGCAGGACGAAATTCTAATATTCGGAGCATTTAAAATCCATCCGGTCTTTCCATCTTGCTGTAAGAAAAAAGATAGAGTTAAAAATGATATTAAAATAAATCTATCATGCACTGGAAGAACAATGTGCACACAAATGAACGTCTCTGATCAAAATTATAAAATCAACATTGTTTTTAGATTGCGTAACTTACCTAGAACGATGTATGTATACGAGGGCCATATACTGTGGAATGATGAAAGATCTACTCCTTACTGTAGTAGTTGAAAATATGTAAAACGTTCAGTGTAACGTCTCTGACGTAAACATCTTTGCTTATCAGTAATTAATGGGTTTTATTTTTACAAGACATTGACATTATATTTGGATTGAGGAACCTATGTGCTACAAGCATAGGCACCAATTCGCCATGATGGGTCATTGATATTGGTTTGAGAGCAGATCCTAATTGTTCAGAGAACGTCTCTGACCAAAACCTGTTTTTCTTATACATTTCTGCTTCTCTCACAAAAAATACGTAAACTAAAATGACTACTACATAATAATCATAGACCATTGACCTATTACTAGTCATAAAACATAGTTTCTGTCCTGGCAATGTGTTTACACTTGCTCAATCAACAGAAAATCTTAAATTTGAAACTCTTTTACATATTTTCAACATCTTTCAGGAAGCTTCATTTTTCTTAATACTATAACACGCTCGTCTTAACTTGGTTCTACTTGTTCCTATTACACTAACTGAGCCCATCCAGAAATAAATTTACTTTAATGTTCTCATAATTTGTATAGTGGATGTCTTTATTTCATGAAACAGTATTTTTCAGAGACGTTTTTCATTTTGCTCAGAGACGTGCGGTCTTTGATATTCGTGCAGATTCTTAAATATTTACTGTCTATCCTCTTTTAATTTACCTCTAATCCAAAGATTAAAATACATAATTTCACAAATGATACTGATTGGAAAATCTACGGAATAATAATTCTAATAAATCGGCACAAACAGCAGGAAAGTTTTTGTTATTACTCACATTTTCAAGATTTGTGGGTATTTCTGTCGTTGAACTGTGCTGACTCGATTCCAGGATGGCTCGTCAGTGAGTAAAATAAGCACGCAAATAAAGTATCATGCAGTGCGAAAGTGCCAGATGAGGGAATATCCCTTCAGAGACTTTCAATCAGGGACATTCGTTTTGATCAGAGACATTCGCCAATTCAGGTTTTCAACCAGAGCTCATTTTTGTGGACAGTATGCTACTAAAGTTGCCAATCATCATAGTCGCCTGGCTCACACTGACATACTGATAACCACTTTTTATCTGAAGCATAATCCACTTTCATTAATGACACCATTAAACAACTGAACATCTCTGATGGCTATTCAGTATAATTTTTTTTTAATGAGCAGCCACACGATTATTTCACACAGCTCACACACAAATTTTGATGGAATGGTAGAATGGTTCAACGTTTTCATATATGGGTGAAAACGTTGAATGATGTACAATTGGCCATTTTCGGGCTTTTCGATATTCAAACCCTTGTAAAATTGTCACCTGGGGGTGTTTTTCATGGTTTTAGGTATCATTTGGTAGGGGAGGGTTGTACCTTTCAGAAAATATGTACTTTGTAGCGTTCTTACTGCATTTTCTGAAAAAATAATGCCTTGAAGCTGAAAAAATTGACAAAAATGCATATTTTGCGAAAAAAATCCCAGAATCACACGTCTTAATTTTTGTTCTAATGCAATTCTACAGCTTTGTTTTTCCTTGTAAGCCCACACACTTCAACTATTTAATCAAGTACTTCTGCCGTGAACGTGTGTATTATTTATCTTATCAGGGAATGTTGAATTCACTTATGTCTGAAAGAGAACGTCCCTGAATGAATTATCTTTTTCTTAACGCCAAAAATTCAGGATGACTATGAAAGCATGTAAGGCCATATCTATTTAGCGTCTTATCCATACTACCATTCCATCAAAATTTGTGAGTGAGCTGTGTGAAATAATCGTGTGGTGGCTCATTAAAGAAAATTATACTGAATAGCCATCAGAGATGTTCAGTTGTTTAATGGTGTCATTAATGAAAGTGGATTATGCTTCAGATAAAAAGTGGTTATCAGTATGTCAGTGTGAGCCAGGCGACTATGATGATTGGCAACTTTAGTAGCATACTGTCCACAAAAATGAGCTCTGGTTGAAAACTTGAATTGGCGAATGTCTCTGATCAAAACGAATGTCCCTGATTGATAGTCTCTGAAGGGATATTCCCTCATCTGACACTTTCGCACTGCGTGATACTTTATTTGCGTGCTTATTTTACTCACTGACGAGCCATCCTGGAATCAAGTCAGCACAGTTCAACGACAGATATGCCCCCAAATCTTGAAAATGTGAGTAATAACAAAAACTTTCCTGCTGTTTGTGCCGATTTATTAGAATTATTATTCCGTAGATTTGCCAGTCAGTATCATTTGTGAAATTATGTATTTTAATCTTTGGATCAGAAGTCAATTAAAAGATGATAGACAGTAAATATGTAAGAATCTGAACGAAGATCAAAGACCGCACGTCTCTGAGCAAAATGAAAAACGTCTCTGAAAAATACTGTTTCATGAAATAAAGACATTCACTATACAAATTATGAGAACATCAAAGTAAATCTATTTCTGGATGGGCTCAGTTAGTGTAATAGGAACAAGTAGAACCAAGTTAAGACGAGCGTGTTATGGTATTAAGAAAAATGAAGCTTCCTGAAAGATGTTGAAAATATGTAAAAGAATTTCAAATTTAAGATTTTCTGTTGATTGAGCAAGTGTAAACACATTGCCAGGACAGAAACTATGTTTTATGACTAGTAATAGGTCAATAGTCTATGATTATTATGTAGTAGTCACTTTAGTTTACGTATTTTTTGTGAGAAAGGCAGAAATGTAAGAAAAACAGGTGTAGGTCAGAGACGTTCTCTGAAAAAATAGGATCTGCTCTCAAACCGATATCAATGACCCATCATGGCGAATTGGTGCCTATGTTTGTAGCACATAGGCTCCTCAATCCAAATATAATGCCAATGTCTTGCAAAAATCAAACCCATTAATTACTGATAAGCAAAGATGTTTACGTCAGAGACGTTACACTGAACGTTTTACATATTTTCAACTACTACAATAAGGAGTAGATCTTTCATTATTCCACAGTATATGGCCCTCGTATACATACATCGTTCTAGGTAATTTACGCAATCTAAAAACAATGTTGATTTTATAATTTTGATCAGAGACGTTCATTTGTGTGCACATTGTTCTTCCAGGGCATGATAAATTTATTTTAATATCATTTTAACTCTATCTTTTTTTTTCTTACAGCAAGATGGAAAGACCGGATGGGTTTTAAATGTTCCGAATATTAGAATTTCGTCCTGCTCAGGATCTTTAGGCTCAGTCATGTTCATGGAGCCTACAAGTTCCAGACAACGGCTGTGGTACTGGCAAGACCGGACGGACATCTTGGAGGTGCCATCTGTTTACAAAATAATGACTATCCCAACCCTTGTTTCAGGTAGCAGTCGGTACCATGCACTGATTGAGGACATGGAATACCAAGTGGAGGGGAAATACAATTCAATGTTATAATGCGGACTCTGTTTTTAATGCACATCACTACGTTTGCTTTTGAGCCTGTAAAATCTGACCTTCAGAATAGTGAATAGTGATCAGTGAGATATACCCGGATTTAAGCCTCGGGCATAATTATGTTTGAATGAAAAACTGAAAATTTTAAAAATGTTTATGTGCAAACATTATGGCAAGTTGTGAGGGAATGACAAGCTCAATTTGCCATTTGCATATTCATAATGACCGTTCAAAAACTGTTTCCTGAATAATTAGCGAAACTTCAAAACGTCATAACTTCTTTATATATTTCTTGAGCCCGGAAGATTTTATTCTTTCTTATGAGCGGCTAGCTCATATTTGGGTTGAATTTCCCTGTAATAGACTCTTGTTCTCTTAGAAGTAAGGTGAGATATTCTAGTGGTATTATTTCTTAGGTTTGTAAGCCAAATACATGAGAAAAGGAAAAATACTAACATCTCTGATGAAACAAGAAAACGTCTATTAAGAATGTCCCTTTACTTAGTTTCCTCTACAACACTACTTATGTATCGCCTTCGAGTAGAACGAAGGGTTGATAATCCCCTACCGATGTGACAGGTAAAATGTGATATTTTAATGTTATCATTGTCAACCTCTTGAAAGAGATTTTCAGTTCATTTTTGGTCAAACGTTTGCTGTACCACACCGTTGATATTCTTTTGTGTTTGGCGTTTACTATTTGTATCTGCCATAGTATACAAAAAAGCATAGCGGAATTTGATGCTTCTAGGATGAGTATAGGTTAATTTCAGCTTTCTGAGACGACATCATAACAGTGGCCCAGGTACGGTCCCTAATAAAAATCCGAACTGGCCTGACATACACTTACAATCATATTTGAGGTATAGTGGTCAAATTAAAATAGTACATGCTGTAGTAGTAAATTCGTATTTACCTTTGTTATAGATTTGGACTACATTTGAAAGAAAACATATACAATATTGATAGCATGTGGGCACACCTTCGTATACATCGGAAGATGAAACACAAAGTAGTGGTCATCATAAACAAAAACAAGTCTTGACATATATGCCTAGGTAAATGATTTGTCAATGAATGTGGAATGTTGAGTTACGAGCATCTTTTAAAATAGGGAGTTTGGTGTTTAATTCTTGTGATAACTTACAGCCAAAACGTCCCTGATGGAAAAGCAAACGTCTCTGATATAAACAAATGATTTAGGTTAGGTAGTCAAACTTGCAAGTATTTCATGTAATTCTTATTTGTCTGTCATTCAAAAGTAATAAGATATGAATAATATAACAAGGACAGGTTTGTTGTTGATTTTTGGTGTAGAAATCGAAATTCCTCTTACAATTTGGAGGTTTGTAGTTACAATCGGTTATTATGAAAAATAATTCAAGTTGAAATTGCCATTCTGAATTTTTGACAAAAGATAAACATGTGTTTAATAAAATAATGATGTTGTTTGTTCATAAACCTCATAATTATGGATCAAAGGACATCGTTTTTATTGTCTATGTCTGAGGAACGTCTATGAGTGAAACCTGAACGTCTCTGATCAGAACATGGCTTACTTTCAGCATCTGTAAAGGGCTTTTATGGGGATTTGACCAAACGAAATGCACTAAATTCATTATTAGTATCTACTGAACACTAACATTTAAACAAATGAGACTCCTGCTATATGTTTTGTTCAATTGAGATGAAAGTGAAGATAAGAATATAAAAATCTCTGCTTAAATGACAAAAATTCCACTTTTACCTTAACTTCCGTGTATATTAGCTTTTGTAAACTTCACAGGAGGTAAACAATATTTTAGGAACAAATTAACACAGTCTTCAAAAGCATGAGCAAGATGAAACTATATTCATTTGAACGTTTTTCTACCCTTCATTTGAATTTTCACTAAAACAATGTTTGTTTTAATAGTCAGAGACGTTCGCCAATATGTCACAGTTCTATAAATAACCTTGAATAAAAACAGCACCCTTGGAGATATCCCAGTATAATGGGGTTTGCAAGAAAGCTGATATCAATGAGATTTGACTGAGATATATTTTTATCAGTGAGTCACGTTTTTTTAATTTTGACCCCTGATTTGCCCAATTGTACATCGTTCAATGTTTTCACCCATATATATATCACCATGCCTCACAAAACCAACAAAAAGTCGCCAGACATGGATCTTTAGTTAAGAGCAGATTCTGAAAGAGCAGACTTTAAGCTTTAAAATGATGTATAACTCAATTCAAATGGACTCTCCTAACCTATCCTAATACTGGAAAGAAAGCACACTCTCTGGAAAGTGTGAACTGAGAAAAGAGGCTCTGAAGTACAGGGTCTATTCAAGCGCTTAATCTTTACCAATTAAGCCGTGCTGGCTGTGAGATGAATGGAACAAAAAACAGGATGTTAACCACCAGAGCAACAGCAATGAAGGGATTATGAGATTAAGCTGAAATTAGGCATGATTTATTAACACATTCTGTAAATGATAAATGTCAACTTTCAATGCAGTAGCATCATTCTTTCCAAAGTTATTGGAGCTGAAAATAAGGAGTATGGACAGGGTTTTTAAGAAATGAAAAGAGGACTCTATGATAAACACCTAATCACACTATTCCACCAAAGAGTGTTCAAGAAAAACTGCTAAAAACACAAGTTCTTGTTCGTTTTATGATCCCAAACTTTAATATAATGTAGGGGAAGACCTGTTCTTTCAGAAAATATGAAAAACTCAAGATTGGTTTGACCCATTTTAGCTTTTTCAGTCCTAACACAAAATCAGTGCGTACGACTTTTCGTTTGTTTTGTGCTGCACGGTCACATATATACATAATCATATATGTTGTATTATCATTATCATTAGTAGTAGTAGTAGTAGTAGTAGTAGTAGTAATATCATTATAATCATTACCATTTTGTTATTATTACGGAAGGGGGCAAGTATTTGTGGCACAACAACATGTCACGCGTATCATCTCTGACAACAAACAAATCACCATCGCCATGCCAGACTTGAGTAACAGCAAAACTTTATTCCTCCCCTCGCCTCGCCTCGAGCGCCAGCGTCCCCAGTCGCTTCGACATCTGCCCCAACGTGGGCCGAACAAGCCACACCCACCTTGCACAAATGCATATTCATGACAATGTATATCAGGGCTGGACACTGACATATATGTCTGGTGGTCCTTTTGGGCCACTAAAATCCTTATATTTGAATTTTTGCTGGTCCGAAATATAATGAAATATTAGATTGCATTTCGAATTTTAGCTGCCCAATCGGGCCAATGAGAGATAAGATTTTTGGAAATTTCGTGGCCCAACATGAATTTTCAGTGGCCGCCGCTATTGTCTAGCCATATCTATAAATATATAAATATATATATATATATGTCTATGTATATGTATATGTATATGTATATGTATATGTATATGTATATGTATATGTATATGTATATGTATATGTATATGTATATGTATATCTGTGTGTGTGTACATTTTACACAGTTAGGATTTTAGTTCACGTGTTGAATCTACGACACAAAACATAAAAAGAAGACATTGTAATGCATTATTAGAATCCAAGAACTTCTAATGGTTGGACCAAATTTTTGACGTGCCACACGTCTTCTTCAGGGTTTCGGACAATACCTGAAGAAGACGCGTGACAAGTCAAAATTTGGTGCAACCTTTTATAGAGCGAATGCCCAACGATTTTGAAAACTTGAAGATTTGAGGTTTCGGATACTTTCAAAATAAGATAAAATCAGCTCCAGCGTATCCCTGTTAATCCTTACGAATAGGTAATGAATACAAAGAACGTCAAACATGTTACGAACTATTCTTGTATTAGCAACAGACGCGAATGTATCTTCAATACTTCAAATTCGTCGGGTATTCTTTGGGCATTTGCTCTAGTGTGACGGGGCCTTAAGACGCTAATAATGCATTACAGTGTCTTACATTTTATAAACGTATTCGCGGAAAGCACATACGTCATGTGCAGAGGGCTGCTGGAGGTCTCATCGTTTATCAGTGATCCTAAGTAAATAGAGTTTTGCGCCTTCTAATGTCTCCTGCCCATCTGGAGTGAAATTTTGTTTGGTCGCTCCATTCCTGTAAAGTAGTAGGATTTTTGTTTTCTTCATTATTTAGGAGCAGATTTTTTTTTTCAAAAGCTGTACTAATTATGCTTTCCCCCTACATGTGAAGGTTGTGTCATCAGCAACCCTGAAATTAGTAAACCTTCGTCCGTTTACAACAACATCCCGGAAAAAAAGTTTCCAGTACTTTCTGTAGAATCTGTCCATGACACAAAAGAAGACACATACATGGAAGTATCACCTACACAATCCCATGATATTTGCAAGAATGACCAGTGCATGCTTTACTTTTCTGTGTTTCTGTTTCTAGTAATCAGTCTAGTAATTAAAAATAAAGATTTACAAAAATACCATTGCACTTTGCCTTCTAAAAGGGTGTCACAATCTTTGCAAACTATGACTGTAATTCACTTGGTTGGCGGTTTCATCATAATGGGGATGCAATCTAAATATACTGCTGTTCCCACCGTCTACTTACAGTGCTGCAGATTTGGCTAATACTTTTCATTTATTTGCCTTCATTGCAAGTGGACAGTCTGGTTAAGTCGTCAATTATCAATATTTCATTTGTCCTGGCAGCTCTCCGTCATGGCGAAACTCATATTGTTCGCATTTCAGTATTACTTTGCAAAATACTGGCCTCAAGAAAAAAAGATTAAACATGCAATCCTGATATCTAATTTGAGTCTCACAGATATCGGGCAAACATCAATGAACAGGAAAAATTAGCAAATTCATATCTTCGGACGGAAAACGATAATTAATAAATTCTTCCTGGGGAATAATTAACTGTTGGTCATATTTCTACTCTTGATTGGAAATTGACGGAGAAGTGAGAAGAAAGTGCTTAAATTCTATCGGCAAAAGATAATTTTTGCCCAAAGTCTTCGGCTGAAAAAAACCCCCACCAAGTGCAACTTTTCAAATGAGAGAGGAAGACAGGAAGAGAGAGGATGTTTTTTTATGCACATTTATGAAGGGTGCTACATAGCGAAGTGCACGTGGCATCGTTGCGTAGTGAAGACAGGATCCAAGATAAGATCAGTTGCTTGTTATTGATAAAAGGAAGCACTGATATGCAAATATGCACTAATCTCGACAGCAGAAGGCGATCTCTGGCTGATGCATGATCGAATTAGTTTAGATGCATTTCCAGTAGTCGACTATGACAGGGGTCGTACATCTTAATGATCCAGAGTCATTTTATTGGCCATATGTTTAATTACCTGCAGTGAATATACCTCTGCAGAGATGTCTACGGGTAATTCCAATCTTGATCAATAATATTGTGTGTTAGGTCACATTGCTCAAAGTAATAACTTTAAAAATGTAATAGCCTAGCAATGTCTGCATGGGACAGGTGAAGCCAACTGTATTGCCGCAAAATGAGAACTTATAAGAAAGCGGATGAACAGGGCATTTTAATGACATCACGTTCTGCTCACTTGCAGTGGTAGTGGCAAGTAAAGAAGAAGTCTAAACGATGTGGTATTTTGAAAATGACATGCTTCCGTTTTACTTGCATTGCGTGTATTGTAAAGTGCATTAATGTTGCTTCGCATGTGTGTGTTTAAAGTATGTTCATGAATTCTTCTGCCTATCCTTGGAAGTATTTTGTTTCTTCTATTGTTACTCTCCATCTACTCGTACCCCCAAGCAAGAACCTGCAGGATGTACAATTTCAGTTTTTAATGCATCGTGACAAAGATATGGGTAGCGTCGGGTCGGACTAGAAATTATAGGTATTCACATCTGACCAGAAAACAACCACAGTCATATCTTATCACGAGATCACCCAAGACAGCTAAAAATCAATTATTGATTATTAGTGTTTCGTGACAAGGTGAGGTGGATGGACTAAGAGTCCTGTGAATGTTGTTCTGAATTATGACAGAGACTTTGAAAAATAATAGAGTGACTCAGGGCCTCACAAGAATTTTTTTTTTTTTCAGTGGAGTTGCTCTCAATATCCAGCTCCCAAGTTCGCATTTGTTACCAGCGACAGTAGTGCTTTATCGTCATTACTGCGAACTAAATTGATTGTTGCTATGCGTTTTAGTGCTTTCTTAAGGCCGTGTCACACCTTTCCGGGGAAGCTACTCGGGCTTGTCGCGAGGAGGGATTTTCCAGCACGCAAGAGAATTTCCCCGGGCGGACAAGAATGTTTGCGAGTTTCGCACTTGTTTCTTACCTACTAGACGCGTGCTATTCATCTTCTACTTGCGTGTATTCCGTGTGACCTGCCTGAGAGCTTTGAAACCAATACGTTTTCTGTTACGAGCGACTTACAGGTACTGAGAAGTACCTGCGTTGGACTTGCCTGAGAGGTGCTGCCGGTAAGGGTCTCCTACTGGTGTTCTGCCTGTACCTCTGCGAGCGAACCCCCATTACTCACTCGGAACAAGTTTTGAGCATGCTCAAGGCCTTGTCGTACCGCATCTGAGGAAGTTTTACGGCTTGACTTGCGGGGAAACAAATTTGCTACCCGGAGCTATCCGCAGTTGGTCCGCACTTGACAGTACCTAGCGCGTATCTCGCCTGTAGTTGCCTAGAGGTGCTCACGCAAGTCCCATTTAACCGCAGCCAAGTTTTGAGCATGATCAAACCTTCTTCCGGGTGAGTCGCGGGGATGCCCGGAGAGGTCCACGCAGAACGCCAGTAGGATGCCCTTAGCGGCAGCACCTCGCAGGCAACTCCCATGCAGGTACCTCGCAGTCCCCGTATGCAGCCAAGATAATGACATTCTGTGGGACTTCTGCCATTCCTTCAAGGGAATTCCTTCACTGAGTTGTCAGCACCTACGCGACCGGTACACAGGTCACACAGTACACCCGCAAGTAGATTTTAAGTAGACCGCGTCCAGCAAGTTAGACACATGCTCTGACTCGCCCAAATCCTTGTCCGTCCTCAGAAATTGTCCGGTATGCTGGAAAATCCCCACGCACAACAAGCCCGCGTAGCATGCCCGGAAAGGTGTGACAGGGCCTAAACATGGTTGCGGGTAAAAAGATTTGTGTGCGCACCTCCGGGCGACTACGAGTGAGATACGTGCTAAGTACTGTCATGCGCGGGTCATCAGCGGGGACCTCCGGGTAGTAAAAAATGTTCTTCACAAGACGCACGCAAGGCTTGCCCGGAAAGGTGTGACACGGCCTTTAGTGACCTCGTGTAAGACCAAGTTCAACCCAATAACTGATTTGCCACTCAACTGTACGCTAAATGTGCTTGAGTTCTTTGTCCTTCTGAAACAGTGTAGAATGTTTAATATTTTCAAAAGAGAATTAAAAAATGTCCACATACATTGTTAAAACAGTGTAGTTATTATTATGATATTATTATATTCTAATATCATAATATTTCCCTCAACATACATATTTTTTTGGTTACTTTATTTTTTGATAGAAACAAAAATCGAATATGTCACCAAAATTGTGCATCATTTCCATGAAAAATCTCCCTCTTGTGGGATTGGGCCTCTCCCCCTCCCACACCCTCTCCCAGCACATTTACCAAAATTCATATTTTTCTTACTGTTTTTATTATCTCATCTGGGTCAAAGGCTCAAGTGAGCAATTGCTCTTCGTGCGGTGTCCGTCGTGCGTCGTGCGTAAACTTTTTACATGTTCATCTTCTTCTTGGAAGCCCCATGACCGATTTTCACCAAACTTGGCAATTAGCATACCTAGGGGGGGGGGGGGGATATGATCTCAGTTTCTTCAAATGGGCGCCATGCCTAGCTGGGGGCCTCTGCCCCCCCCCCCCCCCCAAAAAAAAAAAAGGGGGAATCTTTAAAGGGGAAATCCAGTCCAAATATAAGTTAGTCTGATAAAGAAAGAGTAAAATATTACCAGTTCAACGGTATAATTATGATCGAAATCGGATGAAAAATACAGAAGTTATGATATATAGAAGTTTCGCCTTTTGGGGGGGTAAACAGTTCTTGAACAGTCAATATGAATATGCAAATGGCAAAGTGAGCATGTCATCCCCTCACAACTTACCATATAGTTTGTACATAACATTTTGAAATTTCCAGTTTTGCAAGTATGCTCGAGGCTCAAATCCTCGTTTATCTAACTGATCACTATTCTGAAATTATTCAACCAGGAACAACATCATGTTTCAGACTTCAATGACAAAAACATTGAATTTTCGTCATTTTTTTACGCGATTAATGGGAAATTGTGAGGGCATGGTATGGTTAACTCACTCATTTGCATATTCATATCCACTGTACAAGAACTGTTTTGCAGAAATTAGCAAAACTTCTACATGTCATAACTTCCTAATTTTTATCCGATTTCAGTCAAATTCTTACCGTTGAACTCGTAAGATTTTACTCTTTTTTATCAGACTAAATTATTTCGACTGGATTTCCCCTTTAAAAATCTTCTTCTCTAGAAGCTGAAGTGATGGAGCTAAGTTGACACTATGAATTAGTACATTAATGACTGAAGTTTCAAGTTTGTTCATGGCGGAACCCCCCAGCACCCAGCGGAGGGGAGTGGGAGGGGTCCAAAATGGGACCTGGTTCGGCACAAATTGTCGCCCCTGCACAAATTGTCGCCTCATGAAACGGGCGACAAATAGTGCAGGGAGCTGACGGCACAAATTGTTGCCCCTGCACAGTTTGTCGCCTGGCGACAATTTGTGCAGAGGGCTGACGGCACAACCAACACATAACTTACATGGCTACATCCATGCAAACCAGCCATGTAAAAAGTCACCTTAAGGTTTCGAGGAAGTGTGTATGTGCGCGCAAATGATAATTGAGTGTCCGTTTGTGTGTGTTACTGTGTGTGTGTGTATGTATGTGTGTGCGGAGTGCGTGTGAAGAGGAGAGGAATGGATGGATGGGGTGTGGGTTTTAGGGACGGGAGTGAGTGTGTGTGTGTGTGCGTGCGTGTGGAGTAGTGGGTGGTGTGAGGGGGCGCTTTATGGGATTGGAGCGTGTGCATATGTGTGCGTGTGTGTGTGTGTTATTGTATGTGTAAGGATGTATGTTGAAGGTGATATATCCATAATGAGGATTTGTGTGAGTGTTTGTCAATGCTTGCACCCCAACCACACAAGTGCATCTTAGCATTATCTTCTGCAGCTTGAAGATATTGACCGACGACAATTTGTGCAGTTACGTTTCACTTTACCTGCACAAATTGTCGCCATTGAGGTAAAAAATTGGGAACTGCACGAGCAGCACAATTTGTCGCCAGGCGATAAATTGTGCAGGGGCGACAATTTGTGCCGCAACAGGGGCCTAAATTGTACTTTCATTTCATTTCGTTTCATATCATTTGTTTTAGATATCCAAATAGTACAAAATAATTGCAAAGTAGCAAAGTGAATTTGTACAAGAAGACAAGAAGGTGAAATGTCACGGAGCACTGATGCAAATGCAAATAATCAATAATACAAAAATATAGTACATGTACGTCTGCACCAAGAAATACATATAAATACATGGTTTTTACATGGTTCATCATCATGAATTCACACTAGTAAAGGAATATGGGAAAATATGGAGGGAATTTGTACAAAAAACAAACAAATAAACCCAGAACTAGCAAGTTCCCTGAGTAAAACGAAAAAAAAGTCTTTACATACCTGCGTACATGAACGATTCAGAAGGGATAAGAGGAAGAGGCATACAAGTAAAGCAATAGGACAATGACAGACACACACATTAAAAAACACACAAACACGGTCACAGACACCGAAAATCTGTGCAAATCCCCAACAAATAAAAACAGGACAAAAGGGTCATGGGACGAGGAAGTCAACATACATTCAGAATGTCAGATAGTTTGTCTAATATATAGATCCGCATTCAAGAAATGAAGACAATCACTTGACTTAAAAACATGGTTGTGCCATGTATTCAGTGTTTCAGTATCGACTGAATAAAGATCTTTTTAACTTGTTTTTGAAAGTGTCAATACTAATTGAATTTTTCATTGCAGCATTAGATCCACGGTAAACAAAGTATTTTGAGCAAAGAAAAAGTTCGCCTTAAGGGTATAGAGGGGGATGCAGGTAGACTGTTTTGTTAGGTACTATTGTGTTATTAAAAACAAATATTGAATTAAATACTGATGGGAGATTATTGTTATGAAAATTGTACATGAATTTACCGAGTTGCACCTGTTATCTATCTATCTATCTATCTATCTATATATATATATATATATATAGCGAAAACTTTGAGCAAAGAAAATGGGTTTTATATATATATATATATATATATATGTGTGTGTGTGTGTGTGTGTGTGTGTGTATCAATAATTTCAAGAATTTTATTCTAAATATAGAAATTATGAGTATGATCATAGGTAAAATATATGATTGATTATTCTAAGAACCTTTCACTGTAGTAATAGAATCATGTTGAATAATGTTGATGAAGCATTTCCCCAAGCTAAAATACCATAATTGAGATACTGAGCAATCAACGTAGAGTAAAGCATTGAAAATTTTGCTATTGGCAAAACACATTTAAGTTTAAGCTTTATCTTATTTTTTTCAATCAGTGCAAAGTGTTACACTGTATGTTGTTTTGTGCTTAGAACAAAGCATATTACATTGGAAAGTTGTCAATGTAGATGAGAGCTTGTATAGTTATTCACCCATTTCACAACGACACTTGATCCAGATGACCAAGTATAACAGTGAATAAAAAATAAGTCACTTTTATAGCACCTGAAGCCTAGAAGTTAATGAAAAATAACACAGTTGAGAAGAGAGAACATCATTACAGGCACATGGGTAACTAACTGTTGTATTGTTGTATTATGCAATATCGATTGTATGTAGTATAATGCCTTCCCTGTTTCAGTGTAAAGGGGGGGGGGCAGTGGACCCAGAGGGTATGTGCGAATGTGTGTTCTGTGATGGATGATCATTGCATGGAAATAAAATAATGGATACAGTGTTTTACAATCATTAAAACAAAACTACAGCAATTAGACTACGCAGTCTATGGGTTTGCCTTCATCCACTGTCTAGCAGGCTAAACCTGTTTCGTAATAGTATACATGATAAAAATTAATTTTGATGGTGGGAGTTATCATTAAAACTGGCCCATCAATTCTAATACCAAATTTCTAATTAAAGTTTTATTCTAAGTAAAGTTTTATTTTGGCAGGGGCCCCTGTTGTTGTTGTGTTGTTGTTGTTGTTGGTTTGTTTGTTGTTTTTTTTTTTGGGGGGGGTGGGATTTGTTGGAAAGTAGGGACAAGGCTCCTTCGCATATCCTGTGCGTAACATGGAAAGTGCCACATGAAAGGAGCTGTAATGTAACAAAAGAATGTTTATTGGGCAATATGGTATGAATCAAAACTTAAATGAAAACAAAGTTTATTGGGCAGCATGGTGTAAATTGAAAGTGAAATGAAAAAAAAAAAACTTGTTTGTTAATACTTTGTTAATAGCATACGAACAGAACAACGCTTTGCGTAATCTAAGTTTGGTAAATGAACGGCCCAAGCCGATTGAATTAAACATGTCCCCATGGGCCAAATGATTAGTACATGTAGGTCGAAACAAGGCCAAGACCCACACGCAGAAACAATTTAGCGTTGTGCCACGCGCTTGCGCACTTGATGCTTACAGCCCGGCTTTTGAATAATTCATTAGTCTGCCTGTCGCTATCCTACGTTTTAAAAATCCGCAGCTTAGGTCTGCCAGGTCGCACGTGGAGAGAGGTCTCTTTGACCCCGTTTACAGTGCGAGGCTCGGCCGCAGCTCGGCCGCGGCCCAGCCCACCTTCATTTCTGTGTAAACGCGCAAAAGGCCAAATGCGAGGCCAAGATTGGCCTCGCATTTGGCCACGCTCTAGAGGTGGTCTCGGCCGCGGCTCGGCCGCGGCCGAGCCTGGCCTTTTCTCAGTGTAAACGCAAACTGGGCCAAATGCGCGGCCAATTTTAGTCTGGCTTCCAAACCCTCTGCCTGTACTATTTCGCTATTCAGGATATTAATCCCCTCAACGTCGAAAACTAGTATAGTTTAAGGTGGTTTTGTGTTGCAAAGGATTTTTTTCCTTCGGCAAAGGCCTTTGCCCGAACGGCGACTTTGTCGCCACGGTATTCAGTTGGCAAGGGTCTGAAAACCAGACAATACCAAATTGCGTTTGTTTACAAGCAGAGCGCCACTACGACAAAATATTGAAAGGTTTGAATCAAAAGCGCGGCCGAGCCCAGCAGTGTAAACGGACAAAATTGCGGGGCTCGGCCGCGCAATTATGGCCGGGCTCGGCCGCGGCCGAGCCGCGGCCGAGCCCGGCCCCGCACTGTAAACGGGGTCTTTGCTCTCCACAGACCCGTTTCTTATCATATTTTGCGTGCTAACCACTTTACCTTCATTCCCCGTGTTGATACGAAAAGTTTCCTATATATCTTGGGAGAAATTTCTTGTAGACTTATGCTACTCCTACACAACTTTGGCCTACATTTTATGAATATGAAAATGATGCTTAAAAGCGAAGGTCCCAGTTAAGCAAAATCTCAAGGTCGTTCAACAGAGCTTGGAAAAACGTAAGCAATTGCTTGCAAGAACAAGCAAAATGTCCGTTCTATGCATATGTTTTCAAGCAAATGCTTGGTTGCTAAGTAATAGCTTGCGGGTAGCAAGCAATTGCTTGTGCTTGCTAGCAAAAGCGTTTGCTTGTCGCAATTGCTACTTTTTTTTTGCATACAACCTATTAACTTTACCAATGCAACAAAGTTCCTAATACGACAAACAAACCTTCCTGGCACGGCACCATGCCATGGGCCTCGTTTTATGAATACAATATTTCACAGTATGCCCTTTCGTGTGAACGTTGAAGGAGGTTACAATAAATAGTATATGTTACATTCTTAGCCATGTGTTACACTAAGGCCATGCTTACGTTGTGCACTCGTTTTGGCAAAGTTCCAGATTGGACTATTCCGAATTTTCGAATACGTTGGGCCTTCATTGGCTCGATATGCTCTAGTGTGAAGCAGTCTGTAAACTTGTAAGCGCCTTGTTGGCAAGGCCCTTACAATCATTATACATTACCCAAAACAAGGTCTACAACGCTGTTTTCTTTTTCTTTTTCTTTTTCTTTTCCCTTTTCAATTCCTAATTCCTATATTTATTCAAAACCGCAATCCATCGACTGTGTATGTCATCCCTGCCTAAAGAAAAACCCGAATTTATTAAATTTTAGCTGAAGCCAGCGCTAAGTTTCACTCTCGGCGTCATTTTTCTCTGCGACCTTTGGGGTCAAACTGAAAGTCAGTAGTCAGCTTACTTGGGTTCTTGGGTTAGGATTAAGGGTTAGGGATGACATTAAATCCGCATTTTTTTTTCTGATATTGCTACTTTGAGTAAGGGAACGAATAAGGAAAGTAATAAAATCGGAAAAAAAGGAAAAATAACGCAACAATTTCACACACCTAACGCGAGAAACTATCCATTACCTTGCACTAGTATTTTGACCCCGTGAACCCATATTTTGTATGCGTCGTTTTCGATCGTTTCTTGCCTCTTTAAATGATTATGTTCATCCAGCCGCATTTCTACTTTTTTTTAAATAAATGTCTTGGTATCATTGAAATGTTCTGAGTAGTTTACACATTATTTCTTCCCATGCAGAAATAAAGTAAATCAATCAATCAATAATTTTATGTCCCGTACTATCTCTTGTCCGGGGCTAAGGAGAAAAACTGACCTTTTTTACACTCGTATTTTCTTAGCCCCGGACTTTCCAAACCACATGAATATTCATGATTATGCTGTGCACTGTACACGTACACGCACGCACCGGCAGCACTTGATTACCTCGTTTCTGATTGGTCAGTGGGGGTCGGACTTCCTCTCCGTCGCTTAGCCCCGGATTATTTTTTCGTTCTGTTTACACTCACTTGCTTGGCACCGCAATTGCGATGCTAACCCTGCTATTTTGCAGGGCCAGCTAGTACCGGACTATCGGTGGGGCTAGCCCACTTTGGCAAAAACGAGTGTAAGCAGAAAGTGGGCTAAGGATAGTCCCGTACCAACGGTGGGGCTAGGGGGGGGGGGCTTAGCCCCACCGTTGGTACGGGACTAAGCAAAAATTTACAAGTGTAAAAAGCCCTTAGAAGTCTTCGGAACGACAAAATGTAAAGTGATAACGATGGTTGGACGCACGTCGAATTTATACAGATATTGAATTAAGCCCTAGTTCATGGCACGCTATCAAATGGAGAGTTAACAGTGCGGAAGGTTCTAACCATCGTTCCTTCAGGTACCCACAGCGTATGTCTGAATCTTCGATAAGCATGAGCTGTAAACTGGAAATATCATCATTTTTCCACATTGGCATGATTTTCATTAGCTTATGTGGCTGTCAGGTTACCGCTTGGGTTACATGCCTTTTGCTTTGTGAGACAAAATTCAACGGAAAAAAATTGATACCGAAGATAGCCAGCAAAATACAGTTGTATTTGCACGCCACAGTCTTACAATAAGATGACGATTCGTAAACAGACAAGAATGAAGATGATAATGGAGTCATAAGGAGGGAGCATGCTTGGATGATATTCACCAGTACTGACCTGAATGACGCCGCAATGAATCATCAAGTGGACCTATTGATTTAACACTACGCCGCAGTTTCTTAACTGGAACACGTCTTCACTCGCAAATTTCCTTGTATTTACGTGCTAAAAGCACGCGTGATACTGCGAGAAGTCGTTTTTGCGTTTACGGTTGACGAAAATGAGGGGAAGATTGGAAAGAACCAAAATGTCATGCGAGACGATAGATCAAAAATGATGAAGAATAAAGAAAAGGACAGAAAGAAGACGGTGAAATCCCAAATAAAAAAAAACTGCGCGCGCACACACACACACACACACACACACACGTACAGAGAGAGAGAGAGAGAGAGAGAGAGAGAAGAGGGAGAGATTCATGAAGTAATGCACAACTCCGAGAAGTGCCTACTTTCTACATGTATTGAATGATGACGCATACATGAATACACAAATCAGCAAATTTAATGACGGGAAGTACTATCTAGCAATGTTGACATTTTACATATTTGTAAGTGTCTACTTCCTTTTAAATCATGGGTATTTACCTCCACTGCACACTGGGACTGGAGTCCTTGAGTAGGAATAATGTAACACGACTTCGTTATAATCTATAATACAATAAAAAGTCTCCATCTTAAATCACTGATGGAATATAGCAAAACACAAATTATATAATCATGGTAATTTCATGGCTTCAAAACAATTCATTGTGAAATCGTCCAGTGCAGCTTTTTTTAATTGAAAGTTTACATTGTGGCTCTGTGATCTACTTTCCCTTCCGTTCCCAGGTGTATGCAGCCCACAAGGGGATGAAGATACACTGGCCCAACGGTGAGCCGCCGAAAGCTGAGCCACCGTGTGGTTTCGATGGTACTAAATGCAAGACGAAATACACGCTTCATATCGTTGCAGGTGTCATCTCTGGGATTATTCTCCTGGTGATCATAATTGCTACTATCGTCTACAGGTATTTGATCTCATACCTCATAATTTTTCCACAGTGATAATCGGACTGAGATGAGCTGTATTTCGTATCATTATTACGATCATTGTCGTTATATAGATAACCCTTCAGCACAATACTTTTGATGCAGACATATCTCACTTCACGGGACCATATTACTAGTACTTTATAATGAAATCACGAACTTTTCATGAGCAAATGCGTTTGGCCTGAAATAGCTTTGCGTGCATTCATTTTGTAAAGCCATAATTCATTTACATTTCTTGTATTTTTATCTCCAAACATTGGGCGAATGCTTCTTATACCGGCGTGTAAAGTAGTCGAGTTTGTGTAAGTCCACATCTAACACACGACAGCCTTTAGAATATGTCTGCAGGAATGCTGATAACGATGATTATATTTTGATATCGACAATGTTAGCAACATCAAGTTCATAATAGTATTAATCAGAGTGGTAATCATTACTGTCATTTTTTTCTAATTTTCATTATCATTACTATCATGGTATTCCATGAAAGATAAACTCTTTTTCTTTAATGTAACCTGTGCAGAGCTGCTGCTTTTTGAACCTAGTTGTCTTGTTTGTTCGTGTGGTGTTTTTTTTTTTTAAAGACTGATGAATGACAATTTAAAACTACCATATTACAATGTATTAACAGTTTTAACAGTATTGTAATTTTTCAAGAATCTCACATGTTTGAAATATTTGTTGGTTTCGTAGACGGTGATTTTATGTGAGCATCTATTTGCATAATTGAAGAAAAAAAATAATGATAGAAGTTTGATCTAAAACTTTGACGCGATTTTGTACTTATACGCAGAAATTGGCGCTACGAACAGGAACTTGCCAGTCTGCTGTGGAAGATTGATTATAACGACGTGCAGTTTAAAAGCGTGGTCCACGGGAGCAGGGTAACGGCTTATGTGGAGCTTCACAGTAGGGAGAGAATTATACAATTAACTATATACAGCTTATATACGATTCGTCAGTGTACACGTTTAATCGAAAGAGAACAAGACAAAGGTCAATTCAACATCAATTTGTACAGTTCAAGACAAGTGTAAAGCTGTTAAAGAACACGACTGGACAGTACTAATTATGTTTAGACTACCTATAAGGTACTAATTCAAACAACAAAACATTCCTTTCTCCACAAATGTGATCCTCAATTTTTTCCTTTTACCTTTGGGACAGAGCTGGACTCGATAGGAATAGTCTGCTATTGGAACCGATAGCATGCAATACAAAGATACGACATCACACTGCTGATTGAACATTTAAATTCAAATGCTTTTTCTCCCCTGCTTTACTATAACAATCCCTATCTGTTAAAGTTGTTTATAATGATATTTGTTCGCATTTTGTTTTGCAATTTTTCATGATTGTGTAGAATTAGTTCCACTTTCTCTCGCATACAAGCTTGTATTTACTCTGCCTACATTTTGAAAAATTCCTGTTGAATACGTAAAATCCTTCTCTCTCTCTCTGTCTCATGGGCATTAAAGGGATAGTACAGTATTGGTGGAGATGAGAATTGGGCTTTTAACTTTTTGCGAGATACCAAGAAAGCACTTATGATATAGTACAGAGCATACCATTCTAAGAGGAATTCAAAGTTTATTTGATGGAAATCGGGTTTGGAATAAATGAAACATCCAAAAACAAAGTAAAACAAAGCGATCGTAATAAAATGTGCGTCCCACACTTTATCAGAATCGCTCTTTTTTGGATATCTCAGCCATTTCAAAACCAATTTTCATCAAATAAACGTTGAATTAATAATAGAATTACATGCTCTTTCATAATTCATAAAAGGTTTCTCACTATCTCACCAAAAAATGTTAGAAACCTGAAATTAGGTCTCAACCAAAAATGTACGATCACTTTAATCTATTGCGCATTTCTGTTATGATCGCTTTACGCGTTCACAGCTCAGCCTTGCCACACATGACTCCCGTGGATCAATGAATGCTGACCCTTTATCTGGGCGTGGTCAGGTGTTTACTCGCGTCGGGAGATACAAAAACACAGTGGTGGCAATCAAACCGGTCTACAAGAAGCACATTGAGATGAGCCGTGCTCTTCGAAAGGAACTGAAAGTCGTAAGTACACTTAATGGTAAATTGATTCTCCTGTCCATTTCATCACTGCTATTGGACCAGCTTCTGTTATTAGTACAATACAGGGACAATCACTGACGCTGTCGTTATACAAGATGTTATCATCGACATTAGCACCATATGCATGTCAGGCTAAAACCCTCGTGATAACAGAAAAAAGAGACGGTAATTGAAGCTGAAGTCGCAAAGATGTTATGCTTTCAGCAAAATCAACCAGAATATGCCTTCCTTCTCACAATTTCGCAAATCTCGAGAGTACCGCAGTAACAGCTCAGTAAGGTGGTAAATTACTAGAGTTACTCATCCTTCCATATTTTGATGAGAATAATCATAAGAATATTTGGGCATAGAATATCTTCATAGCAATTACTATAATTCCAAAATCCTATCCTCATAAGATACCGTAGTTTAATTCAAGCTGTCATATCATCTTGATCTCAGATGTCTAACGTGCTGAAAGTACTGGCGGGAAGTCATCAACGGGCACACATACACGTCTATGTCTATTTACTATTGTTTTATTTTAGTGAGGTAGGAATTTAGGTTTTGATAATGATAGTTGCAGCGTTATGTATGAATGAAATGTAAGTTCGTATAATCATTTGTGTTAATATGTAAGTTTTTATGATTGTACTTAAGGAAGATATGTTTTGTTCTTTATAAATTTATGTTGACAGCGTTTTTATGAGAATGGAGATACAATGTATTTTCTTTAATGATGAAAATATTTGCAATTTGTTGATGTATATTTGACATTTCATTTTTAGTAAATATTTTTGTTGATTGAATAATAACTATTTAAAGAATGCAAGGATGTGTATTAGACTTTGAGGTTAAGTTATAGTAGAAGTTGATTCTTTTAGTGAAGAGCATTATCTATGTTTTCTGGAATTGTATTTTTTTTTTTCATGTCGGGAAATCAGGATGTCGGATTGCAGAGATAGAAAACACACACATATGTATTTATGAAATGTGTATATGATAATATTTATATCTAATTGTGGTTATTTATGTGGTATTATTTACATGGTAATTTAAGTAATTGTATTGTAAATAAAGGTTTGAATAGTACGTTTTTGAAATTTGATAATTGTAATGATAATATTTGTAATTATATGAAAGAATATAATTATGTATATGTGTATAATAGTATGTATATCGTATGTAAGTTTGTAGGATTGTATTTGAGTAATATATTTTTCGTTGTTTATATGTCACTAATGAAAATCAAATTTATTCATCAATAAATGAACGGACAATAATACTTATATCATACCATTTATATGTCTAATCCCATCTGCAATAGAGTTCGCGGGCATATAGGAGGAAGGCATATTAGAAGATTACGTTACTTCTTAGGAATATAGTAGGTAGATGCACACATGACAAGACTACCTTGTTATACTTCTTGGGAATATATCTTTGCAGATGCGCGATATGTGTCATCCGAACCTGTGCCAATTCATTGGCGCTTGTGCAGAAGCGCCGAATATCAGTATCCTCACTGAATACTGCAGTAGAGGAAGTTTGCAGGTTAGTATTTTCCTGGTTTGTTATTATGTATGATAACTTATGATTATGCTAACTTCTACAGTCTGTTACAGAGTTGCCTTAATGCAATCGATAACGGAATTTCATTTAGAAAGTCTCTGCCTTTTCGAAGTTTTTAATTCAATTCTAACTTATTCCATTTTGCATTTCATCTCAAACAATGCAGAAACAGTATTTCAAGTTTCCCCATACTCTAATTACCAGTAACTCCGGAACACCTGACAATAAACAGTACAAAACCAAAGGAATGAGAGCTGTTCGGATAACTACTTGCCTGTGCTAAGAATATACCATCACCGCAGAGACACAATGAGCTCAGATATACAATGTATCTGTTGAGTTGGGTGCAAGTCTCGAGTTCGACACCTACGATTCATACAGCGGCCCGCGAGTCATACAGCCCATACTTTCGACACTGAAGGAAACATGGCCCACAAGACCGACACAAAGCCCCGTCTTGTAATGTCTAACCCATTTTTTTTTTTTTTACCTAATGTCAAACTCGTGAGCCTTATTTGCGTAGTGTCGAACTCAAGGGTTGTATGACTCGTTGGTGTCGTGGAATGACCCCGTTCAGTTTATGCCATGTCAAAATACGAGGCTTGCGTATGGTTTGGTCAACATGATTCTGTTTCATTGTCATGATTGTTGGGCATTAATTTTGGACGTAATCCCTCTCTAATCTGTATGTGAAGATCGGAATGATGGAAATGGTACAAGTGAGGATTCCAATGGGTTTTTTTTTTCTGATTTCTTTTCGATACTCTCCATCCATGACAATCCTGTAGAAACATGCAAGTAACTTCACTTTAGCATTGATACGCTTACAGTTCACCTGATGCGATTTTCAAGTTTCAAGATAATCTGATATCCCTTTATAATTTTATATCCCTCCTTTTAATAAGGAGTAAGTAAGTGCATAACCCTTGATTTTCCATAAGTAACCATTAAAATGAAATGAAGAAAGAGCAAAAAGGGGATGAATAAAGCATATCCAGGACATCAGATTTTCCACTACATGGACTGTTGACCTATCGATTCATTCATTTTGTTTTATTTCTTTTACACTGCACGGTAGGCCTGATCAGTTTTGTAAAACTGCTTTCCTGAGGTGCCCTGCAAGAATAACAAATATAATTCTACATGAAAATACCAAGTACAATTATAGGTAACATTTTTCACTACAAACATCGTGAGTGTATTAATGATAAACAAGTATACATAAAAACATAAATATATATATATACATATATATATATATATATATATATATATATATATATATATATAGTGTGTGAGTCGTGTGTCTTCAGCTAATGATGAACCCCATCTTTTTGGAGTGTGTATGTAAACGAGAGTAAAGAGGCGGTAGACGTTGCTTAATCCTCACAAGTGAGTTTACTCAAGCTTTCGGGCTTCCTGCCCTTTGTCAAGACTGGGGACAAGATACAAAACATGGATATCATATACACAAATAGAAAATAATAATGATGATCAAAACAATAGCGGAACTGATAACTACAGAGAAAGAGACAGAGACGGCAGGGAATAATTACACAGGTGAGAGTGTATATTATATGCATCAATCTTGCATAATATAACTTGCAGATATGCAATCACAATGTGAGGATTGAGCAACGTCTACCGCCTCTTTACTCTCGTTTATATATATATATATATATATATATATATATATATACATATATATACATATATATAAATATATACATTTATATATATATATATATATACATTTATATATATATATATAGAGAGAGAGAGAGGGAGGGAGAGAGAGATAGAGATAGCACTGTTACAAATCAGTTGAATCGTTATATAAGGCTTCACATCGTTTTTTAAATTCATAAAGTGATGTACATGTTTGAAGATTTAAAGGGAGTGCATTAAACAAACTGGTTCCGACATATGAAAAAGAATTTCTTTTATATTCTGTCCTTCGGCGGGGATATTGAAGGGGGTATTTCAAAGAATAACGTGTCCTGTGATTTACAGTTCGTTTACATAACAGTGATTAGATTATTTTGTATTTTACAAACAAGAACACAATATTGGTACTTTATACGTTGCTAAACTGATTGCTATTTCAGCACTCGTAACAAGGAAGTTTGATATGTATGATAATCTCTATTCAAAATCACCCTGGCATATTTATTTTGGAGTTTTTGTATCTTATCCCTATGGATTTTTGCACAGCTTCCCCAAGATATGCTATAATAATCAATATGAGGTAAAATCATCGCAAAATACAGATTCTTCATTAAATTATTATCATCATTCTTTTTAACCGATTTACTACAAATTGAACCTGGAATTTTGATCATTGAAGACTATGTTGAAGTATTCTAAGATTGAGATTTTGCTTTCACTTTCAGTAAGCTACCACAACTACTGCTACTATTACTTTGATACAAAGTATGTTGAAAAAAAGCACTATAATAACAAAGAAACAATAAATGTCAATGCAATTGTTAGTTAAAGAACTTCAGAACAATTGTACAAACAGATAATATAATATCTAAATTCCCTAGTGGAAAAGTGCAATAATAAGATGGATATATAGATAATTACAATCCCTGAAAATCAGGTAATACAGATATGAGCTATTAGAGCTTATTGAACTGCATCTCTGAACACAGAAATCAATGTTTAAAAATGTCAGCTAATTCAAAGGCAAATGACAAACAGAATCTTCCTGCCTGTGTGCTCAAACCCAATTTTAGTCATATTATGGATTTGTCTGTTATTGAATTAATCATTCCTTCAATCGTTCCAATTTGATAAGTCAGTTTTACTTGTTATAGCTGCCTTCTTCCCACTTGTTCTTGGCCATTACTCTCCCTGGGCTCTCTTCCTTGTAAGATTTTCATTGATGGAGATCGCGGTCTCCTGGCCTTTCAGCTTACTTCTAGTTTCACAATGCTTCTTGTGCTCTGTAGTTAGAAAACTTGATGTTACGCGGCCTGATGAAATTGTCAAGTTTCAGGATAATCTAGTATCCCTTTATAGTTTTAAATCCGTCCTTTATGAAATGAGGAGTAAACAAGTGCATAGACTTTGATTTCCCTTTAAAATAATCATTCAAAAAACTGGAGAAACAGTAAAAAGCGAAAAAAAATTTACAAAGATGTACGGGACATCAGATTTTCCACTGCTTATTTGAGGGGTTACGATTTACAATTACACTATTGTACTTACAATTACAATTATTACAATCACTTGCTGCGGTTACTTTCATTAACGTATATACAAGTATATATATATATATATATATATATATATATATATTATGTATACACGTTAATTAAAAAAAATGAGAAAAAAGAGGGTTGGATATGTACGAAAATTCACCTGTTGTGTCGCTTGAAGCACTTGTGCAGAATTATGATTAGGAAAGCTGAACTGCCAAAATTCTTAACTGCATTTCTGGTTACTTTCAGGATTAAGACAAGCAAATCTATCCTACGAATGCGTGATGTTTACACGTAAAATGGTTTGACATGATTCATAATATGAGCAGTAGTGGAGGGAAGATGCCATATCAAACTCGATGTAGATTTCACAATGCTCAGTGCAATGACATATCAGACGAAACACTTCACTGAACCAAGGTCAGTTAATTTTCACCGTCTTTACTGAAAAGGTTTACCTTGGTCAACTCTCTTTAAAAGAGATTATTTTCTGTATTGTTCCATCCAGGATATTCTCGAAAATGATGACATCAAGCTAGATGAGATGTTCGTTGCTTCCCTTGTTTCAGATATAGTGAAGGTAAGCTTTGTTTCAAGCTCTGTTTGAGTCCAGTCTACTACTAATACCTACTGAACACAATCGACCAATATCGTCTCAAGGAGGTTTAAGAGATGGAGTTACAACTGGCTGTAATCATTCAGACAGTTGTCACTTTTCTATTGATGTACAAAAGAATTCCACAGGTGCATCTGTGCCTTTGATGACGGGGTTTGATGCCGCCGTCTTGCTGAACGTTTTGAACGTTAAGGTAATGTTGGCTATATTTTGCTTGTTTACCTATTAAATGAAACGAAATCTAACTTAATGATAAAGCACATTAAACAAAGGTCACTCCCTTCCAGAAATATGTGCGAAAGTGTAAATCAGAGCTGTATCATGTGAAAGTGTTCAAAGCTGTACCCTCCTGGAAAGCTGGTTTTATTACTTTTCCACTAAATTTCCGACAAATAAAACTGACATGGAATAATCTTCAAGTATAATTCTTTATTAATAGATATATCAGAGTAGTGGCCGGGCACGGCCAGTCGAGTAATTTTCATTTTCATTTCATCATTTTTTGCGCAATTTCTATTCGCGCATCCCCGAGTCTTTACCATTAATATCACCTATCTTTTATAAGTAGGGATGGCGAAAAGTAATTACCATCACAAAGACATATCTTCCTTAGAAAGTGGCTGATGATTATGCAATGCGACATTAGTCAATTGTCTTCCTATCTGCGCGGCAGATCCAGTTTGCCACATGCTTCAAATACTTTCGAGTGGCGGCATCGAACGTGACTTCAAAGGAAATACGACAGTTGTGACTCCATTCTCTTGAACCTCCTTGATCGTCTTTAATGAAAAAAAAAACCCACGAGACGTTTGTCCGACTTAATATCACTGTCTTTTAAATGGTCGCTCGCGATGATACTTTTTTGTTGTTGGTATTGTTTATTTTTTTCCATGTAAAGTTCACAAACTGTGGAATCGATTGAATAGATAACAAAATCCCAAGTTGACTATACCGAGGTCAATATTGTGTAAGAGAGTCGATTAATATGAATTCAATTTGATAATGTAATAATGAGGGTCATATTTTGGAATGACTGCACAAGGACACGTAATCATTCTGTCGTGTGAAAGACAGTATAATAGTCCCCTACAAATTATCAAATGATAGGAAAAGCAATGATAATGTGAGTATCATGAATGATAATAATTTATAATAATGAAATATCATTACTACCATCATGGTAAAAACACTTATCAGAATTAGTCGTCATAACATTGCGTATGGATATTACAATTGTCGCTCGCAGGCAATGCGATATCTGCACTCGAGCGAAATCCGATCCCATGGTAACCTGAAGTCCAGCAATTGTGTTGTAGATAGCCGATGGGTGCTGAAGGTCACCGACTTTGGGCTGCATCATTACACTATGGGTCAGCAGCCACCAGACATGGGGGAACACGCCTTTTATCGAAGTAAGTACCTTTAAATAACTATAGCAACAATGCAAAAGTGTTCAACATGTAAACGTCATAAGCACCAATAACAAAAGCAAAGTTCGTTAGTCCATATCTTATGAGATATGCATAAAGGAGTTATACTGTTATATATTCATTTATATGGAGCAAGAAGCCAGATAAGATAAAACGTAAAATTATTATTGGAGATTATAGTGAGGGAGGATTACGAATGGTACACATTCAGTCAATGATTATGGGTCTCAAAACAGCATGGGTTAAACGTTTTTTAACCCTGATAGTAAAGGTAGCTGGAAATGCTTCTTTGATTTATCAATGAAAGATCTCGGCGGAGACCTATTTTGGATTTGCAATCTCGATTGCAAGGATATGATTAATCAGATCAGAAATATATTCATGCGAGAAATTCTTGTCTGTTGGAGTAACTTAGTTTTTTTTCTCAGAACCCTCCTGAACGTTAAATTCATAATCAGGTTATATGGAACAATTCTTGCATCAGAATTAATGGAAAAGTTGTTATCAAGCATAATTGGATAGATAAAGGTATTATAAGAATTCATCATTTGTTGAATGAACATGGTAATTTCCTTTCATTTTCACAATTTAAAAACAAATATGAAATTCAATGTAACTTTTTGGATTTTTTTCCATCATATCTGCAATTCCTCTTAGCTGGGAAAAGGCTGTCAGAAAACCTCAAATTCAAGATAGAAATTATCAAGAAGAATTGATTCTTGATATCAAGAAAGCTCCTAAAGTATGGAGATTTATTCATAGGAAGTGCGTTGATAAACTTCGTGAAATTCCAAAATCACAAGAAAAATGGAATTCAATTTTGATAGAACCAGTCACTGACTGGAAAAAAAAATCTATCTCATTCCTTTTAAAAGTTCATTGTCGACAAAATTAGGTTATTTTCGTTTAAAATTTTACACAACATCCTCGGGGTGAATAAACTGCTAAAACAAATTGGTTTCTCAGATTCTGATTTATGCAGCTTTTGTTTAGATACAACCGAGACAATTTCACATTTGTTCTGGGAGTGCCCTTAACGTTTTTTGAGAGAGTTCCAAAGACAAGTTTTGAAAGACGAAGTTTTCTCACATTTAACGATTTCATATTTGGAATTTCAAATGGTCCTTTCACTACATTGAATTCTGTTTTTCTACATGCCAAATATTACATATTCACCGCAAGATGTAAGAACGGTATATTATCTTTGGCGTTATTCAAAAAAGCTTTGAAACATTATTATGAAATTGAGGAAACTATATATCTAAAACAAGGTAAAATCACTGTGTTTTTAGATAAATGGAGACATGTTCAACTTATTTGAACTGTCTGTTGTTGCTTCATTAATATATTCTATTTCATGCTAATTTCGTTGATGATTCAAGGATGGGACTGATGCAACATTTTCATTTGGTCCGTAGTCAAATATATGGAGGTATTTTCCCCCGGTAACTGGTAACATTTATACAACACCTCAGAATGATGTCGAATTGTGATTGGCCAAGAACATGTCACATGACATTCAATAGAAAATACCTACCAAACTCATTGACAGTGACAGCCATACAATAGGCCCCTGGCATGGGCCTATAGCACGGCTCGAAGGTACTATAGCACGGCTTCGTGGGGGGCTACTAATGCATGGCCGGCCGCTCACAGAGTTCTGTGGCTCACAGCAGCAAAGCGCCAGCAAACTACATTGTACGTGCTGGCCGGCTGCGCTGCGATGCGCTGCCGGTAAACAGACCAGTCGCGGCGGCGGAGTACTGCAACGTCCAACGTGTACGCGCAGCTACTTTACCTAGCTAGTTGCATGTATTGCGGCCTACCTACTGCTGTGTTTTTAGTTTTGACTCTGATCTGCTACGTGGACCACAGTGATCCCAAAATCAAGACTTCATTTCAAGTTGAGAAACCGTAATTTGATTATTTTTCTGTGTTTTTATACAAAATCATTTTCGGAAATAGAGAAAGTCTAGACCTACTACTAGATCTACCGACGTCTCAGGTAGGCTTAACAGTCAGGCCTAACTCGATCTAACGTTAGCGTAGAATGGGTTTAGACCCTGCGGAGTTTGTGATTCCTGTGACTGTGTGGTCGAATCATGACGAGTGTTTGAAAGCAGTACACAGGGTGGTTTACAATTCTCGGCCTAATTGTTACATTTATTTTTGGGCCTTCCTGAGTTAGCGGTCACTAATTTAGTACTGTGATTGTGGACAAGGTGTTGTATAAAACGAATAATTTATGATTTTGTTCGTGCATTGGGGCACGTAATACCGCACTCGGCGCGAGATTCGCCACTGGTCTATTCAACGCGGCGCTACGCGCCTTGTTGAATAGACCAGTGGCTTATCTCGCGCCTCGTGCGATATTCGTGCCCTATGCACTCACAACTCATAAATTATTCGTATATTAATTTTGTTTGTGGAAAATAATTCCATACTTGAAATCCACCTTGCATGCATTAGTTGTTGCAACGTCAGGTGGACATTGACTGGCTTACGGGTTGCCTGGAGCAACCTTTGCTGGGGAGGTATCCATAAAAATATTTAAAAGGTCTGTGTACCCGTGAGTTTGTTCTTACGTTCTTATGATGTAAGCTAATTTATGCATGTTTTCAGGCAGGGTATGTTCTTGGCAACCCGGTGGCTTTCTAAAGGCCTACCTGGGCGTGGCGGCGGCGGGTGCATGCGATCGGCTAATTTATGGATGCTTCTTCTCGTGGGGCCCATTGACGATTTTTTTTCATTAGCCTGTACACTGGTATGATACTGCTTTATTTTATACAATTTGCATGCACGCGCTGTTGCTATGGCTGCGTTTATCAACTTTCCCCTGTTTAAACGGCTTTCGAAAGCCCTTTCGAAAGCCCTTTCGATAGCCCTTTCGATAGCCCTTTCCAAAGCCCTTTCCAAAGCCCCTTCGAAAGCCCACCTACAGCCCTGTACTATTAATGTGCCGCTTGTTTTCGTCGGCTGCGTTTATCAACTTTCTCCTGTTTAAACGGCTTTCCAAAGCCCTTTCCAAAGCCCTTTAGAAACGGCTTTCAAAACAGTTGCGTTTATCAACTCATCGCGAACAATAATTTTTATTCGCACATCCTTGTGCCTGTACTATTAATGTGCCGCTTGTTTTCTAAGAAGGGACGGCGAAAAGCAATTACCATCATAAAGACATATCTTCCTCTGAGAGTGACGAGTCATGCTGCAATGCCACATGAATCAATTGTCTTCCTATCTGTGAGGCAGCTCCAGTTTAGCACATACTTCAAATATTTCTGAGTAGCGGCATGAGACATGGGATCAAAGGGAATGAGACTGTTGTTACTCCACTTCTCAAACCTCCTTGGTGAGAGGTACACCTCCCTGTCCCTAGCATATGCGTGCATTACGCACAACTGTATGTATACACGTGTGTACACGTACTCGTGTGCACTTTAATAATAATAATAATAACTATTTCTTATTGAGCGCTTTTACAGGACCTGATCAAAGCGCTGTACATATATCAACAACCAACATTCACACGGTATGAGATCAACATAATTACAATTGAAACAGTTCAGTCTTGAGCCACTTTACGTGGCGCGCGTCTTTTCAGAAACCGGAAACGCATGGTTGCGTAACCGCAATAGGGCGACCTACAAAGCCGTTTCAAAACAGCTTTGCGTTTATCAACTTCAAAAGGCTTTTACAAACAGGTTTCTGAAAACCTGTTTACGAAACCTGTTTGGAAAGCCACAAATTTGCGGCTTTTGAAAAGGCTTTCCGAAAGGGCTTTCAAAACAGCTTTGCGTTTATCAACTCGCAAAAATTCCTTGAAAGCTGTTTTGGATAACCTGTTTCTGCCGAGAAAAGGAGAGTTGATATACGCACCCTTTCGTAAAGGCTTTTCTAAAGGGCTTTCAAAACAGCTTTGCGTTTATCAACTCGTAAAAATTCCTTGAAAGCTGTTTGGAAAACCTGTTTCTGCCGGGAAAAGGAGTTGATAAACGCACCCTATGTCAGGTGGGCCTGGGCGAGCTGTCGCACTGCCAAGAGCGACTTCATCCTTGCTCGAAAGGGGTTCTTCGGGTTGCCGGTGGCAACCTCTGTTGAAGTAGTATGCATTAAGTAAACAAGCGGGTTTATTCAACTGTATGCAGTTCGCTTTTATTGTGTAATGTAAATGTATGCATGCTTTCGGGCAGGGTATATCCTTGGCGACCCAATGGCTTGCCGGAGGTTCGCCGGAGGCCTGCCTGAGCGTGCAGACGACGGGTGCATGTGGTTAGCTAATTTTTAGATTTTCTTTCCATGGGGCCTATTAGTATTGACGAATTTCCGTTCATCAGCTGTATATTCCAATGGTCCTGAGGAACTTATTCACTGTGCACTCGTCGTCGCTATGTCGGGTGGGCCTGGGCGGGCTTTCGGAATGCCAAGAGTTATTTTGTCCTATTTTCCCTTGCATGCACGACCCTTTATTGTATCTTTACTAGTAAGGAGTTACTTGAATATTTGAAAAAGAAAACATGAAAAAACACAGATAAGTGTTTAAATTGTTTGTACCAAAGAAATTGCTTTATATGGTGTTGAAGTAATAATTATGTATTTCATCCATCCTCTGTATAATTATGTTGCTTCGAGAAATCAATAAATTCTATCATTTGAAAAAAAAAATCTTTTCCCATGAGGATAGCTGGATTTTAGTTTTAGTTTTAGCCAGGATTCGTTTGAGCTGATCTTTAAAACGAAATTTCAGTCCTCCTCTGGGTCTTGTTCTAGTTGCAAGTTCTCCGTATAGCATGATCTTTCGGAGACGGAAAGGCTCCATACGCTGAATATGACCTGCCCAGTGGAGACGATGGCGAAAAATAGTGGCTCCCATGCGTGGTAGTGACACGCGGAGAAGAGCCTCATTGTTGGTAATGTGATCTTCCCATCGAATATTAAGGGTTTGTCGTAGTTTGGATTGCTGGAAGCGTTCAAGTCGCTTGATGTCACGGCGGTACAGCGTCCAGGGGTCCGTTTCATGAATGTCTTATGAGAGACTTTTCGTTCATAAGACTTACTTTTGAGAGGCTTCCTGAAATGGATTTTACTTTTCTTTGAACGTCTCTTAACCCTAAAAGGGCCGGGGGCGGAATCCGCCCCCCCCCCTCGACGTTTCGCGCTATAATTCTGTAACGCGAGAAGGCCTCGTCGCGAGGCTTCTTGACTTTGTTTGTTCAAGTCTCGCGCAACTTTTGAGACCAAATTTGCGACGTCCGCGCATACTTTTGCGAAGCCGCGCCCGTTTTTGTAACGGAATGTCACCCCAAAACTGGCACAATTTTGTGATTTTGTGCACATTTCCTATGGAAAACAGTGCTCTGTCATGAAAGTCATAAAAACCTGATTATTTTTACAATTAATCACTTTCATTGATTAGTTTTGTGCTAATTATGGTAGAAAAGTGGTCAGTGACAATTTCCAATGACAGAACAAAGAAAAAACAAAAGTTGAAAAACACAGAAATACATAAGAAATTCTGAAAACAATAAAATACATAAGAATTGAAATGAGTTTTGGAAGTTTGGTGTACAATTGTTGAATATGCTAAAACAGATTTACAGATCAAAAATTAGACTCTCAATGCTTTTAATTAGAATAAAATATGATCTTGAGCTGAATTTGCATAATTAATTAATAAAAATTAGAAATTGATTGTTTAAAAAAATCTTATGACTCAATCTTGTAGATTATGACGCGGGTTTCACGCATGCAAAATTTCATCGCGATCGCACCACCGATGGCCGAGATCTCGATAGCCAAAAAAGCCCGGCCCCTTTAGGGTTAATGCTACATATGAGCGACTTTGGCCATTCTGAGATTTATGTAAAGACTTCTATGTAATGACTTCATGAAACGGACCCTTGATCTCACAAGCGTAGAGAAGAGTAGACAGGACAATTGCACGGAAGACCAGGACCTTTGTCCGGATTGTCAGCGCGTTGAGAAAAAAAAAAGCACGTTTACTATGTCTACCGAAGGCAGAGTGCCCTACCTTGATCCGGTTCTCCACGTCCTTTTCACATATGACGGTTTTTGAAAGGATGTTCCTAAGATATGAGAAATGTTCACCTTCTTCAAGGGCTGCTGCTGATGCTTGTGGGTGGACAGTCGTTCTGGGCTGGTGCAGGTTGGATCAGGGTCTTGGTCTTTAGGTTGTTCACTTTCATCTAAAAGCGTTTGTAATAATGATAATACAGGGTACTTATAATGCGCCAGTTCCACATAGTTAACGTGCTCAAGGCGCAGTAGAAGAGTTAGTTATGAAATACAAAAATCCTTACACAAACATGCACATGAAAATGAATGACACAATAATGATAATGAAAAAAATATACATCATAATATACAATTCTACTGGAAAATGGTCATGAACAAATGAGTCTTGAGGGCAACTTTAAAGGAGTCAACATTCGAAATGTGACGGATAGCTTGAGGCAACTGATTCCACAGGTAAGGTCCAGCATGTGCAAATGACCGATCCCCCATGATTTCTTCGTTTTTGGAACAACAAGCAATCTACAATCGGATGACCTTAAACATCTGGAAGGATTATAAAATGTCAGTAAATTAACATTGTACTCTGAGGCAGATCCGTGTATGCAATGAAAAACAAATAATAATAGTTTAAATGCAATGCGAGATTCAACAGGTAACCAATGCAGTGAGGACAAAACAGGGGTAATGTGAGTATTTCTCCTGGTAAGGGTAACAATGCGGGCTGCTGAATTTTACCATTTTTGTAACCGTGAAAGTTGAGATTGTGGTAGCTGAAATAGGAGTGTATTACCAAAGTCAAGTCGGGATGATACAAGAGCATGAACTATTTTTTTCTGTGGCTGAACGAGTTAAATACTTGCGAATAATGCCCAAATTGTAAGTCGCATTGTATAAGTTCAGCGGTCCTTTGTAGGTCATCTACAGTCCGACTTGGAGTGGCGTTGTCGTCAGCATATTGCATCTCACAGACTGAGATGGTGGAAGTCCTTCTCTTTGCACGAAGACGTGAGAGTTTGAAGAGTGGTATTTGGTAATATCAGTAGAAAGAGATCATTAATAATTCAACGCAAGATATTGAAATATATGATTTCTCACGTGCTAATTGACGTACCATTCTGGTCACCTGGTCAAGTCCATCCTTTCTTTGAACATTATTGATGAATTCCATGAATTGTTACATCGGCAAGATTATGCATTATATCGCTTTGAAAACGAGTGAAGTGCCTAACCAACTGAAGAAAAAAGAAAGGTAATGTGTACCCATGTGCAAATGAACTAACCCCTAACTGCCTTTTTTTGCTGTATGCCACTTTGCCGGAGAGGGAGCGAAACAGGTTCAAAAGCAGAACCAAAAGCCGTTGCCCTCAAGAGTTAGACATTCTGTTTCTTTTATCCTCTTTTTATATGCTAACGGTCATTTAGAGTCAAATCGACCTCATGTTTTGATGCAAAATGTGCTTTCAAATGTATAAGACAGCGTAAACAAAGACGATCATGTGTGGAGGCATAACCAAACTTCAGCAGCTCTGATTCGTTTGTTCTGAAGACACAAGGATACCACCATCTCAGTCAGATTCATTCTTATCACAACGAAAGCATACCGTTATGTTTTGCCCAAGAACCGCAAGGCCAAGTTTACGATTGTTCACACTGTCGTAGAGCTAGAATGAACCCCAAAAAAAAAATCCAATTTGTTTGGCCTCATGTGACTTTTATTCTATCGTTATTCCCTCATTTCCTTCGGCAGACCTCTTGTGGAAAGCGCCTGAAATCTTACGGCGATCCGCCTGGGAGCCTGAGGGGACGCAAAAAGGAGACGTGTACTCATTTGGAATCATTTTGTACGAGATCGTGCTTCGCCAAGGACCATTCGGAGGCGTCGACCTGAGCCCTAAAGGTAGATCAACAATTTATCGAATGTTAAGTTGTTTGTAAATCTTACTTATCTACACATCCATTAAAGGCATAATTTACCATTTGCAGATGTAACAAAAACCCAGCATTAGTGCTTCAAAATAGTTCTAACATCTGAGTTAGGGGTGGAAACAACGAGTGTAAAAATTTGAACATTGAGAATGATCGCACAAAAGACACAATCAACTGATGTTCAGGCGGTTTATTAACAGTGATATTGTGGGTACAGACAATGATCAATATAACAATTATACATATCTCAGCACAGTGAGAGTGCGATAACTTACATGCATTACAGCCAAATCTTAAATCACAAGGTCCATGTGATCCCCTGGAAATGTCCAAAGACGATGTTCGATGCACAGATGAACGATCCTTGATGCACCGAAGAATGATTCCTCCGACATAAATCCAGAGACACAGGTTACAATAATCCAGGGTATAGATCAAGGGTAAAAAAACAGGGTTATAAGTCCACAGCGATACGTGCAGAATCCAAACGTTGTGACGATCGCGTCCAGTCGATGCGTGAATGATGATTCAGCCAATGATATCCCGTTAGGAATCCAGCCCGTCACAGCTTTGACGTAGCAATGTCCATTGACATAAAAATGGAGTCTATCTCCAGTGTAGGCAAATTAATTCTCTGCAGGCAAAATGTCTCCCAGGCCTTGTCTCCACAAATATAGCAGGTCAGCAGGTAACACAGGACTGACTATAACAAGTCGCTTCAGAGCCAGAAGTGACATAACTCTCAGAGCAGAGGTGTTGGGCACTCTGCCTACCTCAGAATTTCTGTGGCTTATATAGGTCCATTCACCCCTTTCTTGAATGTTCTGTAATTTGCTCCAACCTGGGGCTACACATTTCTACCTACTTGCACATACTTGCAAGTTCAAGACCGTTCCGGAAATCTTAGCTGACTCACTGCCTAACTATGTGCATAACATCCTACCTAAGATAACTACCAATCACATTGGGCTACAAGGACAGTGTATGTTTTTCATCACCCAGCCAAATATGTAAGCACTTCGTAGATCATTCTAGATTGGGTGAGCTTATATTGTATTTCCTGTCACATGTAGGTACTGTAGCTGTACCAAATAGAAAGTTCTCCACTTATCTGGTCAACCTGTATACATACACATTTTAAACAACCATGCACACAGTACACCAGACATGTACATAACTACTAGTGTGTACATTTGTGGCACCGGTATAGTCAATGTTAAGTATTGTTAAATATACAAAATGTGAACAATAGTTATAATAAAAATGCTTCCAGACTAAACCGTCTAGAGTTATGGTTTAATGAGAAAAATAGTGATATCTCCTTATATTTTAGGCTCTATTGCAAAAATTTTATGCGGTAGGATGTTTTGTGATACAACTTACCTCCACATATGCGTCAAAGGTGATATCTTGAACATTTTTAAAATCACTGCTCCCAAAGGTAAACAGTACCTTTAAGAGGTACTTCCAGAGTATTACAAAAATATTTTCTTGCAAGTCTGTTTCATGACTTTGAAAATACTACTAAGCCTTCACAGATTTGTCAAAATCCGTCGGAGCCGTCGGAACCGGTATGTCATCTGTATACGACGTTTGCTACCTAATAACTCTTTTTTTTTCTTTGGTTCTACGTTAGACTGATGATTTGCATCGTACATGTATGTACTATGATTATCTTTATCAACACAATAATAATGAACGCAGTGCTCATCATATGACCTTAATAAATATCTAGCTTACCATTGCTTTTATACTGTCATCTAAGAATTGTACGAGAAAGTGAAGTGCCCTAATGGACCTGTGCCCTTCCGGCCCAATGTGATGGAGGTAGAGGATTGTGCGGAATGTCTGCTAACAACGATGCAAGAATGCTGGGCCGAGGACCCTGAAACCCGTCCGGACTTCAAATCTATAGCTGCCAAACTCAAGCCACTGCACAAGGGCATGTGAGTATGCTTAGTCCATGCGGGTTGCTAGTGAACCAAAAAATTTCCTCCATTATTCAGAATACGCATGCTTTTATTCTTATGCCTCCGCCACGAAGTGTCGCCGGAGGCATTATGTTTTCTGTTTGTCCGTCCTTCCGTCCGTCCGTCCTTTCCTCCGTCCGTAATCAATTTTGTGGACAGCGTAATTAAAATCCATTTGAAGTATCCTAATGAAAATTGGCATGTATATGCATGAGTAGACAAAATTGTGTCAATCAGTTTGTGGGTGCACATGCTCAAGGTCAAAGGTCAAGGTCAAATACTCAAAATTTCACTAACCCCCCCCCCCCCCACGCACACACACACACATATCTATGGTGGCCTGAAGGTATTTTCTTGAAACTTTGTGTAAACGTGTATTACCCAGTAAAGATTCTATAGAGAAAGTTTTGGACCATGAGGTCAAAGGTCAAGTGAAAGTGGTAAAATTTAACTCTTCATCATATCTCGGAAGTGGTCCAAGGTATGTTTATGGAATTTAGTACATATGCATGTACTGCCTTAAAGTGATTCGCGTGGGAGGTTGGGGGTCATGGGTCAAAAGTCAATGGTCAAAATGTCAAGGTTAACTCCTCAAAATGTCACTATTTCCCTAATATCTGCAATGCCTGGAGATGTTTTCTTGAAACTTAGTGTATACATGTATCACCCAATAGAGATTTTCTGAAAACGTTTTTGGCCGATTCTCATGGTCGGACATCCTGGTATTTTGTGTGTCACGGGGTCATGGATAGCGGTTGGAGTGAAAACAAATCATAGTCCTATAGTCGCGTGAGCCTGGAGTGGTATCGCTGTACGTGTTTTCTGCCGGGGGCCCCGCGAGCATAGCGCTAGCGCAAGCTGTACTACTGTAGCTGTGCGGGCGGCAGGATTAGGCCCTATATAGGCCTACCCTAAATTAGGCCCTACCCTAAGTACTAAAGTACTAACGTTAGGCCTATAGACCTACTAGGAGTTTCTATGAGATACTAAGTAAGCGTAGATATCGGGGTAGGGCCTACTCAAAGAGGTTCACTGCACATCTGGCCATTTTGTCGGGTCGTTGATCCAGAGTCCTGCCGCGATTTCATACGGGCACAGGTCCAGTCCGGCTGCCTTCAACTTGGCAAAATACCGGGACCGATCGACAGGATCCAGATTTTTAGAATATTGCTGGCAAGACATGATGCATGTATCTCATGTGGCACAAATGACAAAAGGAATAATGAAAATAATAATTATAATAATAATAAGGTCTTATTTACCCAGGATAGCCTCTTCAGTGTTGCCACTGCTCTACCAGAGGGCCCTGCTATTATTATTACCCTAGCATTGCCAGGTACCCATTTATACACCTGGGTCGAGAGGGACACAGTGGGTAAAAACATCTTGTTCAAGGACGTAAGCACTGGGCGGGATTCGAACTCGGGTCCTCCGATCGGGAGTCGGGAGTCTTATCCACTATGCCACAATGCCCCCACATGTCGTCTGCTTAGAGTTGCACATAAATTATACGCGTCGCACATGCACAGCAGTATGCGCATTATGCAGGCTAGCGCTTGCAAGCTGTTTGTTTTCACTCCAGTCAACCGGAAGTGACGTGTAGCCGACCACAAGAATAGGTCTAGGTCAAAAGGTCAAAGGTCAAGTGAATATTCTAAATTTCACTTCTTCCATATTTCGGAGGTGGCGCAAGGTATTGTCATGAAACTTAGTAAGCTTATAAAGGAAATGGAACAAATAGTATTTTCTTTTATCTTGGATGATAAACCAGACAAAATTAACCGACAAACAATATTTGGAGATTATTGTCAGGGAGGTTTAAAGATGTTTCATTTTCTATACGTAGTTTCTGGACTTTAAATCACCTGGCTGAAAAGATTATTAATTGATCAAAACAGAGGAAAATGGAAATGTTTTTTGAACATCATTTAGATAATTAGGGGTAATACAATTTGGTATTGTAATATGGCCGGAACAAGAAGATCAATTTGATTCAAAGCTGTTTTATACATGAAATTCGTAAGACTTGGTGTGAATATACTTTTCTCCTAATTTATCTGTAGAAGAAGTGAAAAATAAGGTAGTTTGATTTAGTTAATTACTGAGATTGTTTTTAAGAAAGCAGTGCTTCAAAGGGATATATCAAAGCTTAAACAAATATTGAGTGATGATCTTTTTAAAGTTTTGAACAGTTTCGGGCTAAATATGGTGTTTTTTGTTATTTTTTCATTCAGTTATTCATGCAATCCCCTTAGAGTGGAAAAATATATTGAAAATAAATCAGTAAATGATAATGAAGTAAACACGCAGCAAGAAGATGCGATGATATGATTTTTTCAAAAGAACCAAAATATGTCGATGTATATATACCGAATATCATGTGATAAGATATTTAAACCACCTACATCGGAAAAGAAATGGGAAAAAATATTTAACCAAAATTTAGACTGGATTAAAATACACAATGTTCCTTATATATCCACCCGGAATCAAAGACTTCGTTATTTTCAATATAAAATTCTGCATAGAAATGTTGGTGTTAATGAATTACTTTTTGCAATTGGACTATCTAACACAGACCTCTGTGGGCTTTGTTCGAGTTCCGCTGAAACAAAAATTGCACATTTGTTTTGGGAATGCGATGTTACTCAAAGGTTTATTGCTCAAATAAGTGATAAGTGGAAATCACAGGTGAAGCTGCACCAAGCCAGGGTCCCGTTCACACAGTTGTGGACCATAGGTGGTGTTACAATTTAATTAATCTCACACAGAATTTTGCCTTGCATTTTATGTTGGTCATACCCCTTGATTTCGGTTTTGTAAATACTTCACAAATTGTTATAATAATGTGTACATAAAAGTGAATGGCACGAGTGTGATCGACTTATCATTTAAGTCCGCCCATGTGACAATGAAATTATGTAACAGAATCAAACCCAAATTACTAGAAGTGCTTTTATACTTGGTTCTTCAGGAAACCGAAGTGTTATAACGGTGTTTATTTGTATGCAAAATACTTTATATTTTCTGTAAGAAATAAAAGAAATCATTTCGTTTTAGTCAATTTTGTCAATTTTTAAAGCAAACGAAGAAAGTACAGGAATATATGTCTGATAAACTAAAGGTTTTAAATCTAATATTAATTGGAATCGTATACGTTTTGTAGCTGCCTGTCAAATCTGTAATATTTGTCTTTATGTATTATATGACATGTAACATTTATTTTTTACCTGAATGTTGAGTAAATAAAGTTTCTGTGTGAAAAAAAAATGAAACTTAGTACATATCTATGCATGTACTGCCTGGTGATATTAGGGTAATAGGATCAAAGGCCAGGTTAGAATACTAAAATTTTACTATTGCTACTTTAATGTTGAAATTAACCTTTTTGTCCATACCTTGGAGATTACTCAATGCAAAAACTTATGAAAGGATCAAAGGTCAAGTAAAAATCCTCAAATCCCCAAATACCCGCTCTCTTAAACAATATAGCCATTGATCCAATCAAACCTACTTCAAGGAAAGTGAACAATCAACCCATTTGTGACACAACATGTCATTTTTATTTCTTGCCAGTTATGTGAAACTGTCATCACACATTGTCAAGACATACTATAGACTTATTGGGAGAACCATGCATTATGGCGGAGGTATACTAGTCGCTATAGCGACATTTCTAGTTCCGTTTGGTTGGTTTTGTTTTGTTTTGTTTTGTTTTTTGTTTTTTTTCAAAGTCTAACAAGGTCAAAGTTCAAAAGGTCAATGAACTTACACTGAAAAACACTCTAATTACAAATTTGCGATATTCTGGCGAAACATCTCTTGGCGTTTGCCTTGTTTTCAAGTGATGTAATTTATCCAACATTTCTCGAAGCATGAGACAATGGGCCGGATGCATATTAGGAAGCAATTGCTTCAAGCACAAGCACAAGCTTTTCAAGCAAAAGATGAAGTTCAAGCAATTGCTTAAATCCTTATGCATACAGTACCTTGTGCTTGCGCTTATACCTTTTGCTTGCCCTGCACAAGCAATTGCTTGCGTTTTCAACAAAAGGGACGTCACGCCTGTGCGAACACAAGAACAAAGGCGGGTGTGACAGCATGTATTTGAAAGGGCGTATGTGAGCAGAAACATTTCCTGACATAGCAGGAGAGCTATGAAATGACACTCATAAATGCACACACACAGACGCACACACACACATCTATACACGCACACGTACTGGCTGATTCCCATCGCTGCTTATAGTAGCCCGGATATGCCAGGTCGCACATGGAGAGAGGCCTCCTTGCTCTCCACAGATGTCAGACATCCTACCTGTTTCTCATCACATTTTTCGTGCTAACCCCCTGGACATTCCCCTTGTTGAAACGAAAAAGTTTCTCTTACATCTTAGGAGACATTTCTTGTAGATTTATGCCACTCCTGCACAACTTTTCATTCATTCATTCATTCATTTATTTCCATATCAAAACATAACATCTACAAATATCAAAATACAATTGCCTTAGAACATTTATACATTTTGAATGGAGGGATCATAGAAAGCACACAAGAGGTTTGTTGGAAATGATCCCCTACAAACAATTATCAATACATTTCAACTAAACAATTATCATACAAACTCATTTGATAAAACAAATGTCAAAGATACAATGAAAAGAGAAGAAAAGAGGCAGAGGTGGAAACAGTGCATACTTATACTTACAGTTTCAGATACATTTCATCAAAAATATGTTTTTTATAAAGCCTTTTAAATTGACGTAAAGTCTTGCTACTCTTGAGTGTTGGAGGAAGAGTATTCCAAAGAATAGGGCCATGGTAAAAAATGGAGGATTGAGTTTTTGAAATCCGGTTTAATGGTGTGTGAATATTTTTTGCATTCCTGGTATTATAATTGTGTATAGAACAATTCAAAGTGAAATGGTTGTGAAATACTTCAGAAAGAACATTGTTGGAAACTTTAAACATAAAAATCATACTTTCCAAAGAAATAAATTCTTGAACAGGTAAAATTTTCATCTTAAGAAATAATGGCTTACTGGGAGCTAAATATGAAGAGTTGGTTATCAAACGAATATTGCGTTTCTGTAGTTTATGAATACGATCAATATTTTTCTTTGTAGTAAAACCCCAAACAATACTAAAATATTTTATGTGAACTGAAACAAACGAATAATACAGCATCTTTAAAATATTCAGTGGAAGAAATTGTAATTTGTACAGAACACCAATGCTTTTCGATATTGTTGAACATATATGATTCACATGAGAATTCCAGGACAATTTATCATCAATAAAAACACCCAAAAATTTTATATCATATACTCGTTTAATTTCCTCATCTCTATACATCAATTTCAAATTACTGTCAATTTTAGTTCTTGTTCCAAATAATATATAATTGGTCTTATCAACATTCAAAATCAATTTGTTTACCGACAACCAATTTCTTATACAATCAAGTTGAACATTCATATTATAAAATAATGTCTTTGGGTCTGTGCCTTTACAAAATACACTTGTGTCATCTGCAAATAATATGTAATCTACATCATATGTTGAATACGGCAAATCATTTATATACAATAAAAAAAGAAGAGGCCCAAGAATAGACCCTTGTGGTACTCCACATTTTATTTCTTTAAGATTAGATGGGACATCATTGATATTTGTTAATTGCTTACGATTTGAGAGATAACTTGTAAATAATTTCAATGGAGTGCCCCTAACACCATAATAACATAATTTTTGTAACAAAATGAAATGGTCTATAACATCAAATGCTTTGGTTAAATCAATAAATACCGTTAAAGCATATTCTTTATCATCTATAGCCTGATTTATCTTATTAATTAGTTGTAATATTGCCGTTTCTGTTGAATATTTCTGCCTAAAACCATATTGATTACTAATAAGTATATTATGTTTATTCAAAAATTCTATTAACCTTTTATAAATACATTTTTCTAATATTTTCGAAAATATAGGCAATACTGATATTGGACGATAATTATTCACATCAGTTAATTGTCCTTTTTTATGTATTGGTGTGACTCGTGCAATTTTCATTTCTTCAGGGAAAGTACCAGTACGCAAACATTCATTAAAAATAATACATAACGGAACACAAATCAATGAAATAACACATTTTACCACCTTGATATCAATATCATCAATTCCAGAGCTGATGTTGTTCTTCATGTTATCAACTATAGTTATTATTTCATCATTTGTTATTGGCTTCAAAAAAAGAGTATTACTATTTGGCATTTTCAAATAATCTTGAAAAGACTTATTCTCATTTACATCATTTTTTAAATCTTGCAATTTTGAACCAATATTAACAAAATATTCATTGAATGTGTTCACAATATATTGACTATTGGTAACTTTTTCATTACCGAGATGAAGAGACTCAATAACTGTATTTTTCTGACTTTTATACAAAATATTATTAATCAATTTCCAAATGTGACTGTGCACCTCAAAACGAACATAAAGTCGCTCACACTGATTTTGCGTGAGGACTGAAAATAAGTGAAATGGGTCAACCTAGCCGAACTTGACTTTTTCATATTTTCTGAAAGAGCAGGTCTTCTTTTACGTTATGCTAAAATTTGGTATCATAAAACGGGCAGGCAAGTGTGCTTTTTAGCAGTTTATCTCGAACATTTTTGGTAGAATAGTGTGATTAAGTGTGTCTTTAGAATCCCTTTTTCATTTCTGAAAAACCTTGTCCACACTCGTCACTTTCAACTCTAATAACTTTTGAAAGGATAGTGCTACTGCTTTGAAAGTTGGCATTAATATTATGGACAGAATGTGTTAATGAGGCATGCTTAATTTCAGTTTAATCTGACAATCCCTTCATTGTTGTTACTCTGGTGGTTTACTTCCTGTTTTTTGTCCCATTCATCACACAGCCAGCACGGTTTGTTAAAGATTAAGCGCTTGAATAGATACTGTACTTCAGAGCCTCTTTTCTCAGTTCACACTTTTCCTGAGTTTGTGCTTTCTTTCCAATATTTAGATAGGTTAGGAGAGTCCATTTGATTTGAGTTATACATCATTTTAAAGCTTAAAGTCTGCTCTTTCAGAATATGGTCTTAACTAAAAATTCATGTCTGGCGACTTTTTGTTTGTTTTGAGGTGCAGGGTCACAAATACTCTTCATATTACCTTTTACTTTATCAAATTTCCTATTAAAATAATCTCTTTTAGCTTGTCGTATCTTCATAGTTACATAATTCCGACATTTTCTATACATTTCCTTTCGATACAAAGTGGGATTCAAAAGATATTTCTTATACAATTGTGATTTTTTATGACAAAGCTTTAATAAATCCTTTGTTAACCATGGTTTTTTATTTCTATTCTTTGGACAAAATAATTTCTTTGGAAAACATTCTTCATAATTTTCTTGAAATATTTGCAAAAAATACCGTAATTATCATTTACATCATCTTCAACAAAAACATTTTCCCACCGTATATTAATCATCTTCATAAAAAATATCCGTAAATTAGATTCATTAATCAAACGTCTCTGATTTTTACATGGCAATACATTCTTGATATAAGTAGGGTCTGATAGAATGGCAAAAATCGGTAAATGATCACTGATGTCATTTACAAGAATGCCTGATTGTATAGGGATAGTTACATTTGTAAGGATATTATCTAACAAAGAAGCAGATGTTTGGGTGATACGTGTAGGACTATTGATAACTGGTTGTATATGAAAACTTAACAACAAATCTAAAAATAAATTAACCTTATAATTAACATTCAGTTTTGTTAAATCGACATTGAAATCACCCAAAATAAAACAATTGCATAATTTTAGGTCGATCTTATCCAATAGAATTGTAAAATCTGTAATAAAAGCATCAATATTTTGACATGGTGGGCGGTATATAACACCTATAACAGTTTTTTTACAGTGAACATTACTAGGGATTTCTACAAAAATGCTTTCATATGACTCAGAAAAAGCTGTTAAATCATCTCTTACAAAACATTTCAACGACTCATGTGTATACACATCTGTTCCACCACCTCTCTTATTTTTCCTATTATTACAAAAAAAAATATAACCATCAAGGGAATACATATCTATTGATGAGGATGAATTCAACCATGTTTCTGTTACTCCTATAACTTTAAATCTATGACTAATACTACTGAGACAAACGTTCAAAATTGCATGGTAAACTTCTGCAATTAAAATAAACTAAGGAAAATGAGTTTGAATATACATCCCCATACTTTAGATTAAATTCAGAAACATCAAGGTAAGTATTTAACAAATCATTACTACTCATTACATTGGCATTATCCATTTTGAGGTGATTGGGGGTTATTGAGAATTAGACTTTTTACACTTTTTGGGTACTGACAGTAAGACTTTCGACATTTTTAAGGCAAAATTTCATACAGTGTAATTGTGCATAGATGAACATGCATGTATCATGACTAACTGAGTTTCCAATTGAACAGAGGTTAGAAATAGAATGAAGAGAAAGTAACTAAAAACAAAATATTGACACATTAAAAAACTGTTATATCTAAACAAACATTACAAACTAAACCAAATTGTGATCTCAGAAATGACAATGATAAGCTGGGTAGAAGCACTGGATTGATCATATATTAAAGTTTACCAGGAAAATCAATAGCAGGAGGCATATCAGAAAAAAAAAACTTTGGTCTTTCTTTTATAAAATATGAAATTGATACTTGAAAGAAAACGTCCCGGTTAAGCAAAAGCTCAAGCTCGTTATACAGAGCTTGGAAAATCGTAAGCAATTGCTAGCAAGAACTAGCATACGTTTTTTAAGCAAATGGTTGGTCTCTGTGGGCAGCAAGCAATTGCTTGTGCTTGCTAGCAAAAGCTTTTGCACGCAAGTCATTGCTTGTTTTTATGCACACGGATTCAAGCAAAAGGCTAGCACAAGCAATTGCTACTTTTTATGCATCCGGCCCATTGTAGGAATGGATGAATCGATACAAAATTACGTAAAAAAACCCCGAAGCCATATCTGTGTTGGTCACAAAGGAATGCCGGCAATGTAATCCAATTAATGCACCACCGGCCGACAGAAGTTTGTCCCTAAAAGGTAACAGTGGTGTGTTAGGTGTACTCAACTTCGAGGAAAAAACAAAACAAAATAATACTAGTGTAAGTACACAAATTTTTCTTTCCGATAACGAGCACATTCACGACCTCGTCATGATCGTCAAGGATGTGTCCACCTCCAGATCAGCCAAACAGAAACATAACATGGCTTCGTGTACCTTAGAATGAATTGAGCCAATTTAACTTGGTTATAATTGTCTTCATTAACAAAAAACAGAGCTTGCTTCACCCTATTCATGATATCATACATGCAGTTTCATAACAATTGACTCTTCGCGTGCTCTAACTGCCTACTGGCACAGAAAACGTCATAGCATACCTTGTACACAGCACCCAGAGTCACCGGCATAGAACGGATAAAATTAATGGAGTAATGTGATATATCTTTTCCATCTAAAGAAGGCACAATAAATATATGTACGGCATAATTAATGTACATACTGTTATGAATAATGAAACTATTCATGAAAGAAAACATGATCGTAAGTCAGAAAGACTTCTCCCTTTAAAGACACTGTGATTATAATTACACACTCGTTCCCAAAAATGGCACCGACTATGGATCGAATTCACATTTTTCTTTAAGATGATGGAAGACCCGTCCTCTTCTGTCATACATAGAAAGACTAACTGAGACACATTTCCGTTCATACGAGGGGCGACTGAAAAGTTTTAAGCCTCCGAGATATGATAAGTACTTTATTGCCCTATTTTGCAACAATGTCCCCCTGTGAGTCCACACGCTTCCTCCCGTGGGGACGGAGTGTCTTGATGAAGCAGTGGTAACAGTCTTTCAGTAGGTAGGAGTCGACGGCATCAAAGACCTCCTCATAGGTGGTGCAAAATTCTGACACGATATTTGCTTGTACGACAATTTCTCCGGTCTTATTTTCTCCGAGGACATGTGGTTAGAGTAATAGGGTTGTGATAGGGTATTAGGTTTAGTGTGCGAGGACTAGGACTGAGGTTGGGACTGTGTTTGTGTGTAGGTTTTATGTTTCACTTAGCGTGCAGATGTAGGAAGCAATTGTCGCAGGAGCAAATGTCATGGAACCGCATTGTCCAGCCAAATCCGTCTGAAGATTTGGGAGGAAGTGGAAGTAAGACGGCACTAGGTCTGATGAATATGGTGGATGTGGAACAACTTAGAAGCCGTCGCTACCACTGATGAATGCACTTGAGCCTTGTCCTGGCGAAACAAGACGCGTTTTGTAGTCATTCTTCGCCTCTTTTCTTGATTTTCCCCTTAGGAGCTTCAGGAGGTCAGAGTAGTATTGTCCATTGATACTACCTTCCTTCTGAAGTCAGACCATGCTATGACTATAGATGTTTGATGGGTAGAATTAAGATATATGAAAGATTTAAGAGGCCAAATTGGGTCTTCAAATCTTGATCATTTTTATATTAGGCTCAACACTTTTCATCCACCCCTCGTAGATAACAAACAAATAACAGGTTGCCCTTAACGACCGCCTCATCGGGGTCTTCCAGATCCTATCCTGTCATAAAAATGCAGTGATGGAATATGCACCACCCATCCTACATCCACCTACATCCACAGACATCCACCTACATGTATGGACAATAAGCTAGTCCAGACACGATAAGGTAGTTCAGACACAATGAGCCACTTCGTAGTTAGGTCATGAGCACGTCGGTACAAATGACATTTTGTTTTTCTTAGTTGGTAAAGCTCTTTGCTGGTTTTCAGTGTGACATAATGCATGAGCTTGCCCGTCATACCAATCTACGGAATTCATCAATCACGTTTAAACAAAGAATGAACTTGCTTAGATCAGGTGTCAAGAATGGTCCATCAGTTTGCAGTGAATGTCTTAACAAACTTTTTCTATTAATACATTATTGCCAAATGCTGTTTGGTTGTCCGATGCTGTCAGGTGAATGTGCTGCCAAACAACATTTATACGGATCACATGAAGAATCTATATATCACAGATGCTTATGTCAGTGAATCTCAAATCCAACATGTACAAACAAGGAGGTTTTTAGAGAAGGAGTGGAATCTCTTCGCAATTTGTGCAAATTTATACGTTGGTTCTATAGCATGCCAATTTAATGCTTAGCATTTCCCTGGCTTTGATGTTCCGGTCTCAAAGCCGCTCTTCCATAGAGTTTGGATATAGAGACCAAAGAATATGTTCTCGATTTTAACAATTATAAACTGTATTTCAGAGGAAATGTTGAAATCCTGTATGGACCTTGGTGATAATCTTGTAGGGAACAACACTCTAAGTTTTTCGTCAAATATCCTTGTTTTTAACACCCCGGACTGTATTTCATAAAGATGTTAGATAAACCATATTGTGCAAACTTGTGCATAATCTTTTTCGCGAGGAATAGCACCTGAATGTTGAGTCTTTCAAATTAAATGATTGGCTAATGCGTGTTTCTGCGTGTTTAGTAGCATTTTTACAGTTAAAGAAGTACAATTTGCCCTAATTTTCTTCGCGTGTCCCATATTCTTTGCACACTAAACAATTGATGCCGAAAATATGGCAACGGGACTGTGGAGCCGCGAAATGTGAAAATGCCGGGAAATGTTCAAATGTCTAGCCGGGAAATGTGCAAATTTTATCAACGGGAAATGTGCAAACGTCGCCGGGAAATGTGGACATCGTTTACTTTAGCGATATGTGTATAAAGATGCTCGATAAACTGTATATCAAAACTCCGCATGAACATCCACCATTTATATTTTCTTAATAAAATACTTGACAGATTTTCACCAAAGTTGGCAGGGAGCACCATTATGGCAATGGGATCTCAATTTGTTTGAATTAGCCACCCTCCTTTCCCGGGAGGGGGGGGGGGCGACCTCAAAGTCCTAGAACTATGGTTTTATCAAAATTCTTCTTCTATTCTATAACAAAATAAGATAGAGCTAATAGGTTGGTACTATAGATACATTGATTACAGTAGTTTTAAGTTTAATGGCAGATCCTGGGATGCCGGGCACGGGGGCCATGTGGGGAATGGAGGGGCACGGGGAGATGGGTCAAAACTTAAAGGACAAGTCCATCTTCATATACATGTGAACTGAGTGAATGCAGCAATATCAGTAGAAAACAGTGAGAGTTTGAGGAAAATCGGACAATGTGTTCAAAAGTTATGAATTTTTAAAATATCTCCGCAGTCACTGCTGGATGAGAAGACTACTATAGTGTTTGATGTCACATGCGTAGAACGATATAGGGAAAACAACAAGCGAACTTCATAATTTCTTTTTATTTGAAAAAAGTGCACATTTCCTTGACTTGTCACTGAGGTATCATTCCCCCTGCCTTCTGAAAGAGGCGTTCATTTATTATGCGAGGAAAAGTGAAAATCTGTTGAATTTTCTGTACATTTTCTTTAAGTAGTTTTCTCATCCAGCAGTGACTCAAAGTCTCACTGATGTTTTCTATTAATATTGCTGCATTCACTCAATTCACATGTTAATTATGAAGGCGGACTTGTCCTAGTTTTGACCCATCTCCCCGTGCCCCCCCCCCCCCCCCCCCCCCAACACACTCACATGCCCCCCGTGCCTTGCATCATTGGATCTGCCATCAAACTTTGAAAACTACATTCATCAATGTCTTTATAGCACCAACCTGGCTCTTCTTTCAACCACTTTTTCATTGATCCCTTTTCTATACCCCTTTCATAAACTCATCCTCCAATTGTCCGCCTAAGAATTATGCGGGCATTTCAATAAAAAATGCGTTCACAAACTCTGAAAATTATCCGCATTATTTTTACGAGCGCCCGTCCTGAAAAAGGCGGATAATCGTCATGGTGACTGCACACGTCCCTCCTGCGGGAAAGACAGGTGACGTTTTGACCGCACCCCGGCAATTATCCGGAGAACTTTGGATTTGCGTTCACAAACTCCAAATCTGGTCCCGATGCTGCTATTATGCGGATAATAGAAGGGTCGAAAAAAAGCGGATAATTCTTCCCCCGCTCCGATTTTACGACCAAATGATGCGGATATTATCCGCATAATTGAGTTTATGAAAGGGGTATAAGAGGGACCCAATTTCCATAGCATTGTCTTTTCAGTGGGTCTATCCATTTTTTCGCGCAATGTATGATACTTCACGTTGATTACTTCAGTACTCAAAACAAGAATTGTATTGTCACTGTAAGGTTTCACTTATTGTTTGTAATACTCTGTTCAGTCGTCTTTTTTACCCTTTTTTGTCACTAAAGAAACTGTGGTTTATTTCTTTTTTTCTTGTCGAGAAATGGAAATTAACCTGAAATTGAACTTGAAGTTGGCATATGCGATGTCCTACATGCACACGGTATCATAGTTACATACATAAACAGTATCGGCCCTAATACACAAATTCGTCATTACAAACAGCACTAAACACACGCACACGCACGCACACACACACACACACTCACACACATACGACAAACCAGTGCAAACGTAGCAACAAGCCGACAAACATACTGTAGGGTCTATACCAAAACACACACGGATAATCATCGAACAGTTTTATTACTTCGCGAACCATTAATCGCTGCAGGACGAACACGTTGTAAAGCAGTCTTCAAACATTAGTACAGCATATGTGAAAATGGTCACAAAAGCGAATGATCATATCATGTGATTACTCTATTGTGTACATTATTCCGATGTTATGGTAGTTAATCCTTAATAATGGCAATCATTTGCATTATTTCGATTACATTTTATTATTTGAGCACACAATCACTATCAACCTCTTGACCATATTATGTCGTGTACTTTGACAATAATCATGTTTCGGCTCCGATTTGTCAATCTCCCTCCCCCCCCCCCCCCTTACCGCACCACAAAGAGGGCACCCCCAGATCCGTCATAAGCAATGTGCACATGTACCTACTTTAAGCAATTATTGATATCAGCTCTAGCATCTGTCTTGTGGCTCTACAGAAGTTTTTTTTTTTTCTCTACAATTCAGTTTGGCGCATTTGACCCCCTGTCCCCCCTGTTTGGCATGACCCCCACTGAACAAAATGAGATCATAATATGATCTCATTTTGTTTCTCATTCTATAATATTATTATCTGAGAGATGCTATCTGTCAAGTTTGCTACAAGTCTGTTTAAGGGTTTCCAAGAAGGAGCCGGAAATTTAAACATTCTGCCCATCCTCCGCCCTCTTTCCCAACATATAAATGCATACACAATGTAGGCTTAGAGTTTCCATATAAGCCATAGTCCCTTGCAGCATTTCAAATTAATAACTACATAGTATATATGGGAACAATTAGCAAAACAGAACAGCAAAAAAAAAAATAGTAAAAAGTAACATGAATAACTTGCTTTATGTATTGAATAAGCTGTATAAATGATACCATGACTTGATTGACAAGAATAATGTAAAATACATATGTACATAAATGGAGCAAGTATATTTAGTCTAATCAAACGGACAGACATTCGTCAGTCTTTGCTGCCAGTTCAAGAAGTTCACAAGCACAATATCTGTGCGCAAGTTAATTGGCAGCTGATCCTATAAAATGGGAAAACGGTACATAGCTGTATTGGAAAGTCTTGGGGTGCGGGATTTCAGATGCTGGAAACGTAGAAAAACGTAAATTGAGATGGTTTTATCTTTGAGAATGAGGCCTTTTAAGCTATATGAAAATCTGTAGGGGGTTTTCAAATACATGTACAGGCAAACCTGTCTACAGCGGCCATCCCATGGGAGACGAAACAAGTGGCCGTAATAAACAGGTGGCAGCTTATAAGACAGGTTTTTTATCATGCTTTTTCTCTCGGAGGAATTTGTGTTTAGTGGTTGTATACGGCAGGTGGCCACTATAGACAGGTGGTCGCTACATACATGGTGGCCGCGAAGGTGGGTTTTACTGTACAGTCAAACCAGTCTATAGCGGCCACCCAAGGGAAACGAAAAAAGTGGCAGTTTATAGACAGATGGCCGCTATAAACAGCTGGTCTTCAAGACAGATCTAACTGTAAATAGAGATGGTAATGGTTCATGCGCAGTTTTGATAGCGAGTTTCTCTTCTATAGTATATCCATACTATAGGGGTGACGTGAACAGTTTACACATTTTCCCGGCAAAATTGAACATTTGCACATTTCGCGCTAATGAAATTTCGAGCTTTGTACATTTCCCGGCTCCACAACAGGAACAGCGAATTGCTGCTGGCTAGGAATATTGTATTTTAGGAATGATGCACGCTTAAACAATTGTCTTTTGTCAAAGCAATTACAGCGCAGAATTTTTCGGCGACAAAGAGCATGGGTACAATTGAGAGAGGCTTGTTTCTTCTCAATTCAATTCAATTCAAATGATTTTATTTCCATAATTATAAAGTAATACAAAGTAATATACATAACGCTTACATGAGTACATAACATCAAAAGGAACTTTCAATCTCGTAATTTTCAACAAAACATGAATACAGGTATCATAATGATATCAAGTCTGGTTTGGATAAATAAACAAATAAGCAATACAATCTTAATTCATGACTTTACATGGAAAAGAGGAATTCACGAAAAAGGCATAGCTTGTAAAATTTGTGGATTACTCTAGAAGGTGAGGGCATCTCAAGATCCGTCAAGGTCTCCATGAATAGAATTTTGATATCCTGATGTCAGGCGAAATAATCAGAAAGCAAAAAAAAAAAGACTATGACAAGGACAAGAACAAAAGCAGGGACGGAACAGACAGAAAATTAAACTAAAGATAGGCATGACAAAGAAAGGGAGGGAAACAAAACAAGACAATGTCTACATTCAGTTATCTGGAAAGGTCACCAAGGCATGAGAAAGAACTTGAAATTCTATGCAAATTTAGCTTAAAACACAAACTCTTAGATTATTTAAAAAAAATACTCATTATTAGTTTATTTGCTATTTTTTAATGAAAATAACCTAAAAAAAAAACCCCAAACATTTTTTATCTGTTTTTTTGCTTACGTGAGGATGACAGAATGAATTTTTCTCAGTTTTGATTGAAAGGAAGGAAAAGTCAGAGCATCTTTTAGAGCATCTTTTTATCAAGGCTGTTCCAGAACCTCGGGCCAGTGAAAACGAATGTATTTTGGTCGAGAATTGTACGTAGTAATGGTAAGTGATATTCACTGGAACGTCGAGTAGGATAATTGTGTACAGCATCATTGCGTCGAAAAATTTGATCAAATATTTGTGGTAAACTCTTATTATTATATTTGAACATAAGTTGACCCAACTGAAATAAATATAAATCATTTATCTTTAATAATTTATTATCACAAAACAAATTATCAGTATGAGCACAAGGATTTAAATTAGAGATTACACTTTAATAACGACTTTTTTTGCAATGATACAATTTTTTCCAAAAGGAATTGATGCGTGTTGCCCCACACTAAAATCCCATAATTCAAATACGGTAAAATAAAACTGGAGTAAAGCATAGTTAATGTAGAAGTTGGTAAAAAATATTTCAGTCTATTTATTATACCTATATTTCGTGAAATTGTTTTACAGAGAACATTGACATGATCTCTCCATATAAGTTTATTGTCAACACAAATTCCAAGAAATTTTATACTCTTGACTTGTTCAAGAGGAATATTATCGATAAATATGTCCCCAGGCAATGTTTCTCTTGAATTACTGAAAATCATAAACTTAGATTTAGCAATATTAAGGGAAAGTTTGTTAGCCTTGATCCAATTTGAAACTTCTATCAATTCTAAATTCAGGGTATGAAGAAGAGTATGAGGATCAGGGTGGGCGAAAAAAAAATGGAATCATCTGCAAAAAGTATAAACGATAATAATTTCGAAGATCTGTGAAAATCATTAATATAAATCATAAAGAGCAATGGGCCTAATAAACTACCTGGTGGAACACCACAATTTATATCTTGCATCTGAGAGTTTATATTGTTGATAGTCACAAATTGTTTTCTGTTAGATAGGTAGCTCCTGAACCACCCCAAGGCCTTCCCAAGAATTCCATAATGATATAATTTGCTGAGTAGTATTTCATGATTGATAGTGTCGAAGGCCTTGGAGAAGTCCGGGAAGATACCTACCATATGACAAAACCTATCTAATGCTTGTGTCGCTTTTTCTAGAAACGAAAGTAGAGCATGTGATGTGCTATGGTTTTCACGACAACCAAATTGTGAATCAGTAAATATATGATTTGCTTGGTAAAATCTAGATGTTCTAACATATATAATTCTTTCTAAAACCTTTGACACACTTGATGATAAAGAAATGGGCCTGTAATTATTAACATCACTTTTATCCCCCTTTTTAAACACTGGGACAACCTTAGCTATTTTCATATTGTCGGGTACAACACCAATCGAGATAGATAAATTAAAAATGTGGACAAGGGGATCAACGACATGAACAATAGTATTTTTCAGCAAACGGTTATTGATACCATCAAAACCAGGACTTTTCTTATCTTGAAGATCACACACAATTTTGAAAACTTCTTCTCTATGAGTTGATACAAAAAATATTGAATTGGGGTTAGACGCACCTAAGAAGCCATTGAATGTTTTATGCGTCAACATTCCGCGTTAAATTTTTACCAACTGAAGAGAAATACTCGTTAAAAGTTTTAGCTATATCAATTGACTTCTCACTGATAACGTTACCCCATCTTATTTTTGAAACTTTAAAAATATTTTCAGATATATTCATTACATCTTTAATAACTTTCCATGTATTTCTCATATCATGCTTGAATAAATCAAGTTGATTTGTATATATATTATTTCCTTTTTTTGTATTCGAAGAACATTTGTAAGAATATTCTTATAATTAACATATTTCAATCTATTTTGCTCAGTAGGGTTATGCTTATACCTGTAAAAAGATTATTTTTTGATATTAAACGATCTTAAAATTGATTTTGTAATCCATGGAAGTCTCGGTACTTTTTTATCCTTTTTTCTAATCTTACGTATTGGAATATGAATATCTAAATTCGTATTGATTATTTGCATAAAATTAGCTAATGATAAATTTGGATCTTCAGTTTGATAAACAGAAGACCAATCAACATTATCTAGACTATTTTGAAAATTCATAACATTTTCTTCAGAAAATATACGTTTACTTAAATAATTTTCGGAATTATTTGATCTATTCTTCATAACAGAAGATACAAATATGGGACAATGATCGGATATATCTCAGTGATAGCACAATACCAGCTGATTCCGGAAAAGAAACTTTATTAGTAAAAATATTGTCAATTAAAGTGGCACTAGATTCTGTGACTCGGGTGGGTTTCGAGATCATAGGCATAAAAGAGACGGACATTAATACTTCAATAAATTCTTGTGATATATTCAGAGTTACACTTCATCAAATCAATGTTAAAATCACCAACCAAATACGAATCTTTATTTGCAAATATTGGATCATTTGTGACCCGCTACAACAAAAAGGTCCTAAAGTCGCGCACGGTTGAAGCCGTGAAAATCTAGTTTGAAGTCAGAGCATTAAAATTGGTCAAAACTTACGATATTCTGATTTTGATATATTATTGGAGTCTAACATGTCTTCTATCATCTGTCGAAATTTTGAAGCAAAATGATCAAAGGAAAGACCAAAAACTAGCGTTTTTCTGAGCCATGTTTTTTGGCGTTTCAACGAAGCACTGGTTTGAAAATTTGGATTGAGCGCCACAGATAGGTTCCGCCCCTAACAACGACCAGAGTGATCTCATTGGTCAGTTTGCTGTTTGCTGCTAACCGAAGCGTGAAGCTCGCACACTGCCCAGTCGACTGGTGCACGTGCCGGCGGGGCGCGCCATGCTCAGCCGCTTCTCACATTCTGGTCACTGATTGGTTGGTGAGGAGACCGCCGACGCTGATGTGCTTGAATGAACTCTTCGGGGGTTGCTAGGGCTTACCTTCTATTGTCCAGAGGTGAAAACTAACTTGCGTGTCCGTGATCGCGATTGCGTCGAAAGGAAGACTTTAAGGGCGCTTTTCTCAAAACAGTGATTTTCCAGACGCCTCGACATGCTCTCTTTTAAACATCGATATCTCAGCAGCCGATTATTGTTATAAAATATGTTATATATCAATTTAAAGCAGAAAGATTAGGGGATTATATCATGCAATTTTCAAATAATCGACCTACCCCGACTTTAGGATCATTTTGTTGTAGCGGGTCACATTTAATAAATCCTGCAAATAAATCATAAACTCATTCACGCTTGAATTCGGAGGTCTGTATATAACACCAGTCAGAATATTTTTACCGTTTGGGATTATAAGTTCTGTGAAAAGTGATTCAACTATATCATTCATACAGTTAAGTCTTTCATAAACTAAGTAATTATATTTCTTTGGTAAATAAATTCCGACTCCTCCACCAATTCTCTCTAATCTATTATTTACAATTAAATCATAGTCAGGGAAGGTATATGAATTGCTTGAGTATTGTGAAAGCCATGTCTCGGTTAATGCAATCGCAGCACAATTGTCTTTAAAATTTTCTAGCGAATGTAATAAATTATCAAAATGTTGATTAATACTTCTTATATTTAAATGTAAAACCATAAAACTTTCAACTGATTTAATATTTTGTTGTTTAAACTGATTTTCTGTTAAATAATAACAAGGTGGACGATGAATAGAATCGTTTTGGCCACGATTATAATCGAGATCGGGTGCGGTGTTAGCTGTTGTTGATATAAAATCTTCAAAGCTGGAAAATTCATGTTGCGTCTCAGTTGTGGTTGGATATTGCCTGACTATTTCAAAAAATTCATCATCCAATAAATTAAAAGGGAAATTTAGGGCTTGAGCTATAATGAAAAGAAACAAACACTATAGTTTATATTATGCCACTGGTGCGAGTTTGATAAACTAAGATGTAGACCTGATAGGAGACACAACAAAGGAACAACTATATGACGAGACGAGACATGTAGCAAAGAAGTCAACATGTAGAACAGTGGCAAAGAAAGCCGAAGGAGAACGAACAACAAATGCATGACATCAGGTGCTAAAGTGGTGGGATAAGGAGGTAGCGTTTTGGACATATATAGTGGGTAGCAGTATCTTGTTGTCCTGTTGTAGTTCGACTGGAGTCCTCGACGGAATCCTGAGAAGCAAGCAAAAATACACAGAAGCAAATGGCAGAAGAGTAACATAATACATAATTATGGCGTTTACTCTAATGACGAGTTTGTAGAAAATATGTAATCATATATACACCTTTTGGTATACTTTTGTCATACAATAGGAAAGAGAAAGTCAAAAGGAACGGAACCAGTGTACAAATAGTTCAGGCAGAGTCTATACCGCTGTTTGTATATGGACATCAGATAGTGCATGCTAGCTATTAAAGGAAACTCATCCAACCATTAATGTACATGACCAGGGAGGTATGATTATTAACGAACAATGTGACAAGGTAGCGCTGCAAGGGCGCCAAAATAACAGCTGAATACTAATAAGTATGTCGACTCAGCGAGCTGAGCGGCCAATTCAGGCATGTCAGGCGAGTAGCCGGACAAAACAAGTACATTTAGATGTGAGCAGGTGCTCGTAATGCTATAGAGATATCATAACAGCATAAAATGTGGACAAACAGCAGTTCAAATGCATGAAGCATAGATATTATAAGCAGTACATGTTGAGATTGGATAATATGTCAGGTCGGTGAACCTATTCTGTAGGGTGGTTACTGCATAATGAACTGTCATCAAATTGGAATGCCTTGTTGCAAGTCACAGTAAGATTTGTTTTTGTTTTTTGGTAATTTTTTAACTTGGAAATAAACTTTCAACACTCACAATGACATAATGGTTCACAGAACGCAAGAGTGTTGTCTACAATGTTTCTTTTCTTCTTAATAGACTTAATGGGAAGCGATAAGTTGGCCAATACCATTTTTTATAACTTTGAAAAAAAGAGGAAAAACGACAGTATTCTAATGAATTTGGAAGAATCCTTGCCGCTCTGATGATAAATAATAGATAACGCGTATTTAACATTTCCAATCAAAGCAACACATGGCCGGTCACAAACCATGTGATGAAATAGCGCCACAAGTGGCTCCAGAATGAAAACAACAACAGATTGCTAAGTAGCCAATTAAAATTACCAATTCAATTCACCATCATGTATCAGGCAAGTGACAAGTGAAAACCGAGCATGTGAGCATGTGCTCATATCAACAGTTCAGTGAACTTTAAAGGATGCTGTCTTGCATCATATACAATACTTTAAACTATCACGGTGCCTGAGTAATTCAAAATGCAACAAGTACAACCCAGGGAGGGCTTGGTTGTTGATTTTTTTAAATGAGATAATGGTAAGCGGTATATCGGCCTGTGCCATTTCTGAAGAACTCTCATTGTACAGTCAGAAGAGAGAAAAGAAAAAACAATTTAGATAACTCTAGCAGGATCCGTGCTATTTTTTTTTAAATATAAATGGGAAATGGTGCATGATAGCTTAGACAGATCTTCCAAGACCCCGTTTACAGTGCGAGGCTCGGCCGCGGCCGAGCCGCGGCCGAGCCCGCCTTCATTTCAGTGTAAACGCGCAAAAGGCCAAATGCGGGGCCAAAATTGGCCGCGCATTTGGCCACGCTCTGGAGGTGGTCTCGGCCGTGGCCGAGCCGCGGCCGAGCCCGGCCTTTTCTCAGTGTAAACGCAAACTGGGCCAAATGCGCGGCCAATTTTAGTCTGGCTTCCAAACCCTCTACCCGTGCTATTTCGTTATTCAGGATATTAACCCCCTCAACGTAGAAAACTAGTATAGTTTAAGGTGGTTTTGTCCTGCAAAGGATTTTTCCTTCGGCAAAGGCCTTTGCCCGAGCGACGACTTCGTCGCCACGGAATCCAGTTGCCAAAGGGTCTGAAAACCAGACTATACCAAATTGCGTTTGTTTACAAGCAGAGCGCCACTACGACAAAATATTGAAAGGTTTGAATTAAAACTGCGGCCGAGCCCGGCAGTGTAAATGGACAAAATTGCGGGGCTCGGCCCCGCAATTGAGGCTGGGCTCGGCCGCGGCTCGGCCCAGCCCTGCACTGTAAACGGGGTCCTAGTGTTGTTAACCATCCACGAACAATGTGATATAATTGCACTACAAGGGCGCCAAAAGAACAGCTGACTACTAAATGTCGACTATCCCCGCGTTCACATTGGTCCCCGCGACGCGGGGACAACCACAAGAGATCTTATCTTTTTTTACGACTGACCGTTCACATTAGTTACGTTCAGACGGGAGCCCTTAACCTCGAAGTTAGGAAACTTCGAGGTTAGAGCTTGTAGTTAGGGACCGTGAAGACGCACTCGTGGTTAGCAAACCTCGAGGTTTGCTCGATGTTTTGAGCCACGAGAAATCTTATGGTTAGCGCTCTAACCACGAGCCGCGGGGGGTCCCCACTCGTAGTTAAGCGCCGTGTGGACACAACAAACAACGAACTCGAAGTTAAGAGTGACCTCGCCGTAAACTCCATCCCCCACAATTTCCCTCTGCTTCCGGGTCAACCTCCCAAACGTACACCACAAAAACACTACACGTGAAAAACCTCTGACGCACGACACAACAACATCATCTCTTCTTCCCATGCGCTGTGGCTTGATCTCTGAAACTGAACACGTCGAACTCGCTACTGTATTCTATATTCTTCTCCGACGCTAAAAAAAAATAAAAAATAAAATGTTTTCGACGAATATCTTCATAAAGGCATAAAGTCATCAGTGCAGTGCTATCTCTGCATACCATGACAGAGAAAAAGAGTACCTGTAAGCGAGTCCGACAGGGTTGGACTAAAGAATAAATAGACGCCTTGTTGGCAGTGTGGGCTGAAACTTCCGGTTCCGTGGTTTTAACATCGAGTAGGACCCACTCGTAGTTACGGGGGCAGAAGCTTAACCTCGAGGTTTCGTAACCTCGAGGTTAAGATTCGTCGTGTGGACACACGTCGTAGTTAGGGTGCAAGAGCTAAACCTCGAGGTTTCCTAACCTCGAGGTGAGGGCCCGCCGTCTGAACGTAACTATTGGTATCTCTTCTGTCCCCGAGCTGTGGGGGCAATTGGGGCTTGGGGCATAGCGCATGTGCACATTTGATGAACACAGCTGGACGCTATCAATTTCGCCCCAAGGTCACTCTCCCCTCCAAATCTTGTCCCCGTACCCGACTTGCTTGGCGGGGACGGGGTAGTTTGCAGGCACAAACCCTTGTTGGTCGTAAAGGAGTCTGCGCCAAGACTATTATGCACCACTTCAGCACTGTTCCATAGGCCCTGTGTTGTAGCTTCGGCTGCAGTGCAGTGGTGCATGTATTAGTCTTGGCACATGCAGACTCCTAATACGACCAACAAGGGTTTGTGCCTGCAAACTAGGGACGGGGGGACAAGTCCCAGTGAGCGTTCACATTATGGTTTTGGAGGAGAAAGTCCTACAGCTCGGGACTTTCCCCGCGTCGCGGGGACCAATGTGAACGCGGGGTCAGTGAGCTGAGCGACCAATTCAGGCATGTCAGGCGAGTAGCCAGTCAAACCAGTATGCGTTTATATGTGAGCAGGTGCTCGCAATGCGACAGAGAATCATAACAGCATAAAAATGTGGACAAACAGCAGTTCAAGTGCATGAAGCATAGATAAGCAGTAAATGGAGAGATTGGATAATGTGTCAGGTCGGTAAACCTAGCCTGTTTTGTGGTATACTGCTTAGAGCGGACGTCCACTTGGGCGCGGACAAGCCCCGGAAGGGTTGCGGAAGCAAATTTTGTTATTTCGGCATCCTGTCCGCGACAAGCGCGGAATAACTTTGTGAATCAAGTTGTCCTGGGACATTCCTAGGACTGTCCGCGGACTGTCCGCGGACTGTCCGCGGACTGTGCGCGGACTGACTGCGGACATTCCTAGGAATCACTCCGGAAGAGCGCGAAATACTTCGGAATATGCTAATCGTAGCCGGGCAGCGCGGAAACATCTAGGATCACACCAGGAATGAACGGAGAAAAATCAGGATGCCTTCCGGACAACAAAAGTTAGGCATGCGGACAAACTGCGGACAATACCAGGAAAATGGAAAGGTATAAATTTGGCGCTGACTTTGACTTTTCCTCATTTGACTGCTAGCCGTCATTGAAGCTCCTTGCTTTGCTTCCGCAGTAGCGGCTGATATTATGTTAATATGATTGGTCAATATCATTTGATAAATGTGACCACCAAAAGTCGAAGAATAGGATTGTCTGCATGTCGGCTGACGACTCATTTTTTTTATTTTTGATTTGTCTCATCTGGGAGAACAATTTTTTCTCTGCCTACAGTCACATGGATGATATTCTCAAACTTTTTGAACCACATATATATATATATATATATGTGACCGTGCATCTCAAAACGAACATAAAGTCGCACACACTGATTTTGCGTGAGGAGTGGAAATAAGTGAAATGGGTTAACCTAGCCGAACTTGACTTTTTCATATTTTCTGAAAGAGCGGGTCTTCTTTTACATTATGTTAAAATTTGGTATCATAAAACGGGCAGGAAAGTGTGTTTTTTAGCAGTTTATCTCGAACATTTTTGGTAGAATAGTGTGATTAGCTGTGTCTGTAGAATCCCTTTTTCATTTCTGAAAAACCTTGTCCACACTCTTCACTTTCAACTCTAATAACTTTTGAAAAGATAGTGCTACTGCTTTGAAAGTTGGCATTGATTATGGACAGAATGTGTTAATGAGGCATGATTAATTTCAGTTTAATCTGATAATCCCTTCATTGTTGTTACTCTGGTGGTTTACTTCCTGTTTTTTTGTCCCATTCATCGCACAGCCAGCACGGTTTGGTAAAGATTAAGCGCTTGAATAGACATTGTACTTCAGAGCCTCTTTTCTCAGTTCACACTTTTCCTGAGTCTGTGCTTTCTTTCCAATATTTAGATAGGTTTGGAGAGTCCATTTGATTTGAATTATACATCATTTCAAAGCTTAAAGTCTGCTCTTTCAGAATATGGTCTTAACTAAAAATTCATGTCTGGCGACTTTTTGTTTGTTTTGAGGTGCAGGGTCACATATATATAATATACATAAAAATTTAAATGTATATACATATATATATGTGTATACATAATCGTGTTGATAAGGTAGTCCATGTGTGGGCAAGATAAAAAGATAAGTAACAAAACTGCAACAAAGTTCATGCTGTATTCACCAACGATTTATTTCTTCACAAGAAATAAACCGTTGGTGAATAAAGCATGAACTTTGTTGCAGTTTTGTTACTTTTTTTTTTTTCCCTTCCACAGGGTGTTTTATTCATACACATATTCAGAAAGTCACATTTACAAATAATTTTTTAAATACAAAACATCGACAAAGAGTGGCCTACTGCACTTGTACATATAACATATAACTTATATCATTTTTTTTATTTTATTGGCAGAAATAACCCTGAAAACACTATGAATATCATGCAATTTTAATATTCAAAAGCACTTAATAAATAAAGCCCATTTCTTCACAAAAGTTTTTTCTCTACTATTCATTTGACTTATACATTTTTCCATCTCAAAATAACATTTTATCTCAGATATTATATATTCGAATGACGGAACGGTCTTTTTTAATTTCGCTGAAAAAATTTCTCTTCTTATAACAATCATCATACAGTTTAATGCACTGTTGTTGAGACCATATAATCCGAATAACTTGTGTTGATTTGTAAATACAATTTGTTTATCTATCTTCAAAAGTAACCATCGCTCAAACTTATTCCATATATTATTTGAATAAGGACATGAACAGAATATATGCATTATGGTTTCCTCACTGTCATTACAAAACGTACACTTTTTATCTGTTACAAAACCAAATTTTAAAAGAGCATCTTTCATATATAATATTCTATTGAGAATCTTAAATTGAAACCACCTCATATTAATATCAATAGTTGATTCAAAAGGAATTAAACAGTATAAAGACCATGTTTCATCATCAAGATCCAACATGCTACTCCACTTAACAAAACTGTTACAATGTTTTGACGTGTGTCTTAACAACGTTTGATAAATATCAGAACAACCTTTCTTATGTTTCAGTATTACATTTAAACCATGAGGAATAAAAGGGTCTGCTATTTTCGACATGCGGTTTTTTGCAAATGATTGGATAGAATTACACAGTCCACCGTGCTGAAGAAAGTTAGTTTGTATATCAAACTTCCTCTGAAATTCAAAATATGAAAGAAATTTTCCATCATTATCTAACAAGTCATTTATAAAACGTACACCTTTTTCACACCAAGACTTAAAATATACAGTGTTATTATTCATTTTAATCAAAGGATTATTCCAAAGAGGCTGGCTTGCCCAATTATCATTTGTATTGATTTGTAGAAATTCTGAAAAAGCCAGAAGTACCTCTTTCCAAAAATCATTAGACATTACATTGGCAAGTTTTTTGTAGTACAGTGACCCCATAAATAAATGAAACGATACTGGTTGGGGCAAGAAAGAACGGAACATGTGGAACGTATAATTTTCAGTCTGCGGATCACAAATAAACCTTCTGATCCAGGATATTTTAAGAGATTTAGCATGCATGAAAATATCAATCATTTTAGTACCACCATGACAATATAGCTGGCACATTTGATTTCTATTTATTTTATCAGGTTTATTTTCCCATATAAACGAATAAAAACAACGATTTATATCTGTCAATGTTTTAAAATTTGGTTCAGGAAGTGATAACAACAAATAATTTAATTTTGACATCAATAATGATTTAACTACAGTAATTCTTCCTAAAACAGTAAGTGATCGTTTAGACCAGGAGGTCATTGTGTTTGTAATATCTTTCATTTTTTCACAATAATTTTGTTCAACCATTTCATATAATTTAACTGAAAATTCTATTCCCAGGTACCTAAAGTACCTACCCTGAAAAATCCAGTCAAAATTACAATCTTCCAATAATTTAATTCTACAATTCCGATTCTTTCCTATCCATATTATTTTAGTCTTTCTGGGGTTAATTCTTAAATTCGATATGTTAGCAAAAGTATCAAAAATCTCAAGAGCATCTTTTAGATCTTGATCTGATCCGTTAAGTGTTAAAAGTGTATCATCTGCGTATTGTAATACTTTAAAATTTTTTTCATTAATTTGCAACCCAACCACAGAATTTGTGTGCCTAATCATAATTCCAAGAATTTCACTGACCAACAGAAAAAGGTAGGGTGACAAGGGATCTCCTTGTCGACAGCCCTGTTCTATTTTGAATCTATCTGTAAAATAACCGTTCACTAAAACACTGGAAGTAGCATTGTTGTAAAACAACTGAACCCATTTTTTCATAGATTGGCCAAAGTTAAAAAAATCTAAAACTTTAAAAAGAAACTTATGAGACACAGAATCAAAAGCCTTTTCGAAGTCAATTAAAAGTAACAAACCTGGTATATCATGTAACTCTGTATATAAAAGTATATCATACAGTAAACGAATATTTTCACCAATGTATCGACCTTCCAAAAATCCGGTTTGATTTCCATGTATCAAATATGATAAAAATGTCTTAAATCTGTTTGCTATACAACCAGATGCCAGTTTATATATTACATTCAATAAAGAAATTGGACGCCAATTCTTTAGAAACTGTCGGGGTTGATTTACTTTTGGAATTAATGTGATTACTCCCATTTTTTGTGCTCCCGACATTTGTCCTGAAAAATAAGCATAATTTAAGGAATTTAACAAAAAAGATTTTATTTCCTTCCAAAAAACACGATAAAACTCCACGGTAAAACCGTCTAATCCGGGAGATTTATTACATTTCATATTTTTTAACACAGAGTATACCTCTTCTTCATTTAAGGGACCTTCTAATGATAACGACATTTGTTGTGATAGTTTTGGTATGTCAGAAGATGACAATAATAAGTCTAAATCTACATCTGTGGTTTCTTTTTCTTCATACAAACTGGAATAAAACTTAAACACTTCTTTCTGTATATCGCACTGATTCATAATAATATCATTTTCACAAAAGAGCTGACGAATTTGTCTATTAACATTATTCTGTTTTTCCAAGGTTAAGAAATACTTTGAGGGCTTCTCTCCTAATTCCATCCACTTAATCCTGCTTCTCATTACGATTCTTTCATTTTCTTTTGAGCGTAATATTTCAAATTCTTCTTTCTGTTTATTTATTTCATCTAATATTTCGCTTTTATCATTACACAGTAATAATTTTTCTTCTAAATTTTCTATATTTTTCTCCAATTCCTTTTCTCTATCAATATTTTGCTTTTTAATATAAGAAGCGTAAGAAATAGTTTCCCCACGTATTATCATCATTAAAGTTTCAAAAAATAACTGATCATTAACAGTCAGCTGACATTCACCAATTACGTTGTCACTGTGATCAAACTGGACATTTCCCTTTGCATAAAATATAATTGTATCTTTTATAATTTGTTTAATTTTCTGAACATATATTTCATCTTTCAATAAAATATTATTAAATTTCCAAAACCCTGGTCCCCGTTTAAACTCATTAAGATTTAAACTAAGAGAAACTTTAGCATGGTCAGTACGGTAACCTGAAGAAATATCAGTGTTACAAACTAAAGAGAGCAATTCGGAGGATATCAAAAAGAAATCTAATCTACTTTGTTTAAAGGGATTTTGTTGCCGCCACGTATAACATCTTTCATCCGGATTACATATTCTCCATGGATCACATAAACTTAAATCATTTTTCATTGTGTCTAATTGTTTTTTGGCCCTAGGGTTATTTACATGTACATAATTATATGTATCGAGGGTTGTATCCTGAACTAAGTTCCAATCACCACAAAGGATAGTATGTGGGTTTTCGAATTCTAATATAATCTTTTGAAGGTCAACAAAAAAATCAGGTTTATCAGTATTCGGACCATATAAAGATATAAATGTCAGATTATATTCATATAATTTCAAATCTAATATCACAAAGTTTCCTGTTTTATCTATCATAACTCTATTTTGTTACTTATATTACTAACTGTTACTTATGTTACTATATATATATATAGTTACTTATGTTACTATATATATATATATATATATATATATATATTCTTTATTCCCTTTTTTTAGACATGTGCTTTATCCATCGTGAAGTATATACATGTTTTGTCTGATACTTCTGTAGAGCATGCCAAAATGATCCTAATCATTCAATTTGTTTTTCGTTCTCTGATTTTTACCCTTGTGCATCTCTAACCCTCTCTTATTTTGATCACTTTTGAACAGTTTCAAGTCCGAATATTTTTTTTCATGCTAAGAGCTTACTAGCCTATTGCCAATGAAGTGTAAAAATGGGGAAATAATAGTAACCTACTTTAATTTACTTTTTTTTGGGGGGGGGTTCAGCTGGGCTGTCAAATTGGACCATCGAGTTTGTTTGCAACTAAAACAAAAAGAAGAAAAAAAATATTAGGTAATAACAACTACGAAAATCATTCAGGTAAAGAATATTTCTGAAATGATTTGTGATGCTTAATGTGTACTTAAATATATACACTCAGCAAAAAACAAAGCAAAAGAAAGACAGAAATTTAACACTATTTCGAGTTCATGATTTATTGCTTTTTCTTTCATTTCACTTGAGTTTTGAAGTGACAGAAAATTCTTCATTTTCCTCCATCATCTTTATCTTTCATTGTTATTTTGGGCTTCAAAGATATTATATTGTAATGAGGCCACAGGTATATCTTTGCAATTGAATTCATGCTTTGTAGTGTGATGAATTTGTCTTTTGTTCTAATATGTTGTATCATTAGAAAGCATTTACGTATGAATAACAACTTGTTCATGTTTATATAATACATTAACATTTAGCCAAAAATTCTATGCTTTTTTTCTGAGTGTACTTCCACCTACTTTTGTGATTTTTCAGCTGGGCTGTCACATGGGACAACCTAGTTTGTTTGCAAATAAAATACGAAAACAACATAAAGGAAAATGTACTATAGTAAGCAATAGGAACCTGGAAAGTCACTCAGATGAAAAATAATTTCTGAAAAGATCAAATCAAAACAAACTTACTAGGAAGTTATTGGGCTGATTTCACTTCTTTCTGGTTGCTTTTGGCACAGTCTCTACTACCTTCTTCTTTGCCTTGTGGGACCGGAAATTCCTTAGATTTACCTGTTCTTCATCACTAGACGAAAGGCGTGCCTGTGATGGGGATATTTGCATGGGGGCCTCGCCTCCCTTCTTGCTTATTTTGCGTTTCATTGGCATGACGCTCGCGGAAAGTGTCGACATTTTCGTGTCTGGATCACAAAATTTCCGCATCGGTTCCGGACACTTGCATATTTAGATCCGCATCGGCTCCGCGCTGTCCTAAACCATTCCTGGTGTCTTCCGCTTTCATTCGGGAAGCTTCCCCACACCGCGGGATTCTTTCCGGAGCGTGTGCGGAAGGAGCGGAAGGTTTCCGGACAGGCGGGACATCGTCAGGACATCGTCAGGACAAGTCGCCGAAGGTGTCAGGAAGTTCATTTCCGCGTCCAAATTTTGGTCTCGATCAAAATTTGGACGCGGAAATTTTTCTCTCTCCCGAAGGCGCGGAAACGCCCGGACATGTTTAGGACATTCAGCGGACACGTTCAGGAACGTGCGGACAGGTTCCCGAAGGAGTGCGAAATACCAAATTTGCATTCCGGGGCTTGTCCGCATCTTGTCCGCGCCCTAGTGGACGCCTGGTCTTTTTAGGGCGGACGTCCACTTGGGCGCGGACAAGCCCCGGAAGGGTTGCGGAAGCAAATTTTGTTATTTCGGCATCCTGTCCGCGACAGACGCGGAATAACTTTGTGAATCGGCTTGTCCTGGGACATTCCGCGGACTGTCCGCGGACTGTCCGCGGACTGTCCGCGGACTGACTGCGGACATTCCTAGGAATCACTCCGGAAGAGCGCGAAATACCTCGGAATATGCTAATCGTAGCCGGGCAGCGCGGAAACATCTAGAATTACACCAGGAATGAACGCGGACAATCAGGATGCCTTCCGGACAACACAAGTTAGGCATGCGGACAAACTGCGGACAATACCAGGAATAAATTTGGCGCTGACTTTGACTTTTCCTCATTTGACTGCTAGCCGTCATTGATGATATTATATTAATATGATTGGTCAATATTATTTGATAAATGTGACCACCAAAAGTCCAAGAATAGGATTGTCTGCATGTCGGCTGACGACTCATTTTTTTTTTTTGATTTGTCTCATCTGGGAGAACAATTTTTCCTCTGCCTACAGTCACATGGATGATATTCGCAAACCGTTTGAACCATACACATATATATATATATATATATATATATATATATATACATATAACATATATATATATATATATATATATATATATAATCATGTTGATAAGGTAGTCCACGTGTGGGCAAGATAAAAAGATAAGTAACAAAACTGCAACAAAGTTCAGGCTTTATTTCTTCACAAGAAATAAACCGTTAGTGTTAATACAGCATGAACTTTGTTGCAGTTTTGTTACTTATATATATATATATATATATATATATATATATTCTTTATTCCCTTTTTTTAACCTGTGCTTTATCCATCGTGAAGTATATACATGTTTTGTCTGATACTTCTGTAGAGCATGCCAAAATGATCCTACTCATTAAATTTGTTTTTCTTTCTCTGATTTTTACCCTTGTGCATCTCTAACCCTCTCTTATTTTGATCACTTTTGAACATTTTCAAGTCCGAGAATTTTTTTTTTTCATGCTTAGAGCTTACTAGCCTATTGTCAATGAAGTGTAAAAATGGGGAAATATTTTTAACCTACTTTGATGTACTTTTTTGGGGGGGGGTTCAGCTGGGCTGTCAAATTGGACAATCGAGTTTATTTGCAACTAAAACAAAAAGAGAAGAAAAATTATTAGGTAATAACAACTACGAAAATCATTCAGGTAAAGAATATTTCTGAAATGATTTGTGATGCTTAATGTGTACTTAAATTTATACACTCAGCAAAAAACAAAACAAAAGAAAGACAGAAATTTAACACTTTTTCGAGTTCATGATTTATTGCTTTTTCTCTCATTTCGCTTGAATTTTGAAGTGACAGAAAATTCTTCATTGTCCTCCATCATCTTTAGCTTTCATTGTTATTCTGGGCTTCAAAGATATTACATTGTTATGAGACCACAGGTATATCTTTGCAATTGAATTCATGCTTTTTAGTGTGATGAATTTGTCTTTTGTTCTAATATGTTGTATCATCAGAAAGCATTTACGTATGAATAACAACTTGTTCATGTTTATATAATACATTAACATTTAGCCAAAAATTCTATGCTTTTTTTTTCTGAGTGTACTTCCACCTACTTTTGTGATTTTTCAGCTGGGCTGTCACATGAGACAACCTAGTTTGTTTGCAAATAAAATACGAAAACAACATAAAGGAAAATGTACTATAGTAAGTAATAGGAACCAGGAAAGTCACTCAGATGAAAAATAATTTCTGAAAATATCAAATCAAAACAAACTTACGAGGAAGTTAGGGGGCTGATTTCACTTCTTTATGATTGCTTTTGGCACAGTCTCTACTACCTTATTCTTTGCCTTCTAAATTCCTTAGATTTACCTGTTCTTCATCACTAGACGAAAGGTGTGCCTGTGATGGGGATATTTGCATGGGGGCCTCGCCTCCCTTCTTGTTCATTTTGCGTTTCATTGGCATGACGCTCGCGGAAAGTGTCGACATTTTCGTGTCTGGATCACAAAATTTCCGCATCGGTTCCGGACACTTGCATATTTAGATCCGCATCGGCTCCGCGTTGTCCTAAAACATTCCTGGTGTCTTCCGCTTTCATTCGGGAAGCTTCCCCACACCGCGGGATTCTTTCCGGAGCGTGTGCGGAAGGAGCGGAAGGGTTCCGGACAAGCGGGACATCCTCAGGACATCGTCAGGACAAGTCGCCGAAGGTGTCAGGAAGTTCATTTCCGCGTCCAAATTTTGGTCTCGATCAAAATTTGGACGCGGAAATTGTTCTCTCTCCCGAAGGTGCGGAAACGCCCGGACATGTTTAGGACAGTGAGCGGACACGTTCAGGAACGTGCGGACAGGTTCCCGAAGGAGTGCGGAATACCAAATTTGCATTCCGGGGCTTGTCCGCGTCTTGTCCGCGCCCTAGTGGACGCCTGGTCTTAATGAACTGTCATTGGAATGCCTTGTTGCAAATCACAGTCAGTTAGTTTTTGTTTTTGTTTTGTTTTATTTTTTATTTTTTGGTAATTGTTGACTTGGAAATAAAGTTTTTCACTCACAATGACATAATGGTCAACGTCAACTCAGTAGGCTAAGCAGCCAATTTAAATTACCAAATCAGTCAGCACTGGTTCAGAGAACGTAAAAGTATTGTCTTGAATGTGTCTTCTTTTCTTTTCTTTTCTTTTTAGTAAAGAAAATGACAAATGGTGGATCGGCCAATGCCATTTTTTAATCACTTTGAAGTATTAGGGAAAAAAGACAGTATTCTAGTAGTTTTAGCAGAATCCTTGCCGCTCTTATATAAATAGCGGATAATGCGTGTGAAACATTTTCAACCATAGCAGCACATGGCTGGTCACAACCGTGTGCCAAATTGCGCCATAAATGGCCCCAAAATGAAAACGACAACAGACTATTTATGTCAGCTCAGTAGGCTAAACAGCCAGATTAAATTACCAATTTAAGTCAGCACCATATATCACGCAAGTGGCCAGTGAAAAACCTAGCTTATGAGCATATGCTCATATCACAAAAGAGATAATTATAACATCGTAAAGATGTAGACAACCAGCAAGACCTAATTTCAGGCCTCCAACATTTTTTGGTGAGATAATGAGAAACCTCTTATAAAATATGAAAAAGCACGCAATTCCATGAGGAATTCAACGTTCACCCGATGAAAATTGGTTCCGAAATGGCTGAGACATCCAAAACAAGGCGATTCCAATAAAGTGTGGGACCCACACCTTGTTGCAATCACTTTGCTTTACTTTGTTTTTGGATGCCTCAGTCATTCCAAACCCGACCCTCATCAAACAAACCTTGAACTCCTCCTAGAATGGCACGCTTTGTACCATTTCATAAGTGTCTTCCTGGTATCCCGCAAAAAGTCAAAAGCCCAATTCTCACATCCACCAACACTGTACTATCCCTTTAAATGTGCTCATTGCAGGAAAAATATATTTTGGATATCACAAGAATGCACTGTGGAAAATATCAATTCAATGCATGAAGCATAGGCTTTGATTTAGTGATATAATTGTTCTGTGATCTTTAAAAATGGTAGCTTACATTATAAACAGAACTATCATGTCAGGCATGTCAGGCAAGTAGCAGGGCAAAACCAGTATACATTTACATGTGAGCAGGTGCTCCTGATTCGTCAGAGAATCATAACAGCATAAAAATGAGGACAAACAGCAGTTCAAGTGCATAAAGCATAAATAAAGAGTAAATGTTGAGATTAGATAATATGATAGGTCAGTGAACCTATCCAGTAGGGTAGTTACTGCCAAATGAACCAACAGTGGAATACCTTGTATGCAAATCATAGTCATTTTTTTTTTTTAATAATTAAACTTAGAAATAAACTTTCAACACTGACAATGACAGTCGTAATGGTTCAGAGAACGCAAGGTTGTTGTCATGAGTGTTATTTTTACTTTTAGCTCAAATTAACGGCAAGCGGCAGGTCGGCCAATACCATCTTTTTTTTTAATAACTTTGATATGAAAAACAAAAAAAGAAAAAACAATAGTTTTTTATAGTTTTAGCAGAATCTTTACGGCTCTGGTATACTGATAATGAATAATACGTATGAAACATTTGCAACCATTATAGCAATACATGACCAGTCACAAACTATGTGACAATATTGCGCCACAAGTGGCTCCAAAAAGAAAACGACAACAGACTAACTGTCAACTCAGTAGGCTGAGCAGCCAATTTAAATTACAAAATCAGTCAGCACCATGTATCAGGAAATCATATAGACAGTGGAATCCAGCATGGCAGCATGTGCTCATATTGCAGAAGAAATAGTTAAAATATCATAAAGTCTGTATCCTTTTTTTAATAACTTTAAAAAGGTTTTAGCAGAATCCATGCCGTTATTGTATATAGCGGCAGATAACGTCTTTGATTGTGCTTAAAGCATTTTTCAACCGTTAATGTATTTTACCAACCACGAATCGTGTGACAAAAGGAAATGGTGTGAAAATGTCAACGACTTTAAGCCATTGTATACCAGCTCAGCGAGCTGAGCGGCCAATTCGTTACCAACGTATCAGTAATGTAACACGTGCAAACCAGTACATTTATATACGAGCATGCTAGAGACAGAAAAAAAAAATATGCCGTATCGTAAAAATGTGAGCTTTTAAACACCAGTTCGAAAGCATAAAGAAAAAAAGGAGGGGGAACAGCATTTCATTAGTTTCGTTAGAATCCATGGCTGCGCATAAACCATTTCCAGCCATTAGTGTACATGAATATAGGCACAAGACAAAATCATGAGACTAAATCACGCTGCAAGTGGCGCCAAAATAATAATAATATTCTCATGGTCGGACATCCGGGTATTTCGCTTGTCACGGGGTCATGGGTAGCGGTGGAGTGAAAACAAACCATAGTCTATAGTCGCGTACGTGAGCTTGGAGTGGTAACGCTGTACGTGTTTTCTGCCGGGGCGCCCCGCGAGCATAGCGCTAGCGCAAGCTGTACTACTGTAGCTGTGCGGGCGGCAGGATTAGGCCCTAGGCCTACCCTAAATTAGGCCCTACCCTAAGCCCACTACAGTACTAACGTTAGGCCTATAGACCTACCTGAAATTTCTATGAGATACTAAGTAAGCGTAGATATCGGGGTAGGGCCTACTCAAATAGGTTCTACTGCACATCTGGCCATTTTGTCGGGTCGTTGATCCAGAGTCCTGCCGCGATTTCATACGGGCACAGGTCCAGTCCGGCTGCCTTCAACTTGGCAAAATACCGGGACCGATCGATCGACAGGATCTAGATTTTTAGAATATTGCTGGCAAGACATGATGCATGTATCTCATGAATGATGGCACAAATGACGAAATGAATAATGAAAAACAGTCCCCATGTCTGCGTAGAGCTGCACATAAATCATACGCGTCGCACATGCACAGCATGCAGTATGCGCATTTATGCAGGCATAGCGCTTGCAAGCTGTTTGTTTTCACTCCAGTCAACCGGAAGTGACGTGTAGCCGACCGCAAGAATACTATGTCAACTCAGCGAGCTGAGCAGCCAACTTAGGACGCCACTGCATTAGGGAAGTTTACAGCCGGGCAAAACCGGTATATGAGCAGGTGCATGAAATATGAAAAGAAATATTTTTAACGTTATAGGAACGTGAACAAACAGCATGCATAATGCACAGTTAAGCATACAAATTAAGACTGTAATATTGAATGATAGGTCAGGCTGGTAGCCTTAACCGAAAGGGATCGTGGCATAATGCACCATTGTTTTAATGTCCGGTTTGCACATTTAAAAAAAATTGTTGGTTAACTCAATTTCGGGAAAATTTTGGGGGAAAATTCTTTGTGTAATTTTGGATGAGAAGCAAACAATAAATGCAAAGAGTATGCAACCAGCATGTATTTATATGTTTTGTCACAGTGCGGTGCAGTATAAACGTTGCAATTTGCCACATATCAGAAAAGGAAACAAAAATGGCAATGCCACCTGAAAGATGAAAGTTTGTTGACTGTAATAGAGGTGTAGAAGCGTATAAAAGGTATGCGAATATGCATAATGTGCAAAACAAAGACGTAGATCACACAACATCCCATTGGTATTTATGCTACTACAATGACCATACTGAGCATTGAAAAAATAATGAAATACGCGTAGCCATTAGCGGAATAATGTGGTCCCTACGAATATAATATTATGGTGTTGACAGAAAAGTATTTCCGCAAATAAAATCAGGGGGAAATCAAAGGGTCATACAGGGATATAGACTGAGGAGGGAATTGAGAGCAAAATCATTGAGTGCAAGACTTTGTCATGTTTTAAGGCAATAACACCGCTGTAGAAATGTGGATTTATGACCCCTGTAATAAGGGCAGATTGAATAATCTGATAAAGGGGAAGTCGTTTGAAAATATAACCAACTGATATGAGGCACATGTTTTCTTTATGTATGCATCAATAAAGTCAATGAGCAGAAAGGCAAAATAAGACTCAGCCTCATGAGAATGTTTTAAATTTTTTTTTGCAGATGTATGCATCGATAAAGTCAAAGAGCAGGAAGGCAAAATAAGACTCAGCTTCATGAGAACATTTCCTTCTCTGACGCCTCCCTGTTACAAAAGACACTTTTTCTGCTCATGTTCAAAGTGGAACTCCGAACTGGCTTAATCCCAATAATGTTGCCGATATCTTTGCTTCATACATATTATGTAGATTAAAGTAAGTAAATTGGAAAAAGGAATTGAATTGAACTGAAATTATCCGCGCTCTGCTATTCGTTTCCCATACCATTTTTTTTTTGGGGGGGAAATGGAAAGCGTTTCTTGGATGTTACCATGTGCTACTTTTAAAGAATTACTTTACCGTATCAAGCTAGATATGATTCAAAATTATGATCACGGATTTGTTACCATCAGTCATCAACATAAGTTTACTTGGTAATGTTAACTGTCATTATTCTGCAGGAAACAAGATATTTTAGACAACATGGTTATGATTATGGAGAAATACGCCAACAACCTCGAAGAGATCGTAGAGGACCGCACCCAGCAGTTGGTGGAGGAAAAAAAAAAGACGGAGAACCTCCTTCACAGAATGCTTCCGAAGTAAGACGACAGTGCACACCTATTGACAATATATTATTTCGTTGTAGGGAATTTCCACGACTGTGCAGATTTTTTTCTTTTAAATGATTTTTGACAGCATTATGCGAGTTATTTCTCATTAATAAATGACACCCAAATATACATGTGGATTGAGTGAATGCAGCAATATTAAGACGTAATATTAATACACAAGGCTCATTGCTCTTCTCTGCTGACCCCCCATTCACATGAATTTATGCATCGGTTATTGTTCTTGTTGTTGTTTTTGTGTATGTGTGTGTATTTCTTTCGATATTCTTATGTTTGTATAATTTTCATTGTATGAATTGTTTGATGATTTTATGTCGAATGGAAATAAACTTGAATTGAATTGAATTGAACTGAATTGAATTAAATTGAATTGAATAGAAGACATCGATGGAGTTTAAGGAAAATCGGACAATCCGTTCAGGAGTTAGAGTCTCAATTTGTAAAAGAAAAGTACCCGTACCTTCGACTTGTTACTGACATTAATTACGTTTAGGGTAATATTATTCATCCTGCTTTGTGAAAGAGGTGAGCCAGTTTAGTATCCTAGAAAAGTGAAATAATGTTGATTTTTTTTTTGTTCTTACATTATTATTTTTTCTTGTCACTGTGCATGCATAATGGCATGAAGAGATTTTCTTATTTTTCTGAAACTTCACTAAATTCTGCTGATATCGCTGCATTCCCTCCATTTACATACATGTTTGGGTAGAAAAGAAATGTACCTGTTATAGTCCATGATGGCTGAAATCACGCTTTGAAAACTACAATACTCTTCAAGTATGTTTGCGATTCCATTACCATTTACATGCATATACTGAAGTAATTAACACAAGAAAAAACAGTTTCGTGTCATTATTCAGTGATCATATTCAATTTTTGCATTGTCATAATGTCTTAGTACCCTCACAATACACAGGAGCATGAATATTACAAATTATTGTAAGGTATCCTATGCAGTGGTTGCCCTGAGTACACGCACAGTCCTCTGGGTATCTGACAAAGTATGCGCTGTTGGTCAGTAACTTCAAAGGTTGACGCAAATGTTTATGACTTTTCAAATTGACATGAAATTAGACCCGTGGCCAACCAACTGAAGAGAGGTATGCAGGTCGTGCCAGAGTCCTTCGACTGCGTCACGATCTTCTTCAGCGACATCGTTGGTTTCACTAAATTATCGTCAATGAGCACGCCTTTTCAGGTGAGATATCACCGTGTCAATCCACATCATACAACAGCTAGAATTTTAAAGCAAGTGAAGATGATTACGTTTGTCCAACTTCTCAGAAAGATAGAAGTTATCATGTCTGTTATGTATACATGTAGTTCGTTTGTGTGTGTGTGTGTGTGTGTGTGTGTATGTTGCATTATGGTTGTAAAAAGCACAAAAACGAGTAGTTTCACCAGAAATTTATGAGAACGGGAAATGATCTTCAATTTGGCATCATAATATGACGCCAAATTGAAGATCATATATATATATATATATATATATATATATATATATGGAAGATCTATATTATAGAACATTTTGGAGTCCACGATCACCCCGCGATCATTCGTTCTGCCATCAATATCCAATTTTCTTTTACACTTTTTTTTTTTGCAGGGCGCGCAGCGCTCGTAATGAAATTCAGCTCAATCAACAGCTCAATCACTTCCAGAAATGACCGTGGTGAAATGGCTGACACTTAGATTTTTTCCCGTTTTACCTATTAAATGTGATAGAATTGTTGAAATTTAATGAAGGAAATGACAGCAAAAACACCAAGAAACAGCTCAGGTACAGACGTTCTGTTTTCTGGATTTTGTGTTTTTTTCTGGAAGCTATAAAAGCCGATTTTATGATGATCTGGATAACGAAGCACTAAACCTCCTTCAGTCGCAGTTCGATGCTGGAGCTCAGAATAGAAACGGTGAATACAAGAAAACAATGCAGCATTGCAGGTTTTGCGATTTAGCCCACAAAGACATATGAGATCCTTTTGAGGGATACAAAACAAAATATATAAGCCTTTGCAAAATTATGAGCATTCGGATGCGTAAGTAGTAACTTTCTTACGAGGCAATCAAAACTAGTATATGTCATTTACTAAACATTCGGCTAGCCTCGGGTGAAGTAAATTAATTTGATAACATAAACTTACCAACGGGTAAAGTTAGTATTCATGTCTCTTCATTTACTCATATCTTCTGCGAGACCATCGGGCCCGTTTTCTGCTAAAAACCTAAACCGAGTTTAAACCAATGTCTGGGCAAAAGTGGGTCTAAAGTGGGTTTAAAACACCAAGTTTAAACTCACTTTAGTCTGAGGTTTAATTTGTATTCTACTAAGTCCAGCTGTGGTCTAAATCGGGTTTGAATTGAACCTACCCAGGATGAGGTTTATGTCTGACGATGGCTGAACAAGGCAGCGTATTACCTAGCACACAGAGCGTGCGTTATATGGATCGATGGCATGGAACGAGTGGCTGGATACAGCTAGCCGGCCACACCCGTGTACGCGAGATGCGCAATTGCGCTCTAGGACCTGGGATTAACTACTTTTAAAAGAGTCTATTATAGTCTGGTGTAAGTGTAAGTGTTCTAGGATTACGGTGCCTACACTGGACGTGCTACCCTGACTAGAAGAGACCATTATTGCCATGATATCTTCTGGGCATTGTGTTTCTGTAATGTGTTCTCAAGATGTCAGAGTGACTTTATCTTTGAAAAATAAACAAATTAAAGTGAAGAAATATAGCCCAGAGGAGGAATGCAAACATAGGTTCTTATACGAATGAAGCGAAAGTCATGCCCATCAAAGACATGAGAAAGAATAGGCTAGAATGGTATAGTTATTTATGCTGCCGAGAGAGTGATAAAAATATCAGGAGAATATTCGAGATGAAAGTAAAAGGAAGTAGGAAACGGGAAGACCAAAACAGAGGTGGTCTGATACGTTATTGTGACTTACGCTTGCTTGATCTGGATAGGAGAGCTGTACATGAAAGAAGCATTTGAATATACACTTGGGATCAGGCAAAAACCCGCTGCCCGAACAAGACCACAGTGTTAAAAGGTGTGCTGTGCAAAGGTATGCATATCAATAGTTTTGGCTTTCCCAATGAGTATGATATCATGCTTTTGGCACCTTAGTGGGGATTTTATTTTTACGACCCTACTTCAACCATTTTTGTGGCTTCTAGTCTATAAGCCCCACATAGACACTAAATCTGCAGGAAAGGGACCATACTCTTGACAAATGAAGTCGAAGGAGAATAAAAGGGATTTATAGAGAAAAAGCAAGAGTGAAGAAAATTGATAGTAACTATTCTTCACATTACAATTCAAGTTGGAAATGAATAAAGCGCAAGTGCTTGATGAAAAGGGCCAATCAACTCGAACATGTGACAGTGCCTAAGTGTAAGTGTCCTCGTGATGATTAGCGTTCACTGAAGCAATCAAAGAAGGCACTTTATCTTTACAGAGAATGTTCTCCTTTTCTTGAAGCAATGGATCTTAATATGTTTATCATCATGCACTCTAACTCCAGATATGTGATCACAGCGATGGAAACACAATCGCATCCTTAATTTCAGTCTGAATTCGAATCCGAATATTCTACAATTGGAGTCTGCATGATTAATATTCGTTACTCGAATGCTAAGTTTGAAATGAAGATTTATTCTAATCGTAGCTGAGTATTTTAATTATTTATTTCGTGTTCCTGTACTTTGATTTCGTTTTGTTTATGTATAATTGTCTCGCCCACCGGAGGTGAAGGCGAGACTAAGGGATCCAAATGGCGTCCGTCCGTCCGTCGTCCGTCCGTCGTCCGTCACAAATGTTAAAGTTTACCTGCAAGACTCTCTTATGATGCATAACTTGGCATCTGTAACAGCAATGGCAGCCACACTTGGGTGATAGAAGCACTAGGGGTATCTTCATGTTCTGGTGTTGTCAGAGGTCATGTGATGATGTCAAAGGTCATTTGAGGTCATATATTAAAGAGTATGTGCAAGACTCTCTTTTCTATGTTAAAGTTTACCTGCAAGACTCTCTTTTGACAAATAACTTCACATAAGTTGCTTGGATTACAACCTAACTTGGGTCATAGATGCACTGGGGGTACCTTCATGTTATGGTGCTGTTGGAGGTCACAGGATAAGGTCAAAGGTCATTTGAGGTCAAACGTTAAAGTTTACTTGCAAGACTCTCTTATCACATGTAACTCGACACATGTTGCTACAATGGCAATCAAACTTGGGTGATGGATGCACTGGGGGTACCTTCATGTTATGGTACCGTAAGAGGTCACATGATAAGGTCAAAGGTCATTTGAGGTCATACGTTAAAGTTTACTTGCAAGACTCTCTTATCACATGTAACTCAGCACATGTTGCTACAATGGCAATCAAACTTGGGTGATGGTAGATGTCTCTTGGGAAGTTGAAGGTAACCTCAAGGTCAAAGGTTACAGACAGGGGTCAACGAACTTTTAGGGCCCAATGTTAAGTTTTTAGGGCGCATTTCGTTTATGGCTCATAACTTTTGATCTCTTTGTCCGTTTGTGACCAAACTTGGATGGAAGATGTCCCTTGGGGAGGTGAAGGTCGTCACAAGGTCAAAGGTCACAGACAGGGGTCAACAAACTTTTAGGGCACAATGATATGTTTTTAGGGCGCGTTTTGATTGTGGCTCATAACTTTTGATCCCTATGTCCGTTTGTGACCAAACTTGGACGGTTGATGTCCCTTGGGGAGTTAAAGGTCATCACAAGGTCAAAGGTCACAGAAAGGGGTCAACAAATTTTTAAGGCCCAATGTTAAGTTTTTATGGCGTGTTTCGATTATGGCTCATTACTTTTGATCCCTTTGTCCGTTTGTGACCAAACTTGGATGGTGAATGTCCCTTAGGGTGTTGAAGGTCACCACAAGGTCAAAGGTCATAAGCAGGTCAATTAACTTGGAGTTATAAAAAATATTAATTCCTTGTACGCGAATGGGCGAGACACAATTCGGCGATTGCCTTGTATTTTTCTTCTTGTTTTAAAGTCAGAATTATCACTTTACGAACTGCCTGTGCACGTTGGTGTACACCTACTATTTTTATATTTGACTTTACTTGCGTGCATACATTAGTTCTTCTTCATGTGCGTCTCTGTCTGACTGTCAGTCTTGTAGCTTGTATGCTTTTACATGGGGATAGAGGATTAGACAAACTTTCTAACATAAAGATCATTCTCCTTCTAGCCCCTAACTTGAGGGTACACTATCAATCAATCAACGCGAAATTAGGGTAATGCTCTGTCTTTCGAAACGCTCTGTACCTACAGTGTATGGGTAAAAACTGGGAAAATTATATCTGATGCCTGTTTCGAAGTATTGTGCAACACGACTTAATTTCCGGTTCCACCATACAACGATTTCAAACTACTTTCAAAACCATGAACAAGGACTCTGAAAACCCAGCCTTTATTCTTGATTCCAACCTGTCTCTTCCGCAAAAAAGAGAAGAACAGAGCTGCACCCTCATTTATGATACGAATTTGCGCAAAACTGCGATAAAACGCTACCAACCTGTGGAACATAGGCAGGCAGATATATGTGACCGTACACCTCAAAACGAACATAAAGTCGCACACACTGATTTTGCGTGAGGACTGAAAATAAGTGAAATGGGTCAACCTAGCCGAACTTGACTTTTTCATATTTCCTGAAAGAGCGGGTCTTCTTTTACATTATGCTAAAATTTGGTATCATAAAGCGAGCAGGAAATTGTGTTTTTTATCAGTTTATCTCGAACATTTTTTGGTAGAATAGTGTGATTAGGTGTGTCTTTAGAATCCCTTTTTCATTTCTGAAAAACCTTGTCCACACTCTTCACTTTCAACTCTAATAACTTTTGAGAGGATAGTGCTACTGCTTTGAAAGTTGGCATTAATTATGGACAGAATGTGTTAATGAGGCATGCTTAATATCAGTTTAATCTGATAATCCCTTCATTGTTGTTACTCTGGTGGTTTACTTCCTGTTTTTTGTCCCATTCATCGCACAGCCAGCACGGTTTGGTAAAGATTAAGCGCTTGAATAAACACTGTACTTCAGAGCCTCTTTTCTCAGTTCACACTTTTCCTGAGTTTGTGCTTTCTTTCCAATATTTAGATAGGTTAGGAGAGTCCATTTGATTTGAGTTATACATCATTTTAAAGCTTAAAGTCTGCTCTTTCAGAATATGGTCTTAACTAAAAATTCATGTCTGGCGACTTTTTGTTTGTTTTGAGGTGCAGGGTCACATATGATATTGCGTCTCACACATTGACTATATTGCACACACAAGTGTAACGTGCAAGGGAAAAAAATCCCAAAATACCCCCTCCCCCCCCCAAAAAAAAAACACACACACACACCACAAACGACAACACTAAAAAAGTATAATATTAACAACAAGAACAACAACAACAACAATCGCATTAAATCCTTGTTTGACCGATAGAGCTCTGCGCCCGCCCCAGGCATTCCTAGAATTTTAGGAATACGTGCCCGTCCGGGCCCTCACCACTAGAGTTTTTAGGGGTGCTAGCCTTTTGCTTGAATCCGTATGCATAAAAACAAGCAAATGCTTGCGACCAAAAGCTTTTGCTAGCAAGCGCAAGCAATTGCTTGCAATTGCGTAGAAACCAAGCACTTGCTTAATTACTCTACGTATGCATAAAACGGACCTTTTGCCTGTTCTTGCTAGCAATTGCTTACGATTTTCCAAGCTCTGTAAAACGAGCTTGAGCTTTTGCTTAACTGGTATGCTTGCTTTCAAGCATGATTACTCACAGGATTACTCACGGGAATCTGATTACTCACGGGACCTGCGGCTGTACAAGCTAATGCTTTTACGCAGGCCCCATCATATTTTTTCGCATTATGACCACAGTTTAATTCGCATGCATACAGACCTCGTGTTTATACCAAGTCAAACTTCTGTACATTCTGATGAAGTCTCATCTAGATTATGTTTTGTATAATTTTCGTATTTATATACTTTATTGTGATATATGTGAGAAATATGAAAATAAATTGAAATGAAAAATGAGAAAAAAATGATTTTCATATTAATAAAAGAAAGGCCAAAGATGTGCAGCAGTGGTAAAAATCTACAAAAAATTTCTCTCAAGATGTAAGAGAAACTTTTTCGTTTCAACAAGGGGAATGTCCAGGATGTTACGGCACATTTTGGTAAATTGCATATTTTGGTAAATTGCACATTTTTGTAAATTTGCGCAAAACTGCGATAAAACGCTACCAACCTGTGGAACATAGGCAGGCAGATATATGATATTGCGTCTCACACATTGACTATATTGCACACACAAGTGTAACGTGCAAGGGAAAAAAAATCCCAAAATACCCCCTCCCCCCCCCCCCCAAAAAAAAAAAAAAAACACCACAAACGACAACACTAAAAAAAATATAATATTAACAACAACAACAACAACAATCGCATTAAATCCTTGTTTGACCGAAAGAGCTCTGCGTCCGCCCCAGGCATTCCTAGAATGTGCCGTAACTATGTTACGGCACATTTTGGGACCTGCACATTTTGGTAAATTTACCAAAATGTGCAGGATATTGACGGCACATTTTGGTAACTTTCTGCAATCATCACAAAAACAAATTGTAAGTGCAGTTGGTTTTTGTCCCCACCGAATGAGTTCGGCAGCCTAAAGGCCGTGTCACACCTTTCCGGGCAAGCTACGCGGGCTTGTTGCGAGTAAGGTTTTTCCAGTACGCAGGAAAATCATCTCGCCCGTAGTTGCCCGGAGCTGCGCACGCAAGTCCGATTTACAAGAAGAACATAAGTAGCACGCATCCAGCAAGTAAGACACATGCACAACTTGCCCAAATCCTTGTCCGCCCTCAGAAATTGTCCGGTATGCTGGAAAATCCTCACACGCAACAAGCCCGCGTAGCTTGCCCGGAAAGGTGTGACAAGGCCTTAACATGGTTACGGGTAAAAAGGATTTGCGTGCGCACCTCCGGGCGACTACGGGTGAGATACGTGCTAGGTACTGTTACGTGCAGGTCATCTGCGTGGACCTCTGGGTAGTTAAAATTGTTCTTCGCAAGTCACACGCAAGGCTTGCCCGGAAAGATGTGACACGGCCTTACAGGCTGTCACACCTTTCCGGGCAAGCTACGCGGGCTTGTTGCGAGTAGGGATTTTTCAGCACGCAGGACAAGAATGTTTTCGAATTTCGCACTTGTGTCTTCTTTGCTAGACGCGTGCTACTTACCTTCTTCTTGCGTGTATTCCGTTTGACCTGCGTGAGAAGTTTGAAACCGATCCGTTTTCTGTTACGAGCGACTTACGGGTACTGGGAAGTACCTGCGTTGGAGTTGTCTGCAAGGTGCTGCTGGTAAGGGTCTCCTACTGGTGTTCTGCGTGTACCCCCCCCCCCCCCCCCCCCCCCCCCGCACAACTCACTCGGAACATATTTTGAACATGCTCAAGGCCTTGTCATACCGTATCTGGGGAAGTTTGACTTGCGGGGAAGCAAATTTGCTACCCGAAGCTCTCCGCAGTTGGTCCGCACCTGACAGTACTTAGGGCGTATCTCGCCTGTATTTGCCCGGAGGTGCGCACGCAAGTCCGATTTACCCGCAGCTAAGTTTACAGCATGACCAAAACTTTCTCCGGGTGAGTCGTGGGAATTGCCCGCAGAGGTACACGCATCAGAACGCCAGTAGGAGGCCCTTAGCGGCAGCACCTCTCAGGCAACTCCGACGCATGTATTTCGCAGTCCCCGTATGCGGCCAAATTAATGACATTCTGTGGTACTTCTGCCATTCCTTCAGAGGAATTCCTTCACTGAGTTGTCAGCCCCACCCACCTGGCACGCAGGTCACACAGCATACCCGCACGAAAAGCAAAAGCTATACTCGAGCCTTCAGGTCGGGTGAGCTAAATAAGTGTCTTGCCTGTCTTTACTGCAGGACCATATCACCTTAACCTCTTGACCGTATTATAAATCTCAAGCCCATCCATGGGTTTTTAGGTCAGTTACCAAAATGTGCAGATTGTCCAAAATGTGCAGGCAAATCCACTTTTAACTGCACATTTTGGTAACAGTTGACCCGTCAGGTATAGGTGCACTATCGGCACATTTTGGTAAATTACCAAAATGTGCCGTGACATAGTGACGGCACGTTTTGGTAACTTGCACATTTTGGTAATTTACCAAAATGTGCCGATTTACCAAAATGTGCCGCAACACAGGGGTTGGCACGCAAAATGTGATGATAAACGGGTAGGATGTCTGACATCTGTGGAAGGCAAGGAAACCCGCCCTCCACTTGCGACCTGGCAGATCCGCGCTACTATGAGCAGCTGTTGGAGAAATGATGGGAATGAGCCAGTAGACCTACTTGTGTGTAGGTATGTGTGTGTGTCGGTGTGTGAGCATTTATGAGTAATGCTAGTCACACACGGCCGGGTCACAAAACGGATTTGATCCGGGTAAAAATGAGCCGGGATAGTCCCGGAATGGAGGGTAATTCATGCTACAGTCACACACGGCCGGATTTCGAACCGGGTCCATAAGGAATTATAACCGTATCGACCCGGTTCGAGCCGTAGAGACCAGTATTGACCCGTATCGAACCGTATAAACATTCGCTTTTTAAATCCTCAACTAAATCCTTTTCGACCCCTATCGACCCGTGTCAACTCGCTTCGACCCGTACCGACCCGGATGTAATGATTTCTTCAAGCCTGATCAAGTCGGTTTCATTCCACTGATCACGCGCTAATGTATATTATTCGATAGAGTATCGAATGCCTTGGCAGATCGTAAACATGTAATTGGTATATTTATGGATCTGAGCAAGGCATTCGATACTCTTGACCACAAAATATTATTACATAAGCTGCGACATTACGGGGTTCGGGGTATTGCACTTACATGGTTTGAAAACTATTTGTTATGTAGAAAACAATTTGTTTCCTTTGATTCAGTATCCTCCAATACATTACCTGTAACATGTGGAGTCCCCCAGGGTTCAATCTTAGGTCCATTATTGTTTCTACTCTACATTAATGATATTACAAACGCATCATCCATGTTACAGTAAATATTATTTGCTGATGATACAAATGTGCTTTACTCACATACTGACCTAAACCACCTAGTTACTACTTTGAACAATGAATTACCGAAATTGTCTACATGGTTTATGAGTAATATACTGGCACTCAATTTAAACAAAACTAATTTCATTAATTTAAATGCAAAAAAAAAAACTGATTTACCAGAATATGAATTGTATATTGATGGTACACCTCTCGAAAAGAAAACACTTCTGAACAAATTTCTCGGTGTGTATATAAATGAAAACCTAAAATGGGAGGATCATGTAAAACACGTTATTTTGCCTGTATCCCGAAACGTTGGCCTGTTAACTAAGCTTCAGTAGTTTTTACCAACTCGTGTATTGTTTACCTTGTATAATGCTTTGATCCTGCCATATATATCGTATTGCAACATTATTTGGGCAACCCACAAATGTAACACAGACAGTACACTTCTTCTGCAGAAAAAAGCAATTCAAGTGTGCAGTCGAGCACGCTCTCGAGATCACACCGACCCATTGTTTTAAGATAAATGACATAAACTTTCTCCAAAAAGTTGTATTTATGTTTGGCCTCAAGTCAAACCTCTTGCCTCCAATACTTAACAGAATATTTCGGTCAAATTCAGAGATTCACTCTTATCCTACCAGACAATCCCACAAATATGCATTTATTTAACCCCCAAACTGCACTCGCGCATCATTATATCAGACACTCCGGCCCTGACACTTGGAATTCCCTTCCCACCGAAATTAAAAACATGACCACTTTGTATTCATTTAAAGGGGCAGTCTTTTAACTTTATGATGCTTGATCATATGAAAATACTGTGTCAATACTATGAGAAATCGCATATGCTTTTCTTCAACGAGATCTGTGAACTTCAAAAAACTCAGTTGAAATCGCCTAAATCGCTCATTTTTCGGGTAGTCGGGAACGCCCCCAGAAAAAGCAAGGACCGGTCACGTGCCTTGTCAGGTGACACTTTGACGTAGCAGGGGGCATTCATAGTGCCGACTGTCTCGCCGTATACCGTACTTCACAGTGCAGTGAGTCTTGTGTATTTGTAGGAAAGTTTGAGAAAATATTTCAAGAAAATGCCATGGAGGTGTGTCGTCACCGCAGCAAAGACACAAAAGATGGGTGTAAGTCTGCACAACTTCCCTACAGATGACGCCACTCGAAGGAATTGGGTTTTGAGACTCATTTCATTTGCTGAAGCGAGCCCAGCAGTGCAGTGGGATGCATACAATGTCAATGGTTCTTCTAACGTTAGTCGTCAGGTTGTACAGCCTTGTATGCAGTGATCGCTTGGAGGAGTGGAGCCAAGTAATTTACTTGTAAAATAGTAGAGGAGGGGCTGTATACTCAGCTAGGATTTGCGCCCCAAAAGAGGATCCTGCAGCCCATAGCTGTCCCTGTCATTAAGCTGGGAACTGGAAGCCAATCTCATCGTCAGAGAGCTGAAAAACAAAGCGGATCAGCAGTTCTGAAGCCGGAGAGAAAGCAGGTATGTTCTGTATATAGACGACTCTATAGAGTCGAGATAGAGACACGAGACCAATGTATATAGCGACTCTAGATCTATAGAGTCGGGTATGTTCTGTATAGACGACTCTCTAGCTATCGTATGAGTATCGTAACTAGATCTATACACAGCCCAGTTGCTGTATAAATCGCGACGGGGTTCGCACGGCATCTGGTTGGCCTCGGCCTATTGCTAAATATTCTACTAGTATCATTAAGACATCAATTACTGACAGTTTCACAGTTTCGATAGGTTGATAAGCTCCGTCTAGCGTTTCGAGTGGGACTGCCTTGCTTCCCCAATAAAGCTCTGAAGAGTTGTAGTAACCGAATGGTTGGATGGTATGTTCCAAAACAAATTATTAGATTGAATTGATCCAGGACTGGGCATATCGTTTGTCTTCACTTGCCCATTTGTCATTAGGCAGGTGAAATCTTCAATATCCATTTTGTTTTCTTGCCCCAAAATATTTCCCATATAGGCCCTATATTAGTTGACTAATGTAATGTGATTTCATAGTTTACATGTACAAAAAAAAAGTCACTTTCCAATCAGACAATGAACTTTCTGCAGTTGTTTATTTTCAGTTGTCGTCATTACAATTTCACTTGCCCTGGTTACAATGTTGAATGTGGGGAAGTACTAATGGCAGTTATTATTAAACCGTGTATTTGTGATTACCAGTATTTGTTTCTCCAAAGAGTTCCTACATGCATCTAGTTAACCATGTTCTTACAGGCCTACATAGACATTTTTTATTCAATCCTCTCTATGCTATTACTAATTACAGGGTTCAGCTGGCAGCATTGCATTACAGTGTACAACACGAATCCAGACAGGAAGCAAGCTCGAGGTGCAACAGGTGATCTGCTCTACCAGATTGTGAAGCCGAAATACAAGCTGGCTCTTCTAGTGTGAAGGTTCGTAAAGAAAACGGTGTAGATATTTTATGTAATATTGGAAGATAATGAATTCATGTTACAAGACCAATTACAATGAAGAGAAAAATATTAGAATGGCACAATTTGTCAACTACACATTTTATTATTTGTTTTTGTCTCTGTAGAAGCATGGCTTTCTTGACCACTGAGTACACATAAAATGATCGATTTTTAAAAGGTCTAGATATACATTTTCTCTTCTTTTTTTTTTTCTTTTTTTTTTTGGGGGGGGGTGGAGGGGCAGGTCTTATGCCTGTTTTCCATCACTAATCAGAAGTCATAGAAGGGAGGCAGTCAGTTTTTTCCATTCCGAAGACCAACACTCCATATTCCCCATGACCAATGGCTACTTTGGCATTTTTCAAATCAAGTCTTTGCATTGAGGAGGGCAAAACCCCTAATTTTGATATGAATTTGAAAAAAAAAAAAAATTATGTCATTATCAAAGTGGTGGTTTCTGTTCATGACACCTCAAGGACTTTGTTGCTAAAAAAACCAATGCAAAAACATCTTAATTCCATCTATTTTGTGTGTCCCTTTGTTTTCTTTCTGTTGAATTTTTTCTACAGCACATGTTGATGATGTCCTTTCTGCTGTTGTGGAGTGCGATGACAAAAAAACTCCTGCATCCTGCCAGCCTTCAACGCCTCCCCTTGCGAGTGCCATCGTGTGTCATCCAAGGGAGGAAGTTATTGAATATCACAGCAGACAATTTGCACCTGACAAATGATCTAATGGTTTCAGGAATCCTTGCAATGGAGATTGAAGTTCATATTATGTACAATATGATACTTTGCATTTTTTTTTAAATTGTTGCAGAATGATTTTTTCATCTGTTCTTCTGTCAGATGTTGGATACAAAAACACTCAAAATTTTGTTATACATACCCAGCATTCTTATGCGCTCTATTCATGAGTGATCATCTAAAGACAAGATAAGATCACCTTGGTTTTACTGTTGTATTCCGTCTGTAATATGTAGTATTTCATCACAAACAATATAATGCCAACTTTATGTAGTGTTTCAAAGATCATTTCTTTGCCAATTGAATATTGTCCTTTAAATGGCAAAATCATAATCCATTTACAATACAGGAGTCATGTGGATACAAAAGGAAAAGTGTGTATTCTTTTGTTGATGTTTGAAGCATACATGACCATAATGGACAGATGAGCTTGCATTCTTAACACTATTCTGTAGAGATATTCAGTGTTGTAATGGTAAGTTTAGAAGTTTCTGCATGAATGCTGTCCCTTACTATGATTTTATCATTGCATGTTTGCTGTTATAGATTAGAGCTCGTCACTCTTATGATCAAATATTGATATTTTTGACAAGATAATTTAGAATGAGATGTGCATGCATTATAGAAAACACACTCAAAAAGGGATTGAAAAAAAAAAATGTATGTACATGTAGTTTTGAGAAGAAATGCAATAATTTTTACTCTTGGTATATGATTCACAGATTTATGACAAAGGAGAAAACAAGGTGTGTGTCTAAGCATTAGCATTTTACATAATCTTCATCTGAGGCCCCAGTTACTCAAGTTCTGAGACCTAGAATGCATCCACAGGGAGAATCTGAATTCATAATGCGATGCTAAGTCTAGTTGGGGAATTATTCTGTTGATTTCTATAATAGTTTTCTCCATACATAATCACTGAAGTCAAGCATTAAAATTTAAAGGGATGGTACAGTTTTGGTGGAGATGAGAATTTTGGCTTTTAACTTTTTGCAAGATACCAAGAAAAAACACTTATGATATAGTACAGAACATACCATTTTTAAGAGGAATTCAAAGTTTATCTGACGAAAATCAGGTTTTGAATGACTGAAACATCCAAAAACAAAGTAAAACAAAGCGATCGTAAATAAAGTGTGGGTCCCACACTTTATTAGAATCGCTGTTTTTTTTTGATATCTCAGCCATTTCAAAACAAATTTTCATCAAATAAACGTTGAATTCCTCATAGAACTACATGCTCTTTCACATTTAATAAGAGGTTTCTCATTATCTCACCCAAAAAAATGTTAGAAACCTGAAATTAGGTCTCAACCATAACTGTACGATCCCTTTAAGCATTGTTTTTTTTATGAATATGGTGTCAGGTGTCTTATGAAAGAACAGTTGCTAGGTCCCACTCAGACTCAGACATTCATAATTATTCATGCAGATAGGTACTTCTGAAAAAATGTGCACACAAGCAAAACACCCACATGCAACATATGCTCACATACATTCACACATTTGTACACATTTTTTAAATGTGTGAAAGATTGAATAACATCACTCACCTGTAATTGTTTTTGTTAAAATGTACACTTGCAAACATATATTTATTTTTTTATCCTAAATTTGAGGTTTCTGTAGAGATTTTCTGTATAGTGAAGAAGAAAATCACAAAAGCTTTTTGATTTAATGTTTACATGAGAATGTCTCATACATAATGTAAATACAAGTGAATTGATATGAAAATATTACAGTATGTCTGTGGAAAAAGATAACTCTTCCGGACTGATTTGATGTCAAATGTGGATGTCCACTCATGCATGCTTGACTGACCAGCTTGCCATTGTTTCCAGTGGAAATAAAATCTCATTTTGCTCCAACATTAGGATATGGAGATAAAACACATTGGTAGGGTTTTTTACAATCTCACTCTTTGTAAGTACACTACCCCCTCCCCCCATCTTTTTCCTCACTCCCTGTTACTCATTTTTCTTTTGGTCCTCCTATCTATATACACATCAACACACACACACACACCCTTTGCCATACTACACACATACCCACAAAAACACCTTCAAAACAGGCATCACTTGAAAACACTCCCACCAAACATGCAAAATCGCATACAGATGTACAATGCCATACATATCTTTACCTGTACATATATCTATGAGGGGGAATAATTTTCTATCCATTCCACGAGGGGGGAAACATCAGACCAAAACATAGGGCAAAATATATCAATGATATATTCGTCCTATGTGTGTCTGATGTTTGGTGTGTGTTTTGTGCATGTTTTGTATCTGATATGCATGAGTGTACTGAAGGGTGTGTGTATTTTGTGTATGTTTTGTGCATTTTTCATGTGTCCTGTATGAAAGCAAAATCCTTTTTTTTTTTAATTAAGGATGAATTTATACTGCATGCACTGTATTTACTACAAACCGCTACAAACTAACATATAGAAAAAACACAAACACACTTTTTTTCCATTTACTTACAAAAAATATAATTGGTGTAATCAGCTGGAAGGGAATGTTTTGATAAAATGAAATACTGGTTTCATGGACAGAAATACTACTATAGGAAGCCAAACTACAATCCAGTTCAATGAGTTTCGTAACTAGACTTGGGTCCCTGTTTCTCTAGATAGAGGGCTGTGAAAGCTATTGCCGGAAAGGCCCACAGCATCTTAATTGTATTAGATCGTTATTTTATTTTTTTGTGACCACGATTGACAAACATAGCTGTTTCAAACATGTCAATTTCTACACAATCAAAAATTACCTTTCAGTTGTATGGTTTTGTGAAAGTGTCCATTTTTCCAATTGCTAAAAAACATGCAGTAGGTCCTACATTACAAGAGAGAGAGGGGGGGGGGAGCATAGCAAAGAGTAAGAAATTGAGACAAGAGTGCATTTTGACCATACAGTCGAATCTTGTTATAATGAGGTACATTATGGGACCAGAGATAATCACTCCCGTATATCAAGATCTTGTTATAAACTACAGTTTTTGTCATATCACTTTCTTATAATATTGAGGTTCCCACTGAAACATGCACTAATAAAATTACAATAAAAATACTGTAATTACATAATCTTTTTGTACAGAGAGGCCTGAAGTCCAACAGCAATGTTTTCTCAGCTGTGTGCCCTTGATGAGTTTGGTGTTGGGACGCTGAATATCATCAGTAATACCCAACATACCGGTAATGGGACAAGGTGTCTGACAAAAAGTATACATGTGGACATTTTCGCAATGTACAAAACTTATCTGATGCATTTTCTACACTGTGAACCACGTTTCCCATTATAAAAGCAAAATCGCAAATGTGGACAAGCTGTCACATTCTATACCCCAATATCAGTGCTGCATATATACAGTCTTATTACAACCTATGCAATGAAAAGCCTGTCACTATTTTGCCTGATGGATGAGTTTTATCAGATTTTTTTCTCACAGCAGAAGATGGCAGTAGGGACTCTCACATTTTTTGGCCCAGAAAATGTCCCAGCATCATCTCACCAGTTTGCCGGTATGCAAAACATTTCTTGATCGCCTGATATTGAAAACAAAAGTGTAAACAAAAATGGAAATGCAAAAAGGAGTAAAAAATCTGATAAATCCTATTATATGACATCAATGTGTTTCATCTAGGAATTTTATCTTGAGAATAGGATTTAAAATTAAACAATGTAAATGGGGACCCATGGGGGTAATGGTAGTCATTATTTTTGGGGGACAAACTGTATAATGGCAGCATAAAAAATACATGTATAAAAAAACATGTCTTGACTGCCTGAAAATTGAATAAAAAAAATGAAAACGGGTACGGCACTATGAATTGCATTCAAAAAGTTTATATACCAGGACTCAAGTAAAAATATTGTTTAAAATACGAAAAAAAAAAAAATCAGTTTGGTCCTTGTGGACATTATGAATGAGATTCGGGGAGATATGAGAGCTTGTATTGACATATGCCTCGCCAGCTCAGTGCATAGCCTTTTCAATTCATTACCGTCGTTTTACTGATGTCCCCTCTTCCCACTCCCGTTTTCACGTTTCATGTTTGTATTTGTCAACAAAAATTCTGTTTTTGGTTTCGTCCCGACCCCCCAATCGACCTAGCTGCATTCTGTAAAAAATTAACGTTAGGCCCTAAACGTTAGAGTGAATTAAACTATCTAGACTCCCTGTGCTTTCGCACAGCGGTCTGGTCAGGCTGGACTCTCAGCGTACTTGTTTTGATAGTTTAACCAATTTTTTTTATCTCCCAACCTCGTCGCGGGGCCTCGTTCCCATCACCCCTGTTTCCTCGAGCAGCACCCCTCACGGGCCCACTGCCCCGGGGGCGGGAGGTGAAGAGTCGGGTTCATATACTCCAGAAACGGTACGGCTACGGGCGGGGGGTGAACTCCAATTTCAGATTAGATTTTAGGGTTTGCGTGGGGGCCTGGAGCTGGAGCTGACGAAGGGCTGCTTTTACCTTCGCCCTTCATCATCTCGGTGGGGGGTCGCAGCCAGAAAAGGCAAAAATCCAGGTCTGAATCCATATTGAGAAACACTGTGTTTTTTGACCCACGTAATTGCTACCAGGCTTGTTTTACCGTGTATAAAAAGCTAACGCAACCGCGATGTATAGCGCGGAGCTAGCAAGGTACGCTGTTATCGTAAAAATTAGAGTGCCATCTAGTCTACCGTTGAAATTTGTTGTTATCATCCACGCACGCACACAGAGTCACAATGTACGGTCAGCAGTAAAGCGGCTGTCAGCACGTCTACTTGTCTTTTTTTCTCGCAGAAAATATCTAGTTTTTTCCAAACGTAAACCGGATCCAAAAAGGCAATTATCATGGGTAAAGTGTTCAAAAAAATGTCAGTGGCGTCACTGGGCCTCTACTAAAATGTCTAAACAACATATTCAAATCACTTTTGGGACGCAAAGATTGTCAGAACTGGTTAAATCTTGATTTGAAAATGGATAAAGTTTCACTCATTTTACATTGCCAACGCATTAGACGAACTCGGTGGCTTCGCGGGGTCTCCCCCCTGATACGTCAAATCGCATAAGCCAATCAGCTGCCAATTTTGGGGGGCGTTCCCAAATCAGTGAACATTTTGAGCGATTTCTTGTTACTGAGCAATTTTTGGCGGATAAAAACGCCAGAATCGTGTTAGTGAGCTCAAATACCATGTATATAGCCCCAATGTCCGATTTAAAAGACTCCCCCTTTAAGAAGGCTGCAGGGATGCCAAGTTCAAAACATTTTTATGAGTGAGATTTTCATGACTCGGCATCTCGGCGCGTGAATGTGCGCGCGAGCGAGGGTATGGGAGGGGTTTTCCCCCCTCCCACGGCCCGTTAGGGAGCTTTTTCAATTTTTAGCTCTTAATGGTGCGATCAGGTGCATACTTAAGTGACTATATTTTTCACTTATTTTGAAAGACAAAAGGGAAATATATACCTTCAATTGCAACTATCACTTCAATCCTTTGAGCTATGCGCATTATTATAGGCCCAAGTTGCAGACATCGCCCGATGCGTGAGAATAATGGGCGCCATGCGTGAGATCGTGAGACGGACCCTAAATGCTTGAGTCTCACGCAGAATGCGTGAGACTTGGTAGCTCTGAGGCTGTAAAACTTCATCTCCGTAAGCAGTATTCCCCAGGATAACATTTTGATTTCTTTATTGTTATGCATTATAATCAAATATATATAAACATGTACGTGATACATGATGCATGTATGTGTGCATACATACATGTATATCGATCTATTCATCTATCCATAAATATATTGTAAAAATGGGTATGTATGTGTACGTATAGGATAGGTACGTACATAATGTATAATTATTATGTATATGAGCATGTATTATGTATGTATGTATGTATACCATGTGCCTTACCATTACTGTGCACATTTAACCGCGATATATTTTGTTATTACATGTCAGATAACCACATGTAAGAATGTTTTGTATCCATTACTATTTTCATAGTGCATATTCGGTTATTACTACGGCAAAGGCAACTGAACGTGTTAAATTTAATAGCAGACGCATTTACTATCATTACTGTAAAGTAGTTTTAAAGTAGTTAGAGTGGTACATATACACTCTGTAATTTTCCCTTTCCCCCTACCCTTCCCCCTTTCTCTATCCCTTATTCTATCCACAGTAGCTAAGTTTAGGGTCTCCATACCGTCAAGCCTCGGCTTATTTTGGAGACTCTTCTGTTTAAGTTCCCTAAGCTGTTTGTATTTGTTTTATTTTGTACTAAAAACTATGTGTTGATATACTCTTTGTCATAAATGATTTGTACAAAATCATATCTGATGTAACGGAATTAAGCAGAAATAAATCAAATCAAATCAAATCAAATCAAATCAAACCAAATCGAATCAATTCTTGTCGTCATCCGTTGCATTGAAGGCAATGCGGCATACGGCAAGGGTCCATACGGTTTTGCGCTGCGGGTTGCAGCGGGTCGACGAGAGTCAATGCGGTTCAAACCGGGTCAATACGAATATCGATACGGAATTGAAATCCGTGAGAAAATTTTGAACATGACCAAACATTTTTCACCACCATATCGTAGCCCCTGGAATCCATCAGGAATTGACACGGGTTACGATGCGGGTCAATGCGGGTCTCTACGGCTCGAACCGGGTCGATACGGTTTTAATTCCTTGTGGACCGGGTACGAAATCCGGCCGTGTGTGACTCTAGCATAGCATTTTGTAGCTCTTCTGGTATGTCATTAAATGTTTCTACACACGCATGCCCTTTCAAATACATCGCGTCACATCCGCCTTTATTCTTGTGTTCGCACAGGCGTGACTTCCCTTTTATTGAAAACGCAAGCACTGGGCCGGATGCATAAAAGCTATATGGCATTTGCTTGTGCCAGCCTTTTACTTGAATCCGTATGCATAAAAACAAGCAATCGCTTGTAAGTAAAAGCTCTTGCTAGCAAGCACAAGGCAATTGCTTGCTGCTCGCAAGCACAAGCAATTGCTTGCAATTTCGTGGAAACCAAGCACTTACTTAAAATACTCAACGTATGCATACATCGGACCTTTTGCTTGTTCTGGCTAGCAATTGCTTACGATTTTCCAAGCTCTGTAAAATGAGCTCGAGCTTTTGCTCAACTGGGACATTCCCTTTTAAGTATCATTTTCATATTCATAAAAGAAAGACCAAACTTGTGCAGGAGTGGTATAAATCTACAAGAAATTACTCCTAAGTAGTGTAAGAAACTTTTCTGTTTCAACAACGGGAATGTCCAGCGAGTAGCACGCAAAATGTGATGAGAAACTGGTAGGATGTCTGACATCTGTGGAGAGCAAGGAGACCTCTCTCCACGTGCGACCTGGCAGATCCGGGTTGCTATAAGCAGCGATGGGAATCAGCCAGTACGTTTGTGTGTATAGATGTGTGTGTGTGTCTGTGTGTGTGCATTTGTGAGTGTCATTTCATAGCTCTTTTGCTATGTCAGGACATGTTTCCGCACACACACGCCCTTTCAAATACATGCTGTCACACCCGCCTTTGTTCTTGTGTTCGCACAGGCGTGACGTCCCTTTTGTTGAAAACGCAAGCAATTGCATGTGCGGGACAAGCAAAAGGTTATGCATTCCTTATGGATTTAAGCAAGTGCTTGAGCTAGACCTTTTGCTAGACGAGCTTGTGCTTTTGCTTGAAGCAACTTCTTACAAGCAATTGCAAGTTTTATGCATTCGGCCCATTGTGTGTGCAGGGCAAGCAAAAGGTATAAGCAGAAGCAAAAAGTTATGCATATGGATTTAGGCAGTTGCTTGAACTTGATATTTTGCTTGACAAGCTTGTACTTGTGTTTGAAGCAATCGTTTTTATTCCTTTTATGCGTAATCCTTTTATGCATAATGCCCATTGGGCCAGCCAGGAATGAGCGCCTCCCCCGTGTGCCTCCTTTCGTGCTGAGCGCCTCCCCCAGAATGTGAAGCGCCATCATTGGTCGCTATGCCGATATCGTCCATCTATCTCCACCGTCAGTACCGAAGACCGATGTTCGTCTTTACCGCTTACCTCGAAACGTTTTCTAATGTGGGGGCGGCTGCTGGCCGTTGACGGGGCTACACGAGTATTCAAGGGTCAGTAATCTCCCTCTCCCTTCATATTTTTTTAAAGAAACCGTTCTCAATCTTCTTTATTATAAACTCTTAACTCGGAATAGTACATCACACTGTGACATCTAGGCAGCATTTTTCGGTAATTAATTCAATCACCTCCATAAATGCTTCTTTAATAATGAAATTCAAGATCGGGTTCATGTTTTGATTTCCATAGAAAATGACCCAAAAAATACAACGCTGAACTGCACTTGTTGCTATGCTCCCTCAGATACATCAGGGAGGTGTCTCTTCCCACCTCCCTGGATACATAAATACAGTGTTACTTTCGCGATTTGGAGCCGACGGCCTTTTTCGCGGCATGAAACTTTGGCGAACTACCATTGGCATTAATTGCATTGTGCAGAATCGCGAGTATTTCGCTTTCGCGAATGCTGGCGCCTCGAAGAATTTGCGAAAGTTTCATGCACGTGCAAATTTCTGGAAAATGATATTCAGCATCTTTTATACCAAAAAAAAAAAAAAAAAACCAAAATTCCACCAGAGGGCTCCTACTTTAATATCAATGGGTAGGTCCTGAGGATCATCTATCCAACTTTGGTGCTTTTATCCGCCGTGTAAAGGTAATTTCACTAAGCCACCTGACTAAAGACCATCTTTTAGTTATGACCTCTGTCATTCAGGGCTTGAACTTTACTAGGAAATCTTCGTCGAGATATGAGCCTTTTTTCACATGAGGGTGATGAAAATCATTAGGCTTCTCTGGCACAGTACTGTACTTCTTATCTTTGTGGGAGTAATACCAGACAACAAGCAGATATCTACTTTTTTTATAGTAACTCTGCTTTTAGCTTTAATACGGGATGTTGTCAATCTTGATGGCGTGAATCTACCCACTCCAGACTTTATAGGCGTACTCAGAAGCAGAGAAGTGTAAGGGAAAGTGTGAGACATGCTCTAGCTGATAATCTCCTTCAACCACAGTTGTTTTTTAATCCTCACTAACTTGGTCTTGGCATGTAGGAGCACGGTGGTATAATGGATGAGACTCTTGACTTTGAAACGAAGGTCTCGATTTCAATTCCACCAAATGCATACATCCTTGGAGAAAATTACGATGTCCTTCAGGCGTAAAAATGGGTACCTGACAATACTGGAGTAGTAACAGTGGTCGAAAGAGCGGTCGAAATGCTTTGATTGTGGTTCTGTACTGAGCTGAGTGACTAAAATGTTGATATAATGGCGCTTATTTTCTGTTCTTAAAGGAAGCTATTACATCTGACAATAGGCTCTAATATAATAATTATTGCAACAACTCTAAATCCTTAAGTCGCTAATGACAATGGAAATAATCATCAGTCAAAGCCAGTTCAGTGACTGAAATAGATGTTGATATACAATGACGCTTATTTCCTGTTTTTAAAGGAAACTATTACATCTGACAATAGGTTCTTATATATTACTACCACCCTACATTCTGAAGTCACTTGTGACAATGAACATGATGAAAATGACCATTGGTCAAAGCCAAAGGGCACTATACAGCCCAGCAATAGTGGCCTTTTTCAAGAAACTTTATCGGCATTGCCAAGTGTTTAGAAGTTACCGTGTATAGGAGAGCCATACACTACATAGGAGACCCACTTCACTTCGAGCTAGACACCAAGTGAACTAGGCCCTTAAGCTCGACATAAGGTAAAATAAGGCCCATGAGCTCGACACTAAGCAAAACAGGCTCACGGCGCTTAATGCACGCAGTGTCGGTCTCGTGGTTTTGTTTGTTTGGGTATTTTCTTGGGGGGGTTGCCTAGTGTCGGGCTCATGGGCCTTATTTGCTTAATGTCGAGCTGATGGGCCTTTTTGTGGATAGTGTCGAGCTTATGGGTTGTTTGACTCGTGGGCTGAATATGGCGCAAAAACCTTTTTCAGTGTCGAGCTCGTGGGTCGTATGACTTCCGATTGTCTGGCTCGTGGGATGAGCCCCTGTCACTTCTCCCGTAAAGACTAGGGAGAAATCCTGTTAAGTGCTCAAACACACAAAAACGGACTGATATATTCCGATGATGAAGACTTTTTGCTGCACTAGCAGACTAGGAGAGTGCGGAACAATTATTAGCTAGGTGACCCGTAAAAGATCACGGATCACTTATATATATATATATATATATGTAATTATATATATATATATATTATATATATATATATATATATATATATATATATAGCTATTTATTGAGTTAGTTAGCTAGTTAGTTAGTCATTCATTCATTCATTCATTCCTACCCACACATGCATATGCTTTTCTGTATGTTCCTCCGCACATAATCTTAATCATCCAATATGAGTGTAACGTACTCTAGACTGATTTAAATCCATTTTGTATCATTAAATAATATTTAAAGTCTGCATACACTGGATTTTCAAATATTGTACTATCCATTTATCTCTGGATGTATGTTACAATGTAATTTGTGTGGATATTTGATAAATGAAATAAAATGAAATGAAAATGATGAATTTCATTTTTGTGTTTGCTACACGGATAATTTATATATGGTTTGATCGTACTCGGTTACCAAGACAGCTTTGAAGCCGTTTATTGGTTCTGATCACAACTTATCGAAGATTCAAACGTTTGACTGAAATCCATCAGGATGGGTTACTATGCAACTATGTACTATATACTGAATGGATCGTTTAATCTGTGCTATTCTTTCATAGTGAATAGGCAAGGAAAAAGTGATCCTAGATATTTGAATAATTGAAGCTGAAGTTTATTATCTATTTATATTCACATGTTTACCTGGCATAATACATAGCAAAAGACACATGCATGAAACAGGATAAAAGGTACAAGAAAATAGCATGAATGCTAATCAAGTCCGATACTTGTCTGATACAAAGGTTCTTAACACGTGATATGTCCAGTTCAATAAATAGCTCTACTAATTGACATTTGAAAAATGATACATGAAACATGAACATATTTACAAATTTTTACATCATAAAAGATTTGAGTTGAAAATTTGACATGATAGTACATCTTCTACTATAAGTGTAAATAAATGCGTCTAAAATAATTGAACTATAATAAGCAAGGAATATATAAATTTATAAACATATATGTATATATATATACATATATATATATGTGTGTTTGTGTGTGTGTGTGTGTGTGTGTGTGTGTGTTACTGTATGATATTCAGCCGTAAAATTGGCGACAGCACCCATAATAGTATTTTTGGTATTTAATTACGCAGCCAACAAATGCGATTTTAGTGATCTGCGGAATGAGTATGTTGAGCTGCACTCTCGTATGGGTAGCGGCAGATCATTCCATAAAAATACACCAACAAATGACAAAGAAAACTTTCCGCAATTAGTCTTAATTTTAGGCAAATTCAATTTTTTTCTTGTAATACTTCTAGTATTATATCTATGGGTTAATTAACAATACCTAGAAGCTGAATGAGGCAGATTACCTTTTATAAGATTGTATATAAATGAACAGACACACAGCTTATGTAATTTAAAGATATTGAAGCTGTAAGTTTTGAAATATTGGCATTAAGGGACTCATAATAGGGCTGAAAGAAATGGCTCTTACTGCCATCTTTTGGGTAATATACAGGCACATTAGATTTGACTTATAAGTACCCCCCAAACTTCTATTCCATATTCAAGATGAAGTTGCAGTAGTGTTTTATACATAAAATATCAAGGCACATAATTCCTTAGTCGAAATAATATACCAACCTTTTTCCTCAGGTTACTGTTCTTTTCAATGTACGTTTTCCAACTTAATCAATATGCAGGCCGACAAAAAGAAACAGCATCGACCGATCGGTTTGACCTTGACCGATCGATGTCTTCCCCTAATAATAATATAATTTGTTATTGATAAGTTAATTGTCAATTATTAACAATTACATCAATTAGCTACCTCACAAAGATGTACATTGACTTGAGACATTTCTATTCTACCATCTTTGACTGGGAAAGTATGAAATAAATTAGTGTCATCTGCAAAATTTTTGAATTCAAAGAAATTAGTTGAATCAGGCAAATCATCAATGTAAATAAGAAACAGTGTTGGGCACAACACTGATCCCTGAGGAACCCCACATGTAATAAGTCGTCTGGGAAACATTTTCCCATCATCAATTCAATTCAATTCAATTTTTATTTTCCAGTCATGGGGTGGAACACCCTCGTCAGCCAAAGGCTGGTTTTCAGAGGGGTCCACACATACAGGTTAAAAATAAACATTATACATACAATATGACAAACATATACATCGAATATGCAAAGAGCAGAAAAAAAAGTATAAGCACCACGATAAGCTTGTTTCAGACACAAAAGAAGAAAAAGGAAAAGAAAAAACAACAACAACAAGGCCTTAGATTACGACATGAAGAGAAAACAAGGGCATGTGAGAATGAATGTCAAATACGGAAGATTATTGGTATCGCTGATATATTTTGACTGTGAATTGATGAGTGAAAAAGGAATGGTTAAAATACTCCATCCGGTTACGCATCCTATATTCAAAATTATTTTATATATTCATGTAGTTGTCTTTTAAATGTATCAAGGGAAATATCAAAAGAAACATGTCGAACTACATCATTCCATAAAGAAGCACCTTTATATACAAAACATCTTTTACCATAATCTGTTTTAGGGCGTATAATGTTCAATTGCATGTCGCCCGACCTTGTGGCATAATGTGATTGACGTACAATAAAGAGTTCATTCAAATACGGAGGGGCAGTATGATGAACACATCGATACATAACTTGAGCTAAATGCTTTGATCTGCGAATTTGCAATCGATCTAATTTCAATGAGGAGTACAATAATCTACTTGGGAATAACTGGTTCACCTTTAACACTGCCCTCAGGGATCTGTTTTGCAGAATTTGCAACTTATCTAAATTTGCTTTGTTGGTGTTTCCCCACACCACAGAACAATAATCAAAATGAGCTTGAATAACAGATTTGTAAAATAATGCAGCTGTTTTCTGAGTAATAAAATATCGTATTCTTTTTAATGAATACAAGGTTTTCACTACTTTACATTTCAGATATTCAATGTGTCTATTCCATGATAAGTTGTCATCAATATAAATTTCCAAATATTTACAAACATTTACTTTTTTAATAGGTGTGTCATTAATATACATATGAGAATCACCATTTTATGTTATTCCATTTCTTCAATCTTTGTTTACTGCCAGTCAACATATTTTCACACTTTGTAACATTTAAAACCAACTTATTAACGTTCAACCATTTTGAAATAATCTTCAAATCATAATTCATCTTATCATATATTACATTTGGGTCCTTATTTGAATAAAACAAACACGTATCATTTGCATGTAAAGACAGTTTACAATTGTGAACTTTGATAGGGAGGTCATTTGTGTATAAGAGAAATAACAGCGGCCCGAGGAGCGAGCCCTGGGGTACACCACATGTTACATTTCTCACAGAGGATGAAATGCCATTAATACATGTAAATTGTTTTCTTTGACAGCACAGATAACTTTCAAACCACTTTACTTCTTTATCATCAAGACCATACAATTATAATTTACGTGATCCACAGTGTCAAACGCCTTTTTCAGGTCTATCATAACAACACCAACTAATTCCCCTCTATCTATTGCTGAAAACCAATTTTCTGTTACGTTAAGAAGAGCGGTCTGTGTGGAGAAGTTTGGTCTAAAGCTGGACTGGCAGTTGGAGAGTATATTATTCTGTAATAAATAATTTTGCACCTGGTTATAAACAATTTTCTCCATTATCTTTCCAATAACAGAGATTACCGATATTGGCCGGTAATCACCCAAAATGCTATTGTCACCACCTTTAAATATAGGGGTCACTCGAGCTATTTTCCATTGATGTGGTAAAATGCCTACATCAAGAGAAGGATTTATAACATGAGTAAGAGGTGACGCAATAATAATACATATTATGTACTATGGAAAGGGATAACTTTGGCTGGTACACCATCGGGTCCGGTCGCCTTATCACATGGCAGAGCGGTCAAAAGTTTCATGACATCAGTCACTGAAACGGTATTAAAAACTAAATTTGAGGTGACTTTTTCAAAATGATCAGATTCAAGATTCAAGATTCAAGATAATTTATTGTCATGTATAAAATATACATAAAATTTGTTTTCGGACATACATAAAGATAGAGGTGCATAAATGAAGAATATAAATCATGAAATACCTTACAGTGTAAGTATGAGTTTTATACCATACATACATAAAATACATACATTTAATACAAAAAAATACTAAAATATAACAGGCAGTGTGACGTATTGCAAATGCTCCATAATGTTATCATATATGTATTTTGTTGAAAAGTTCTCTTAATTCTTTTCCTTCTTTCCTTTTCTGTGTATGTTCCAGTAACAAATACAATATATAATAAATTAAAAATATTTCATCACAAAATCTAAAACATTCAATTCAGTCATAGGTCATAGGGTTGGCAAGACATGCAGCTCAAAACTTCCCAGGTGTACTGTTGGCTCATCCACAATTACACTGCTGCTGTTTACAAATTTGTGTACAATTATTTTGCAATGAGTCAAAAATATGTAACAATTCAACATAACTAATGAACAATACAATTGTCATCAAGTGCACACATACTGGACTTTCACACCACAAATACATTGCACAAAGGGTAGTTAAGCTCAACACATACAGTACATGTAGATAGGTCAGAGCCCTACTTGGGCCGAGTCATCTGACACTTGTCTTAAAATACGACTCATGAATCATGAATCATTAAAACAGTTCACATATTTTAAACATATGACATGTACTATAAATAACAAAAAACATAACCTCATCTATTAAATCTGCTATTGAAAGCTTTACATGCTGCGATCAGAAATGACCGTCTGAACCTCTCCGTCTTTACTTTAGAAATCTAATTCTACCTGATCTGTTTACAATCACCTCATCATAAAACGGATGTGATTCATCTTTCATTACAATATCAAATCTAAACACAAAAACAAATTGTACAATATCCTCTGGATGTTGCACAGACATTCCTATAATTTTACTGACTTGTGATACAACCCTTATCAATTTGAACTTATTTTTCTCTGTTAAACTACTAAACCATGCTACTGATAAAAAACACATAACAGACTGTATTACACTTTCATAAAACAAAACAAATGTTTGACTCTTCACATTAAATGACCTTAGTTTTCTAAGGAAATACAATCGCTGGTTTCCTTTTGACTGAATTTTCTTACTATTTGCATCCCACTTAAAATTTATCGTCTATAATTATTACAAGGTATTTGTACTCTGACACCTGCTCTATGGTATCTCCCCCAATGGAAATCCTGTCATAATTGTCTTAACCAGTTTTTTCCAAAATCAAAAATCATCTCTTTAATTTTCCTGGTGTTTAAAATCAGTGATGTTTGTTCACACCATTCCACAAACTTGTCAACACTTCTCCTGTAAACTGATTCTTCATTTTTACGTATCAACCCTACAATACATGTGTCATCTGCGTACATTGTATTTCACAATATGACAAGATGGACTTACTGGGCTATCACTTGTTAAGAGAGTGAACAAAAAGAGTGAGAGCACACATCCTTGTGGTGCCCCAACATTCAGTGTTCTATTATCATATTTGTAAACAGCAGCAATTACACTGCTGCTGTTTACAAATTTGTGTACAATTATTTTACAATGAGTCAAAAATATGTAACAATTCAACATAACTAACGAACAATACAATTGTCATCAAGTGCACACATACTGGACTTTCACACCACAAATACATTGCACAAGGGGTAGTTAAGCTCAACACATGCGGTACATGTAGATAGGTCAGAGCCCTGCTTGGGCTGAGTCATCTGGCACTTGTCTTAAGATACGACTCATGAATCATGAATCATTAAAACAGTTCACATATTTTAAACATATGACATGTACTATAAATAACAAAAAAATAACCTCATCTGTTAAATCTGCTATTGAAAGCTTTACATGCTGCGATCAGATATGACCGTCTGAACCTCTCCGTCTTTACTTTTGGAAGTCTAATTCTACCTGATCTGTTTACAGTCACCTCATCATGAAGCGGATGTGATTCATCTTTCATTACAATATCAAGTCTAGACACAAGAGCAGATTGTACAATATCCTCTAGATGTTGCACAGGCATTCCTATAATTTTACTGGCTTGTGATACAACCCTTATCAATTTGGACTTATTTTTCTCTGTTAAACAACTAAACCATGCTACTGATGAGAAGCACATGACAGACTGTATTACACTTTGATAGAACAGAACAAGTGTTTGACTCTTCACATTAAATGACCTGAGTTTTCTAAGGAAATACAATCGCTGGTTTCCTTTTGACTGAATTTTCTTAGTATTTGCATCCCACCTAAGTTTATCGTCTATAATTGTTCCAAGGTATTTGTACTCTGACACCTGCTCTATGGTATCTCCCCTAATGGAAATCCTGTCATGATTGTTTTGACCAGTTTTACCAAAATCAAAAATCATCTCTTTAGTTTTCCTGGTGTTTAAAATCAGTGATGTTTGTTCACACCATTCCACAAACTTGTCAACACTTCTCCTGTAAACTGTTTCTTCATTGTTACGTATCAATCCTACAATACATGTGTCATCTGCGTATTTCACAATATGACAAGATGGACTTACTGGGCTATCACTTGTTAAGAGAGTGAACAAAATGGGTGAGAGCACACATCCTTGTGGTGCCCCAACATTCAGTGTTCTATTATCGGAAACTACCTCCCCTAGGCGTACTCTTTGCGACCTGTCGGTCATGAAATCTCCTATCCACAGAGACAGATATGGGTTAACCTTCATGACATTATGTAACTTTCCAGTTAACAACTGTGGTACAATGGTATTGAAAGCTGACGAAAAATCAACGTACAACACTCTAACATATGACTTGGACAACTCTAAATGCTTGATAATAGTATGTAACAGGTAGGTAAGTGCATCGTCAACACATCTCTTACTCCTATAGGCAAACTGAAGTGGGTCACAGTGTTCCTTTGTCTGTTTAATCAGAAACTCTTTCACCAGTTTCTCAAAACATTTCATAATGACAGGTGTTAAAGCAACTGGTCTAAAATCATTCAGTGTAGCAGGTTTAGGAACCTTTGGAATAGGACTGATTGTTGCACATTTCCAAATATTGGGTACATGAGAAATATCAAGAGACCATTGAAAGAACTTACAAAAAACTTGGGATAACTGCTGTGAACATAATTTGAGAAGTTTCCCAGATAAACCATCCGGTCCCATTGATTTATTTGTTTTGATTGATTCCATGACCCTCCTTACCTTTCCTTCACATATCAGTATTCTATCACTACTAAATATCTCTTTCTGTATTTCCTGTTGACAGTGAGCAAAAGAATCTGAAAAAACTTGGTCATCCCTGTCAAATCTACAATAAAACTCGTTTAACTTTTGAACAAATTCAGAAACATCATCCCCAATGATACTGCATTTTTTCTTTTGAGTACTTGTATCAAACCCTGTCATCAGTTTCAAACCCTTCCAGGCTTCCCTAGGATTTCCTTCTTGGAATTTGTCTTCTATCTTTTTCCCAAACTCTCGTTTCCTAGCCTTAATGTGCCTCTTAAAATCCTTTTCTTCAAAGCTTCCCTATCATTGTTACAAAAAGCTACATTCTTCTGATGAATAAATTGTCTACAACGTTTATCCACCCACGGTTTATTATTAGGGTATCGTTTAAAAATTTTTTCCGACACAATCATCTCCTCACAGAATTTAATGTTATCTGTTACCACTTCTGTAGCCCTGTCCAGAGATGAAGAATCCAGAAGAGTGTCCCATTCTGTACAATCGAAGCATGCTCTAAGAGTCTCTGTAGAATCGTTTGTCCAGATTTTCGCCCTCCCTTTTGTCGGCTTCTGACGTTTCAACTTCTGCCTATATTGTGGAATCAACTGAATGATGTTATGATCAGAGTTTCCCAGGGGTGGCTTAGCAAACGCTTTATAACCATTACATATATTTCCATAACACTTATCCAATGTGCGAGTACCTCGCGTAGGTATATTCACGTATTGGTAAAAATGTGGCATGGCAGAGCGTAGATCGCAGCTATTGAAATCTCCTAGCACAATCTGCACTGCATCTGGAGATGAAGCTGCAATCTTAGAAGAGATATCCTGTATTTTAGACGCAGCAATGTCAACATTTGCAGTTGGTTGAATGTAGACAACCATGACGTAGATGTTAGAAAATTCTCGTGGTAGGTAGTGTGGTCTGGCCGAAATACATAATAATTCAATATTTTCAGAACAGAAACTGTCACAGATCTTTATATTACTTTCATCACACCACCTTTCAGCTGCATTTGATTCATGACTTTCATTCTGAACACTGGTACCAATGTTTATGAAGAACTCATTGAAAGCATTCGCCAGCTCTTTGCCGTGGGTAGGCACATTATTTATCATAATGTTATTTAAAGGCTAACTATTCTTCTTATTTGGCGTTAAATACTTCAGCGAGTTCCATATTTCTTTAGAACTGTGTTTAACTGAGTTAATCTTCTTGTTTATAAAATCCCGTTTAGCTTTCCAAACGGCCTCAGTTACATCATTGCGTGCCCTTTTATGAATATCACAGTCATGCGTAGAATTGCTCTTTTTGGCTTTAGCTTTAAGGCGATCCCGGGAGCGAATCGAAGTTAGAATATCTTTCGTCATCCAACGTGATTCTTTAGTTCTTACCCTCCGCTTGTGCGCTGGTGCATGCTGATCAATGACTTCTATCAACAAAGATATAAAAATGTCATATGCTTCCTGTGGGCAATTACTTTCATACACAGAGTTCCAACAAATATCACCTACATCACTGATGAATGTTTCAGGCCTAAAACATCTAAAATCTCGATTTATCTTATATCGATGATTGTCATGGGAGTCGCTGGTTGTTTTACCAATGATACAATATATCATGTAATGTCTGACAGTGATATTTCAATGACTCCGCTAGAAGAGCATTTATCCGGACAATTAGTAAATATAAAATCTACTGCAGTAGCGGTGGTCGCGGTCACCCTTGTATGTTGCGAAATTAACTGAGTACAATTAAACGAATCCATTATATCAAATGTGACTGTGCACCTCAAAACGAACATAAAGTCGCACACACTGATTTTGCTTGAGGACTGAAAATACGTGAAATGGGTCAACCTAGCCGATCTTGACTTTTTCATTTTTTTCTGAAAGAGCGGGTCTTCTTTTACATTATGCTAAAATTTGGTATCATAAAACGGGCAGGAAAATGTGTTTTTTAGCAGTTTATCTCGAACATTTTGGGTAGAATAGTGTGATTAGGTGTGTCTTTAGAATCCCTTTTTCATTTCTGAAAAACCTTGTCCACACTTTTCACTTTCAACTCTAATAACTTTTAAAAGGATAGTGCTACTGCTTTGAAAGTTGGCATTAATTATGGACAGAATGTGTTAATGAGGCATGCTTAATTTCACTTAAATCTAATAATCCCTTCATTGTTGTTACTCTGGTGGTTTACTTCCTGTTTTTTGTCCCATTCATCGCACAGCCAGCACGGTTTGGTAAAGATTAAGCGCTTGAATAGACACTGTACTTCAGAGCCTCTTTTCTCAGTTCACACTTTTCCTGAGTTTGTGCTTTCTTTCCAATATCTAGATAGGTTAGGAGAGTCCATTTGAATTGAGTTATACATCATTTTAAATCTTAAAGTCTGCTCTTTCAGAATATGGTCTTAACTTAAAATTCATGTCTGGCGACTTTTTGTTTGTTTTGAGGTGCAGGGTCACAAATAATCTGGTAGTTTGCCATGACTTTCTGGCACTCAGTGCATCACAATTCATATCTCAAAATAAAGAATAATCTACATTCAGATTATCTATTGTTGATAACAACTTCAAAATCATTAAATACCTCGGCTTTAGAATTGGGAGGGTGGTGCCAATTGATAGCAAAAATAGGTTTGTTCTTACTTTGCTTAATTTCAATGATAATCATTTCCAGTTCTGTATTATGCTGAATAAGATCTTGCCTAACGTAAGAAGCTACACCCCCGCCATTTCTATCACGCCTCAGTAAACAATAACCGGGGACAACAAGTTCACCATCATCTATGTCCGCGGACAGATGAGTCTCGTTGAGGGTCAGTATATCAATATTTGTTCATTGAAGTGTGACATCTTGAAGGAAATGCCACAGGATCACTGTACATGCACATCGGTCTTAAAGATAATATAAAGTTTTGGTGCCTCAAAAGTTTCCCTGAGTGTCCTTGTCTTAGTTTGTGTTTCAGGTTAAAGTACCTTTCATATAACTAACACTGTGAGACTTGCTCGCCCCAAAGTGCTCTCATGTCTTAGTAATCATGGAATAATGGTTTCGTCCCAGAGCAGAGCGGGCTCTGAAAAATTCGAACGAGCCGTTAGTTTGACTCGACGCGGTACCGCGAGAATCAATATACACGTATTGTACGAAACCATTATTGCATGATTACTAAGAAAAAAAAAAGATGTCATTCAGTTGATTCAAGCTCAAAATCAAAGCACTGCCTACTGCATAATTTCAATATGATTTTTTTTTTATAATGTGCTCATTTAACCGTGAATTGTCCAACATTGTGTGCAAAAGTCGTTGTTAAGTTTCCAAAACATAAATTTCATCTGTTGAAACAATTGTACCATTGGAAACATGTCCAGACTGCCATTTTGGCAATTTTTACCCCGTAATCACTCAACCGTGACATATTGCCCACAAGTCATATGGTATGACAGGAAGCACATAAAGTATTGTGCGTTGCATGCCTTCTTATGCTGGAAAATTGAAATTTGTTCCAATATCACTGAATCAAAGTTACAAAATACGGCTTGTGAACTTCAAAAAGTAACCATTTTGCCTTCAAGTCGTGCTCACTGAAGCGTGACCCGACGATATACACTGAAATCCACATGATAGGTAGCTTGGAAGTACAGCTGCTTGCCCCTGTGTTTAGATTTCCTCAAAGGTTCCTGATTCAGAAATTACAGCAATTTGTTTTAGGGGGAACTTACTTTTTGTTTAGTGTTTGTATTTGCCCCTTTTTGTCTGGCTTGCACGGGTGAACTGTGTGCGTCATGGACCGATGCGCACCCTCTGGTTTTTGTAATGGTCGGTCCATCAGGAGATTCAAGAGGCGGTAATTGATCCCACAATCAATTGTCACATATCCAATCAGCATTTGATGCGAAAAAATCTAATGAAATGTTAGAACATTTTAAATGGCCCCAGTTATCACAGTACACACATCTCATCTACAAAACACACATGGAAATTTTACGGGCATGCCTTGTATGAATGTAAAAACAAATGCAATAACTACAAAATAGCCATTCAAATGTGAAAAAAACACCCAGAAGATTATTACAAAAAGGACATGGAATATATGATAACTAAAGAGACTATCAGACTTATTTGGAGGCGAAAATCAAGGACAAGAAATCAGCACATGGATACAAATCATGAAAGCTTTAGAGGGAAGAAAGGTCAGATGCGTTGCGAATCATTCTGTTTATAGTTCTGTTGTTTGTCGCTTTGACCTTCGCAATCACTCGACCATCGCTTGTCTAAGGAGTTTCCACTTTCGGGTGTTTTTGTACATTCGTGAGGAGTTCGCGGTTCACTTTCGTCAGATGTTCTTGTATGACGACACCAGAGCCTTTCAAACGACGGCGATTTGAGATGACTAATTGCCTGGTCCTGTATGAAACCAACTTGACTACAATTGGACGTTCCCGTTTTAATCCGTGCGGTCCATTCATGGATGCGGGCGCTTTGTTCGGGTTGCCAATTCGATGCGAACGGTCTATGTCACTTGTTGTCATGGTAACCTCCAGCCGCTTGTTGACAATGTCACCGACAATGTCATCTGTGGATTCCTTTGCACTTTCGGCGATCCCGAAGAACTGAAGACAGTTTCTTCTCGATTGCTCGAGCTCATCCAAGGAGTGACGAAGATTGCCGAGTTCGCTCTGTTGCCTGTCAACAATACTCCTCAGACTCGTTATCTCCTGCACCATAGATTTGTTCTCGCGCTCTAAATCCATGAGCTTGCATTGCTGCTCATCCAGGCGATCATGCAATTTGGAGAATTCCTTTTGGACTGCATTTTCAATGGTTGCATGAATAGAACGAAGCAAATCCTTGCTCGCTGCCTTAAAGCGCGCGAATATCTCCTCCATCAGCCTTTGGGTTGATTCGTCAGTCGCCATTTTGGAATTGGAGTTCCCCAATGTATAGTATGATTCAAATACAGAACTTTGAGAAGCAGTACAGGATACAGTTACACCTCAGTGCTAATAGAAATTGAATTTTCAGATGGAACACTCAGTAAATACTCAAACAACTGCTGAAAGTGTAATTTTATTCAGGAAACTTGTCTTCCGGGGTCGGCAGTATACAAAAGGAGCATCAGTTTCCAAAAGCATCAGTTTCACCAGATAGTTGGGGTGCAGCAAAGTTGCAAATAAAGTGTATGCGTATAGCATATAAATTTCGGTATTAGGTTGCAAATTATGACAGTCTCTGATACCCCTTTTATACTGGGCACGACTTTTAGCTCGCTTCTGAAGCGAGCTAACTTTAGCTCGGGCTAAGTCGTTTTATACTGCCATTCTCGACCACCCAAGGTTACGTGAGAGACCAGACCTATCTCCACCCCCCCCCCCTCCCCATTAGCCTGCTGTCCTTCCCACGAGTGCGAAAATTCAGTGACAGTTTTCATACTTTGAATTGCCCTACATCGACAGTTCCGTTGTTATACGTTACTCGCAAAATTCAGCCAGTCATCGGCATATATATATATATATATATATATATATATATATATAGTGTATACGTACACTACTGCGCTGGTCTATTTCTTTTTTTTTTCACGATTTAATCATGTCGTTTGCTAGTTCAAAGAGTTCAATGAGAGTTTTATCGGAAAGCGAACAGTGACAGCGTAAAATACACTCAATGTGCTGCGTAACACACAGCGCGCCGGTGGCTACAGTACAGGAGTAGACGTACATATTGGCAACCCGGAAGCACTGTACACGCTTTCTGGTCACGGGTCAGTGAATTTGACCCGAACTAAACTCGCGTACCTTTCATACTAAAGTTAGCTCGGACCTGAAGCTGACCTGATCCACCCCTAGAGCGGACTAAATTTAGCTCGGGCTAACTATTTTTCGACCTTTTATACTAAGAGTTAGCTCGCTTCAGGTCCGCACCTGAAGCGAGCTAACGCCCAATAAAAAAAAGGGGGTATCAGAAACAGGAGCAGAAGGCTGATGTTGCAATTAAGTCGGAACGCCAATGTCAAAGTCTCACATGTAGTACATAATACTCACAAAGTCACTGCGTTCCTTGAGCCATGACCTTGGAAGTGCATGTGGGACTAGCAGGACTCCTCAGTAGACGATAGCACATTCATTCATGTTGCCTTCCTTGACGAAAAGGTCGCAAACTTCACGTTATTTCCAACACTAAGTTCTTCATGAGTTCACATTTGGTCTTCCCTGGCAAAATATTTACTTATCACATATTTGGGTCGTGGTTTCCATGAAAAGCCGACATTTTTCTTGGCAGAGAAGCTTAAGACGTTACCTCCATGACGTACCACGTATCATAATAAACGTACTGATATCTATTACCCATAGTCTAGTACTCACTTTATACTGGGCGTTAGCTCGCTTCAGGTGCGGACCTTAAGCGAGCTAACTCTCATACCCCTTTTATACTGTGCGAGAACAATACATGTGCGAGAACACTACATGTGCGAGAATACATACATGTATATATTTGTGTAACTGTCAGGTCAGTTGTGTTGTGATGGACCGGGTCCATTGCATTTCTTTCCTTGTACTTACCTGCCTGTGGGCAGGTAATAACCTAGGATTGTTTATTACATGCCTTCATTTGTGAAAGAAATAAAGTATATGTTATATATATATATATATATATATATATATATATATGTACAACTTCGTCTTTTTAAGGCATGAACACAACGGACAACTCATCTCCTTACAAACTTAGAGGGAAGGGACTTCTAAACTTATGCTTTACAAAGATCCCTCTTTGTCCGTGAACGCTGAAGCAAATCGAATGAGTTTTTCTGCAAGGCGTAGGTAATGAGTTCTAGCTTCATACCCTGAAAGTTCATTTTACTTGATTCATTATTTTTAAGTAAAAATCGTTATATCCTAAGAGGTCAGATTGTATTTTGGGAGGATATACGGTATTGCGTGTTCATGTCATGAGATAAACATACTTGTGACTTGATTTCACTTTGCAAGAAAGCCGTAGTGGAATCATTCTATCAAGTCGTATCTATTGACTATCTCGTCCATTTGATGCTTTTTTGTAGTTATTTAAAAGTTGTTTTTGTGTGTGTGTGTGTGATTGCTAGTGTACTTCGTGCACTCATAGCGCATGTTCATAAAACTAAATTGGCAACGCAGAGATTGATTCACGCATAATTCTGCTAAACACGACGTATTTCTTCAAACATTTTGAATGTATTCGAAGGTAGAGTTGAATATACAGGAAGTATTTAGACTGTCTCCTAAATAGATGACTTTCATTGGCGTTTTCGGATATTCGCGTGTTGTGTTGTCTGAACCAAACACTTTTCGTGGTTTACGAAGTATTCGTGTTGTGAATAGCCTCGCTGTCGCGTGGTACGTACGTATGCACCGTAACATACTGTATACATCGCATGCGCGTGATTATGTGTGTATGCGTGTGTGTGTGAGAGAGGTGTGTGTGTGTGTGTGTGTGTGTGTGTGTGTATGGCGGTTACGATCTGACTCGTACGAATACTCGAAGGCGTGGAGAAATAGTTTTTAAATATACGTATTTTGTTAACGTGCAAGACTTCTTGTGGGACGTGGGAACAAGTCATTTCCTAATTGATGTATTTCTCTCCTTCTGTTTAATGTATCAAAACAATATCACGTCAAAGTATCACGAAAATATAAAAATGAAGCGTCTTTTCGTTGCTCAGCTCAAGTCCTAATCGTACATAACTCCTTATTAAAAGTGATGTTTTACACATTAATGGTATTCCGCTATAAGGTGGTTAACTAGCAGCAAAGCACGAGTGATAGCATACGATTGATCGTCGTTTACGTAGCAGAGCATGTACGCGCCGTGATATCGACACGTCAATTTTTAAATTCATTTAGGCCCTACATCTGAACGCATGGATCCACTCAATCTCTCTCGAGGTACTGCAGATGTAACTTGAATATGTTGATTTTGGTCGATAAAATTTGAAGTTTATGAGTGCCTGCTACGTGACTATATAAACTTGTCCAAGGAAGTTTTTTTTTTTTTTTGGTGCTTGCACTGTCCTCTGATCAGGGGCATCGATTCGTTTTCAAAATGGGGGGGGGGGGGCAAAACTTGGAGGATGTCTGATAGAGATCAAAGAAACAAAGCGGGGGAGAGAGTACTTTCACCGCACTTGGGAGGTAGCATCCCCAGGGAAATGGGATCTCTACACTGTAAAAACATCGGTGTTAGATTTAACACCACGGGTGTTAAATCTAACACCGATCAAACTTCAATAAAGGACCACACCCACAGGTGTTAAAAATGCACTGTGATGGTGTTGAAAAGTGTTCACCTGACACTTCGTGGTGTTAATTTGACACTGTACCTGGTGTTATTTTGACACTGTACTGGTGTTAATTCAAAAATGACACCACATGGTGTTGATTTGATATTTGTTGGTGTCAATATCAATGGTTTAACACCCGTCCAGCTTCAATAAGAGACCACACCAGCTGGTGTTACTTTGGTGTAAATTTATTTTCACATTTTTTCAAAAATCTAGTATTTTAATGTAAAATTCTTGATCGTCTTGTTTAAATTAAAAATCAACAAGAAGTGCAGTTACTAAGAAACTCTTCAAAAAACAGTTTAACATTTGGAAATGACACCCGGAGGTGTTAATTTAACACCATAAATGAGCACCGAAAATTTAACACCAGCTCGGTGTTCACTATTTAACACCGGACTTTTTGCAGTGTAGTGAGAACCATACCCCATCCTCCCCGCCCCCTGTCTAGGGGACCCTAACAATAAGTCTGGCACCCAACTGGCCCCGTGAAGTGCACCCCGGATCCACCATATACAGGCTTGAAACTGCAGTCATTAATGCACTTCTCTATGACACTTCATAGCACACTATCAGCGCTATTGCTTCTGGTTCTAGAGAAGAAGATAATTATGCTTAAAACAAATAATCCTCAATATTTGGGAGCTTTAGGGCTCTCTTGGAGAGCCGGGGGGGGGGGGGCTCATTTAAACAAATTGAGATCCTAAAGATAACCCTAGGAGTGCCATGGGTTTTCTACAAAATTAAAAAACAATGTATAAAGTTTAAAGCCCGTTGCTAACATCTGCAGATGAAAAAAAAAGCTTTAAAATAGTTCTATAATGTGAGTCAGGAATAAATATAACCAAAATGAAAATGTTAATCAGTATAATCAATGTTACGATTTGTTAAATGTACAAAATGTGAACAATAATTTCATTAAAAACTGTTTCTACAATAAACCGTCACCGTGACGGTTTACTGAGAAAGTAAGTGATATGTACTTATATTTGCGGCTTGATAGCGATTTTTTTGTTGGGTGTTTTGTGACACAGCTGAACTATTGTACACGTGTGCATCAACCGTGATAATTCGAACATTTTTAAACACTGCTCCGAATGTTCAGTAGTTGCTTTAAGCACAGTTTTGAGACAGAATTTATATCTGACATCTATCTTTATACATGTATAATTGTTAAAAAAATAAACTAATTTCTGATCAGAACAGTGGTTGAAAATTCACTTTCCCGTACATTCTATGATCCCAAACTTAAGAATAATGTAGAAAAAGAAAAGCTCATTCAGAAAACAGGAAAAACCCAAGATTGACTTTAATGACCCGTTTCACCTTTTTTCAGTCCTTACGTGAATTCAACGGGTGTTTGTTTTCTGATGCACGGTCATATATATATATATATATATATATATATATATATATAGCAATAATAAAGTCACAACAGAGGAATGCAGGGAATGCATTAATAGCCAATCTTGATTTAATGAATAATCCGAATTTTCGAGGAACCTTCCTCTTCTTCAGGGATGACAGTGCGAATATTCACAATGATTATTAAGAGTGAGGTGTTACTACCCTGCTAGCGCGCGCAATAAGTGTAACCAAAACAAAAAAAATAATAGATAATAACAACAAACGCATGTTGTGCGCTTATGAGTGTCATACTACACGTCATAATAGATAAGACGTCACACTAGGATTGCGCGCGCTGCACAAAAAGATCATGAGACAATAATAGCAATAATAGAAACGTCATAAAGGCAATGAAGTTAACATGATACAATGAAGGTGCCAATGGATTTTCACGGTGATATGTCAATATCCCACCAGCGCGCGTAGTCTCAGTGTAACCAAAACAAAGGATAACAAATAATAACAATAAACGCATGCTGAGTTGCGTGAATATATGAGTGCCATACTGTGCGTTATAACAGAGAAGACGTCACACTGAGATGGCACGCGCTGCACAAAGGAGACAATAATTATGAACGATAATAGAAACGTCATAAAGGCAATGAAGTGATACAATCTGTCAAGTGCTTGTACGCATTATATACAGAGGAGAGACGAGAGAGCAAAAAGTAGGAAAGGAGGGAATAAGGAGAGAAGAAAGTCACAAGAAAAAATGTCATAATATACATGAGGTACACTTACTCGTAACACATCAAGACTGCGCAAGTTGTCTAGTACCAGAAAAATAAACTGAAGACCTCTACAAGGGTGAAATTATCAACAGCGGAGTAGCAACTGAAATTAGTTATCGGAAGAAAGTGTATGGGCTGAGCCAGGAAAGATCTTTGTTCATGCCTGTTTCAAAACTGCGGCTCCGAACAATGAAACGCAGTTCTGCCCACTTCCTGTCTTCAGCCGATTTGTAACCCCCGCCAAAGATGCAGACTTTCAAGTCTTTCATCGAATGGCGGGGGTCACTGAAGTGGTTCGCCACTGGAGTATCTTTATGCTTGAGGATTGAGCTTTTGTGGTTATTGAACCTCATGCGAAACTTCGTGCTTGTCTCACCTATGTATGACACCCCTGGGCATTTACTGCACATAATACAGTAAAGCACATTGCTAGAGTCGCATGTGTGGTCCGGTGGTTTGATTCTGAGTGACGGAGAGATTTGCCCCACTGTTTCTGTCACCAGATGGTTACAAATTTGACATCGTGGTTTGTCGCACCTCTTGTTACCTTTTGGGGTTGCAGGTTTTGGTAACTCACTCTGCACCAGAAGTGATCTCAAGTTGGGTGGTTGTCTTTGGGAGTGTAGAGGTGGTTCACCCAATATTGTAGAAAGTCTGGGATCAAGTTGAATATTCGTCCACTCTTTCTTGGTCGTGGAGACAAACTTTTTGACTTGTGGGTGGAATGTAGTAACGAGAGGAATGCGATCGTTCCTCTCATCTTTAGGTTTAGAGTCTAACAGGTCTTCTCTCCGTTTTTCATTGACCCTTTTGAGCACATTGTTCACGAGGCGAACTGGATAACCCCTTCTGACAAAATGTTCTCCCAGACGTACAGCATCTTCTTCAAACACCTTGGGGTCAGAGGTGATCCGCTTATATCTGACTAGTTGGCTGTACACAATTGATTGCTTTGTGTGCAAGGGGTGGAACGAATTGTAATCTAAGTAGGTGAAGGAATCCGTGGGTTTAACATACACACTGGTGGAAAGCAAGTTACCATTCTTAGACACATTGACATCCAGGAAGTGGATTTCCTCTCTGGAGCTCTCCATTGTGAACTGGATGTGACGATTATGTTTGTTAAATGCCTCGTGAAAGGCTGCGAGGTCTTTTTCACTGTGGGGCCAGATTATGAAAATGTCGTCGATGTATCTCAGATACATTGAGGGTTGGAGAGTGCATTTAGAGAGGAAATCTTCTTCCAGGACTGCCATATATATGTTAGCGTACACGGGCGCCATCTTGGTCCCCATGGCGGTACCTTTTCGTTGAAGGTAGTGTTCTGACCCCAAGGTGTTTGAAGAAGATGCTGTACGTCTGAGAGAACATTTTGTCAGAAGAGGTTATCCAGTTCGCCTCGTGAACAATGCGCTCAAAAGGGTCAATGAAAAACGGAGAGAAGACCTGTTAGACTCTAAACCTAAAGATGAGAGGAACGATCGCATTCCTCTCGTTACTACATTCCACCCACAAGTCAAAAAGTTTGTCTCCACGACCAAGAAAGAGTGGACGAATATTCAGCTTGATCCCAGACTTTCTACAATATTGGGGGAACCACCTCTACACTCCCAAAGACAACCGCCCAACTTGAGATCACTTCTGGTGCAGAGTGAGTTACCAAAACCTGCAGCCCCAAAAGGTAACAAGAGGTGCGACAAACCACGATGTCAAATTTGTAACCATCTGGTGACAGAAACAGTGGTGCAAATCTCTCCGTCACTCAGAATCAAACCACCGGACCACACATGCGACTCTAGCAATGTGCTTTACTGTATTATGTGCAGTAAATGCCCAGGGGTGTCATACATAGGTGAGACAAGCACGAAGTTTCGCATGAGGTTCAATAACCACAAAAGCTCAATCCTCAAGCATAAAGATACTCCAGTGGCGAACCACTTCAGTGACCCCCGCCATTCGATGAAAGACTTGAAAGTCTGCATCTTTGGCGGGGGTTACAAATCGGCTGAAGACAGGAAGTGGGCAGAACTGCGTTTCATTGTTCGGAGCCGCAGTTTTGAAACAGGCATGAACAAAGATCTTTCCTGGCTCAGCCCATACACTTTCTTCCGATAACTAATTTCAGTTGCTACTCCGCTGTTGATAATTTCACCCTTGTAGAGGTCTTCAGTTTATTTTTCTGGTACTAGACAACTTGCGCAGTCTTGATGTGTTACGAGTAAGTGTACCTCATGTATATTATGACATTTTTTCTTGTGACTTTCTTCTCTCCTTATTCCCTCCTTTCCTACTTTTTGCTCTCTCGTCTCTCCTCTGTATATAATGCGTACAAGCACTTGACAGATTGTATCACTTCATTGCCTTTATGACGTTTCTATTATCGTTCATAATTATTGTCTCCTTTGTGCAGCGCGTGCCATCTCAGTGTGACGTCTTCTCTGTTATAACGCACAGTATGGCACTCATATATTCACGCAACTCAGCATGCGTTTATTGTTATTATTTGTTATCCTTTGTTTTGGTTACACTGAGACTACGCGCGCTGGTGGGATATTGACATATCACTGTGAAAATTCATTGGCACCTTCATTGTATCATGTTAACTTCATTGCCTTTATGACGTTTCTATTATTGCTATTATTGTCTCATGATCTTTTTGTGCAGCGCGCGCAATCCTAGTGTGACGTCTTATCTATTATGACGTGTAGTATGACACTCATAAGCGCACAACATGCGTTTGTTGTTATTATCCATTATTTTTTTGTTTTGGTTACTTCGCACTGTCATCCCTGAAGAAGAGGAAGGTTCCTCGAAAATTCGGATTATTCATTAAATCAAGATTGGCTATTAATGCATTCCCTGCATTCCTCTGTTGTGACTTTATTATTGCTATTTGTAGTACTGCCAATACGCGGAACAACTACAATATATATATATATATATATATATATATATATATATATATATATATATCATATATATATAATATATATATTATATATATAATATATACATTATATATATATATATACTTTTCCGAAAAGGAGGAACAGTAAGAGGAATAATGATGTTTGTTTTTGTTTGTTTGATTGTTTGATTGTTTGATTCATTTTCCATATGAGAAGATGGCTGGATAGCCCATATTCAGCTACGTTAAGCTGGTCTTCCATGGGGTCCAGTTGGGTGTGAGGTAGGACCACTTCACCGGGTTAAACACCCTGCTCTTTGCGATGAATGAATGAAGCGGGATCTTTTACGTGCATGAGTTGTTACTCTCTCATACACGGGACCTCCATTTTATGTCCTATCCGAGGGACAGAGTGTTTTGCCTCTTGCTAGAGGGGACGGTATGCTTACACACAACATTGCTCAGTCCAGACTCGGGTTCGAACCCGGGCCGCGTGAACGTGAGGCAGACGCGCTACCGACTGAGCCAACTCACCGCCCGTCATGTCAAAGCTACGCACCAATTTTTCCTTCCTTTCTCATATCTCACAATGTATCATAATGCATATATACAGCAAATCCTTTGAATTTTTGAGAAGGAGCAAAATAATGTGCTTTTGTCTTGTCTTTTTTGAATCTTAAAACGACTAGTGCAATGTAAAAGTGCAGTTTCATTCCATATTAGAGTCCTGAAATACTTATGGTATCTGCCCCGCTGTAGTCCGAATGCTCGCAGAATGGCAAATACTATGTGATGGAGAATCTCGTCGCTGAAAGGCCTGGATAAACATGACACCAATTCATTACATTTTGTGCGACATATATCATTTTATTCTGACCATGCGGTACATGTGGTCAATCGCGTTCGCCTTATTGTACTTGTCGACGTCACTCATCAAACTTGCCACGTACCTAACATTACCCAAAGTCAACCGCAGATATACCCGCAGCTTCATAAAGCCATTGCGCCCTACGCCATTTCCCCTATACCTTCACTGCGTAGTCTTTTTCTTCGTCTTCGTCTTCTACATCTTCTTTTTATCTTTAATGCTACAAAATGATGCCACTACTACTGTAGCGCGAGGATATTCGGTGAGAGTCATTATTATCTTCTGCGAATGCAAGTTCAGTTTTACTCTGGTGTATGATTATCCGGCATATTTGATGATGACCCAAAACAGGAGGACAGCCAACATTCCCAAACCAGAAAACAAGATCACTTCGACGAACAAAATACGGTTGGCACTATTTAGATTGCAAAAAAAAGAAACAATCACAAGATTGATAAGGAAGAAAGTTATCATAAGTTAAAGCGACTATATTCCTTTATGGCTGGATTCCTGGTTACGTAGTTTAGAAAAGGCTGTGAATAAATTGCAGTGAACTACTTGTAGCTTTCGATTAGGCTGAGATCTGTACTTCCCTACATCTCTTTTGACTGAAATCATTCTAGTCGAATCGGTTAATTTTTCCTCCCTGAGTTCATACATGAAAATCAGTCCGTAATCTTCCTTGAAGGCACCACACTCCGTGCAGCCTCCGTATTCATATCGGAAAACTCCGTGAGGATGTAAGGACGTCTGTTACGGCACAAATTGTCGCCCCTGCATAATTTGTCGCCTGGCGATAAATGAGTTATGCTGCTTGTGCAGTTCCCAATTTTTACCTCGATGGCGACAATTTGTGCTGGCAAAATCAAACGTAGCTGCACAAATTGTCGTCGGCCATGCACTATGAATTGTGTGGTTGGAGTGTTGCTCCGGTGTTATGCTTGGGTGGGGTGGGTATGACTGGTAAGTTATGCGTATGTGTGTGTGTGTGTGGGCGGCTGCATGGCATGTGTTGTGTATGATTTGTAGGTGCGTATTATGTGACTTGTGTATGCGTTTGCGCATAGCTGTGGGTGTGTGTGTGTGTTCGGAGTATAATAATACAATATGTGGAACGTGTATGAGCACGTGTTTATAGAGTTCAAAGCGGCGTTGATTTCAAAATAGTATGGGTGTGTCAATTTCAGCGGTGAGGCGGGCTAGGAGAGAGAGACCGAGAGAAAAGTCATACGAGGGCGGTATCCTCCCTAAATGTTATCTGCCTTTGTTCATTTTTTTTTTCACTGCATTTATATTCTTCCATCAGTCTTAACTTCAACTTCCATATCACTATTCTTTGTCCCAGAATAAATTTGGCATGCTTTATGCATGAGCAAATAATTTCAACACGCCGTAAATAATTTCTCAATCGTTAGTTGATTTTAGCACAAACGAACTGCCATATGCACACCCCAAATACATACGTATTTATAAACAAACACCAACAAACACTCAAACAAATCCTCATAATGCATATAAACCACCTCAACACACATTCTTCCATAATATGCAATAACACACACACACACGCACACACACACACACACACACACACACACACAAACGCGCACGAACGGACACTCAATCATCATGTGCGCGCGCACATACACACTTCCTTGAAACCTCACCGTGACTTTTTACATGGCTTGTTTGCATGGATGTAGCCATGTTTAGTTATGTGTTGGTATTTCAATGACTATGTCAAGAATGATATTACCACCCAAAATGTGCTTCCCCGGCGGGCGACAATTTGTGCCGTCAGCCCCATGCACAATTTGTCGCCTGTTTCAGGGGGCGACAATTTGTGCCGGGGCGACAATTTGTGTCGCAACAGACGTCCATTTAGCACCGGTATCAACCGGGATTTCATGTATTTTGCCAATGCGAACCAATATTTGGATGTGACACATGTTATATACGTATTACTTTGATGTGCAGGTTTCACTCTCTTTTAGTTCTTTAAATCGCTCACATCTTCCCCCACCATTTTAACTATCAACTTCTCATACTGTCCATAAAGTGGTCGCCTGAGAAGCCAAGGTTTGACCCACACACTCCGTCCTCTCGCTGTTTTCCGGTTTTGTTTTGTTGGTTTTTTTTTTCTGCCGTGATGTTTGCTGCAAAATAAGAGCTTCAACAAAGAGTTTTAAGGCCCTGTCACACCTTTCCGGGCAAGCCTTGAGTGCGACTTGTGAAGGACAATTTTTACTACCTGGAGGTCCCCGCAGATGACCCACACATGACAGTACCTAGCACGTATCTCACCCGTAGTTACCCGGAGTTGCTCACGCAAGTCCTATTCACCCGCAGCCAAGTTTAGGCCCTGTCACACCTTTCCGAGCAAGCTAGGCGGGCTTGTTGCGTCTTACCTGCAGGCTGGACCCGTGCTAATTCCGTTCTACTTCCGTGTGACCTGCGTGTCAGGCACATGGGTGGCGAGTGAGGGCTGACAACTGGGTGAAGGAATCCCTCTGAAGGAATGGCAGAAGACCCACGGAATGTCATTATCTTGGCCGCATACGGGGACTGCGAAGTACCTGCGTTACAGCTGCAAATTACCTGCGTGGGAGTTGCCTGCGAGGTTCTGCCCTTTAAAGGCCCTGTCACACCTTTCCGGACAAACCTTGCGTGCGACTTGCGAAGGACAATTTTTACCACCTGGAGGTCCCCGCAGATGACCCGCACATGACAGTACCTAGCACGTATCTCACCCGTAGTTACCCGGACTTGCTCACGCAAGTCCTATTCACCCGTAGCCAAGTTTAGGCCCTGTCACACCTTTCCGGGCAAGCTAGAGGCGGGGTTGTTGCGTGTGGGGATTTTCCAGCACGCAGGACAATTTTTGCAGGGGGACAAGGATTTGGGCAAGTTTCGCATGCGTCTTTCCTGCTGGATCCGTGCTACTTACGTTCTACTTCCGTATGACCTGCGTGTCAGGCGCATGGGTGGCGAGTGAGGGCTGACAACTCGGTGAAGGAATCCATCTGAAGAAATTTGATATAGCAGAAGTCCCACAGAATGTCATTAGGGAGCTTCAGATTTGCAGCGCGGACCCTTGAGCCGACGCTTGAGCTGGACGTTCTCCTCTCCCCTGCGTAGTTCTTTTTCTATCTGAAAAAGTAGCTTTAAATTACGCTGGCACGCAACGATTAAAAAAATGGCGCCCCCATATGATCGGTGCACGAAGTAGCTCTCTACGTCGTAAATTGAGCGGACGTAAAAATAGCCCAGAACGCGTAGTGAAAAACTCAGACGACGCAAGCTATAAATAGATTGACTCGACGCGCGATTCTGCGCATGTTCAGAACATGTTTTTTTTTCCTCTGAACATCCCCGACGCGAAAATCTAAAGCTCCCAATTATCTTGGCCGCATACGGGGACTGCGAGGTACCTGCGTTACAGCTACGAAGTACCTGTGTAGGAGTTTTTCCCCTCCGTATTATTGTCTTGTTCATTCCAGTCCTCGCTCCGATGAACATGTAGCTATCAGACGACATTCTCACTGCGTCTGGTTAGGCTAGGCTACACAGTATTTTCCGTCCCGTCTCTCTACGGACTGCCTCCAAGTCTTGTTGCTGTTTATTACGTGTTGCCACGTTTTGTTGCGTTCATCCCGATTTATTATGGCCTTTAAGGTTTCTCATTAGCATCGGGACTCCCATGGCAATTCTTTTGACAGTTTTTGACAGTCCACAGTGTAAACGCCGTAATTAAAAAGGGCTTTAGCAATTGCCAAATCCTGCGACACAGTCTGTCTACTGCTAGAATCCACTACAACTAATAATATCTGACAATAGTGATACGTCCATTTTCACGACCCATTTACCCTTAAAATACTTTCAAGGGCACAGGACGTTTTGAGAGAGGTAGCAAACACTCACACTCTGTCTTGTCGGAATGGGTTCATTGAGAAGATACGTGCCTGCCTTACAAGTTGTCGGTGGAAGAATAAACTATGGAACACAAATGAGAAGGTACAAGCTGCGTAAGGCGATACAATCATAACATTCATTTGAACTGTAGATCATTGCTATAAACAGCAACACCGAATGGGAGTACTATACTTTCTGCCAAGCTCGAAAAGAGAGATGATCATCGCTTCATTGAAATTAATCAAGCAACAACAGAAGAAAACAATAAAAGACGTAACAACTCAATAGAAAAAAACAACAGAGTCAATTACATCAATACGTTGTGAATTGGCAAACATTGTACAAAAATAAAATTAATGCTAGAAATTTAGTCTGAAATGATAGGATAATCTGGTCAACATGGACAAACTCTAAAATGTGTGCTGCTACAGCTAAATGCCATTGAACGCAATTCAGAATTTCCTCAACTTTTACTTTTGGCTACGTTTCCATTTTTGCTTATAACCATTGTGCCACCATGGTGATCCAGTCAATTTCACAAATTTACATTGGGGCTAGTAACGGCAATACAACTCACCAGTTTGGGTCATTAAACATCCGGTTTTAAACGATGAGCTTTCAATTAAGGAAAACATGCTTTCAGAAAAATCTTGAGGCATCCAGACGTTGATATTCGTTACAATTATATATTTCTGAGCAAATTAAACACCGCAATTACAGGATCTCGTATAACACTGGTCCTCTTGATCAGCAGTAGGCGAAAGCATCATGCACGATATAATGCTTCTATAAGATATACAACTATTGTTTTGTTTTCGTTTCAATCTGTCTTGCAGGTCGTCAACCTTCTCAATGACCTCTATACTCTCTTTGATGACATAATCAGTTACTATAACGTCTACAAAGTGGAGACAATTGGTGATGCGTATATGCTTGTTTCGGGACTGCCGATACGAAACGGCAATAGGCATGCCGCTGAGATCGCTTCAACAGCACTCCATCTACTTGATGCTGTTCAGAAGTTCAAGATAAGACATCGACCCGAAGACACACTGAAGTTACGAGTAGGGATGCACTCAGGTAAGATTCTTATAACGGAGGTTATAGTTACACGCTGTATACATAGCAGAGTGCAATCAGAGGTAACCGATAATCTTTATATCAGTGTTTCCCCCCTTCACTTAATATCAGACTCCTCCTTATGCCGTTGTTGTTGTTTTATCAGTTATGGCTTCTCGATTGCAGATTTACATACAATGTATAATGCATAGTCGTTAGCATTCTCAATCATATCTGTAACATATCGGGTAACAATTTGCTAACAACTTTTACCTGTCAGCTTGTTTGGCCAAGTGTACCTTTTTAGGTATGTAGCTGTTATAGATGTTCTGAGATGTTTTGAATCATTGATAATTATGTTTTGTATTACTGTTATTTCTGTCATCATCACCATAATTGCATGACACAACATCCATGAAATAGGGCCTATATTAGGTATATTGCGTTAGATAACAGAGCACCATTACACGAGGCCATCGATGAAAGTAGAATTATGTCAAGGTTTGCCATTTAGATCCACGCAATCGTTACATTATATTTTGTCAATTTTGGGTTCACTGAATGAAATGGGTAAAGTTTTAGGCAGTTCACCGATTATTCAACCAGAATTTGCGCTCTCGGTCTCCCTCGTATGGTTTTGAAACATTCTATAGGTCCGGTGGTGTCAGGTGTGGTGGGTTTGACTATGCCCAGGTATTGTCTCTTTGGTGATACTGTCAACACAGCTTCCAGAATGGAGTCCAACGGAGAACGTGAGTCATTACGTGTATTACATTCATCACACTTTTGCATCTGCACTATTTACGTGTGCTTTTTGTCTCGCCCGCATTGTGGTAGCGAGACATATGCGTCACTTTATGTTGTCGTCGTCGGCGTCGTCAACAATTTGGTGTACTTTTTCTAACTTTCCACAGCTTTGAACTGTGACCGCCAAACTCGCACAACAGATATATGACCTAAAGTTGCCGGTCAAGTTCGAATATGGGTGAAGTCCGACAAGGTTAAAGGTCAAAGTGTCAATAACTTTTCCCTGGTTAGCACTGTACTCACAGTCTTGTGGTGTACTCTCAATAACTTTCCACAGATTTCAGCTATGATCACCAAAGTCACATCACAAAACATAAAGCTGCAGGTCAAGTTCGAATATGGGTTTAGTCCAACAAGTTCAAAGGCCAACTGGTCAAGGAACTCTACTTGATAAGCACTGAACACCTAGTATTATAGTGTACTCTCAACAAGTTTCCACAGCTTTTAGTTATGACCACCAAATTCATACCGCAGGTACATCGCTTAAATCTCAGGTTTGAATATTAGTAAATTCTGCAAGGTCAAAGGTCAAATGTGACCGTGCAATACAAAACCAAGAAAAAGTTGGACGCCCTGATTTTACGTGAGGAGTCAGAATAGGTGAAACGGGTCAACCTAGTCAATCTTGGGTTGTTGTTTTTTTGAATTTTCTAAAAGAACAATTCTGCATTATTCCTAAGTTTGAGATCATGAAATAAACGGGAAATTGCCCTCTTTTTGCAGTTTTTCTAGAACACTTTTTTGTAGAATATGTAAGTCTTATAGGCTCCTTTTCATTTTTTGAAAACCTTTTAAACACTCTTCATGTTCGACTCTATTGTAACTTTGAAAGGATGTTGCTACTGCGTTGCATGTTGGTGTTAGTCATGAAAAGAATGTGCCAGTGTGCACAATTTCAGCTAACTCTGATAATCCCTTCATTGTGGTTGTTATGGAGTTTACTTTCTCTCTTTTTTTTTGTCCAATTCACTGCTCAGAGCACAGCGTAATGCAAGATTAGGCAGTTGAATAGACCCTAAACTTCAGAGCCTCTTTTCTCAGTATTATAGACCCTTCTCCAGAGTATGTACGTCCTTCCTATCATTAGTTAGGTTTGGAAGGTCTATATTTTACTGAATTATACATCATCTTAAAGCTTAGAGTCTAGTCTTTTAGAATCTATCCTTAAAATCCATGTCTGGCGACTTTTTGTTGGTTTTGTGATACAGGGTTACAAATGGTCAATGGATTTTACCTGATAAGCACTGTACACATAGTATTGTGGTTCTCAAAAAAAATCCACAGCTTTGAGCTTTGACCACCAAAATTCACGCCACAGGTACTTCACCTAAAGATCTTAGTCAAGTTTGAACATTGTTGAATTCTGACAAGGACAACGGTCAAATTGACAATGAACTTTCCGTGATTCAACCCTATAAAGCCAAAGCTATTTTGACCCTTCCCAGGCACGGCGATACGGTGCAATTAAATCGCCGAAAGCATATGACCTCGAAGCGTCATTTGCATAAAGTAAACAGCTTGTGTACGCAAAACCGCTGGGGAAGTGTTGAAGGACAATCGCAATATCTCACCTCAGAAGCCATAATCTATACAGCAAATTGAAGAAGAAACTATTCTCTTACTCGTAATGTTAGTTTGTTGGGGTTTTATTGAGGATAAACCTTTGAAAATAACGTCGAAACTTAGCTTCCAAAACAGAAAATTTGGTCTCAAAACAAGTGTTATTTTCTCACATTTTCCTTCATTGCCCAAAAATGAAACTTCGGTATATGACTTATGGTAGTATATCCAAACTGTGTTCCAAATATCTTTTCTGTATCATTTGGCGCACGGTTATGTCTGGAAAAAATCAAGATCACTGTCACTTGTGACCCACGTAAAATCCATAGCGTAAGCAGTAGGCTGTCCGATATATCGGTTTTCGTGATGTATGAAACTGTTGAAGCACATTGCAGGGTTCCTCTCTTGCCCACTCACCACCCTGTGGACCGAAAACCGAACCCTGCCGCATTGCGCCGAACCCGACACCGCTGATTGGCTAAACGTGCACTGACCAGTAGAGAACGCATGCGCAGGAGGACGATCTAGTTGTGCATGTCCAGCATTTTCTCTTAAATTCGGTTGTCTTTTTGCTCTTATTTTCACCTAACTACTACATCTGTAATTGCGCAAACACGAAACTTCGCAGGTAGTGAGTCTGGTGTATACAGACTAGTAATATGTTAATCAAATGCATATTCGTGCAGGCGCAGACTTATGTCTGGAAAAAATCGTAACGCTTTCCCACGGCCGACTCAAACAGAAAAATACAAATATCTCGAAAGATACATCAGCATTTTCTCCCCAAAATCATATGAAGGATGATATATAAATATTACATATGTGTGTGAAGTTTCAAGGGATTTGGTGGTAAAATAAGGGAGATACGAGGAGGTGAACTTTCGAGATTTGTTGTCCTTCCTTCCGCACAGTGCTTCGGTGACCGTTACGAATTCAAAAGCTTTGGCCTCTTATCAGTGAGTTAATTGCACCGTATCGCCGGCCAGGCCCCCGTGGGGAGGTGGGGGGCTGTGACCCCCCCCCCCTCCCATATAACTTTTTTTTTCAATTATTTGTGACCCTGCACCTCAAAACAAACAGAAAGTCGCCAGACATGAATTTTTAGTTAAGACCATATTCTAAAAGAGCACACTTTAAGCTTTAAAATGATGTATAACTCAAATCAAATGGACTCTCATAACCTATCTAAGTATTGGAAAGAAAGCACAAACTCAGGAAAAGTGTGAACTGAGAAAAGAGGCTCTGAAGTACAGTGTCTATTCAAGCGCTTAATCTTTACCAAACCGTGCTGGCTGTGCGATGAATGGGACAAAAAACAGGAAGTAAACCACCAGAGTAACAACAATGAAGGGATTATCACATTAAACTGAAATTACGCATGCCTCATTAACACATTCTGTCCATAATTAATACCAACTCTCAAAGTAGTAGCGCTATCCTTTCAAAAGTTATTAGAGTTGAAAGTGAAGAGTGTGGACAAGGTTTTTCAGAAATGAAAAAGGGATTCTAAAGACACACCTAATCACACTATTCTACCAAAAATGCTCGAGATAAACTGCTAAAAAAACACACATCCTGCCCGTTTTATGATACCAGAATTTAGCATATTGTAAAAGGAGACCCGCTCTTTCAGAAAATATGAAAAAGTCAAGTTCGGCTAGGTTGACCCATTTCACTTATTTTCAGTCCTCACGCAGAATCAGTGTGTGCGACTTTATGTTCGTTTTGAGGTGCACGGTCACATTTGATGTATCACCGTCATATCTAAGTCATATTTGGCACATGGATAGAGCACTCAAACTTTACATGACCTTCTATTTGAACTTTCTAAAGGTCACTTACTGAGGGCGCTTTTTACCCAAATGGATAGAGCACTCAAACTTTACATGACCTATAGTATTTGTGACCGTGCACCTCAAAACAAACATAAAGTCGCACACACTGATTTTGCGTGAGGACTGAAAATAAGTGAAATGGATAAACCTAGCCGAACTTGACTTTTTCATATTTTCTGAAAGAGCGGGTCTTCTTTTACATTATGCTAAAATTTGGTGTCATAAAACGGGCAGGAAAGTGTGGTTTTTTAAGCAGTTTCTCTCGAACATTTTTGGTAGAATAGTGTGATTAGGTGTGTCTTTTTCATTTCTGAAAAACCTTGTCCACACTCTTCACTTTCAACTCTAATAACTTTTGAAAGGATAGTGCTACTGCTTTGAAAGTTGGCATTAATTATGGACAGAATGTGTTAATGAGGCATTCTTAATTTCAGTTTAATTTGATAATCCCTTCATTGTTGTTACTCTGGTGGCTTACTTCCTGTTTTTTGTCCCATTCATTGCACAGCCAGCACGGTTTGGTAAAGATTAAGCGCTTGAATAGACACTGTGTACTTAAGAGCCTCTTCTCTCGGTTCACACTTTTCCTCAGTTTATGCTTTCTTTCCAATATTTAGATAGGTTAGGAGAGTCCATTTGATTTGAGTTATACATCATTTTAAAGCTTAAAGTCTGCTCTTTCAGAATATGGTCTTAACTAAAAATTCATGTCTGGCGACTTTTTGTTTGTTTTGAGGTGCAGTGTCACATTTGAGCTTTTTAAAGCTCACCCACTGAGAGCGCTATTTACCAAAATAGAAAGAAATAGGAAATATGCTTAACACATGATTTTTCTGTTTATTTTCTCTATCCCGAGTATATATGTCTTTATTTTGGCCCAACCATGTTCATGCTTGCCACAAACCAAAAGCAAGTCAAACTTCATTGTTTGTCATGGTTACAATTTCTCAAGGTCAGCACATGGGGGTGCTATTGATTACAGTATGTTTTTGATCGGTTCATGTATAGTTATCACATTTCATATTTCATCAATGCTAGTATTTTGAGTTTGCAGATGGATGATTTTTATGATAAACAAGTTATACTACAGGCAAAACTTGTGTGAAAGACTCAAAATAAAACAAAATAAAATGGTATCCTCTTTGAAAAATACTGGGGTTTTTTTAGTCATCTTTATCATTGCTATTGTTTGATGCCTATGCCACATGCAAAATAAAGGAAATGATAAGAAAAACATATCAGGGCCATTGACAACCATTATTCTTATTTTGCTAATTGAACAAATTACAGACAAGAAAACCATTTCATCCACTATTATATTGTTATGTGAAACTGGAACAGGAAAACACGCAAAATCTGACTGGTCTGGCATGGTTGTCAGTTTACTGTTGCCATGGCAACCAGCAATATCGGCCATAGCTAAATGATATATCAAAATGTTTGCAATAAAATAACAAAAAAAAATCGCCAAATTTGGTTGAAATTGGATCAAGGACGTAGGTGTGGCAATTAAAATATGGCACGGGGCACACTGTGCCCCCTTTGGACTTTATAGGCTTAAGGGCCATATATTGAACGCTCTCAATAACTTCCCACAGCTTTGAGCTATGACCACAAAACTCACTCCACATATGCATCACCAAAAGATACCGGTCAAGTCCGAATATTGGTCAAGTCGGACAAGGTCAAAGGTCAAAAGGTAATAAATTTACATTGAAAAAAAGATATAATCACAAATTGCCTATGCGGGCGGGACCTCGCTTTGTGTTTGCCATGTTACTCATTAATGAGATTCTTCCGCTTCGTAGTATTTCTTTGTCTATGATGATATCAAAATAACACCATATTTACTGTTTCCGACAATTTGGTTTGCTCTGCGTATGTGTCCATCACTCCTAACAATATTTTGTTAATGCCTTGAGGTGATATCTTGGCCGCTGATAAAAACGTTACTTGCCTGAGTATCATCTACCCTCTTGATGTGTAGTGAATATGTAGTAACAGGCCAAAAGGAAGCGCTAAACATCACGATCTTCCCCTTTTTTTACTTTCCCTATACATACTCCAGCTTTAAAAATCCACTGTAGCTCCGAAAGTAAGGCCATTCTCGACGAAGTTGGTGGATATGATCTGACAGAGAGAGGACTCGTATTCATGAAGGGTAAAGGGGATCTTATGACGTATTGGATAACAGACCAAGATCCCTCCTACTGGAGAAGCAGACCGCGAAAGGATGATACGGACTATGTAATTACCGACGACGCTGACAGCGTAGGTGAAAAGCAGAAGCAGGAGAGAAGTCCAGGAAAGAGCTACCTACGCACACCACTTGGCTCAACGTACGTTACGCCAGCGATTTCCCGCCCCAGTACTGGTATGAAGACAGCAAGAAGCGTGCAGGATATCTGCACCACGAACGTGCGGGAAGGCGCGCAGCTTGGGCGAAACTCGGATGCAGTAACACGCCGACGAAACAGTGACATCTCAAGGACAGAACTACCGAAAAATGGGAAACACGGATACACTCTCTTGCCAATTGAATGCGACGACCCGATCCAGCTGCATTCAAAGAGCGAGGAGGTTGAAATAAGGACTACCGAGTTCGGGAACGGAAGTGGGGACTGCTGCAGCCAAGCGCGCAGCGTGTCAGCCTGTTCCTTGAATAGAGCTGACGCCACTGGAGAGGAAGGTACAATGAACGGCGCCCTCTCACAGCGTTCCAGAAACAACTCGCAAGGAAGCAAGACGAAAACTAAAAAGAACAGCACCACGGACTCTGGGATTGGCAGCAACGGGAACAGTTCTAGGGACTGCAACATACACAATGAAATTTTTCTTTGAATATCCAAAGCTATGGAACACCTAGCTATTAATTTTGTGGTGCCTGAGAACAAAATGGCCCTGCTTTACAAAAGCCCACAAAGATTCGCCATGTACAATTCTTTTTTTTTTTTTTTTAGTTAGGGAAAATTTCGCCAAGAGAAAATTCAACTTTAAAATCATCAAAATTGAATGTTTGCAGCTAAACAAAGTAGATGATGGAAAATACATACAAGGCTGCTGTTCGGCAGGAAAAGTGGCTATGAAGTTGAGCGTATATTCAAGCGCACTGACTCACTTTAACCCGGTGTAGAACAGTGAGAGGATCGGAAACTCCGTGACAACCGCTGCGAAGTGAAGGTCAGAATAATCTAAAACCTCCTGCATAAATTCAATACATTCTATTCGTGATAACGTCCGAATATTCAAAGCTTCTGCTGACGTTTTAAAGCTTTTGTAAAGTTTTTTATGTACATTGACACCACTAATGGGTATAAAACTGAGAAAATCAACTCAACACAGACAAAATTGAGGTTTAAAAAGACTGGTGAATGTACTAATTTAACAAACAGAAAATTAATTTCATTTTTCAAAACTTTGACGTTACATTGAAAAAGGGTTACTGTCTGAAAACAATGAAAATCCCAAATCAGCCGAGTTGACCTACCATGGCATGCATATTTTAAGGCCTCTGGAAGAACTACTTGTCCGACTCTTTGAGGGTGTTCTTCTGCTGGGTCACAAATTCTAATAATTGTCCTCAAATTCGGAATTGATTTATTTTCGTTTTGTTTTGGTATCCCCTTAAATTGTGTTTCTCTCTTATTTTTCTCTACAATATAAATAGCTGAAAATTAGAGAGAAAAAATTTAATGAGCGTAAAATGTTAATGTCAATTCTTGTTTATGTGCATTAATTCCGCACTCTGCAAAATGCTATACAATCTCACACAAGTATTGATGTGATTATACCCATGGGCTATATAATGATACCAGTAAAGTTGTAGTGGTTTTTTTTCCCCATCAGTGATAAGGTTTACACGCATTTTCAGGGCATGTAGACTAGTATGCCTTCATTTTGGATTCTCTGTTTTGTTTTTGATTTTGTTGTTGTTGAAAGAAACATCCTCGCCACATTATGTCATGGAAATACATTTCTCAGTGACTGTTCACAGTGTGGATCTTCCATTCCCCTCGCTAGACGACAGAACTCCACAGAAGTTTAAGAGCGCAGAATCCTGCCATATTCAGGCCCGTCTTGAATCATAACCATAATTATGAAAAAATAAGAGAAATATCAAACGTTCTCTGCGGCATGATTTTTTTCCTGATATTTAAGAGTAGTTTTTAAGATAACTAATTGCGTCTTTATTGAATTTTTCAGTTATTGCTTAAAGCCCTGTAGTGAAGATGTGTTTAAAAAAAAAAAGAAGAGAGAGAGAGATGTGCGTGAGATCATGATTCTTTTTACAAACTAAACCTACGAGTATTGGTGTACTGTAATTTCAATAGATTTCGTAAACTTGGTAAATTTTCGTAAACGATGTCATGTTCACAGAAGAGAGATTGTGGAGATAAATTCACCGCATAAAAATTGTTTCTTACAGTACTGATGACAGTTCGTGTAATGTTCGTTATTCCAAAGGTTCGTTAATCTAAAAATAAGATAAGGTTCATTATTCCCAAGGTTTATGATTACAAAACACACAAATTCCTATACCAATACTTTCCATAATCCGAAAATGAAATACGTTTCATAAATCCGAACATTTATGGCGTTATTCCGAAGGCTCGTTTATCCGAAAATGAAATGAGGTTCGTAAATCCAAAATCCGTACAAACGAACCTTACAGAGGCATTCCAGACGATTTTCATAATTTCACATCATGTAGTACATAAATCGACAGCTCCATGTATAGATTTGTGGAATTTATTGTGGTTCTTGAACAGAGAAACCTATACTCTGAATTTTTTTTTTAACAAATCACACTGAACAGTGCTGATGACATAGGATCCTCACATATTTAAGAAATGTAGCAGTGAATGAATTCCATTACAATACCGCTTGCTTAACAAGTTCACCTGTGTAGAATCTTATGCATGCCTTCTTCTTTTGTTCTGCTTCCTTGAGCCCCAACTCATACATTCTTATGGTGAGGCTGCCATGTCATCATCCTTGTTCATTGCAGTTTGTTATGAATTTTGAAAACATTCTCATTCCTTGTCCCGATCACTATACATTCTGAAACTCTATACTCAGTACAACTAATTTATAGTTGTTCAAATGTAAAAGTCTAGAAATCATCTAGAGGTCTCCTTTAACTCATATCGGATTAACGGAACTTCGAAATAAAGAACCTGAATTCATTCGCGGATCAATTAACCTTCGGAATAACAACCTTGTTTACATTTTTCGCATTAACGAACCTTCGGAATAACGAACCTTATCATGTGAACGAATTGAATGTGGAAACACTTAGCTAGCTGACAGTTATAATACGGAGACGGTGAGCTGATAACAGCTTCCCGTGGACGATGATTTGCATTCAAGGCGTGGTGATTGGTGGAAAATCCGTCATTTCGTGTAATGAGAAATTTGAAAATAAGATCAACATATTTTTCTTCCGTGCCGGTTACCGTTCGTTAATCCGAAGTTTTGGTAATCCAAAATAAAACAAGGTTTCGTTCTTCCAAAGGATGAATTCTGAAGTTACCCGTGAAGAAAGTGTGTTGTCGACATAGACAAATGTAGAGGAAGTACACCCTCAAAATCTGACGGAACTTTTTTTTTTCAGTGAAACTTAACTATAGTAAAGATATACCGCCACGGACCTTTAAAAATACCATGTTTTAACATAATATAACAATCAATCAACAGTCATGTATCATGACTAATGTGATTCTTACAGCTTAGTGGTGTATAATTATCAAATATTAATTCAAAAACATCATGGCAAGCATGTGTTTTAATATTATGGATTTGGAAGCAAAGGTACAGAGTGACTAGCTCATGCTTCCCATCATATCTACAGGAGGCAGCTTTGAGTAAGGTTTCCTAATCCTGCCTTAAAGGAGACCTCCGGACGATTTTCAGATTTTTACATTTTAACAACTATAAACTAGTTATCCTTAGGGCAGAGTTTCAGAATTTATGATAATTGGGATGAAGAATCAGAATGTTTTCGAAATTTATAACAAATTGCAATGAACAAGGATGATGACATGGCAGGGTCACCATAAGAATGCATGAGTTGGGGTTCAAGGAAGCAGAACAATAGAAGAAGGCATGCATAGATTATACACAGGTGAACACTCAAGCAAGCGGTATTGTGATGGAATTACACTGCTACATTTCTGAAATATGTGAGCCTCCTATGTCATCATCCTTGTTCAGTGTGATTTGTTTAAGGTTTTTCAAAGTATTGTTTATCTGCTCAAGAACCACAATAAATTCCACAAATCTATACATGGAGCTGTTGATTTATGTACTACATGATGTGAAATTATGAAAATCATCTGGAATGCCCCTTTAAGAACACCGTACATAATCAATCTGAAACAATATAATGTTCTTTGAATTGCGTTGACTGCTTGTATGTGAAAGTTTTAAACATAGTCTGCTCGTGTTGACTAATATGTGATAAATGCAAGAAGAGATCATTATAAAAAAGGCATCTTTGCATGAAAATGTATTCTTCATTTTTGCTGTAAAATCGAAGTAGCAATGTTTCCAACAAAAGTGAAAGAAACTGTATAGTAAACTACAATCATGTTGTTTTAATGTAAAACATAAATTTGAAAATATTGCGATTAAATCATACTCATCTGACTCATTATGTGTTTATCTTTCCTTTTGAATGTATAATATTGATTCTACATGAGAACTTAGCTACATACAGACATCGCACATGGGATTATGTTGTGACTTCATTCAAATAAATCGTGAATTTAAGCTGTCAAATCACTAAATATTTCAATGACTATACGGTAAGTGGGTGGAAACTTTTTTAAATAAAGCGAAAGAGCTCTTCGTTCCCTGCGCACAACGTGGGTTTCAATATTAGCACTAATTAAGTTCTCAGTGGTCTTATGTGGATTGATCTTTGTTGATATAAGTTTATCAATTATTTTTGCCTCTGAGCGCAAGCGATTGCAGAATGAATGAAAGTAAAGTACACATTGATAGTGCAGAGCGGATCTTGTCTATTCCATCTACTTGGTGAATAACCTGTTATAGGCCCCTTTAAGGGAAGCGAGAGTCATGCGAACGCAGACGGTTGATTGCATTCCGATGTCATTATGGAGGCCTGAGGCTGACCATGGCGTTCTCGCTAATGCATTATGCGTAACGACGTCGAGCCGTAACGATCCTTGTCCCATATTCTCACGCATTGGCTCAATGGTCATGATGGTAAAGACATAGGGAACTAAAAAATCGCCAGGGTTATTTCCATCGTGTGCATGCGTTCCTTTTGATGAAATATTTCTAAAGACTTGCATAGTTACCAAAACACAAATAAAAGACACCAATGTATAAAAAAATGAGAGTGAAGGCGTATCAAAAAAGACATAGAATGCATATTCCAATTTTTGATTTTACCCTCGTGCAAATTACAAAACGTTATTAAGAACAAACAAAAGAATATCGTACGATGAAACGTTATACACGCTGCTCCTCTTATTACAGAAAGCAATGACGTTTTATAACTATCGATGAAAGTGATACATAACTACAATGTGTCACATCAGGATAAATGAAATTATACCATGTATTGTTTCAATTGTGCAATTCTGCTAATATTGCACGAACCTTAGGCTAATTATATACTAACACAATTTATATATGATTGCAATTTACAATGATTACAATGATTTCTGTGATCTTAAGCTGAAATGCCGACACAATGCTTATAGAAAAAACTAGATGAATTAATATCGAACTTCTTAACCGTATACGGCCAGTGTGTTGTATAACACGGTCCTCTTTTCAGAGTCTCTGAGAAAAGGACACGAAGATAACGACGTAGTGCTCAAAACACGTGTTTTTCGTTTCAACTGATAGCAGGCGCGATGATACTCGTAATTGACCGAGCAAGGGTTTGATGGCAATTGCCATGTGACTGCGAACATTCATGGAAAATTGCGAGTAGCTGAAGGAAAGGATCTTTAAGGACCTGAAATGGAAGCGGGGATGATCGAACGTCACCTTCATGCTTTCTGGCTTTCAAAAGTTCAATAGATATCGACTTTGCAAAAAAAAAATGAAAATAAAAAATAAAACAAAACAAAAAACACGAAGAAGTCTCGTGCACTTTTAAGGTCATCCTGATGATAACTCACTTAATGTGATAAACCGAGATGTTCGGGAAAAAATCAAGGTAGTCACTACTGCCGAAACTGGTGATTCATTATTGGTAATGATTCTAGCACCAATCACAGCGCATGGATGATAATCTTAACGATGTGCAAAATCATTTTCCCATTTCTGCACTAAGATGCCATCGATGATTCTGGATAGTCTGCCGCCGCCCCCCCCCCCCCTTCCCCATTATGTGGAAGGAACTCAAACAGTTTTGCCGTGCTCAGACCAATACGCTATTATATGACCTATACCACAAATATTGAGAACATACGAAACGAATATATACATATATATATATATGTATATATTGGTCATCAGATTTTAAATTGAAATCAGTTTAGATAGAAGTATGTCTTCAAACATTAATGATTTGATGGATTGATTAGTTACGATCATTTCTACTTCCTTTGCTGTAGATACCACAAATCTCAACCTGTAAGAATTAGGATGCGGTTTACCTCTTCCCATGCACTCCAAATTCTGCTTTTTCTTTCTTTCTTTTTCTATTCCCACCTTTCTTCTTCTTCTTTCTCGCCTCTCTCTCTCTCTCTCTCTCTCTTTCTCACTCCCTCTCTTTCTCTTCGATTAGCATTTGCTCTTATCTACACTTTACTGGTTCACCATGACAGTAGAAGACCCCGAATCCCACGATAATTGCAGATTTTTACATCATTTTCACGTATGCATCGGTGGCAGGACTTGCATAAGATGATAGTCCTCATATGATAAGCTTCATCGTTTTCATTTTATCAATCTTGCGTGTAGTTTAGCTAGTAAGGAGGATGTTTGTATGCCGAAAGATACGCCATGATCATTATGTACCTCTCCATTTTGATGCTGGTATGGGATTATCGACATTAAATTTCACAACAAAACGGATCGTGTGTTCTCTAGAGCCTATTCTCGTAGATATCAATATGCGCGGCCATTGCGGCTGTCATGGTAATGATACGTTGCTAGATTTGCTGGAGGTTTCTTTCTCCTTTTTTTCATTTCTTTTTTTTTTTGGAGGGGGGTGTCATGGAATAGCTGATACAAAATACACTAAAATGTGTTCATCCTCCTGGTGCACAGAGAAAGGTAACCCGCTTTTTGTACGAGTGAGAATTCGATATGGATTGATTAGCGGTAGACCTTACCATGGACATGACAAATTTTCAACATGCGACGAGCGAACAGATACAAAGAGCCAAAGGTTGCTGACAATTCAAGGAAAGAGTAGAAATAATGTGGACTTAGTACTACTAACGTTTTACATCTGCAAATTGCACGATTGTGAATATTGACGTCCGATTCATTTATAATCGCCATAACGCAAAATAAATCAATGAATGCCTCGATCAATCTGAATTTTGTCACAGTTCTCATGTTTATAATTAACAAAACGGTCAGAATATTGCATTTCAAGCCACTCTGTTTCCACATTGCTTTTCAGTAAACCACCTAGCATACTTTTCAGTGAAGCGATGGATCATTATACATGTAACTTTCCTTCAGGCGGATGACACCATACTGCTTGAGGTTGAAGAGAGGGACGTTCGCATAACCACGTATGAATCAAAGAAAACAAAAAAGCTGCTGGCAGTCCCTTTAGAATTCAGTAATGCATGATGAACATATTCAAACAAAAACAACACAGGAAATTGATAAAGACATGTCTCTTGCTGACCTCCCAGGTAGAAAAATAAGATTAGATATTTATGTACTGTTGTCATTAGGGTCAACCAACTAATATCCCTTGAATGAATACAGTCATCTTAACAAACTTAACGGTTTATAAAAGTAAAACTTTCCCGTAGTCAATCAGACTTTTCCTGAAAGTCAGTCAGACTTAACTTGATCGTCAGCCAGCCTTTCCTGGTAGTAAATGATCAATCGAATAGAAGTGAATGTGATAAAACCTGAAATTGGCAATAAAATGCTCCTTCCTGCCGGGGAAGCGCATGTTATATTAACAAAGCTCCAAACAGGTTAGTCATTGCATTCTCCATCAGCAACCAGGGGACGCGATTCGATGCTAGATTTTAAAATCCGTTTCCATTCCGCAGACATACACACAAGTTTATACGTCTACTGGTCTGACGGATTTCAAAACTAACCTGCTTGTGATGGAATGCGTCTAGTCTGTGTATTGCTTCCACTGTGCATGGTAACCATGCATGCATAATACATTTTTCGTGATATACGAATCAATTGATTAGCATACATTTATATTTCCTGTAATTGCTAAGATTCTTAACAGATTGAGTTGTAACCGATAGCTTATACAATTCATTGCGGGTGTTAATTGAGTATAGATATATATATATATATATATGTATATATACGTTTTGAAACATAAAGGCCACGAAGTAACAGCATTGATTTCTCTTTAGATATTAAGGGCAATTATTTCAGTGATACGACGAAAGTACACACTCCGTCGGTAAAATTGCAAACTACTCTTCTGCCTTATGCTTCCAATGCCCGTAATGATAACCAAACAATGAAAACATAAAACATATTACAATTTCCTTGATGTTTTTATATCATCATACCAAAAAAAAAAAAAGCTCCTTTAGTTTAAAAGAAAACATCCGAAAAAAAAACATCCCTGGATCATCAGGTGAATAATTCGCGCAATAAAGACCCGTAATGAATTGTATAAATTATAGGTAACAAATCAAACTGTTGAAAATCTTAACAATTACAGGAAATACAAAAATATGCTAATTAATCTGATTCGTTTATCATATTAAATGTAACATTCAAATAAATTTGTTAACAATGAAATTAATATAAACCAGAACATTGATATTTTACAAGACAAAAGTGCTGCACTGACGTATGTATTGTGCGTAATCATATATGTATATGTAAAATGTTGTATTCAAATAGCAATCAGTTTGAAAGCGTTTTAGGTTGCTTTACATTACACACAAAATCAATAACTAAATTTACAATTGTTACATTGGAAATCTGCATGATTATGAAACAAAGGGCAATAAATGTACACTAGATCTAAGCTTCAATTGCGGGATGAATGAATTGAAAGACAGGAAATGAGATTGAGAGTGCTACAAGGCGAGGCGGAGAAATACGGACATGGCCGTAAAGAAGCAAGAGTGGGGAAATATTTGCCCAATGCGCAAACGTATGTGAGTGCAAGTGTGTGTATTTTGAGTATGTGTCGGGTCTGTGTATATGTTTAAACATGTTTCTGCATGTGTGATTGTGTACAATACAGGGGGCCCCGCCCCCCCCCCCCCCCCCAAAAAAAAAAAAAAAAAATCATACACCTTTAAAACGGCCTCAAATAAAGAAGTTCAATGACCGATGACTTTTGGAGACATTTTTTACATGCAGCTGAAGGTCTCAAACAAACAAACAATGCAACAAATGTGTAGGAAGTAAAGTCTTTGGATCATGCGGTTAGTTGTCAGAGAGCGTATTAAATCCACATGTGACGTCATCGTATTCAGGCCGATATTCTAAACGAATGTCGGCCATTTGACGACACACATCTCCTCAGAATATTATCTACAATTTCTCTCTCTGGATCGCAATTACTAATAAGAACTGGAATACATTGTATCTCCATTAAGTCTGAAAACTCCCGTGTAAACATACCAAATTTGACAACATTTAAACTTCATCGAGGTTCCAGTTTATGGTGAAAAGGCCGCTTTAAGGCGAAAAGGCCGCTTTAAGCAAGGAGATTTAAGAAATGGAGTTCCAACTGGCTGTAATTATTAAAACAGTTGTCACTTTTCTATTGATGTACAAAAGAATTCCACAGGTGCATCTGTGCCTTTGGTGACGGGGTTTGATGCCGCCGTCTTGCTGAGCAATCTGAAGATTTATTTTGAACGTCAACTTAATGTTGGCTATATTTTGCTTGTTTATCTATTAAATGAAACGAAGCACATTAAACAAAGGTCAATCCCTTCCAGAAATATGTGCAAAAATGTAAATCAGAGCTGTATCATGTGAAAGTGTTTAAAACTGTACCCTCCTGGAAAGCCGGTTTTATCACTTTTCCACTTAATTCCGCCAAACAAAACTGATATGGAATAATCTTCAAGTATAATTCTTTATTAATAGATATATCAGATTAGTGGCCGGGGAAGGCCAGTCGAGTAATTTTCATTTTCATTTCGTCATTTTTTGCGCAATTTCTTTTCGCGCATCCCCATGTCTTTACCATTGTATATCACCTATCTTTTATAAGTAGGGATGGCGAAAAGTAATTACCATCACAAAGACGTATCTTTCTTAGAAAGTGGCTGATGATTATGCAATGAGACATGAGTCAATTGTCTTCCTATCTGCGCGGCAGATCCAGTTTGCCACATGCTTCAAATACTTTCGAGTGGCGGCATCGAACGTGACTTCAAAGGAAATACGACAGTTGTGACTCCATTCTCTTGAATCTTCTTGCTTTAAGGCAGTTATCAATGGCTTATAAGGAGCAGATCCCCAATGAGGATTATCCGGTAAATTTCAAGTGAGGTACTGTAAGGGCTTATATATGACAGTTGACACTTTGGCATTTTCAAGCCACCCTTTGGTGATCGCTGCTGGCCTAAAATAAAAGGAAAATACAGTATTGAATACAGAAACGGATTAGGATGTCCATGCGACAGAAACAAATGTGACAGAGGAATGCATGAATGACAAGCAATCAGGAAGTGGAATCCTGGGTAATGTTCTGCCTCTAAACAAGTTACATGTGGGCGTTCCATGGCAGTGCACGCACACCGACAGGAGCTAAGAGCTTTAATACGCTTTGTATATTATGCATAATGGTATGTGCATCTGCAAGGACACGCATTTCAGGAACAGAGACTAATGATATCATATGGACTGGCCTTGATAGGGATAAGACATTTATTCCCAGAACTAGAATTGTATTGCCCTCTTCTTCGACTCGGGCAATACCATTCTAGTGAGGGCAATTCATGTCGCATCCCCCGAAAGAAACCAGTCCATATCATTATTATTACCCACTTCAGGCGTATTGAGCAGCAACTTCAAACATTTCCATGTAAATTTCCCGATTTACGGTAACAAATTTCCATTCGGCGCCAGCTCGAACCTTACACCACTGCGCTACACTTCACCAACATGCATGCACACAATCCCTATGAACAATTCAGGTACGCGGCGCGCCTAACAGCCAGCTCACACAGTCGCAGTGATCGCCCCCTATTTTTACGTGCTAACGTATGGGAATTTGCTCTCTGTCGTGAAACTCAGGTATGCTGCGCGCGTAACAGCCAATAAGGCACACAGTCAATCGGACGCCTGCGCACGGTGCAGCGATAGTCCTTTAATCTTACGTGTTCACGTATGGGAATTTGCCCTTCGTCACGAAACCTCTCCGCGAGAAACTCTCAACAGCAAATGTTCATCTAATCACCCGGAGCTCAAGGGTGGTATCCTGAAAGTCTTCCTAAGTTTCTTCCTAAGTTTCTTTCTGTTATTATAATCATGTCTTTATTAAAAAGTAAAAACAAAGGACATGTTACCAGGTCCATGGTCCTATTCTGGACACATGGCAGGTAATGACACACTTACAAATATTTACAATGAACAAATAACAATATAGCTATAATTATTTACAACAGATCTGTGAGGTTGACAACAATCACACAAAATTAACTAGACTTGGAATTTGTCAACACTGACAAATAAGGTGATCCGATCTTTTCGAAAATCAATGATTTGAGTCCTGATCCCAATAGGCATGACCGTAAAGGTTTCATCTGTGTTTATGGACATTGGCCGTGTGATGTTTGGATTCTCATTTAGAAAAAAGGGAGTCAGGTCTGCCATCTTTAGTGCCATATTCCGTATACACTATAACGAAGATACAGAATGAAGTATATTCTGACCATTGACCCCACTTTGCACAGCCAAGATGGCACCTGAGAAAAAAGTGGTTATTTTGTGAAATGATCCTGGTAACGTGGTCTTTGTGTGTGCAAAATATTGGAAAGAGAGGACATGTATCCACCAAGATACAGGATGATACATTTATGACCTTTGACCCTAATTTACCTACCCAAGATGGTGCTCGATCAAGTAGTTGTTACCTTATGAAATAATGTACGTCACATGAGCTAAACATGTGCAAAATATGGGGGTACTAGGGAATGCCTTTCATGTGTTATTGCAAAGAAATTTGCAAAAAGAAAGAAATATGGAAATACATCGAACCTAAGCTTTAATTTAAGCGAAGTTTTTCGACGTGATTTCGACGTCGTATGAAAAAACGGAGGACACAATACCGATAGCGCAAAGTCTCAGCTACAACATATTGAAATCTTGGAGAAATTCACTGAAGCATAAGTGAGCTAGTGCTCGATAAGGACAGTCATGTTAATTTTCATTTCAAGAAAAACTGCACTCCTACAGAGATAACTCGCAAATGTGTCAAATTTGACAAGGTTACCTTCAATCTATTTTTACGAGGTGAAGACTTCATCCAAACTAATAGAGCATTAAATTAGCTACAACATGCTGAAATCTGGGTGAAAATTGGCCAAGGATAAGTGAGATACGCTCGAGTAAACTTGAAATTTGATGACGTCATTTTGAAAATTTACTTTTTTATTTTATTAGGAAATTTGATATCTTTTCATCATTTTTCCAGCATCGCCAACCCATGAAATGACATGTACAACTCATCAGCTATCAAAATATGTAAAGAAAATGGGGGGTCATCGTCCATCCTGGCGAGTAAAATCGGATTGAAAATTGGCGGTTTTTTGGCATAGTTGCACTGTATATCGCCATTGACGCGCGCGCGGAATTTCAACTTTGACGGGCCCGTATGACGTCATATTGAGTCGGATTGACTTGAAACTTGGTAAAAATATTCCGTGACATTTCAGGCATCCGATAAGTGTAAAAAAACGGGAAATTTCTATTGCATATGAGCTGTGCGTGCGTATATGTGCGCGCGCGTACGTGTCCGTCCAATTTTTTTGATTTTTCAAAAAATGCTCCAAATGGTCTGAAACGTATGCAAGAAAAATTTGAGCTCGATTGGAGCATACAAATATTTCAACGCGCGCGTACGCGCACGTTTTAACGATGCGATGAATTTTGAAAACATGAGTAGAATTCCCTTGAATTGAAATTTACGTGACGTAAATTTCATTGAAAAATTCCATTCCATTAATGAGATATGATTGAAAATGTGTTTTCATTTAATGACGTCATAGTGACGTCACGATCGACTGATCTCTACGATTTTACTTGACCCGTCGTCTTTGGGACATGATACATATATGGTATAATTTTGACATTGATAGGAAGAGGACTTTCTGAGGTAACCGATACACAAATTTTGTCCAGAAATAAAGAAGAAGAAGAAGGAAAACTAGAGATTGTAATTTGTCATTACTGACAAATTAAGGTGATCCGATTTTTTTTTTCATCAATGATTCGAGTCCTGATCGCAATAGGCATGACCATACAGGTTTCGTCTGTTGCTAAAAACGTTGGCCGTGTGATGTTTGAATTCTCGTTTAGAAAAGGGAGTCATATCTGCCATCTTTGGCACCAAATTCCGTATACACTAGATAACGAAGATACAACAACAAATACATATGACCTTTGACCCACCTTCACACTCCCAAGATGGCATCTGAGGAAAAAGTGGTTATTTTGTGAAATGATTCTTGCGACATCGTCTATACGTGTGCAAAATATGGGAAAGATAGGACAGGAATTCGCCAAGATACAAGATGAAACATTTATGACCTTTGACCCTAATTTACATACCCAAGATGTTGTCCGATCAAGTAGTTGTTATTTTATGAAATAATGTACGTGACATGTACTAGGCATGTGCAAAATATGGGATTGATAGCCATTGTTGTTGTTCATCTATTGCACAGAAAGTAGTAGAAAGAAGAAAAATAAAGAAAAAATTATGTTATTTTATAGAAATTTGAAGGAGAAGCATAAAAAAATCAGAAAAAGATAAAGTAAGGAAAGGGAGATTAAGATTAACTAAAGAAAAAGAAGAAAAAAAGTGTTTAAAAAAATTTAAAAAAAAATATTGGCAGGAGTGAGCCTCGAACCAGGGACCTTAGGGTTACGAGTCGGATGCGCTACGCAATGACCTATTTCATTCTCCATAGGCCCTGTGTATTAAGCAAAATGACGCTGCATCGAAGCCTCGTGCCATTTTCAACCAAGTTTTTCGAATTGATGCCGACATCGTATGAAAAAATGGAGGGCACACTTACGATAGCCCAAAGTCTCAGCTACAACATACTAAAATCTGGGAGAAATTTACCGAAGCATAAGTGAGCTAGTGCTCGAAAAAGAGAGTCATGTCAATTTTCACTGCCAGAAAAACTGCTCTCCCATAGAGATAACACGTAAACTGGTCAAATTTGACAATATTACTTTCAATCCATTTTTACGAGGTGATGCCGTCCTCCAATCAAAATGTTGTTATTATATAAATGAAAGAACATTTAATAAGCTACAACATACTGAAATCTGGGTGTAAATTGGCAAAGGATAAGTGAGATACGCTCGAGTGAACTTGAAATTTGATGACGTCATTTTGAAAATTTACTTTTTTTACTTTATTAAGAAATTTGATATCTTTTAATCATTTTGCCAGCATCGCCAACCCATGAAATAACATATCCAACTCATCAACTTTCAGAATATGTAAAGAAAATGGAAGGTTACCGTCCATCCTGACGAGTAAAATCGGATTTAAAATTGGCGTTTTTTTGGCATCGTTGCACTGTATATCGCCATTGACGCGCGCGCGGAATTTCAACTTTGACGGGCCCGTATGACGTCATATTGAGTTGGATTGACTTGAAACTTGGTAGAAATATTCCTTGACATTTTAGGCATCTGATAAATTTAACAAAACGGGAAATTTCCATTGCATATGAGCTGTGTGTGCGAATATGTGCGCGCGCGTACGCGTCCGTCCAATTTTTTCAATTTTTCAAAAAATGCTCCAAATGGTCTGAAACGTGTGCAAAAAAAAATTGAGCTCGATTTGAGCATACAAATATTTCAACGCGCGCGTACGCGCACGTTTTAAGAGAAAATATCAATTTTGAGAATATGAGTAGAATGCGCATAATTTGAAATGTATGTGACGTAAATTTCATTGCAAAATTCTATTCCATTAATGAGATATGAATGAAAATGTGTTTTCATATAATGACGTCATAGTGACGTCACGATCGACCAATCACAATGATACAATAGATTTGTCGTCTTTGGGACATGATACATATATGGTATGAGTTTGAAGTTGATACTCTGGGTACTTTCTGAGCACGTAGATACACAACTTTTGTCCAGAAATAAAGAAAGAAGAAGAAGAAGAAGAAGAACTAGAGATTGTAATTTGTCATTACTGACAAATTAAGGTGATCCGAATTTTTTGTAATCAATGATTCGAATCATGATCGCAATAGGCATGACCATACAGGTTTCATCTGTGTTTAGAGACATTGGCCGTGTCATGTTTGGATTCTCATTTAGAAAAGGGAGTCATGTCTGCCATCTTTGGTACTAATTCTGTATACACTAGATAACGAAGATACAGCAACAAATACATATGACCTTTGACCCACCTTTACACTCCCAAGATGGCATCTGAGGAAACAGTGGTTATTTTGTGAAATGATTCTCACAATATGGTCTTTGCGTGTGCAAAATATGGGAAAGATAGGACATGTATTGACCAAGATACAAGATGAAACATTTATGACCTTTGACCCTATTTTACATACCCAAGAAGGTGTCCGATCAAGTAGTTGTAATTTTATGAAATAATGTACGTGACATGAACTAAACAAGACAATCATGTCAATTTTCACATTAAAAAAAATTCCCTCCCATAGAGATAACACGTCATAACGAAGATACAAAAAGAAGTACATATGACCTTTGACCTCAATTTGCACAGACAAGATGGCATCTGAGTAAAAAGTAGTTATTTTGTGAAATGATCCTTGTAACATGGTCTTTGCGTGTGCAAAATATGGGAAAGATAGTACAGGTATTCACTAAGATACAGGATGAAACACTTATGACCTTTGACCCTAATTTACATACCCAAGATGGTGTCTGATCAAGTAGTTGTTATTTTATGAAATAATTTACGTGACATGAACTTAACATGTGCAAAATATGGAAGTGATAGAGGCCGTTTTTCTTGAGTTATTGCAAAGAAAGTTGCACAAAGAAAGAAATATCTCAATATATCGAAGATAAGCTTTAATTTCAACCAAGTTTTTTAACATGATCCCGACATTGTATGAAGAAACGAAGGCACACATTCCATAGCGCACAGTCTCAGCTACAACATATTAAAACCTGGGAGAAATTCACAGAAGGGTAAGTGAGCTAGTGCTCGATAAAGACAATCATGTCAATTTTCACATATAAAAGAATTCCCTACCATAGAGATAACACGTCATAACGAAGATACAGAAAGAAGTACATATGACCTTTGACCCCAATTTGCACAGACAAGATGGCATCTGAGCGAAAAGTGGTTATTTTGTGAAATGATTCCTGTAACATGGTCTTTGCGTGTGCAAAATATGGGAAAGATAGGACATGTATTCACCAAGATCTAGGATGAAACATTTATGACCTTTGACCCTAATTTACATACCCAAGATGTTGTCCGATCAAGTAGTTGTAATTTCATGAAATAATATACGTGACATGAACTCAACATGTGCAAAATATGGAAGTAATAGAGGCTGTTTTTCTTGAGTTATTGCAAAGAAAGTTGCAGAAAGAAAGAAATATCTCAATACATAGAAGATAAGCTTTAATTTCAACCAAAATTTGTGACGTGATCCCGACATCCTATGAAAAAATGAAGGGCACACTTACGGTAGTGTAAAGTCTCAACTACAACATATTAAAATCTGGGAGAAATTTACCAAAGGGAAAGTGAGCCAGTGCTCGATAAAAATAGTGATGTCAATTTTCATTTCCAGAAAAACTGCACACCCATAGAGATAACACGTCATAACGAAGATACAGAAAGAAGTACATATGACCTTTGACCCAACTTTGCACAGACATGATGGCATCTGAGCAAAAAGTGGTTATTTTGTGAAATGATTCTTGTAATATGGTCTTTGCGTGTGCAAAATATGGGAGAGATAGGACATGTATTCACTAAGATACAGGATGAAACATTTATGACCTTTGACCCTAATTTACATACCCAAGATGGTGTCTGATCAAGTAGTTGTTATTTTATGAAATAATGTACGTGACATGAACTAAACATGTGCAAAATATAGGGATGATAGGGGCTGTTTTCCTTGAGTTATTGCAAAGAAAGTTGCAGAAAGAAAGAAATATCTCAATACATGTACATCGAAGATAAGTTTGATTTCATCAAGTTTTTGGACGTAATCTCGGCCTCGTATGAAAAAATGGAGAAAACACAGGCGATAGCCCAAAGTCTCAGCTAGAACATATTAAAATCTGGGAGACATTCACCGAAGAGTAAGTGAGCTAGTACTCGATAAAGACCGTCATCTCAATTTTCATTTCCAGAAAAATTCCCTCCCATAGAGATAACACGTAAACTGGTTAAATTTGACAAGGTTACATTATATCCATTTTCACGAGGTGAAGACATCATCCGATTAAAACTTTGATGGAACAAAACTTAAAGAGTATTAAATTGGCTACAACATACTAAAATCTGGAAGAAATTCACCGAAGGGTAAGTGAGCTAGTCGTCGATAAAGACAATCATGTCAATTTTCACATCTAGAAAAATTCCCCCCATAGAGATAACACGTCATAACGAAGATACAGGAAGAAGTACATTTGACCTTTGACCCCACTTTGCACAGACAAGATGGCCTCTGAGCCAAAAATGATTATTTTGTGAAATGATCCTTGTAACATGGTCTTTACGTGTGCAAAATATGGGAAAGATGGGACATGTATTCACCAAGAAACAGGATGAAACATTTATGACCTTTGACCCTAATTTACATACCCAAGATGGTGTCTGATCAAGTAGTTGTTAATTTGTGAAATAATGTACGTGACATGAACTAAACATGAGCAAAATATGGTGATGATAGGGTATGTTTTTCTTGAGTCACTGCAAAGAAAGTTGCAGAAAGAAAGAAATATTTCAATACATCGAAGATAAGCTTTAATTTCAACCAAGTTTTTGGACGTGATGCCGACTCCGTATAAAAAAACGAAGGGCACACTTACGATAGCCCAAAGTCTCAGCTACAACATACTAAAATATGGGAGAAATTCACCGAAGCATAAGTGAGCTAGTGCTCGATAAAGATAGTCATGTCAGTTTTCATTTCCAGAAAAACTGCACTCCCATAGAGATAACACGTAAACTGGTCAAATTTGACAATGTTACTTTTAATCCCTTTTTACGAGGTGATGCCGTCATCCAATCAAAATAATGTTATTATATGACTGAAAGAGTATTAAATAAGCTACAACATATTGAAATTTGGACGAAAATTAACAAAAGAATAAGTGAGATACGCTTGAGTAAACTTGTAATTTGATGACGTCAATTTGAAAATTTACTTTTTTTACTTTATTAAGATATTTGATCTCTTTTAATCATTTTTCCAGCATCGCCAACCCATGACATGACATGTACAACTCATCAGCTTTCAGAATATGTAAAGGAAATGGGGGGTCACCGTCCATCCTGACGAGTAAAATCGGATTTAAAATTGGCGATTTTTTGGCATAGTTGCACTGTATATCGCCATTGACGCGCGCGCGGAATTTCAACGTTGATTGGCCCGTATGACGTCATATTGAGTCGGATCGACTTGAAACTTGGTAGAAATATTCCTTGACATTTCAGACATTCGATCCGTGCGATAAAATGGGAAATTTCTATTGCATATGAGCTGTGTGCGCGTATATGCGCGCGCGCGTACGCGTCCGTCGATTTTTTTTGAAATGCTGTAAATGACCTGAAACGTGTGCAAAACAATTTTGAGGTTGATTAGAGCATGTTTAAATTTCAACGCGCGCGTACGCGCTCGTTTACTATGAACGTGACTAAATTTTATGAATTATATCAATAGACCTTGACTTGAACTATATGATATCTTAATTTCATTCAAAAATTCCGTTCCATTAATGAGATATTGATGTAAACGTGATTTCAGATAATGACGTCATAATGACGTCACGGTTAACTGATCACATTAATACACTAGATCTGTCGTCCTTAGGACATGATACATATATGGCATAAGTTTGAAAGTGATAGGTAGGGGACTTTTTGAGTTAACCGCTGCACAAGATTTGAGGAGAAAGAAATAAAGAAGAAGAAGAAGAAGAAGAAAGAATCCGTACAGATACAATAGGTGATCCGAGAGGATACTCGGATCACCTAACTAGACTTGGAATTTGTCAAGACTGACAAATTAGGTGATCCGATTTTTTTTAATCAATGATTTGAGTCCTGATCGCAATAGGCATGACCATATAGGTTTCATCTGTGTTTAGAGACATTGGACGTGTGATATTTGGATTCTCATTTAGAAAAGAGAGTCAGGTCTGCTATCTTTGTTACCAAATTCGGTATACACTATAACGAAGATACAGAATGAAGTATATTTGACCATTGACCCAACTTTGCACAGCCAAGATGGCATCTGAGCAAAAATTGGTTATTTTGTGAAATGATTCTTGTAACATGTCCTTTGCGTGTGCAAAATATGGGAAAGATAGGACATGTATTCACCAAGATACAGGTTAAAACATTTATGACCGTTGACCCTAATTTACATACCCAAGATGGTGTCTGATCAAGTAGTTGTTATTTTATGAAATAATGTACGTGACATAAACTAAACATGTGCAAAATATGGGGATGATAGGGGCTGTTTTTCTTGAGTTATTGCAAAGAAAGTTGCAGAGAGAAAGAAATATCTCAATACATCGAAGATAAGTTTGATGTCAACCAAGTTTTTTGACGTGATTTCGGCGTCGTATGAAAAAATGGAGAATCAGTGATGATAGCCCAAAGTCTGAGCTACAACATATTAAAATCTGGGAGAAATTTACAGAAGAGTAAGTGAGGTAGTGCTCGATAAAGACCGTCATGTCAATTTTTATTTCCAGAAAAATTCCCTCCCATAGAGATAACACGTAAACTGGTTAAATTTGACAAGGTTACATTATATCCATTTTCACGTGGTGAAGACATCATCCGATTAAAACTTTGATTAACCAAACTTAAAGAGTATTACATTGGCTACAACATACTCAAATCTGGAAGAAATTCACTGAAGGGTAATTGAGCTAGTCGTCGATAAAGACAATCATGTCAATTTTCACATCTAGAAAAATTCCCTCCCATAGAGATAACACGTCATAATGAAGATAAAGAAAGAAGTACATATGACCTTTGACCCTACTTTGCACAGACAAGATGGCGTCTGAGCAAAAAGTGGTTATTTTGTGAAATGATTCTTGTAACATGGTCTTTACGTAAGCAAAATATGGGAAAGATAAGACATGTATTCACCAAGATACAGGATGAAACATTTTTGACCTTTGACCCTAATTTACATACCCAAGAAGGTGCCCGATCAAGTAGTTGTTATTTTATGAAATAATGTACGTGACATAAACTAAACATGTGCAAAATATTGGGCTGATAGAGCTTGTTTTTCTTGAGTTATTGCAAAGAAAGTTGCAGAAAGAAAGGAATATGAAAATACATGGAAGATAAGCTTTAATTTCAACCAAGTTTTTGGGCATGATGCCGACTCCGTATGAAAAAACGAAGGGCACACACACGATAGCCCAAAGTCTCAGCTACAACATACTAAAACATGGGAGAAATTCACCGAAGCATAAGTGAGCTAGTGCTCGATAAAGATAGTCATGTCAGTTTTCATTTCCAGAAAAACTGCACTCCCATAGAGATAACACGTAAACTGGTCAAATTTAACAATGTTACTTTTAATCCCTTTTTACGAGGTGATGCCGTTATCCAATCAAATTGTTGTTATTATATATCTGAAAGACCATTTAATAAGCTACAACATATTGAAATTTGGACGAAAATCAACTAAAGAATAAGTGAGATATGCTTGAATGAACTTGAAATTTGATGACGTCATTTTGAAAATTTACTTTTTTAACTTTATTAAGAAATTTGATATATTTTAATCATTTTTCCAGCATTGCCAACCCATGAAATGACATGTACAACTCATCAGCTTTCAAAATATGTAAAGAAAATGGGGGGTCACCGTCCATCCTGACGAGTAAAATCGGATTTAAAATTGGCAGTTTTTTGGCATTGTTGCACTGTATATCGCCATTGACGCGCGCGCGGAATTTCAACTTTGACGGACCCGTATGACGTCATTTTGAGTGGGATTGACTTGAAACTTTGTAGAAATATTCCTTGACATTTCAGGCATCCGATCTGTGTAAAAAAAGTGGAAATTTCTATTGCATATGAGCTGTACGTGCGTATATGCGCGCGCGCGTACGCGTCCGTCCAATTTTTTCAATTTTTCAAAAAATGCTCCAAATGGTCTGAAACGTGTGCAAAAAAAATTTGAGCTCGATTTGAGCATACAAATATTTCAACGCGCGCGTACGCGCACGTTTTAAGAGAAAATATGAATTTTGAGAATATGAATAGAATGTGCATAAATTGAAGTGTATGTGACGTAAATTTCATTGAAAAATTCCATTCTATTAATGAGATATGAATGAAAATGTGTTTTCATATAATGACGTCATAGTGACGTCACGGTCGACTGATCACAATTATACATTAGATTTGTCGTCTTTGGGACATGATACATATATGGTATGAGTTTAAAATTGATACTCTGAGAACTTTTTGAGTAAGTAGATACACAACTTTTGTCCAGAAATAAGAAGAACCAACAAAGAATCCGTACAGATACAGAAGGTGATCCGAGAGGATACTCGGATCACCTAACAAAGAATCCGTACAGATACAGAAGGTGATCCGAGAGGATACTCGGATCACCTAATAAAACGATAGCGCAAAGTCTCAGCTACAACATATTAAAATCTGGGAGAAATTCACCGAAGGGTAAGTGAGCTAGTGCTCGATAAACACAATCATGTCAATTTTCACATTAAAGAAAATTCCCTCCCATAGAGATAACACGTCATAACGAAGATACAAAAAGAAGTACATATGACCTTTGACCTCAATTTGCAACGACAAGATGGCATCTGAGTAAAAAGTGGTTATTTTGTGAAATAATTCTTGTAACATGGTCTTTGCGTGTGCAAAATATGGGAAAGAAAGGACATGTATTCACTAAGATACAGGGTGAAACACTTATGACCTTTGACCCTACTTTACATACCCAAGATGGTGTCCGATCAAGTAGTTGTTATTTTATGAAATAATGTACGTGACATGAACTAAACATGTGCAAAATATGGAAGTGATAGAGGCCGTTTTTCTTGAGTTATTGCAAAGAAAGTTGCAGAAAGAAAGAAATATCTCAATACATCGAAGATAAGCCTGAATTTCAACCCAATTTTTTGACGTGATTCCGACATCGTATGAAAAAACAAAGGGCACACTTACGGTAGCGTAAAGTCTCAGCTACAACATATTAAAATCTGGGAGAAATTTACCGAAGCTTAAGTGAGCTAGTGCTCGATAAAGATAGTCATGTCAATTTTCATTTCCAGAAAAACTGCACTCCCATAGAGATAACACGTAAACTGGTCAAATTTGACAAGATTACTTTTAATCCATTTTTACGAGGTGATACCGTTATCCAATCAAAATATTGTAATTTTATGTTTGAAAGAACATTAAATAAGCTACATCATACTGAAATCTGGGTGAAAATTGACAAAGGACTAGTGACATACGCTCGAATGAACTTGAAATTTGATGACGTCATTTTGAAAATTTACTTTTTTTACTTTATTAAGAAATTTGATATCTTTTCATCATTTTTTCAGCATCGCCAACCCATGAAATGATATGTAAAAATCATCAGCTTTCAGAATATAAAAAGAAAATGGAGGGTCACCGTCCATCCTGACGAGTAATATCGGATTTAAAATTGGCGGTTTTTTGGCATTGTTGCACTGTATTTCGCCATTGACGCGCGCGCGGAATTTCAACTTTGACGGGCCCGTATGACGTCATATTGAGTCGGATTGACTTGAAACTTGGTAGAAATATTCGTTGACATTTCAGGCATCCGATAAGTGTAAAAAAACGGGAAATTTCTATTGCATATGAGCTGTGCGTGCGTATATGTGCGCGCGCGTACGCGTCCGTCCAATTTTTTTAATTTTTCAAAAAATGCTCCAAATGGTCTGAAACGTATGCAAAATAATTTGGAGTTCGATTGGAGCATACAAATATTTCAACGCGCGCGTACGCGCACGTTTTAACAATGCGATGAATTTTGAAAACATGAGTAGAATTCCCTCGAATTGAAATTTACGTGACGTAAATTTCATTGAAAAATTCCTTTCCATTAATGAGATATGATTGAAAATGTGTTTTCATATAATGACGTCATAGTGACGTCACGGTCGACTGATCACTACGATTTTACTTGACCCGTCGTCTTTGGGACATGATACATATATGGTATAATTTTGACATTGATAGGCAATGCACTTTCTGAGCTAACCTCTGCACAACTTTTGAGGAGAAATAAAGAAAGAATCAGTACAGATACAGAAGGTGATCCGAAGGATACTCGGATCACCTAACTAGAACCGGAATTTGTCAACACTAACAAATTAGGTGATCCGATCTGTTCGGAAATCAACTGTTTGAGTCTCCTGATCCCAACAGGCATGACCATACCGGTTTCATCTGTGTTTAGTGGACATTGGCCGTGTGATGTTTGGATTCTCATTTAGAAAAGGAAGTCAGATCTGCCATTTATGGTACACAATTACGTGTACACTAACGAAGATACAGAATGAAGTATATTTGACCTTTGACCCCACTTTCCACGGACAAGATGACATCTGAGCAAAAAGTGGTTATTTTGTGAAATGATTTTTGAAACATGGTCTTTACGTGTACAAAATATGGGAAAGAAAGAACATGTACTCACCAAGATACAGGATGATACATCTATGACCTTTGACCCTAATTTACATACCCAAGATGGCGTCCGATCAAGTAGTTGTTATTTTATGAAATAATGTACGTGACATGACCTAAACATGTGCAAAATATGGTGGTGATAGGGTATGTTTTTCTTGAGTTATTGCAAAGAAAATTGCAAAAAGAAAGGAATATGAAAATACATCGAAGATAAGCTTTAATTTCAACCAAGTTTTTGGACATGATCCCGACAACATATGAAAAATTGAAGGGCACATTACGATAGCCCAAAGTCGCAGCTACAACATATCAAAATATTGGAGAAATTCACCTAAGCATAAGTGAGCTACTGCTCGATAAAAATAGTAATGTCAATTTTCATTTCCATAAAAACTGCACTCCCATAGAGATTACACGTAAACTGGTCAAATTTGACAAGGTTACTTTCAATCCATTTTTACGAGGTGATGCCGTCATGCAATTAACATTATGTTTATATATTTATGAAAGAACATTTCATAAGCTACAACATATTGAAATTTGGGTGAAAATTGACAAAGGATAAGTGAGATACGCTCGAGTGAACTTGAAATTTGATGACGTCATTTTGAAAATTTACTTTTTTTACTTTATTAAGAAATTTGATATCTTTTAATCATTTTTTCAGCATATCCAGCCCATGGAATAACATGTACAACTCATCAGCTTTGAGAATATGTCAAGAAAATTGGGGGTCCTGGTCCATCCTGACGAGTAAAATCCGATTTAAAATTGGCGGTTTTTTGGCATAGTTGCACTGTGTATCCCCATTGACGCACGCGCGGAATTTTGAATTTGACGGGCCCGTATGACGTCATATTGAGTCGGATCGACTTGAAACTTGGTAGAAATATTCCTTGACATTTTGGACATCCGATCCGTGTAAAAAAAACTGAAAATTTCTATTGCATATGAGCTGTGTGTGCGAATATGTGCGCGCGCGTACGCGTCCGTCCAATTTTTTTCAATTTTTCAAAAAATGCTCCAAATGGTCTGAAACGTGTGCAAAAAAATTTTGAGCTCGATTTGAGCATACAAATATTTCAACGCGCGCGTTCTAAAATAAATATGAATTTTGACAATTTGAGTAGAATCCGCTTGACTTAAAATATATGTGACGTAAATTTCATTGAAGAATTCTATTCTGTTAATGAGATATGGATGAAAATGTGTTTTCATATAATGACGTCATAGTGACGTCACGGTCGACTGATCACTATGATTTTATAAAATTTTTCGTCTTTGGGACATGATACATATATGGTATGAGTTTGAAATTGATACTGTGAGAACTTTCTGAATACGTAGATACACAACTTTTGTCCAGAAATAAAGAAAGAAGAAGAAGAAGAAGAAGAACAAAGAATCCGTACAGATACAGAAGGTGATCCGAGAGGATACTCGGATCACCTAATAACTAGAGATTGTAATTTGTCATCACTGACAAATTAAGGTGATCCGATTTTTTTAAAATCAATGATTCGAGTCCTGATCGCAACAGGCATGACAATACAAGTTTCATCTGTGTTTAGAGACATTGGCCGTGTGATGTTTGGATTCTCATTTAGAAAAGGGAGTCATATCTGCCATCTTTGGTACCGAATTCCGTATACACTAACGGAAATACAGAATGAAGTATATTTGACCTTTGACCTCACTTTGTACACCCAAGATGGCGTCTGAGCAAAAAGTGATTATTTTATAAAATGATTCTTGTGACATGGTCTTTGCGTGTGCAAAATATGGGAAAGATAGGACATGTATTCACCAAGATACAGGATGAAACATTTATGACCTTTGACCCTATTTTACATACCCAAGATGGTGTCCGATCAAGTAGTTGTTATTTTATGAAATAATGTACGTGACATGAACTAAACAGGTGCAAAATATTGGAGTGATAGGGTATGTTTTTCTTGAGTTATTGCAAAGAAAGTTGGAAAAAGAAAGAAATATCTCAATACATCGAAGATAAGCTTTAATTTCAACCACGTTTTTCACGTGATTCCGACACCGTATGAAAATTAAAAGGCATGCATATGATAGCGCAAAGTCTCAGCTACAACATATTAAAATCTGGGAGAAATTCACCGGAGGGTAAGTGAGCTAGTGCTCGATAAAGACAATCATGTCAATTTTCACATCTAGAAAAATTCCCTCCCATAGAGATAACACGTCATAACGAATATAAAGAAAGAAGTACATTTGACCTTTGACCCCGATCTGCACAGACAAGGTGGCATCTGAGCAAAAAGTGGTTATTTTGTGAAATGATCCTTGTAACATGGTCTTTACGTGTGCAAAATATGGGAAAGATTAGACATTTATTTACCAAGATACAGGATAAAACATTAATGACCTTTGACTCTAATTTACATACCCAAGATGGTGTCCGATCAAGTAGTTGTTATTTTATGAAATAATGTACGTGACATGAACTAAACATGCGCAAAATATTGGGCTGACAAGGCTTGTTTTTCTTGAGTTATTGCAAAGAAAGTTGCAAAAAGAAACGAATATGAAAATACATCAAAGATAAGCTTTAATTTAAACCAAGTTTTTGGACGTGATTCCGACTCCGTATGAAAAAACGAAGGGCACAGTGGCGATAGCCCAAAGTCTCAGCTACACTATATTAAAATCTGGGAGAAATTCACCGAAGCATAAGTGAGGTAGTACTCGATAAACATAGTCATGTCAATTTTCATTTCCAGAAAAACTGCACTCCCATAGAGATAACACGTAAACTGGTCAAATTTGACAAGATTACTTTTAATCCATTTTTACGAGGTGATGCCGTCATCCAATCAAAATTGTGATATCACATAAGTGAAAGAGCATTTAATAAGCTACAACATACTGAAATCTGGGTAAAAATTGGCAAAGGACAAGTTAGATACGCTCGACTGAACTTGAAATTCGATGACGTTATTTTGAAAATTTACTTTTTTTATTTTATTTAGAAATCTCATATCATTTAATCATTTCTTTAGCATCCCAAACCCATGAAATGACATGTACAAGTCATTCGCTTTCAGAATATGTAAAGAAAGTGGGGGGTCACCGACCATCCTGACGAGTAAAATCGGATTTAAAATTGGCGGTATTTTGGCATTGTTGCACTGTATATCGCCATTGACGCGCGCGCGGAATTCCAACTTTGACGGGCCCGTATGACGTCATAGTGAGTCGGATCGATTTGAAACTTGTTAGAAATATTCCTTGACATTTTAGACATCCGATCTGTGTGAAAAAACGGGAAATTTCTATTGCATATGAACTGTGCGTGCGTATATGCGCGCGCGCGTACGCGTCCGTCCGATTTTTTCAATTTTTCAAAAAATGCTCCAAATGGTCTAAAACGTGTGCAAAAAAATTTTGAGCCCGATTTGAGCATACAAATATTTCAACGCGCGCGTACGCGCACGTTTTAAAGTATAGATGAATTTTGAGAATATGACTAGAATGCGCTTAACTTGAAATATATGTGACGTAAATTTCATTGAAAAATTCCATTCCATTAATGGAATATGATTGAGAATGTGTTTTCATATAATGACGTCATAGTGACGTCACGGTCGACTGATCACTGTTATTTTAGTTCGATTGTCGTCTTTTCGACACGATACATATATGGTATAAGTTTGACATTCATAGACAATGCACTTTCTAAGCTAACCTCTACACAACTTTTGGGGAGAAATAAAGAAAAAACTAGAGATTGTAATTTGTCATCACTGACAAATTAAGGTGATCCGATTTTTTTTTAATCAATGATTCGAGGTCTGATCGCAATAGGCAACACCATACAGGTTTCATCTGTGTTTAGAGACATTGGTTGTGTGATGTTTGGATTCTCATTTAGAAAAGGGAGTCAAATCTGTCATCTTTGGTTCCAAATTCTGTATACACTAGATAACGAAGATACAGCAACAAATATATAATTTAGGCATGACCATACAGGTTTCATCTGTGTTTAGGGACATTCGCCGTGTGATATTCGGAATCTCATTTAGAAAAGCGAGTCAGATCTGCCATCTTTGGTACCATATTCCGTATAACACGTCATAATAAAGAGACAGAATGAAGTATATTTGACCACTGACCTCACTTTGCACAGCCAGGATGGCATCTAAGCAAAATGTGGTTATTTTGTAAAATGATTCTTGTAACATGGTCTTTGCGTGTGCAAAATATGGAAGAGACAGGACATGTATTCACTAAGATACAGAATGAAACATTTATGACCTTTGACCCTAATTTACATACCCAAGATGGTGTCTGATCAAGAAGTTGTTATTTTATGAAATAATGTACGTGACATGAACTAAACATGTGCAAAATTTGAGGGTGATAGATGCTGTTTTTCTTGAGTTATTGCAAAGAAAGTTGCAGAAAGAAAAGAAACATCTCAATACATTGAAGATAAGCTTTAAATTCAACCACGTTTTTTAACGTGATCCCGACATCGTATGAAAAAAACGAAGGGTAAAATACAATAGCCCAAAATCTCAGCTACAACATATTAAGATCTGGGAGAAATTCACCGAAGCATAAGTGAGCTATTGCTCGAAAAAGATTGTCATAGCTTCATTCGCAGAAAAACTGCACTCCCATAGAGATAACACGTCATAATGAAGATACAGAAAGAATATATGACCTTTGACCCCACTTTGCACAGACATGATGGCATCTGAGCAAAAAGTGGTTATTTTGTGAAATGATTCTTGTAACATGGTCTTTGTGTGTGCAAAATATGGGAAAGATAAGACATGTATTCACTAAGATACAGGGTGAAACACTTATGACCTTTGACCCTAATTTACATACCCAAGATGGTGTCCGATCAAGTAGCTGTTATCTTATGAAATAATTCACGTGATATGAACTAAACATGTGCAAAATATAGAAGTGATAGAGGCCGTTTTTCTTGAGTTATTGCAAAGAAAGTTGCAGAAAGAAAGAAATATCTCAATACATCGAAGATAAGCCTGAATTTCAACCCAATTTTTTGACGTGATTTTGACATCGTATGAAAAAACAAAGGGCACACTTACGGTAGCGTAAAGTCTCAGCTACAACATATTAAAATCTGGGAGAAATTTACCGAAGCTTAAGTGAGCTAGTGCTCGATAAAGATAGTCATGTCAATTTTCATTTCCAGAAAAACTGCACTCCCATAGAGATAACACGTAAACTGGTCAAATTTGACAAGATTACTTTTAATCCATTTTTACGAGGTGATACCGTTATCCAATCAGAACATTGTAATTTTATGTTTGAATGAACATTAAATAAGCTACATCATACTGAAATCTGGGTGAAAATTGACAAAGGACTAGTGAGATACGCTCGAATGAACTTGAAATTTGATGACGTCATTTTGAAAATTTACTTTTTTTACTTTATTAAGAAATTTGATATCTTTTAATCATTTTGTCAGCGTTGCCAACCCATGAAATGACATGTACAACTCATCAGTTTTCAAAATATGTATAGAAAATGGGGGGTCACCGTCCATCCTGACGAGTAAAATCGGATTTAAAATTGGCAGTTTTTTGGCATAGTTGTACTGTTTATCGCCATTGACGCGCGCGCGGAATTTCAACTTTGACGGGCCCGTATGACGTCATATTGAGTCGGATTGACTTGAAACTTGGTAGAAATATTCCTTGACATTTCAGGCAGCCGATACGTGTGAAAAAACGGGAAATTTCTATTGCATATAAGCTGTGCGTGCGTATATGCGCGCGCGCGTACGCGTCCGTCCGATTTTTTCAATTTTTCAAAAAATGCTGCAAATGGTCTGAAACGTGTGCAAAAAAAATTTGAGCTCGATTTGAGCATACAAATATTTCAACGCGCGCGTACGCGCACGTACCAAGAGAAAATGTGAATTTTGAGAATATGAGTAGAATGCGCATAACTTGAAATATATGTGACGTAAATTTCATTGAAAAACTTCATTCCATTAATGAGATATGACTGAAAATGTGTTTTCATATAATGACGTCATAGTGACGTCACGGTCGACTGATCACTTTGATTTTAGTTCGATTGCCGTCTTTGGGACACGATACATACATGGTATAAGTTTGAAATTGATAGGCAGAGTACTTTCTGAGCTAACCTCTGCACAACTTTTGGGGAGAAATAAAGAAAGAAGAAGAAGACTAGAGATTGTAATTTGTCATCACTGACAAATTAAGGTGATCCGATTTTTTTTATCAATGATTCGAGTCCTGATACTGCAAAGTCTCAGCTACAACATATCAAAATCTGAGAGAAATTCACCGAAGCATAAGTAAGATAGTGCTCGATAAAGAGAGTCATGTCAATTTTCACATCTAAGAAATTCCCTCCCATAGAGATAACACGTCATAGCGAACATAGAAAAAGAAGTACATATGACCTTTGACCCCACTTTGCACAGACAAGATGGCATCTGAGCAAAAAGTGGTTATTTTATGAAATGATCCCTGTAACATGGATTTTACGTGTGCAAAATATGGGAAAGATAGGTCATGTATTCACCAAGATACAGGATGAAACATTTATGACCTTTGACCCTAATTTACATACCCAAGATGGCATCTGATCAAGTAGTTGTTATTTTATGAAATAATGTTCGTGACATGAACTAAACATGTGCAAAATATGGTGGTGATAGGGTATGTTTTTCTTGAGTTATTGCACATAAAGTTGCAAAAAGAAAGGAATATCTCAATACATCGAAGATAAACTTTAATTTCAACCAAGTTTTTTCACGTGATCCCGACAACGTATGAAAAAACAAAGGGCACACTTACGATAGCCCTACGTCTCAGCTACAACATATTAAAACCTTAGAGAAATTCACTAAAGCATAAGTGAGCTAGTGCTCGATAAAGATAGTCATGTCAATTTTCATTTCCATAAAAATTGCACTCCCATAGAGATTACACGTAAACTGGTCAAACTTGACAAGGTTACCTTCAATCCATTTTTTCGAGGTGATGTCGTCATCTAATGAAAATTGTGTATTTAATTTATGAAAGAGCATTTCATAAGCTACAACATATTGAAATTTGGGTGAAAATTGGCAAAGGATAAGTGAGATACGCTCGAGTAAACTTGAAATTTGATGACGTCATTTTGAAAATTTACTTTTTTTACTTTATTAAGAAATTTGATATCTTTTAATCATTTTTTCAGCATCGCCAACCCATGAAATGACATATACAACTCATCAGCTTTCAGAATATGTAAAGGAAATGGGGGGTCACCGTCCATCCTGACGAGTAAAATCGGATTTAAGATTTGCGGTTTTTTGGCATAGTTGCACTGTCTATCGCCATTGACGCGCGCGCGGAATTTCAACTTTGACGGGCCCGTATGACGTCATATTGAGTCGGATTGACTTGAAACTTGGTAGAAATATTCCTTCACATTTCAGACATCTGATCACAGTGAAAAAAATGGGAAATTTCGATTGCATATGAGCTGTGCGTGCGTATATGCGCGCGCGCGTACGCGTCCGTCCGATTTTTTCATTTTTTCAAAAAATGCTCTAAATGGTCTGAAACGTGTGCAAAAAAATTTTGGGCTTGATTGGAGCATACAAATATTTCAACGCGCGCGTACGCGCACGTTTTAAGAGAAAATATAAATTTTGACAATATGAATAGAATTCGCTTGACTTGAAATATATGTGACGTAAATTTCATTTAAAAATTCCATCCCATTAATGAGATATGATTGAGAATGTGTTTTCATATAATGACGTCATAGTGACGTCACGGTCAACTGATCACAATGATTTTACTTGATCTGTCGTCTTTGGGACACGATACATACATGGTATAAGTTTGAACTTGATAGGCATAGCACTTTCTGAGCTAACCTCTGCACAACTTTTGAGGAGAAATAAAGAAAGAAACAAAGAAAGAAGAACTAGAGATTGTAATTTGTCATCACTGACAAATTAAGGTGATCCGATTTTTTTTTTAATCAATGATTCGAGTCCTGATCGTAATAGGCATGACAATACAAGTTTCATCTGTGTTTAGAGACATTGGCCGTGTGAGGTTTGGATTCTCATTTAGAAAAGGGAGTCATATCTGCCATCTTTGGTACCAATTCTGTATACACTGAATAACGAAGATACAGCAACGAATACATATGACCTTTGACCCACCTTTACACTCCCAAGATGGCATCTGAGGAAAAAGTGGTTATTTTGTGAAATGATTCTTGCGACATCGTCTATATTCGTGTGCAAAATATGGCAAAGATAGGACAGGTATTCACCAAGATGCAAAATGCAAAGTCTTAGGTACAACATAAAATCTGGGAGAAATTCACCGAAGGGTAAGTGAGAGCTAGTGCTCGATAAAGAAAAGCATGTCGATTTTCACATTAAAAAAAATCCCTCCCATAGAGATAACACGTCATAACGAAAATACAGAAAGAAGTACATATGACCTTTGACCTCACTTTGCACACCCAAGATGGCGTCTGAGCAAAAAGTGGTTATTTTGTGAAATGATCCTTGTTACATGGTCTTTGTGTGTGCAAAATATGGGAAAGATAGGACATGTATTCACCAAGATACAGGATGAAACATTTATGACCTTTGACCCTAATTTACATACCCAATATGGTGTCTGATCAAGTAGTTGTTATTTTATGAAATAATGTACGTGACATGAACTAAACATGTGCAAAATATGGGATTGATAGCCATTGTTGTTGTTCATCTATTGCACAGAAAGTAGTAGAAAGAAAGAAAAATAAAGAAAAAAATATGTTATTTTATAGAAATTTGAAGGAGAAGCATAAAAAAATCAGAAAAAGATAAAGTTAGGAAGGGAGATTAAGACTAACTAAAGAAAAAGAAGAAAAAAGTGTTTAAAAAGATGAAAAAAAAAATATTGGCAGGGGTGAGCCTCGAACCAGGGACCTTAGGATTACGAGTCGGATGCGCTATGCAATGACCTATTTCATGCTCCATAGGCCCTGTGTATTAAGCAAAATGACGCTGCATCGAAGCCACGTGCCATTTTCAACCAAGTTTTTCGACGTGATGCCGACGTCGTATGAAAAAATGAAGGGCACACTTACGATAGCCCAAAGTCTCAGCTACCACATACTAAAATCTGGGAAAAATTCACCGAAGCAAAAGTGAGCTAGTGCTCGAAAAAGAGAGTCATGTCAATTTTCACTGCCAGAAAAACTGCTCTCCCATAGAGATAACACGTAAACTGGTCAAATTCTACAAGGATACATTCAATCCATTTTTACGAGGCGATGACGTCATCCAATCAAAATGTTGTTTTTACATTAATGAAAGAACATTTCATAAGCTACAACATACTGAAATATGGGAGAAAATTGGCAGAGGATAAGTGAGATACGCTCGAGTAAACTTGTAATTTGATGACGTCATTTTGAAAATTTACTTTTTTTACTTTATTAAGAAATTTGATATCTTTTAATCATTTTGTCAGCATTGCCTACCCATGAAATGACATGTACAACTCATCAGCTTTCAATATATGTAAAGAAAATGGGGGGTCACCGTCCATCCTGACGAGTAAAATCGGATTTAAAATTGGCAGTTTTTTGGCATAGTTGCACTGTATATCGCCATTGACGCGCGCGCGGAATTTCAACTTTGACGGCCCCGTATGACGTCATATTGAGTCGGATTGACTTGAAACGTGGTATAAATATTCCTTGACATTTCAGACATGCGATCAAAGTGAAAAAACTGGAAATTTCAATTGCATATGAGCTGTGCGTGCGTATATGCGCGCGCGCGTACGCGTCCGTCCGATTTTTTCAATTTTTCAAAAAATGCTCCAAATGGTCTGAAACGTGTGCAAAAAAATTTTGAGCTCGATTGGAGCATACAAATATTTCAACGCGCGCGTACGCGCACGTTTTAAGAGAAAATATGAATTTTGAGAACATGAGTAGAATGCGCATAACTTGAAATATATGTGACGTAAATTTCATTGAAAAATTCTATTTCATTAATGAGATATGATTGAGAATGTGTTTTCATATAATGACGTCATAGTGACGTCACGGTCGACTGATCACAATGATACATTAGATTTGCCGTCTTTGGGACATGATGCATACATGATATAATTTTGAAATTGACAGGCAGCGGACTTTCTGAGCTAACCTCTGCACAACTTTTGAGGAGAAATAAAGAAGAAGAAAAACAAAGAATCCGTACAGATACAGAAGGTGATCCGAGAGGATACTCGGATCACCTAATAAAGAATCAGTACAGATACAGAAGGTGATCCGAGAGGATACTCGGATCACCTAAAGAAAGAATCCGTACAGATACAATAGGTGATCCGAGAGGATACTCGGATCACCTAAAAAGAAAGAATCAGTACAGATACAGAAGGTGATCCGAGAGGATACTCGGATCACCTAACAAAGAATCAGTACAGATACAGAAGGTGATCCGAGAGGATACTCGGATCACCTAATTAATCACCGTACGTTTCCCCGTGCAGTACACATACACTGTATAACATTTCTGATTGCTGAAGTGTTAATCAACTGCACTAATTTTGTATTTTCCTGGATACGTATTACATAATTCTGAGTGTTTAAGTGTCAATAACCAATGACTCATTTCGTTATATTGTCCAGGATGCTCCATCACATTTTCTATTTGATCAAATGAAATTCATGTAATCATTTTATTTGTCCGGGATACATGCATTTCCAAGTATCCGAGTGCCAATCCAATTTGACTAACTTATACACATTTTTGGATAAGTGCCAAATGTCATTCCAGTAAATCATTACATTTATCCCATTAATGTAATAATTCTACATAATTATTACATATTACTAAGTGTCTTTCATACTTACATATTACATTTCTAAGTCTATAACGTCCCCCCAATTCTGTTCTTTTCTTGCTTAGAATATGGTGAATGATGAAACTATTGCATATCTATACTGTCTTGATAGAATGCAGTGGGACTTTGTTTGGATTTATATGTTTTGAGTAGGTCTTTCAGTCGTTCGTTTTCAAATGTTATCTGCTGCCCTGCTTCGATCTCGATGGCAAGAAAGGAAGGCTTATTGCCTTTGCGTTTTAGTTCGTTCAAAAATATTTTGTATTTATCTACTTTTCTTTCATGAGCGGTCTCAGTGTAGGTTCGAATGGCACTGTCAATTCAACAATAAGGATTTGCTTTACTCTTTCTAGTAAGACTGATATGTCTGGTCGTTGATTAGTTGTAATTACGTGGGGTGGAATCGTTTCGCCTGCCACCTTGCGCCCATCTAGATCAGCGTATATGACATGACCAATGGGAAGAGACTCTTTGATCGTATGGTGAATTGTATTGCAATATGTCGTTGTGTCTCCACTCGCACCTTTCCAAAACTGCCGGGCAATTTGGCAAAGTATGGTGGAGAGTGCCAGTTGTATTAGGGCAAAATACGCATTTGTTTATTAACCTTTCCCCCCATCTACAAAGATTTGCATACGATGGTAGGGAGTCGTCACATGCATTTGTTGCAAAACTGAGTACCCTTTTCGGCAAGTCAGAAAGTTAGGAAGTGCCGAGAAAAGACAGAATTGGTATCCTGAAATTTCTTCCCAGGAACTTCTTAATGCAAATTAGGCCATCCTTATTCCCGCCCACGTTCTTTCTTAAGCCCACACGAAATGCCGTATCATAAGGAACCAACCAATGACAATTGCATAACACTATGACGTAGGGTTAAATACACGTGTGCGCGGCATGTCCCCTTTCTCATGCCCATTCAGTCAGACCACAACTCCGCTGTTAATGAGCTCAAATCAAAAATTTATCATACGCTCAGGTTTTTGCGCATGCCCTTGGAGTCAGCACCCGAGATTTTGCGAGATATTCAGAGACGGAGTGCATGGTCGACGAGATTCACTTGTAGACGACATTACATCTACTATCCGTGACTAATTGACATGGTTTGTGAATGTTTGAAATAAATCACACCTTTTAAGGCTTACATCATACAATAACTTATGATACCAATTTTCTTATCTCTGCATTCTATTGATATTTTCAAAACGATCCTAAGACAAATTATAACAAGGCTTTCTATTTATTGTTCACCCGACCCGTTCCAAGGTTGAATCACCTCATTTAATGATATTCAACGTTCTAGAGATTCTTGCTATAATAGCACAGTAAGAATTGAATTGGTCCCTCACTTGGAAAACGATAAAAATTGAAAGTCTCGTCGAGTAAAAATCATGGTGTGGCAATTTGAGATACATGAATGATCAGGGTATCATTAGAATCAGCGATGTTAATACAGTCGGTTAATATGGAATAATTATTTTAATACAAAATAGAGAGCCCCAACGAACTCATTTATGTATGCAAAGTAAGTGTTAGAACTTTTATTATTGATTTATATTCATTAATTCAACATCCAAATAAGTATCTAGTTGTGTAAACAAAATCCAAGCCAAAGTCGAGCTATCGACTAGAGTAGAGTACTAAGTATACGGATTTGTTGTTGCTGTTAACGAGGAGATCTTAGTTGCAGTTGCCTAAGCGCGTACATACATTGTGCGCTCACACACACACACACACACACACACATAAAGGGTCCTACACATGTACACACAGTATTACTGTATGTACATTACACGTGTACTGTTCTTCCGCGAAAGTTCGTTCAACTCTCCGCTCAGAGGGGATTAACCAATCAGGTACGCGTAAGGATCAGTCCACATGAAGTCATTATATTTTCATAGAATGATATTTCCTTTTTCATTTTATGCTTCTTCCATTTAGTCACACGTTTATTACGTTGGTCTAGTGTACCCCTAAAGAAAAATAAAAAGTATGCAGATTTTATGTTTTATAATTTCCTTATAAAGTATATCTTATAATGTCATAACCTTTCAATTTCATCAAAAGTACAACTCTTCTGCTTTTTATCGATGTATAAATCATGTAGATTGCTAATGCCGTTTAGATTTACAGGGACTGTAAATATGCGGCCTCCAAGGTCATTACATATTCATGTCCGCGAGGTCCATGCATACGCGTACGATAAATGCGAAGGCTTTCCAGGGAGTTGCGGTCTGACTGCATTTCGTGCATCAAAGTACATGTTGCGCGCAGTGAATGACAAGCGCCTATTACGATGTTTTGCAGCTTGCTTTATATTAACAACGTGCTTAGGACAGGGGTGGGGCTTTCCTAAATACATGTATCTTCCTAAAATTCTTTCCTAAGTGCATTTTAGAATACCAACTTCTTCCTATTAAGTCAGAAATGTGCATATCTCATCCTCATTTGCGTATCTTCCTAAGTCTCTTCCTAAGTTTAGGGAAAAAAGTTAGGAAGACACTTCGGAAGATTTTCAGAATACCGCTTAGGAAAAAAATCCTGACTTAGGAAGAATTTTCTTCCTAGGAAGGATTTCAGAATACCACCCCGAGTGCCCGGATGCTATATTCCTCTCGTTTTTCAACACACAAATCCCATAAGCATTTGCCAAAGAGGGGAATATGAGAAATTTGCTCCTTTTCTCCCTGCTGGAGCGTAATCCCGCGCGTAGTACGAGGGGAATACAATTTCGTAGAACCACAGCTCAGATGTCTGATACCGGTAATAATTCCATAGATCCAATAGAATTTTAGTTTACAAACACTATTTCACTTCATTAACATAGTTTTGTGATTTCTTATAGTTATTTTTCCATTTGTTTTCTTTTCTAAAATAATGGTTATCATGTGATTCACGTGATCTTAGTTTTTGGTGTCATTTCGCAAAGTGTTATAAGCGATAATGGATGTTTGGTTGCTAATTGAATGTTCACAAATTCCTGAATTTATTTGTGAGATGTTGGTTTTACTCTCAAAAGAAAAAACTTAAACGCTGCCGCAGCTCCATTTTCTACATTCTTTTGTGTAAAGCCAGTAGCGAAGATTTTATGCAATTAGCGGGAGGGGGATGGGAGGAACGGGGGGGGGGGGAATTTACAGGAAACACTGATGGCGAAATGATTATACCCTTTGCGCCTGAAATGACGCCAAGGGAGGGCAGCGACCGAGCGAGGGAAGGGTGTGAGAGGGCGTACAAACCACCTGAAATAGAAAGGAGTTTTTCTTGTTTTTAGAATCGAAATACCACCATCAGGTGCATACGATCAATTCACGCAGGTGCATACCACGATCAGGTACATGTGCAAGAATGACCACATCACACCAATATCAAGACAATACCACTGGCTTCCAGTCAAGAAGAGGATTGAGTACAAGATTCTTGAACTTGTTTTCAAAGCACTACATATCAAACACGGCTCCGAAGTATCTTCAGGACTTGGTGACAGTGAAGCAGTCAGCTTACAATCTACATTCTTCCTCTTCGACGGTGCTACATGTTCCTAAAACTCGGACAACCTACGGGGATCGCGCCTTCCCCCGTATGGCTCCTTCACTTTGGAATAAACTTCCGGATAATGTTCGCAACATACACAGCTTAGATACTTTTCAACGACATGTCAAGGCATGTCTTTTTGCTCAATCATATAATTAGTCGTTTCTTCATTTCTTCTTAGGCATTGTCATTGTATTTTATTACCTTGTATGGTATTGCACCGTACTGAATTGAATTGTATTATTTTTCCCCTTTTCTATTTTTCTATTTTCTTTAGCATTATCCTGGAGAGAGCAGCAAGCGCTTTGAGTAGTTTGTAACTAGATATAGCGCTATATGAGAAATTACTTATAAAATGTGACCCACCACCACAAAACGACCAATAAGTCGCAATGGAACTTTTCACTTAAACAGCTGTAATAGCCGGGTTGGGGTAGAAAAGGTCATTTTTTGTTTTAGGTATTTTCTGAAAGTCCATTTATCTATCTACCATCTAACAAAATTTGAAGGTCTAACGTTTACTACAAATGGTTTTTTTATGAATTAATAAAACACTCTCAAATAGTTTATTGCGCTCATCGACCTAACTTCATTTGAAAGTTTTGGACTAAAGAATACAAGGAAGAGAAAGAATATATACTTTTAGAGGAAATTTATCAAAATTGCAATAAAAAGGTAAGAAAACTTAATATTCTTGGGCAATGTGAATAGTGTGTCATGAATATGTATTTATGTAAATTAAGTGTAACATGTTGAGCCCACATGGGGGCAGAAAGTTTCAAGACTTTTCGGACTATGGTGCTCGAGGGGAAGAATAAAGTTCAGTTGCTGTTACTCCAAGAAAGTTTGATGATGATCTGTTTGGTGTCACTGAGGATATGTTTGACGTGTTGTTGAGTTGCCACCATCTTTTCCTCTCCTCCATAACAAATGGGGGCTTGTCCAAAGGAACTGGACATTCAAGTCATGTTGTGGAGCACTTTGCGGAGACGGTGGCATAGTTCCAGCTACGCATTTTGATGCGGTGAGTAGAATGTGGTCACGTGTGGTATGCATGTTTGCTGCAAAGTTGTTGCACGTGAAGTTTGGTGACTAAGTCTATTTGTTCGGTCTCCCGGACCCATTTGTCGTTGTTTCAATTTACCTTTCGTTGCTTTGACTCTCGTTCGATGCAGTGGTGTGCATTTCGTACAGTCGTAGGGGCCTACTTACGTATAACCATAGCATTACACAGTAGTTATCATGGCCGATTTTGATGTTGAAGAATTCCTTCGTCAGGATTTGACAGTGACTGAATTGAAAAGGCTGGTAAAGGCCAATTTGAGGACTGTAGATAATAGTCCATGAGCAGATATGACTGGTTGCACACGCAAGGCATAAATATTTGATGCTGGAGTAAAAGCATCAGAAGTTAAGCACTGCGCCTACTGTTGAACTTTCAGACAATGATGGTGAGAATAAATCACAGAGAGATGAATGGAGTAAGGAGAAAGAAAAGTTAGAGATTGAAGAGCGGAGTGATAAGCTCAGAGCGGCAGAACATGATCATAAGATGGAAAGGAAGAGACTTGAGTTCAAAATGATTTGAAGAGAGAGATTTGCAGGCCAGAGATTCCATGCAGAATAGAGGTCAGAAGTCGATTGGATCTGATTTGGCAAGTAGAGTCAAATTAAATGCCAAAATTATATGAAAATGACTTGGACTCATTTTCCTTCATGTTCGAGAGGGGGGCAACTAAGTTCGAGTGGCCAAAGGATAAGTGGGCATTGTTAGTACAACAGGTGCTCACAGGAAAGGCCCAGGCTATTTTCTCTTCTTTGAGTTTTGAGCGGCATTTGACTATGATGTAATGAGAGATGAAGTTTTACAGTCGTATGAACAGGTGCCGGAAGCATATATTATGCAGCAGTTTCGTAAAATCAGACGGCATGAAGGTGAAAGTCATGTGGAGTTTGCGAGAAGGGAAGAGGTTGCTTTCGATCGATGGATCAGGTCTCTGAAGGTAGTTACTACTTACGAGTCGTTGAAAGAGATTATTTTTCTGAAAGAACGCAAGCGTTGCATCACTGCTGATGTGCGGACGCATGTCAATGGTTCCAATGAGTCCACAGTAAATATTACTGCGATCGTGGCAAACAGTTATGAGCTTCTGCATAAGGGGAAGAGGTCACCTCTTGTTAGCCGAACAATTTCCCAGGAAAAGGAGTCTAGAGAGGTTGGTGGAAGGCCTAAACCCAGCGCTCATTCAACAAGTGGTAGTGCTAACCAGAGTAGTGGTGTGAGAAATGAGAGAAAGGTCATTTGCTATTATTGTAGGACTGAGTTACACGTAAAAAAACTCATTGCCCTATTTAAAGTTAAAAATGATAACACTGGAAAACAAGAGAGATCAGAACAAAATGGTTGTGTACATGATGCGTCAAGTGGAGTGCATGGAATGAGTCAGAGTGTAGAAAACCAAACTCAGTGCATGGAAGGTGATGATGAGATTGATGAGACGTACAAGGATTTTGTGTCCTGCGGTGTGGTCAGATTCAGTGATGAGATTGCCGTCACCATTTTTAATGGTGACGGCAATGGTGAGATACAGGGGCCATACAAACCCTTTTCGTCGTAGATTAGTTATCATTGGATAAAGGGATTTCAGTGGCAAACAGGTTCTTATCCAGGATGTAAATGGGGGTTATAAACCCATTCCACAGTATGATATAGAGTTGACGAGTCAACTTGTGTCTTGGTCGGTGACAGTTGGTGTGCTGTTGACAATTTGCCGATGAAAGGTATCTCTCTTTTGCTGGGAAATCATTTTGCTGGTGGTAATTAAGGTAGTGCCAACACCAGTTGTGTGTTCTCAACCTGTCACACTGTTTAAACAAATAGTCCTGCTAGTATCTGTATCAACCAATAGTTATTAGTCACAGCCTGGTCCGTGACTAATTTTCTGTAGTCAGACTGACTAAGGGAATCTAGTCCTGCTGTCATGTCTGAATTGACTATTTTTTCTCTTGTCAAGCATCCTGACTAATAAAAATTAGTCAAGCTGTGCAAGGCTTAGTCCCGCAGGCAGTCAGGATCAATGAGTGCGCCTGTGCTGAACTTCTGTACGGTGTCCCCCAGGGATCTGTTTTGGGTCCGTTATTCTTCAGCATTTATGCAAGTCCTCTTGCAGAGATTGCAAGGACCCATGACATCCATATACATCTTTACGCTGATGACACCCAGCTGTACACATCATTTAATCCATCTGATCCTTTAAGTGAGGCCTTTACCAGACATAGACTTGAAGTATGTATTGATGATATGAGCGCTTGGATGATACGGAACAAACTCAAACTGAAAAATAGCAAAAGTTAATTTATGATGATTGTCTCAAAACATCTGGCAGCTAAGGTCCGCAGTCAATCATTACGAATAGGACGTGTCAATGTACAATCTGTATCAAATTGTAGGAATCTGGGAGTTTACTTTGACCCTGAAATGTCAATGACAACACACATTACAAACACATGCCGATTTGTATATTTGCAACTACGCAATATTCACAGTATCAGAAAATCGTTATCACACAAAGTTGCAGCCTCTGTTATTCATTCATATGTTTTGTCTCGTATTGATTATGGAATGCGTTATTGTTCAAGGCTTCATCTTACCAACTGGCCAAACTACAGCGTGCTCAAAACTCTGCTGCTCGGGTCCTCTGTGGAACTTCTCGCTTCACCGATATTACCCCAGTTCTTAAAAATCGTCGCTGGCTACCAGTATCCAAAAGGATAGAGTTTAAAGTTCTGCTCCATGCATGGGAATCACTACATTTTTCAGCTCCAAAATATATTGAAAACCTTGTTTCAGAATACGGTGATCCCTGGCAGAAATCTCCGTTCATGTAATAGTAAACAATTAACAGTTGATAGAACAATCTCGACTCTCGGAGAAAAAGCTTTTATTTCTGCAGCCCCATCTCTCTGGAATGCTCTTCCACTTAGGATCCAATCAGCAGAAACCAGTGAAACATTTAAAAAGGCATCTGAAGTCATATATGTTCACATCTTGTTTTGGTTGAAAATTCGTTGAATTGCTTACCGGGTATATGTATTTCTATCTCTTCCTTGTTCTTCAACTTTCATATGTACAACTATACAATGTATACTATTCTCTTTATATGTCTCTCTGCGCCTTAGAATAGGCCACTAAATCGATGCTGTTGTTGTTTATAATGACCTTTTGACCCACCGCACAATGGGCCTGATGTCTCATGCAAACCTGCCACGTAGTCTGCAGGATTGCCATATCCTAATGTCATAACACAGAGCTGCAGGTGGGACGAAGGTATATACCCTTTGATGTGATGGGAGTGTTGAGCATTCATCACAAAAATTCGATTCAATTCAATTCAATTCATTTTATTCGTTCAATAGATATAAAAAATATTACAAGAAATTCAGTTTGGAATTTTTACATAGATAAATGATGGTAAAAGCGTCGAGAACACGAACGGAACATAATAAACTACAATTATCACTGAAAGTGATTAATACTACAACCTAAAACTAAGGGAGCTAGCTCAATCCACGATAATTTTGCTCTTTTTACATTGAAAACAAAATGTTGTTACCATGACAACGCATTGGTCAACACGTACGGTGTCTTTTGCCCATCTTAAAACTAGTGATCATATGTACCAAATCTCATGTCAAATGCTAAAAACTGGGGAATGAGCGCAATCCACAATATTTTATGTGACTTTAACATATGATACTGTTACCATGGCAACGCATTGTTTGACGAAGATCAAATTAGCACAACTTCGTATCAAAGTGGTCACATGTCCAAAATGTCAAGTCAAATGTTCAAAAACTGAAGGAGTTACCTAAATACATAATATCTTTATATAATTTTCATAGGATATAAGGTTAGCATGGCAACAAATTCTTTGACAATGACCAAAAAATAAAGTTTGTACATCTATGTAATATATTGTTACATATGCCAAACTTCAAGCCAAATGCTCAAAAACTGAATGAGCACAATCCACAATACATGTTTTACATATTATTCAACATTGCTGAAAAATGTGTTTTGCACATCTGAAATTGATATTTGTCGCATGTGCAAAACATCAAGTCAAACGCTCAAAAAACTGAGCTAGTCAGCTAATCCACTGGTAAATTGTATGATTTTCAATAAAAAATGGTCGTTACCGTGGCCATATGGCAAGCCAAATTACTTTTTAAAAAGATTTTCTGATATCACGAATTCCCTTTCGTGATATCAAAAATTCGTATTTCTGATATCACAAATTCAATTTTTGATATCACAAATACCCATTAGTTTATCACGTAAAACCAATTTTTGATATCACGAAATCGAATTAGTGATATCACAAATTCAATTCGTGATATCACGAATTCAATCCGAGATATCACGAATTCACATTCTTGATATCAAGAAATACATTTTGTGATGTCACTAATTCCAATTTGTGATATCATTAATTTACATGGAATTTCAGCACATATCTTTCGCAAAGAAATAATTTGATTTCGAGCGTTAGTTTTGCGCTGAAATTCAACCGTAAATTTTAGCGTTAGTTGAGGGCAGAAATACACAGGGAATTCGAGCTTTAGTTCAGTGCAGAAAACCAACGGGAATTTGAGCGTTAGTTGAGCGCAGAAATACACACGGAATTCGAGCATTAGTTTTGCGCTGAAATTCAACCGTGAATTCGAGCGTTAGTTGAGCGCAGAAATACACACGGAATTCGAGCATTAGTTTTGCGCTGAAATTCAGCTGTGAATTCGAGCGTTAGTGGAGCGCAGAAATACACAGGGAATTCGAGCATTAGTTTTGCGCTGAAATTCAACTGTGAATTCGAGCGTTAGTTGAGCGCAGAAATACACAGGGAATTCGAACATTAGTTTTGCGCTGAAATTAAACTGTGAATTCGAGCGTTAGTTGAGCGCAGAAATACACTGTGAATTCGAGCATTAGTTTAGCGCAGATATTCCTATGGAATTTCAGGTGTTATCTTTACATAGTATATAACGATAGTAACAAAAAACCTAAATGAAGAGTTTTGGCAACTCGTTTTCATTTAAAGTGATTAGGAATTGGTTTTAAAAGAATCGATAAAAATAAATCGTTTAGCAACATATTTAAAATGCCATTTTTGATGTGTTGTCAATTACTTCAAAGTCATTATTATATTCTTATTTTTCTCCATTTCTCGCCATTGATTTGGCAGAGACTGGTTGGCTTACCACTTTTGTTTGCGTTTCTTTTTACTCTGTCACGTGAAAGATACTCTCTCCCGACCTCCCCCTGTTACTCCTCCGAGTTGATAAGAGAAATTCCTCATTACGCAGATTAACAAAATTGAAGTCCTTCGTACCACTGCTTTTTTTTACTACAAATTCTAACTGTTTGTTTGTCTTGCATACTGCTGCATAAACTCCTCATAAGATCTGGATATCTTCACTCTTCTTATTGCTCTGGTCTGAAGACTTTTGGGCTTGTGCATTCCAGTTTTGTTCTCCCCGGTTTTGGTTCTTGAATAAACTTGCCTATAATAAATTACACTTTAAATCATTTTACAAAATCATAAACATAATGGGGCAGGCAAACTGTACACCCAACACTATTGGTCTTAATGGATACACCCCTTTGTTCTGGAGGACTGATTTTGAGGAGTGAGAAAATGTCTTTAGGAGAAACACGTTGCTTTATGTGACCACCAGCCGACACCAGTGGTGGACATTTGGCAAGTTTACGACTCCCTCTCGCACCCTGCATGACTCACAGTCTCTCTATCTTATTCTCAGCTGCTGACATACACAGACCAGAGGGGTGATTGCCCTCGGTCGGTCCTCCGCAATACAAACACATGGTATGCTTCTATAACACACATACACATACAGCCACACATAATTATCATCGATTTGGTGGAAGAGTCTTACTGTAAAGGGGATTACCACATGAAAAATGTATCATAATTAACAATAATGTAGTGATAGATGACAATTTGAGGACCAAAACGATGAATTAAATGTAGGCCCTAAATGAACATAGTATCACTGAATTCATGATAACATGTTGCAAAACAATTGATTTGTATCAATAATTCATCGAATATAACTTGATGATCATTTAGGGAATGATGGATGTGTAAATCTCTCATATACAGTTATTAGTATTTTGAACATTGTTCTAAAAAAAGTTAGCAGTAGTATACATTCCATCTGAATATCAGCTCAAAAGTAATGTTCCAATTCCCTGTGTATTTCTGCGCTAAAAAAAAAAAAACGCTCGAATTCACAGTTTAATTCCAGCGCAAAACTAACTCTCGAATTCCCTTTGCATTTCTGCGCTAAACTAATGCTCGAATTCACAGCGATTTTCTGCACTGAACTGACGCTCGAAATCCCTGTGTATTTCTGCGCTCAATTAACGCTCGAATTCACAGTTGAATTTCAGCGCAAAACTAACGCTCGAATTCACTTTGTATTTCTGCGCTCAACTAACGCTCGAATTCACAGGGATTTACTGCACTGAACTAACGCTCGAATTCCCTGTGTATTTCTGCGCTCAACTAACGCTCGAATTCACAGTTGAATTTCAGCGCAAAACTAACGCTCGAATTCACTTTGTATTTCTGCGCTCAACTAACGCTCGAATTCACAGGGATTTACTGCACTGAACTAACGCTCGAATTCCCCGTGTATTTCTGCGCTCAACTAACGCTCGAATTCACAGTTCAATTTCAGCGCAAAACTAAAGCTCGAATTCCGTGTGAATTACTGATATCACATATTCGAATTTGTGATATCAATAATTCAATTCGTGATATCACAAAATGGAATTTGTGATATCAGAAATTCGCATTTGTGATATCACAAATAAGAATTTCTGATATCACAAATTGAATTTGTGATATCAAGAATGGATTTTGTGATATCACAAATTTGATTTCTTGATATCACAAATTAAGTTCATGTGCTACACTTACGGGAATTTGTGATATCACAAATTTTATTCTTGATATCACAAATTAATTCTTGATATCAAAAAGTTGATTTTTTTTAATATCACGAAATGGAATTTGTGATATCAGAAATAAACTTTAAATGTAAAAAAGGCTTGCCATATGGCCACACATTGTCGGACAATTACCACAGATGAAGTCTTCAGATCTACACGTTACAAGTGATAACATGTAAAGTCAACTCCTCAAAACGTGAGAAAGTTAGCAAAATCTTCAATAAGTTTGTATGATTTTTCATCAAAAGAATGCTGTTAGCATGGTAACACACTGCTAAAAATAACCAAAAAAAAACAATTTTAATATCTACACACTATATTGGTCACATATGCCAATTATCAAGTCCAATGCGAAAAAAAGAGGAATTAGCCACCAAATCCACTATACCTGTATATGAATTTCATTAAAAATATGTTACCATGGCAACACATTGTTTAAGCATAACAACAGATAAAGTTTGCACATCTTCATGCTACTACAGTCACATGTACCAAATTTCAAGTCAACTGCTCAAAGGGTGAGGAATTAAAGAAATCGACAATATTTTGTATGAATTTCAATTAAAAAATGCTGTTACGATGGTAACAAATTATTTAACAATGACAAAAGATGAAGTTTGCAAATTGACACAGTACGCATGTACACTGAATAGCGGTCACGTATGCCAAATTTCAAGTAAAAATGTTCAAGAAATGAGGATATTAGCCATGTCCACAATATCTTTGTATGATTTTCATTAAAAAGATGCTGCTACCATGACAACACATTGTTCAACAATGACTAGATAAAAAGTCTGCACATCTACAAGTCAAGTGCTGAAAAACTGACGGAGTTAGGTCAATCCATATATTTTTGTATGATTTTTATAAAAACTGCTGTCGCCATGGCAATAAATTTCTTCCCCCTCACCAAAAAACAGTGTCTTGCACAACTGCACATCATTTTGTTAGCATGTCCCCAATTTCGGCTGAATTGCGTTAAAGTGAAAGTATAAGTAGTTTGATCAACTGTCACAGGGGACTTTCCTCTGAATGTGGGGAACGAAAGTCCTCCCTGCGACTGGGATCTTTTCTATATAGTCAAAGGTTGACTTTCTCAAAATGCAGCAGATTGTTAGCAGACCATTCATTCAATCAACTCTTTCGACTTGTGCAACTCATGTGCCTCGAAATAGGTAGCCAATCACACAGTATTCTTACAATATAACAATCAATGATATTTATTACACTGGTCTCAAAGTTGTGGTCGTTTACAACAATATCATAGTACAAACTTAGTACAGATATCCAATTCCACTTGATCTTGAGCTTGGTTGCTCTGCTTGGTGGTTTATTCTAGAAGCTCCCGTGCTTGGTTGCTCTAGGCTGTCGAAGATGCCCTGCCTGAAGTAGCGGGTCGTCTCCCCTTTCTGATCGTTTCGTTGGCTTCCCCAACTTCTGGTCCTCTCTGGAACCCCAAACTGTGGCTCTCTCTGGAACCCTAAACTTGGTCCTCGCTGGAACCCTAAACACCCTGTTAATTTAATAACATGATACCTCCCTTTTAATTTGTGGTCTTTAGTTATTCCTGATTTTATTCTTATAACTTACACAAAACACTAATTCCATCCTATTACCACTGATTAGCCACACATAATTTCTATAATAATGTTTCACAATGCGTCATTATCTTTCAATGTTGAGTAGGGGTGATTAATCAGCCCATTGAAATTTAAGCATTGTTCTAGGCCTCTATTTCTTTCACAATGCAATTAGAATTCGGTTTGACATACAAACATCACACATACAATACTATATCGGGAATTACCTAGAAACGTATTATAATGTACAAACAACTTTCAATGAAATGGTCAGGTACTTACAACAGTTGTTGGTGTTTAAACTCGAATCCTCCTAGATTCTCTTCTGGACGGTCAGGCTGTCCAAGCCGAAATGCAACAATTCCTGAATCATACTGATTCCAATTAACACTCTGCTACTCTCTAACTTCGCAATCTCGAAGTACTGTAGCCTGGTCCTGAGTGTTCCGCAAAGTATATATCATCTGAATTTTGTGCCTAAACATGGCATATTTATACATTTGTTGGACCATAGGTCTCCATGTAAAATAGATTAAATGAATTGACTTCGTAGAAAGTTTTTACAGAAGTCCTGCCCCCTTTTCCTATTGGCTGGAGTTTCCTGCCTGTCAAAACTTTCCCCGAGTATCTCATTCTGCATTGGTCAAGCCTCTGCTTGACGTCATCACTTCCTGTCCACGGAAACCAAAATTCTTTGAAGTGGTCATGTTTTGACCTAGCTAGAAACTTGTGTTTGACGTCGTGAATGACGTCCACATTCCAAACAGTATGAGACATACTATCAGGAAACCCTCTCCTCTATTTTGACGTCACATAGGGTTTACTCATCCTAAAAACATTTAACTCCAAATCTCTGTCTTTTGCTTTGATTGTGCATCGCAAAATCTCCTTATATGGTTATTTTGATGCACGCTTTTGTCTTTAAAGCTGCACTTCTTTTGTAACCATTGCGATAACATCAATTTCTTACACGAGCTATATAATAGACAGTAGTACAATGAGACAAATTATTACGTAACAAATACAAAATATGTCATATCATGACAATCACCTACATTTTGTGCGTTTTCTATGAAAATTTGACATTGCCATGGCAAGACATTACGCGATGCTGGTGAAAAAGGTGTCTTGCACATCTACTTAAGATAGCGGTCACACATGTTCAAATACTGAGGGAGTTAGTCAACCCACATAATACCATTTTACCATTATTCATACAAATAGTCAAATACTACAAGTCATTTTTTTTTTGCAGGCTGCAAAATGTACTGAATGTACAAATGATATTCTCCATGCGTTTTTTTCAGTAGTTCATAGCAACCAATTGCAAAAGGTTAATTCACATTGATATTGAAACAATACTCTCCCTTGGGCAAAGCACCAACAGGTGAAACGCAAGCTCTTACTCACTTTACCTATTCAAAAATGATATTGATCATAGCAACTGGTTGCTATGCGTAAAATAGCAGTCTCAAAGCGCTTTAAATACAGCTATTAATTCTAGTCACGTATTGTGAGCGTCACATTCCCAATAGTTCCAGCCATAGGCTATACACACTTCATTTTCCAAGTCATCCCACTTCACTCGTGGGTAGCACACTACAGTCGGGGACATGCCTTGTCCAACAGCACTGTGGAAAAGCCCTAATGGCTTTTCATAGATTTGAACTCGCAATTTACTAAATATTGATGTTTAGCCTGTATTGTGCAGAATACAGGCTAAACTGTGACAACATCGTCACGGCCAAACAAGGATGCAGACACCTGTTCATAAATCCTTGCAGGCTACTGTAGTTTTGAGCTGAAGGCGGACAATGTAGGAAGTGGAACCATGGCCCAGCTTAAATGCTGGAGATGTTCATACTAGGTATGAATCTTAAATCTATTGCAAAAAACCTCTAAGATGGCTGAACGTTCAGCTCCTTTGGATGCCCATCACTTGACGACGATGGCTTCGTTGTACAGGTATTTGAAGGTCCAGATCCACAGGCTGGTTCCACGGTTGAAGATGTTGTGTTGCGACACTTGTCGCCCCGTCACAAATTGTCTTTTAGCGACAATTTGTGATGCTTGTGCAGTTCCCAATTTTTGACCTCGATGGCGACAATTTGTGCTGGCAAAATGAAACGTAGCTGCACAAATTGTCGTCGGCCATGCACTGTGAAGTGGTTGGGGTGTTTGCTCCGGTGTTATGCTTTGGTGGGGTGGGTATGACTGGTAAGTTATGCGTATGTGTGTGTGGGGGGGGGGGGCTGCATGGTATGTGCTGTGTATGATTTGAAGGTGCGTATTATGTGATTTGTGTATGCGTTTGCGCATAAGTGTGTGTGTGTGTGTGTGTGTGTGTGTGTGTGTGTGTTCGGAGTACAATAATACAATATGTGGAAACTGTGCATGTGTGGTGGTTGTATAGTGGTAGTGGTTTGTTTGTCTGTGTGTATGCGTGTGCCTGTGCAGTGGCGTCACCAGCTTTTTTTCAAGGGGGGTGCGTTTTGACCCTAATGTAACGAGATTTTTCGGACAGACATTTGGAATATAGGAAGCTCTCAATCCCTAGACTTTTACTGCTTTTTGAGGGAAACCAAGAGGGGAAAGGGCATCGGCGTAGCTAGGATTTCATCGGGGGGGGGGGGTTAGTATGCGAGGGAGCGAGCAAGGATGTGGAAGAGCCTGTTGTCCCCCCCCCCCCCCCTCCTCCCACGGTGAGAACTTTTTTTGCATTTTGACGTTGTAAATGGTGCAATTTGATGCAGGCTTTTTGCATGTTTTTATCGACTTGAAACAGTCCCACTTATTTAAGGTAGCATGCAGTACATTTTGAGGGAAATTGTTGTTGAACAATGTGCCTATATCATTTCCATAAACCTCTTGTATTGATTCTTACACTCATTTAATTGTCATGAACGCGACCAGTGGCGTATCTAGGGAAAACGGCGCCCCGGGCAAGAACGAAAATTGCGCCCCTAATTTCTGAAAAAGTGTTCAACCCCATTCCCATCCCGGTAGGGACTTTGCTTTAAGCAAAGTCCACATGATATGCTTTTTCATGTTCAAGCACTTAAAAGGGGTCTTTTGAGGGTGATTTAAATGTAATGAATTTTGATAAGTTTTGGCGAGCGAGCGCAGCGAGCGAGCCGAAAATTTTTGTGTTTCAGCTTACAAAACATGGAGTTCTTGTCATTTTTTGCTTATCAAATCTTACATTTCTAATCAAGATATAGTGACGGCCTTATAGGTAACGATTTATCTATACCAACAAACTGAGGACTTTAAAAAATACTCTAAATAAGTACGCGCGAGTGAGCCGAAATTTGTATAATTTGCCGCGTCATCATCACGTTTTATTCTTGTCTCTTTTTTTTTCTGATAAATTTTGGCGAGCGAGCGCAGCGAGCGAGCCAAAAATTTGTGTATTTCAGCTTACAAAACATGGAACTTTTGTCATTCTTTGCTTATTAAATCTTACAATTCTAATCAAGATATAGTGACGGCCTTAGATATAACGATTTATACCAACAAAATGAGGACTTGAAAAAATACTCTAAATTAGTACGAGCGAGTGAGCCGAAATTTGTATATATCCGCGTCATCATTACGTTTTGTTCTTATCTTGTTTCATTTTTTCCGCCCCCCCCCCCCCCGTATGTTCGAAACCGTTGGCGCCTTCTTTTGATCCAATTGGCGATCGCTTCAGAACGAAAGAAATTGCAGCCGCTGCTCCGTGAAATATTTTGCCTGCTAAATATAAAATGACATGTGTGAACACAACAGACATTGTCATTTTGTCCGCGCCATCATCACGGTTTTTTTTTTTACTTTCTTTTTTATATAAATTTTGGCGAGCGAGCGCAGCGAGCGAGCCGAATTTTCTTTTTTATTTCAGCTTACAGAACATGGAATTCTAGTGTGAACACAATAAACATTGTCATTTTGTCCCCGTCATCATCATGTTTTGTTTTCATTCTGTTTGATTATGTTTTCTGCCCCCCCCCCCCCACCATTCTCCCTTCCCCCACCATTCTCCCTCCCCCCCCCCCCCTTTCCGGGCGAGTTTCTTCTTGTTCTTCCTTTTTTTTCTTCTTCTTCTTCGTTTTTTTTTTTCGTTTTTTGCGCCCCCAAGATGCGGCGCCGGGGGCACGTGCCCCCCCCCCCCCAAGATACGCCACGCGACCGAGCCCGAGCAAGCGGAGCGAGTGAGGGGGGAGGGTGTGGAAGGGGGTTAACCCTCTCCCACGGTTAGAACTGAAATTGCATTTGATGTTGTAAATGGTGCAATTTGATGCATGTTTTGCTTGTTTTATCGACTTCGAACAGTCCCACTTGTTTAAGGTAGCAATATATTTTGATGTAGATTATTATTGAACAATTTGCCTATAAAATAGGTATCATCCAAATCCAAATAAACTTCCTGTTTTAATATTTACACTGAATATCATGAACGCGGCCAAGCAAGAGCGAGGGGAGGATGTGGGAGAGAGTGTCCCCCTCCCATTGTGAGCACTTTTTACTTTTAATGGTAATTGAATAATTTGGCTATAAATGGTATAATTTGAATAAACTTCTAGTAGTAATAATTCTTACACTGATGTCATGAACGCCACCGAGCCCAAGCAAGCGGAATGAGCAGGGGGTGGGGGTTGAGGTTGTGGGAGGGGGGTTGTATAAATGGATTATGGAATGACGGTGTGAGACGACAAATTACTGGCAGCAATATCGGGAGAATGGCATAACGGTTACATGCGAGCGAGCGGAGCGAGCGAGCTTTAAAAATGTGACATTTTACAGTCCTAAAACTGCCGTTTGTAGCCAAAATTTTTTTTTTGCTTTAGAAATTTAGTTTTAGTGGGGGGGGGGCGCACCGGGCGTAACTGCTGGCAGTTACTGGCAGCAACATCGGGTGAATGGCATAACGATTAAATGCGAGCGAGCGAAGAGAGCGAGCTTGAAAATTTTGACATTTTACAGTCCAAAAACTGCCATTTGGAGCTATATTTTTTCGCTTTGAAAATAAAGGGGGGGTGGGGGGCACCGGGTGCAACTGCCGGCAATTACTGGCAGCAACATCATGAGAAAGGCATAACGATTAAATGCGAGCGAGTAAAAAAAAAAAAACCCTGCTGTTTGGAGCTATATTTTTTCGTTTTGGAATTTAAGGGGGGGGCATCGGGCGCAACTGCTGGCAATTACTCGTAGCAATATCAGGAGAGCATATCGATTACATGCGAGCGAGTGGAGCGAGCGAGCTTGAAAATTTTACATTTTACAGTCCAAAAACTGCCGTTCTTAGCCATATTTTTTCGCTTTGGAGATTAATGGGGGGGGGGTCGCTCCGGGCAGAACTGCTGGCAATCACTGGCAGCAACATCAGGTCAATTGCTTAACGATTTAATGCGAGCGAGCGAAGAGAGTTTGAATATTTTTCAATTTACAGTCCAAAACTGCCGTTCTTAGCCATATTTTTTCGCTTTTGAAATTAAGGGGGGTGGGTTGGAGCGCACCGGGCGCAACTGCTGGCAATTACTGGCAGCAACATCAGGAGAATTTAAATGCGAGCGAGCGGAGCGATCGAGCTTGAAAATTGTGACATTTTACAGTCCAAAAACTGCCGTTTGTAGCTACATTTTGGGGGCGCACCGGGCGGAACTGCTGGCAATTACTGGCAGCAACTTCAGGAGGATGGCATTACGACTTAATGCCAGCGAGCGGAGCAAGCGAGCTTGAAAATTTTGACATTTTACGGTCAAAAAAACAGCCGTTTGTAGCTATACTTTTTCGCTTTGGAAATTAAGGGGGGGACGCCCGGTGAGCCCCTCCCCCTGGATCCGCCACTGGTAGTCAAGGGTGTCGGTTTATGTTCATGACTGGGGGGGGGGGGAGGTATATGACCAGCGAGGTGGCGTCGAAGTGACCAAGCGGGGGAAGGATGTCCAAAATCTATCTAAATAGTAAACGCTGTATAGAATACTAGTAGATATGTATAAAATCAGTGCTGCCAGAACCAGGGGTGCGAATTGTTTTTGCCCACGATTTTTTTATTTATTATTTTTTTTTTTTTGCCCTGGTGCAAAATCAAAAAAATCAAAAAATAAAAGAAATGAAAAAAGAATTATTTAGCGTCCGGCGTTGAGGTCGCCCGCAGACTGATTTTTTTTTTTTAAGGGTCTGAAGGGGGGTGCGTTCGCACCCAACGCAACCCCCCTGGTGACGCCCATGAAATGGCTGGAGACAAAAACAAATTTGTTCATACTAGGTATGAATCTTAAATCTATTGCAAAAAACCTCTAAGATGGCTGAACGTTCAGGCCAGGCTCCTTAAGTGGATGCCCATCACTTGACGACGATGGCTTCGTTGTACAGGTATTTGAAGGTCCAGATCCACAGGCTGGTTCCACGGTTGAAGATGTTGTGTTGCGACACAAATTGTCGCCCCGTCACAAATTGTCGTTTGGCGACAATTTGTGATGCTTGTGCAGTTCCCAATTTTTGACCTCGATGGCGACAATTTGTGCTGGCAAAATGAAACGTAGCTGCACAAATTGTCGTCGGCCATGCACTGTGAAGTGGTTGGGGTGTTTGCTCCGGTGTTATGCTTTGGTGGGGTGGGTATGACTGGTAAGTTATGCGTATGTGTGTGTGTGGGGGGGGGGGCTGCATGGTATGTGCTGTGTATGATTTGAAGGTGCGTATTATGTGATTTGTGTATGCGTTTGCGCATAAGTGTGTGTGTGTGTGTGTGTGTGTGTGTGTGTGTGTGTTCGGAGTACAATAATACAATATGTGGAAACTGTGCATGTGTGGTGGTTGTATAGTGGTAGTGGTTTGTTTGTCTGTGTGTATGCGTGTGCCTGTGTGAGTACGTGTGTCTGTTTGTGTTTGTATTTTGGTGTTTGTGCGAACGAACTTTTTGGGCGGCAGCAGGCACTACTGTGGCAATGAAAATGCCTTCAACGTGTATGAGCACGTGTTTATAGAGTTCACAGCAGCGTTGATTTCAAAATAGTATGGGTGTGTCAATTTCAGCGGTGAGGCGGGCTAGGAGAGAGAGACCGAGAGAAAAGGCATACGAGACGAGGGAGGTACCCTCCCTAAATGTTATCTGTCTTTGTTCATTTTTTCACTACAGTCATATTCTTCCATCAGTCTTAACTTCAACTTCCATATCACTATTCTTTGTCCCAGAATAAGTTTGGCAAGCTTTATGCATGAGCGAATGATTTCGACACGCCGTAAATAATTTCTCAATCGTTAGTTGATTTTAGCACAAACGAACTGTCATATGCACACCCCAAATACACATGTATTAAATACATACGTATTTATAAACAAACACCAACAAACACTCAAACAAATCCTCATAATGCATATAAACCACCTCAACACACATTCTTCTATAATATACAATAACACACACACATACACACACACAAGGACACTCAATTATCATGTGCGCGCGCACATACACACTTCCTTGAAACCTCACCGTGACTTTTTACATGGCTTGTTTGCATGGATGTAGCCATGTAAGTTATGTGTTGGTATTTCAATGACTATGTCAAGAATGATATTACCCCCAAAAAATGTGCTTCGAGGGCGGGCGACAATTTGTGCCGTCAGCCCTCATCACATTGTCGCCAGACGACAATTTGCGACGGGGCGACAATTTATGTCGCAACATGTCGTCCTAGAGATCAAAGGGGGAAAGTAAAAGCAGCATGATACAGTAGGACCAAGACTAAGTGGTTATTGTCCCACTGACCTGGGCACAAAATTCATGAAATCAAATTCAAAGATCTCAGGTTGCTTCCCATAACAATCAATCGAGGCCGTTCTTTGGCCCCTATAGCACAGTGGCGTCACCAGCTTTTTTTCAAGGGGGGTGCGTTTTGACCCTAATGTAACGAGATTTTTCGGACAGACATTTGGAATATAGGAAGCTCTCAATCCCTAGACTTTTACTGCTTTTTGAGGGAAACCAAGAGGGGAAAGGGCATCGGCGTAGCTAGGATTTCATCGGGGGGGGGGGGTTAGTATGCGAGGGAGCGAGCAAGGATGTGGAAGAGCCTGTTGTCCCCCCCCCCCCCCCTCCTCCCACGGTGAGAACTTTTTTTGCATTTTGACGTTGTAAATGGTGCAATTTGATGCAGGCTTTTTGCATGTTTTTATCGACTTGAAACAGTCCCACTTATTTAAGGTAGCATGCAGTACATTTTGAGGGAAATTGTTGTTGAACAATGTGCCTATATCATTTCCATAAACCTCTTGTATTGATTCTTACACTCATTTAATTGTCATGAACGCGACCAGTGGCGTATCTAGGGAAAACGGCGCCCCGGGCAAGAACGAAAATTGCGCCCCTAATTTCTGAAAAGTGTTCAACCCCATTCCCATCCCGGTAGGGACTTTGCTTTAAGCAAAGTCCACATGATATGCTTTTTCATGTTCAAGCACTTAAAAGGGGTCTTTTGAGGGTGATTTAAATGTAATGAATTTTGATAAGTTTTGGCGAGCGAGCGCAGCGAGCGAGCCGAAAATTTTTGTGTTTCAGCTTACAAAACATGGAGTTCTTGTCATTTTTTGCTTATCAAATCTTACATTTCTAATCAAGATATAGTGACGGCCTTATAGGTAACGATTTATCTATACCAACAAACTGAGGACTTTAAAAAATACTCTAAATAAGTACGCGCGAGTGAGCCGAAATTTGTATAATTTGCCGCGTCATCATCACGTTTTATTCTTGTCTCTTTTTTTTTTCTGATAAATTTTGGCGAGCGAGCGCAGCGAGCGAGCCAAAAATTTGTGTATTTCAGCTTACAAAACATGGAACTTTTGTCATTCTTTGCTTATTAAATCTTACAATTCTAATCAAGATATAGTGACGGCCTTAGATATAACGATTTATACCAACAAAATGAGGACTTGAAAAAATACTCTAAATTAGTACGAGCGAGTGAGCCGAAATTTGTATATATCCGCGTCATCATTACGTTTTGTTCTTATCTTGTTTCATTTTTTCCGCCCCCCCCCCCCCCCCCCGTATGTTCGAAACCGTTGGCGCCTTCTTTTGATCCAATTGGCGATCGCTTCAGAACGAAAGAAATTGCAGCCGCTGCTCCGTGAAATATTTTGCCTGCTAAATATAAAATGACATGTGTGAACACAACAGACATTGTCATTTTGTCCGCGCCATCATCACGGTTTTTTTTTTTACTTTCTTTTTTATATAAATTTTGGCGAGCGAGCGCAGCGAGCGAGCCGAATTTTCTTTTTTATTTCAGCTTACAGAACATGGAATTCTAGTGTGAACACAATAAACATTGTCATTTTGTCCCCGTCATCATCATGTTTTGTTTTCATTCTGTTTGACTATGTTTTCTGCCCCCCCCCCCATTCTCCCTTCCCCCACCATTCTCCCTCCCCCCCCCCCCTTTCCGGGCGAGTTTCTTCTTGTTCTTCCTTTTTTTTCTTCTTCTTCTTCGTTTTTTTTTTTCGTTTTTTGCGCCCCCAAGATGCGGCGCCGGGGGCACGTGCCCCCCCCCCCCCCCCAGATACGCCACGCGACCGAGCCCGAGCAAGCGGAGCGAGTGAGGGGGGAGGGTGTGGAAGGGGGTTAACCCTCTCCCACGGTTAGAACTGAAATTGCATTTGATGTTGTAAATGGTGCAATTTGATGCATGTTTTGCTTGTTTTATCGACTTCGAACAGTCCCACTTGTTTAAGGTAGCAATATATTTTGATGTAGATTATTATTGAACAATTTGCCTATAAAATAGGTATCATCCAAATCCAAATAAACTTCCTGTTTTAATATTTACACTGAATATCATGAACGCGGCCAAGCAAGAGCGAGGGGAGGATGTGGGAGAGAGTGTCCCCCTCCCATTGTGAGCACTTTTTACTTTTAATGGTAATTGAATAATTTGGCTATAAATGGTATAATTTGAATAAACTTCTAGTAGTAATAATTCTTACACTGATGTCATGAACGCCACCGAGCCCAAGCAAGCGGAATGAGCAGGGGGTGGGGGTTGAGGTTGTGGGAGGGGGGTTGTATAAATGGATTATGGAATGACGGTGTGAGACGACAAATTACTGGCAGCAATATCGGGAGAATGGCATAACGGTTACATGCGAGCGAGCGGAGCGAGCGAGCTTTAAAAATGTGACATTTTACAGTCCTAAAACTGCCGTTTGTAGCCAAAATTTTTTTTTTTTTTGCTTTAGAAATTTAGTTTTAGTGGGGGGGGGGGGGGGCGCACCGGGCGTAACTGCTGGCAGTTACTGGCAGCAACATCGGGTGAATGGCATAACGATTAAATGCGAGCGAGCGAAGAGAGCGAGCTTGAAAATTTTGACATTTTACAGTCCAAAAACTGCCATTTGGAGCTATATTTTTTCGCTTTGAAAATAAAGGGGGGGGGGGGGGGGGGCACCGGGTGCAACTGCCGGCAATTACTGGCAGCAACATCATGAGAAAGGCATAACGATTAAATGCGAGCGAGTAAAAAAAAAAAAAACCCTGCTGTTTGGAGCTATATTTTTTCGTTTTGGAATTTAAGGGGGGGCATCGGGCGCAACTGCTGGCAATTACTCGTAGCAATATCAGGAGAGCATATCGATTACATGCGAGCGAGTGGAGCGAGCGAGCTTGAAAATTTTACATTTTACAGTCCAAAAACTGCCGTTCTTAGCCATATTTTTTCGCTTTGGAGATTAATGGGGGGGGGGGGGGTCGCTCCGGGCAGAACTGCTGGCAATCACTGGCAGCAACATCAGGTCAATTGCTTAACGATTTAATGCGAGCGAGCGAAGAGAGTTTGAATATTTTTCAATTTACAGTCCAAAACTGCCGTTCTTAGCCATATTTTTTCGCTTTTGAAATTAAGGGGGGTGGGTTGGAGCGCACCGGGCGCAACTGCTGGCAATTACTGGCAGCAACATCAGGAGAATTTAAATGCGAGCGAGCGGAGCGATCGAGCTTGAAAATTGTGACATTTTACAGTCCAAAAACTGCCGTTTGTAGCTACATTTTGGGGGCGCACCGGGCGGAACTGCTGGCAATTACTGGCAGCAACTTCAGGAGGATGGCATTACGACTTAATGCCAGCGAGCGGAGCAAGCGAGCTTGAAAATTTTGACATTTTACGGTAAAAAAAACAGCCGTTTGTAGCTATACTTTTTCGCTTTGGAAATTAAGGGGGGACGCCCGGTGAGCCCCTCCCCCTGGATCCGCCACTGGTAGTCAAGGGTGTCGGTTTATGTTCATGACTGGGGGGGGGGGGGGGAGGTATATGACCAGCGAGGTGGCGTCGAAGTGACCAAGCGGGGGAAGGATGTCCAAAATCTATCTAAATAGTAAACGCTGTATAGAATACTAGTAGATATGTATAAAATCAGTGCTGCCAGAACCAGGGGTGCGAATTGTTTTTGCCCACGATTTTTTTATTTATTATTTTTTTTTTTTGCCCTGGTGCAAAATCAAAAAAATCAAAAAATAAAAGAAATGAAAAAAGAATTATTTAGCGTCCGGCGTTGAGGTCGCCCGCAGACTGATTTTTTTTTTAAGGGTCTGAAGGGGGGTGCGTTCGCACCCAACGCAACCCCCCTGGTGACGCCCATGTTAGCAACACTACATAGCACCCATCATCAGTTCCACGTGTAAGTGAGTGACAGCATGTCCCCTCTCTGCAAGTCTTGTTTAAGACATTGAGCACTGTTGGTGTTGTTTTTCTGGCCAAGGCTCTTTTTTTATTTGCACAATAACGATTGCACCTGCAGATACTGTACACCCTGCAATGTATAAACATCAACATTTTGTTATCAGACAAATGTTAACTGCATAAATGTGTAACACTTTTGAGAGCTAATTGGCTGCACCTGTGAGATGTGTGCAATCACAGTGCGTCATAGCATCACTGCGTAGTAGAGTGCATTAACCAATTTGACTCATTGCTGCTACTGTGTACACGCTATCCGTCACTCCCCTCCTCACAGGGATGCCAACCTTGAAAACGGCTCTGCAGAATTCTGGTGACTGAAAAGCCTATTTTTGGTGGAAAACACTACTTTTACTTTTATTGCAATGGACGTGTGAAGTAATGACATTAAAAACAAACAAATGAACAAGTAGTGTTTTTCATGAAACCTGCAGTATTTTTGGAGAAAAATCAGTACTAAATACTACTACCCTAACTGTAAGTTAGGCAATTATCTTGTGATGTTTTTCCCTAAGCACACACCAGCCTTAGCTGCAGTACACCTGTCGCCAGGCTCTCTAGTTCTGACGATGTGATAAGGACCTTCGTTTGTGTTCATTTCCACTGATTCATTGTCGTCGTCAAGGTCAACCCATTCCTCAAACTCTTTGTACCACGTCTGAATGGATAGGTCATCAATCTTGAAGATGTGCGCGAGTGAATTTTTCGGCTAAATGAAGCTCAGATTTAGTTAATTATTCAAATTCATGAAATCCTTCCGTCGAGATGTTTTTATACAAACTGATTGCAAAACTGTCCTACATCGCCGTAAAAGAGCACTTATTATTGATCAGTGTTTCAGTAGTAGCCATGATACAGGAAATAAAGCAAATGCGACACTGAAAATTTATAATAACTGAAGCTTCACCAAGTTACGCTGAAAATGACGTTATGTTCACTTTATCAGAAAACTGATCTCGTCAACAAGCATTCAGATTGGAAAGTTTTGTGGCTTCACAAGGTTTGAATGAACAATTGCGTGGAGTTTGATATAAATTGCGTTATTTATATTAAAGAAAGAATTGATTTCGTCAACACAGCATGAGCATTCAAAAAATTAAAAAAAAAATCTGTTACTCTCGAAGAGAAATAGGATTTGATGCTTTGTACCAAAGTCTTCAAAATTGTGATTTAATATGTGACCCTGCATCACAAAATCAATAAAAAGTCACCGACATCGAGTTTTAGTTAAGGACAGATTCTGAATGACCAGACCCTAAGCTTTGAAATGATGTATAACTCAATTCAAATAGACTCTCCTAACCTATCTAAAAATTAGAAAGAAAGCACACACTCTCGAAAAATGTGAACTGAGAAAAGAGGCTCTGAAATACAGAGTCTATTCAAGCAGTTAATGTTAACCAAGCCGTGCTAGCTATGCGATGAATGGGACAAAAAACAGAATATAAACCACCGTAGCAACAACATTAAATGGATTAAAAACAACATTAAATGGATTATACTAGGACAATGATCATTGTCCTACTATACACTACACTGACGATGGACCGAGGCGGGTTGAAATTGTGTGAATAAAAACCTTCTTGTTGGATTTACAGATGGCGTATTTGAGACTCATTCTTCTTATAATTATATATATATATATATATATATATATATATATATATATATATAGAGAGAGAGAGAGAGAGAGAGAGAGAGAGAGAGAGCGAGAAGGGGTCCCGACCGTGTACAGAACCAGTGTAGCTCCTTCATTATTTCTTCAGTGCGAGGAGCTAGTTCAATGTACATGTAGTTTATTTCAAAGCTTTCGGTCTTTTTAAGACCTTCATCAGGGCTGTGAAATGATACATAAAATGACTCACTGGTATTAACACGGCAGCACTCGTTGTATATATAAATGCGTACTGCCTTGAGGCTATGGAAGTTATAACAAATAATATATATATATATATATATATATATATATATATATAAATTGGTACTGTTTAGGTGCTATTGAAGTTTCAAAATTCAGATATAAATATCATCAAATATTTTGATGCACATATTAAAAGCTGAGTGGACAAAAGGGTAAAAGAATTAAAATCCTCAAATCTCGCAGGAAAAGTAAGGAAACCACCGATACGATCAAATCAAAGTTTGTTTCACAATTATCACGGATAAGTCCAAGGTACAACTGTAAAGACACTGAAATGAAACACAGCCATTTTGCCTCTTTGATTACTGTGGCTAACATTACTCGTGGTATGTGTGTACACATTTGCTGTTATTATCGTTTAAGATATGGTTTACAGTTATAATGAAGAGGGTACTGACGTATGTAGCTGGCAGATCTAATTTATCTTAAATGTTACATAGGCAATACCCAAGAAAGACCCAAAATTTAAATTTGTCAATTTAATTCCGAAAGAGTAGATCCGTCGGTCGCTGCTGCCCTCGGGAGGACTTTTAATTGTAAAAAATGAACAATGTCAGTCGATTGATTCCTCGCAGAGCACTATTGCTCGAGGGAAATAAGACGACGTGCATACTTTCCTCGGGAAAGACTCTTAATTATTTCCCATGCAAGCAAAACAGATTGCAATTAAAAAAAGACATATATACGGCAGACGTGATAAAAGGAAACATGAAGATGACAAAAACTGAAACGACGGAGGGAGGGATAGCTAAATACAGGTATATACACCATTCTATAAGCTTACTCTTTATAGAATTATTTATCTGTCTATGTATTGTACAATGGATATACTCTGTATGCTCTTAGTCTTAATGTGATTGCATATTTATTATCTGAATATATTATATATATATATTTATAGGAAGTGTAGGGGATTCAACATCTTTCGTTCTCGAAGGTATGGATGTCATGAAAGCATCTTTTTTTATTCTCACCCTGACCCTAATATTTTATTATACAGTGAATCATGAATTACAGGATGTCGCCCAATATGATTTATGCAAATAAATTGTCACCGAATATTGAAAAGTGAAAACATATATATTTTCAGTAATTCCTTAGATAGACATTCCAGGCTATGTTGTATTCAACACTATGAAGTCTCGTCTATTAGATTTTTAGGGGTTCGTGTTGATGATAAAAATACAAATATTTCACTCTTCATTTATTTTTATCGTTATGGCAACGTACATAACTATCCCACGAGACAATCCAATGAATTTCATCTTCCATTACTGAGAACTGTACATATTCAAAATACATTCGTTTATACTGGACTCAGATTTTGGATTAGCTTAGATAACAGTTGAAGAGAATCTGTTAAGTTAATTACATTCAAATATATAGGTATACTGAAGAGTATTTGCTTTCCACATATACCAATTAATCGTTTTGTTTATGAAAAATCCTCCATATTTTCACCTGTCCTTGAGATTGAGTAGCGTGTCCACAGACCTCTTCCATTCCTTTCCTCTTCTTTTCCTCTCTCCGTACTTCCTTGCTCATCTTTCCTCGTTCTTCGTTGTCCAGTAAGTGTGCATGCTTATTTCTCCTCATTTTTTTTTTATTTCAGTGTTTTGTTGTTGTTGCTGTTGTTGCTGTTTTGAGTGACCGCGTGTATGTCTTCTCTGTTGGTCACATTTTCCTTGTATACACGGCCAAATTTGGAGAGAAACTTCAATTGATTTTAGCAAGCTCCGACGTCCAGCTTCAAGGAAAGGTTCAAAATGAACTTTTCAAGGTTCACTTGGTTTCTTGTTATGATGCAAGAGTGATTTTGATGCATATGTCCCAATTTTATACAAACATATATAGTATAGTATAGTATAGTATAGTACAAGGACAGTACAGATACATATACATGTATGTTTGCGTATTCATACGGATGTTCTCCGACTTGACAATCTCAGAATAGGTGTAAGGAAAACTCAGGGGATCTTCAATTTTGCGTTTCCATACACCTGCGCATATTACTATCATACTCTGTTGTTGTCATCTCTATAACTATTGTCAATCATCCTTATCATCATCATTTTCACATCGCCTTGCAACAATATACGATTTTTTACTAATTGTCTACAATACCGCTTCTTGTAGATATAGGTTTAACAGCTACAAGGTACCGAAGAGCTATTCTTTGCACGTTCCGTATTTCCTCTGATGTTTCTTGAGGTCACACGGAGCGAATCCAAACCAATAATGATCTAAATGAAATAGCCAAGAATGAAATCGCTAAGTTGGGTCTTTATCCTTTTAGCTATAAAGCAGTGAGATCATGCAAAGTACCTGATTGTTCGGAAACGCAGACACGTTAGCATCGAAAGAAGGGGTTGATGGCAGGGGACAGACAGTACATTTCGAATAACACATCACTTCCAGGGCCACCGAAACCTAGCTACCCACCAATTGCCTACTGCAGGATGTCACGGTCATCCGATGGTCACAACGTTGTGTAATCATGAATCGATAGAGAGCGAAATCCAGCACGTGACTTGTCGTTCAACAAGCAGAGGAAAAAATACAGGTTTTCCCGTTCATTTTTTAAACGTTTTTCATTCAATTTGATAGATTTGTGGTTCAATTTCCTCCCGAGATATCGCGAATATGCCAATCTTAATTTCAAAGTCGTCTTTTGTCGATCATTTTCGAACAAAGTCTATTCAATTTAGTCATTTGTCACACATTTTCGTCATTTGCAATTTAGATTCGTCCGTCACACTCGCTGCACACATAATAGCAAAAACAATTTCATCTTTTAGCGATCATATTCGTCAAATTTGCCTTGAAATTTGTCTCATATCTTTTCTGTTGTGATTTTTTGGTTGTTTAATTTTTCCTGCAACCGTTCAATTTTTCCACATTTAGGAGTAACATACACACATGTGTACCGTACCCCCGCACACACAAAAAAAACACAAACATGCACACACACGCACATACACACCCCCCCCCACACACACACACACACAAACACACACATAAACACACCCTACTCACCAGTGGCGTACCGTTCGTCAAGACATTGGGGGGGGGTGCACCTCGTGGAAAAGTAATTATGAGGGTGTGTATGTTTGTGCGTGCGTGCGTGTGTATGTATCTGTGCGCGTGTGTGCGTGCGCTGTCAGTCTGCAAATTTAATGGGGACTACAATACATATTGGAATGTGATACATTGCACAGCGCAGTCATTGAGCAACATTGTAAGTTTTCCTTACATGGATTATGGAATGACGGTGTGAAATGACAAATTACTGGCAGCAACATCAGGAGAATTGCATCACAATTAAATGCAAGCGAGCGAAGCTAGCGAGCTTGAAATTTTTGACATTTTACAGTCCAAAAACTGCCGTTTATAGGGGTATATCTTTTTGCTTTGGAAATTCAGGGGGGCGCACCGGGCGCAACTGCCGGCAATTACTGGCAGCAACATCAGGAGAAAGGCATAACGATTATATGCGAGCGAGCAGAGCGAGCGAACGTGAAAATTTTGACATTTTAAAGTCCAAAAACTGCCGTTTGTAGCTATATCTTTTCGCTTTGGAAATTGAGGGGGGCGCACCGGTCGCAACTGCTGGTAGTTACTGGCAGCAACATCGGGAGAACGGCATAACGATTAAATGCGAGCGAGTGGAGCGAACGAGCTTGAAAATTTTGACATTTTAAAGTCCCCAAACTGACGTTTGTAGCTATATCTTTTCGCTTTGGAAATTCAGGGAGGGGGGGGGGGGCGCACCGGGCGCAACTGCTGGCAAGTACTGGCACACTGTAAAAACATCGGTGTTAGATTTAATACCACGGGTGTTAAATCTAACACCGATCAAACTTCAATAAAGGACCACACCCACAGGTGTTAAAAATGCTCTGTGATGGTGTTGAAAAGTGTTCACCTTACACTTCGTGGTGTTAATTTGACACTGTATCTGGTGTTATTTTGACACTGTACTGGTGTTAATTCAAAAATGACACCACATGGTGTTGATTTGATATTTGTTGGTGTTAATATCAATGGTTTAACACCCGTCCAGCTTCAATAAGAGACCACACCAGCTGGTGTTACTGTGGTGTAAATTTATTTCACATTTTTTCAAAAATCTAGTATTTTAATGTAAAATTCTTGATCGCCTTGTTTAAATTAAAAATCAACAAGAAGTGCAGTTACTAAGAAACTCTTCAAAAAACAGTTTAAAATTTGGAAATGACACCCGGAGGTGTTAATTTAACACCATAAATGAGCACCGAAAATTTAACACCTGCTCGGTGTTCACTATTTAACACCGGACTTTTTGCAGTGCAGCAACATCGGGAGAATGGCATAACGATTACATGCGAGCGAGCTTGAAAATTTTGACATTTTACTGTCCAAAAATTGCCGTTTGTAGCTATATTTTTCGCTTTGAAATTTAAAGGGGGGCGCACCGGGCACAACTGCTGTCAATTACTGGTAGCAACATCAGGAGAATGGCGTAACGATTAAATGCAAGCGAGCGAAGCGAGCGAGCTTGAAAATTTTGACATTTTGCAGTCCCAAAACTGCCGTTTGTAGCCATATTTTTTCGCTTTGGAAATTAAGGGGGGCGCACCGGCGCAACTGCTTGCAATTACTGGCAGCAGCATCAGGAGAAAGGCATAACAATTAAATGCGAGCGAGCGGAGCGAGCGAGCGTGAAAATTTTGACATCTTAAAGTCCAAAAACTGCCGTTTGTAGCTATATCTTTTCGCTTTGGAAGTTGAGGGGGGGGGGCGCACCGGTCGCAACTGCTGGCAGTTACTGGCAGCAACGTCAGGAGAATGGCATAACGATTAAATGCGAGCGAGTGGAGCGAGCGAGCTTGAAAATTTTGACATTTTACAGTCCAAAAAAAAAAGCCTATTGTAGAGCATTCTTTCGCTTTGGAAATTAAAAGGGGGCGCCCGGTGCGCCCCCCCCCCCCCCACCGCCTGGATCCGCCACTGGTAGTCAAGGGTGTCGGTTTATCTTCATAATTGGGGGAGGTATGACCAGCGAGGGGGCGTCGAAGTGACCAAGCGGGGGAAGGATGTTCAAAATCTGCACTTTAGAGCATCCCTTAATTGTGTTTGTGTGTGTGTGTGTATATATATATATACAAGGAAAAGTTAGGAAATAGCCCAGGTCAAGTCTTATTATTGGCAATGCAAGGTATTTCAATATAGACTACTTGTAGCATGTAAAGCAACACTGCAAAATCAATGATCTAGCTTTGATATAAGGAAGCGTAAGGTACAAAGGTGTACATTGTACATCACATTGCGCAACATTGCAGCGACTCTTTTTGCCGTTCGGATGTTACTGCGCACATCCTGCTTATATTCAGAATGCCAACCAGGAATCACGCTGAATCACAATCTTTTGTCGGCCCCGGGCTTTTTGAACAATGTTTCACACTATATACCTCTTTAATTATGGCTAAAATAAATCTTAGAAAAATATCTTATTTCTTGATCACCCTTTCATGTCGATTTTCACATGCCCCCCCCCCCCCGTAGTTACGCCACTGCTACTCACAACACACGGAGACAAACATATCTACTGTCAAACAAACAAAAACAGTGATCCACGATTTCCAGACAAATTTACATGTGTGTAGAGTTGAAGCTCATTTTAATGTATATAAAAAAAGACATATTTTTTGGCCGTCTATCATTTTGAATAAAGTTTGTTTCATGTAATAATATAAAATCAGGAAGTAAACAAGCTCAAGTCCAAAAGTTGTCACGACATGATTAAAGATCGTCTTTACTGTTTTTAATGTTCTCTGACTGCCGTTTATCCTTCAATCTCCTGTGTGTATATATATATATATATATATTGTCAAGCAAACTGTTTAGGAGTAATATCTACTGATCCCAATACCGGGAGGTGATGAAGGCTTATGGTGATGTAAGTGAGGTAATGCAGGTGATGCAAGTGAGGTGATGCAGGCTTAGAATTAGTTCACCCTCACACTAAGATACCAATGCTATCCGACGAATTTGTTTGAAAAAAAATATGAAATTGTGTGAACAAAGACGAATTTGATTCTTACATTCTCCAGTGGATGGGCGGCGGGGACGAATTTCAATGATAATCGACGATTTTGAATGCGATGTCTTTGAAAATGGTTGACGAAAATCGAAATACTATAACGATTGACTAAATTGAAGCTAGGATTTGCATTCTGTGAATTTCTCGGGACGAATTTGAATGAAAAATCTTTGAAATTGAATTTTAAGAGTGCGAAAATGGACTAGATAACCTATATTTAACAATCAGGTTGTTTAAATTCTAGTCGATTTAATCAGTTTTGGGGGGCATTTTGCGTTCAGATTTGACTTCCACGCTTACAAATTGGATTTGCATATCTTTCATAGATATTTCCAACTTTAAAATTACTGTTAGCAGTGCTTGCTTGTACGGCCATCCTTGCAACGACTAATTTAAGTCAAAAGGAGAACATAACTACGGATTTTTTTTAGTTTTTATGTTTTGTCTTATTGTAAAGACATTGTCTGCATTAAGTTCGTTTGAATATACAAACGTCAAATTGTACTCAGTTTTCTTTATATGTAAATGTCATTTGCATTGTATATTTTTGTCGGAAATGAAATAATAATGAAATGAAATAAAATGAAAATGATTTGATATCATAGAAATAACAGGAGATCTGTTCAAGCCATACTTAGTAGCCGCTTGTAGGGTCTGCTTCGTTTAGTCTTCATCTTTCATCCTATTGATACCTGGATGCCTGGGTATTTAAACAATTACAACTCAAGTATCGGACTATATTTCCGAAAAAACAAAATTTTAAACCTCCCCCTTGGCTAAATTTCAGCGCTTTAGAATGTTTAATTTTGAAATATTCGTTCGTTTATAGTGTTACGAAGTGAATATTGAGTGTGAATGGCTTTACCCCTTCGTGTTTTATTTTGTGTATGAGCCGGCTTTCTCTCCATTTCTTCCGTAGGAATAAATAATAAATAAAGTGGATCAAATTAAATAACATTGCGAAACCTTCAGAATGGAAAATCTGATCGTGGTAAAATCTGTTAATTTATGTTCAGCAGCTTCATCTTGTAATCTTGTCTGTTGAAAAAGTATAACTTGGTCAGTGTGTTTTTTAAGACCACAGAAAACATTGCACTCACAAACTATGACAGCAAAAAAGATCCTTAAGAAGCACAAATAAGAATCACAAACGAAGGTAATCTGAGGAATGGTTTATTTAGCAACTACATGTACTCTAAAAACAATTATCTAACTAGCGAATTAATCCAATAGATTATCTTAGAATGTAAATGAAACAAATTCCGTTTATTTCAGAAAGGGTAACTCAGGTGAATTAAACGTCACTAGTGACATATTAACCGATAGATTTTCTTTTTGCGAAAAGCACTCAATTAAAATTGTGGGTGTTACAATCGTTTCCCAGCTCTCTTGGAACGAATACATAGGAGTATTATCCTGTACACAAAATAGCGGTATACATAAAAGCTGATTTTCTTTTTTTAATCTGAACGATCCCTGGTCATTGTATGCAATTCTGTACAACTGCCTCATGTTTTATTTTCAATTATTGTGTGGGCAAACTGGAGCATTACTAAAGTGAACACATTAGTATAACAAAAAGAAGAAGTGTTAGTCAGATTATTTCTTTTTCTACACGTTTATCTCATATGAAGCTTATATTTTATCACACACCTTAGAGGTAATATATACATATATTTATATATATATATATGTGTGTGTGTATGTGTGTGTGTGTGTGTGTGACCCTGCACCTCACAACAAACAAAAAGTCGCCAGGCATGAATTTGTAGTTAAGACCATATTCTGAAAGAGCAGACTTTAAGCATTGGAATGATGTATAACTCAAATCAAATGGACTCTCCTAACCTATCTAAATATGGGAAAGAAAGCACAAACTCAGGAAAAGTGTGAACTGAGAAAAGAGCCTCTAAAGTACAGTGTCTATTCAAGCGCTTAATCTTTACCAAACCATGCTGGCTGTGCGATGAATGGGACAAAAAACAGGAAGTAAACAACCAGAGTAACAACAATGAAGAGATTATTAGATTAAACCGAAATTAAACATGTCTCATTAACGCATTCTGTCCATAACTAATGCTAACTTTCAAAGCAGTAGCACTATCCTTTCAAAAGTTATTACAGTTGAAAGTGAAGAGTATGGACAAGGTTGCTCAGAAATGAAAAATAGATTCTAAAGACACACATAATCACACTATTCAACCAAAAATGTTCGAGATAAACTGCTCAAAAAACACACTTTTCTGCCTGCTTTATGATATCAAATTTTAGCATAATGTAAAAGAAGACCCGCTCTTTCAGAAAATATGAAAAAGTCAAGTTCGGCTAGGTTGACCCATTTCACTTACTTTCAGTCCTCACGCAAGATGTGCGACTTTATGTTCGTTTTGAGGTGCACGGTCACATATAAATATATATTACCTGTAAGGTGTGTGATGAATATAAGCTATATACATATATATATAGTATATACTACAAGCAGGCAGATTCAGGTACAGTTACGCAATAAATCAAATTCCTCATTGTTACACAACATATTTCTCTTAACTTGAATATCCACACAATTCAACTCCCCATTCGACAGACTATCACCTCTTGAAAACAAAACTGTTTCAGAAATCACTCAGACACAACGGACTCGATGTCTGAGAAAAACTACTATGAATTAAATCAGTATGCTTCATTTTCTCCTTTAGGGCACATTTCAGAAAGTACTTGCTATTGACATAATAATGTGACCAATTTTCCCCCCAGTTTTGATCACTCTTGAACTACATTCAAAATGTTAACTGATTTTACACATCCTCTTTTCTTTCTACTAATGATTATAAAAGGACAACTATTTGTATATTATCACACCCACACAAGGCAAATTTTAAACCTTACAACAAAAACAGAGCACATTTAGAATTCACACTGTCTTGCACTATCTCACTAAGTACACACATGAAGTCACAGCGACTTCATCTAACCTCATAGCCCAAAACCTATCTGCATGTTAATACACACAAAGTAAAGCTCTGCTGATGATGACAGTCTCCTGTATTTTGTCCTTTGTTTTACGTATATTATATTCATTTTTATATAGGTTCACAACAGTAGTACTTAAGAAAACTCCGTGAAAGACGTTAATGTTCGGAACAATTGTATCCTTTATCTGGTGTTTGTTTGTTGTTTGCCATTTTCTTCTCTGTTGTCGTGTTTGAACATATCTATCTTTTCATTTTTTTTTTGAAGCGCCTTGAGCACCGAAAGGTGGACTTGTGCGCTATACCAGTAGCCATTATTATTATTAATATTATTAATGGCAAATCTTATTTTGAAGATGGTATAAATCAAAATAAAAGATGTGTTGTCATTGGTAGCGCGTCCATAGTAATATGCGCACATACACAAGTAGCGCATAAAATAGGACGTCACAAAGAATACTAAGAAGGCAGGGAAAATACAAGAAGCGCACAAGATAAGAAGTCACAAACAGCACTTGAAAGCGGGGAAAACATGTCACGATGGAAGCTAGCAGAAGATCGCAGATAAGGAAGAGGGAGAAAAAATAGGAACGAAGATAACAATAGAAATACACAGAGGCAGAGAGAAGGGGGAGAGAGGAAAAAAAAGAGGGAGTAGATGGTTATTCCTTTACGGGGAAAGAATGGAAAGAATCATTAAGTCTATTTGGGTTACAGGCATCCAAGGCGATGGATAAGCTGTTCCTCGCGTACTTTGCGGATTTCGTCTGTGCCACAATGGCAGGTTATCATCACGCAGATGGTGTGCCCCGGCAAGTTGAAATGGTAGGTTACTGGAAGTCCGGATGTTTTCAGCCTGATCGATCGAAAATGTTTGTTGTGCAATCGGCTAGTCTCCGTTCAGTTTCGCCTATGTACATTTTGTGGCAAGCTGTACATTTGATCACGTAAATCACATTTTCGGTAGTACAGGAGAAACGATCACGGACAAACCAGGTGTATTTTGGTCCTTTGGCGTTTGTTGCCCCATCCACGCGGCTACACATGTTACACCTTCTCCTTCTACAGGGTTGGGTACCGTCTGCATCAGAGTTTGCCTGGGCCTTCATTTTTTTGTGGACCAGCAGATCCCGCAGATTCCGGTCCTTCTTGTATGCTACGAGAGGAGGATCTTTGAAGATTTGCTAGGTGGTGGCATCCTCTTGTAAGATGTGTGTGTTGTCCATAATGGTGGAAACGAAGTTTTCCGTTGATGAGTGATATGTGAGAACTAGTGGTACTCTGTCTTTGTTTGTGTATGTGCGCATATTATTATGTACGCGCTAACAATGACGACGCATCTATTACTTTGATTTATACCATCTTCAAAATAAAATCTGTCATTGACTTGACAAAGCCCTATGGGCGAAAATTCGTTAGAACAACATCTTTCACGGAGTTTTCTTAATTACTACTGTTGTAAACCAGTATCTTCTTAGACTCCGAGCAGAAACCTTATGGACAGCTTCGTAACAAAATTGAAAGTTCCTATTTCGATTTGCATCTTTAACTTTTTCGCATAATTTGTATCAAGATGTAGGTGCACTTTCGTAAAGATATAGTATAATGAAAAATATTAACAAAATATAACAAAAGTGCCACCCAGCCCGTAGCCAAGACAAATCGAAAAGCATGTTAATGTACACAATAAACACATCTGGCAATCAGATCATCGAGAAAAGGCGACAGAAATCGTTTGACTTCTGTTTATATAACAGTTCTTTCGGTTGGTCTTATTTCTTGGACTCAAGGTCTTTGGGTCAGCTTACACAGATGCGGGAGTCCTCCTTTCTTTCCAAGGGGAACCAGGCAATCAGTCGCTTCCCATTTCTTTTCGTTGAGCCCGCGTCCATTCACATAAGCACATCTCTGTTTTCCACTTTGAATCCCAACTGTTTTTTTTTTTTTCGATACAGTATATAATAAATGAAGATGCGAAAGTATCTGTGCGCTCCAGCAAATCAAATCTTTAATACGAATTACCGGGATGTTTCTTTTAGAGTTACTATTCAAAAAAAAAAAGAAAAAGAGAAATAGAAGAAGAATTTATCCTTTCAAACTGAAAAAAAAGCACACTTATCCCGACAATACCACTAATGCTGAATTTTTAAACATTTAGTTATTTGGTCAAAAGTTGACAGTCATGTAATGGTATAACAAAAGATAGTTTTGCTTAGTTTATTCCGATCATTCGCCTATAATAATATTCGCGCATAAGTGGAACCGTCGTAACGCCTCACACGTTTTTGCCTCACATTAATCAAAAGAGTACATCAGTTAACTACTTCTGAATGAGATCCGAACACTTAGCAAAACTATGACTGCAGAATGGGAAAGCCTTCCAAGTAACAGTATGTACATATATATATATATATATATATATATATATATATATTACACGGTGTTTGATGTTTAAATGTTGTTGTTATACATTGTCATTGTAGATTCCGAAGAAGGTCAATTAGCCCGAAAGCCCAATTAAAGGGGTTGCTACTCAACATCACAGCCACGTCTCACGTACAAGTTTTGCTGGCAATATATATATATATATATATATACTGTATATATATATATATATACAGATATGGATGTATAGATATGAAGAGTTTGTTCGCAAAAACCGATAAGTCCATATTTGCCAAATGGAGATATTTGCGATTAAAGGTCAACAAAAATAAAGAGAATAATAAGAAAATGTTTGCTTCTTTTGACCATAACTTCAAAAATGTACCTTGACATGTAGTGACCAATATATCATTTAAAAGGTATTATTTTGTACTTTATGACAGAGACCGAACTTCAAAATCTTCAAAAATGGACTCATTGGTTTTTGCGAACAAACTCTTCATATGTATATATATATATATATTTATATATATATATATATATATATATATAGGTATATAAATATATATATATATATATCCTCTCATTTCCCTAAATATGAATCCATTGAACGTGCATAATACATTTTTTAAAATGATGTTTATGTACATAATCATGTGTAAGTTATCCCTACTGGACGTCCCAGTCAAGCTTTTCATAGCTTATGACGATCCACACAAAATGTATAATAACATATTTAATGTACAAACTAGGTGCATACTTTATGAATAATGTATGTATATATGCATTTTGTGAATAAATCAAAATCAATCAATCAATCAAATATATATATATATATTTAAAATAAGTTGTCCACGTGCTGGCGTGATAATATGTGACCCTGCACCTCAAAACAAACAAAAAGTCGCCAGACATGAATTTTTAGTTAAGACCATATTCTGAAAGAGCAGACTTTACGCTTTAAAATGATGTATAACTCAAATTAAATGGACTCTCCTAACCTATCTAAATATTGGAAAGAAAGCACAAACTCAGGAAAAGTGTCAACTGAGAAAAGAGGCTCTGAAGTACAGTGTCAAGCGCTTAATCTTTACCAAACCGTGCTGGCTGTGCAATGAATGGGACAAAAAACAGGAAGTAAACCACCAGAGTAACAACAATGAAGGGATTATTAGATTAAACTGAAATTAGGCATGCCTCATTAACACATTCTGTCCATAATTAATGCCTACTTTCAAATCAGTAGCACTATCCTTTCGAAAGTTATTAGAGTTGAAAGTGAAGAGTGTGGACAAGGTTTTTCAGAAATGAAAAAGGGATTCTAAAGACACACCTAATCACACTATTCTACCAAAAATGTTCGAGATAAACTGCTAAAAAAACAAACTTTCCTGCCCGTTTTATGAAAACAAATTTTAGCATAATGTAAAAGAAGATCCGCTCTTTCAGAAAATATGAAAAAGTCAAGTTCGACTAGGTTGATCCATTTTACTTATTTTCAGTCCTCACGCAAAATCAGTGTGTGTGTGACTTTATGTTCGTTTTGAGGTGCACGGTCACATATCATCAAAAACAAAAGTGAAACCTACTTCATGCTGTATTCACCAACAGTTTATTTCGGCACACAATTTTTCGAGCGATTCGCCCCTTCTCAAGTGTTGATACTTGAGAAAGTAATTAATTGTTATTGTTTTCTCAAGTGTTGATACTTGAGAAAGTGATGAAGTGTTATTGTTCTCTCAGTATCAACACTTGAGAAAGAGCGAATCGCTGGAAAATTTGTGTGCCGAAATAAACTGTTGGTGAATACAGCATGAACTTGGTTTCATTTGTGTTTTTGATGATATATATATATATATATATATGTGACCCTGCACCACAAAACACACAAAAAGTCGCCAGACATGGATTTGTAGTTAAGCAAGATTCTGAAAGAGCAGACTCTAAGCTTTAAAATGATGTATAACTCAATTCAAATTGATTCCTAACCTATATAAATATTAGAAAGAAAGCGCACACTCTGGGAAAGTTTGAACTGAGAAAAGAGGCTGTGAAGTACAGGGTCTATTCAAGTGCCTAATCTTTACTAAGCCGTTCTACCCGTGCCATGAATGGGACCAAAAAACTTGATGTAAATCCCTGTAGCAACAACAATAAAGGGATTATCAGATTAAGCTAAAATTAAGCATGCTTAACTAACATATTATTCTGTTCATTATAAAGTTCAACTTTCAAAGTAGTAGTATTATCCTTTCAAAAGTTATTAGAGTTGAAAGTGAAGGGCGTGCAAAGGATTTTAAAGGATTTAAAAGGGGCATCTAAGAAAAACCTGATCACACTACTTTACCACAAAAAGGGGTTGTAGAAAATCTGCTGAAAACCCACTTTCCAAATCAATTTATGATCCCAAATGTACGGATAAGTTGGATGTTAGCATGTTAGCATGGAGATAAGGTAGATGTTAGCAATTATAGGCCTATTTCTTTATTATCTTGTTTGTCCAAGATCTTAGAGAAAATTATATTCAAAAGAACGATGAATTTTCTGAAAATGTATGGCGTTTTTACAAATTCGCAGTTTGGGTTCCGAATAAAGCATAGCACCTGTCACGCTTTGTTGAATTTTGTTGATAAAGTAGCACATGCTTTAGACAATCACTCTCATTTAATTGGTATCTTCCTGGACTTCTCCAAGGCCTTCGACACTATAAACCATGATATCTTACTCTACAAGTTGTCTCATTATGGTATACGTGGGAAGGCCTTGGAGTGGTTCAAGAGTTATCTAACTGATCGCAAACAATATGTTTTTCTGAACAATCATAACTCTGATGTGAGAAAATTTAAGTGTGGCGTGCCACAAGGTAGTTTATTGGGCCCGCTGTTGTTTATTGTTTACATTAATGATTTTTGTGCTTCGTCCGATGTGTTATCGTTCATACTTTTTGCCGACGATTCAAATGTATTTTACTCACATGAAGACCCAAATACTCTCGTGCAGACAATTAATTCTGAATTACAAAATTTATATGAGTGGATACGAGCAAATAAGTTGTCTTTGAATATCCAAAACAAAAAACAAAATATATGCTTTTTAGTAACACTTTAGATAATTTGAATATGGACGTTTGTTTTGGTGACGCTGTCTTAGAAAGTGTTTTCCATATAAAGTTTCTCGGCATTACAGTTGATAATAAACTCTCTTGGAAATTTCATATTGATAATGTCTGCAAGAAAATTTCACGTAATATAGGTGTTATTAATAGACTAAAATTTTCCATTCCTCAGCATTCTTTGTTTACATTGTATTCATCTTTGATATTACCCTACTTAAATTATGGAATTTTGGTATGGGGAAACACGCATCAATTATTATTGGATAGGGTTCTACTGTTACAAAAGAAGGCTCTTCGCATTATTTGTAATACCGTTCCATATTATAATACAGATCCTTTGTTCTTTGATAATAAGATTCTGAAAATTAAAGATTTGTTTTTATTTCAAATAGGGCAATTTATGTATACTTATAATAATAATTGCCTCCCGTTTATTTTTAACTCCATGTTTATGCTAACCGGACATACCATAGGTATCCAACTAGACAGTCAAATGAATTTCATTTACCTCTGTTAAGAACCTTGCTGGCTCAGCAGACTTTTATATATGTAGGTCCAAGATTCTGGAACTCCCTTCCTATGGATATAAAAAAGGCACCTTCATTGAACTCTTTTAAAAAGAGATTGAAAATGTTTCTTTTGAAGTTTTATAATGTAACCGAGTGAATTTAATTTTGTAATGTATTTCGTAAGCACGACATTGTCTTCTCTTCTTTCACTATAGGCTGCGTTCTCTTGAGGCATCGATCATTTTTACTGCGTGCTAGTATTCCATACGTGCTGTCGTCCTCACAGTTACAATCTCTTCCGCTGGAAAGCAGCTCGACAATGTATCACTTTCGAAGACGCTTGGCTAATTGTCTCTGTGGGCTTTCGCACTTGGTGATTGCATCAAAATGATCTAGGCTTTTCTTTCTCTCTCTCTCTCTCTCTCTCTTCCTCTTTTCCCTGTTTTTTGTTCCCTTTTTTCACACTTTTGCTTTCTTTTTTTTTTTCTATTCCCGACTTTCCCAGTTTCCCGCACTCTTTGTAGTTGTAAGCTTTTCATCCCCCTTATTTCCCCCTTTCCCTCAGAGGTACCCACATGATACAAGCATAGTCTTTTGAGTGAGTACCTCCACTTTTTTTCGAAGAATGTATATAGGGTGTATGTATCTTTTTTGTACTGATCGTGTAGACATGAACATGTTGTTAATCCTGTCTGGTTATGTATATTTCATTACTCGCATGTCAAACTCATAATATTGTTTCTTGTACATTCTGTTGGGGAAAAAAGTGAAAATAAAATTTGAATTTGAATTTGAATTTGATAATGTAGAAGAAGAATAGCTCTTTCAGAAAATATGGAAAACTAAAAACTGACTCGGTTGATCCGTTTCACCTTTTTTGAGTCCTCACATGAAATCAAGGGGTGTGACTTTTTGTTTGTTTTGTGATGCACGGTCACATATTATATGATATAATATATAATATATATATATATATATATATACACGTATATATATAAATACACGTTTCATATAATATTATATAATATATATAAATATGTATATACATATAATATATATATATATATGTGACCGTGCATCACAAAACGAACACAAAGTCGCACACACTGATTTTGCGTGAGGACTGAAAATAGGCGAAATGGGTCAACTTAGCCGATCTTGACTTTTTCATATTTTCTGAAAGAGCAAATCTTCTTTTACATTATGCTAAAATTTGGGGTCATAAAACGGGCGGGAAAGTGTTTTTTTTAGCAGTTTATCTCGAACATTTTTGGTAGAATAGTGTGATTAGGTGTGTCTTTAGAGTCCCTTTTTCATTTCTGAAAAACCTTGTACACACTCTTCACTTTCAACTCTAACAACTTTTGAAAGGATAGTGCTACTGCCTTGAAGATTAGCATTGATTATGGACAGAATGTGTTAATGAGGCATGCTTAATTTCAATTTAATCTGATAATCCCTTCGTTCTTGGTACTCAGGTGGTTTACTTCCTGTTTTTTGTCCCATTCATCGCACAGCCAGCACGGTTTGCTAAAGATTAAGCGCTTGAATAGACACTGTACTTCAAAGCCTCTTTTCTCAGTTCACACTTTTCCTGGACTTGTGTTTTTTTTTTTCCAATATTTAGATAGGTTAGGAGAGTCCATTTGGATTGAGTTATACATAATTTTAAAGCTTAAAGTCTGCTCTTTCAGAATATGGTCTTAACTAAAAATTCATGTCTGGCGACTTTTTGTTTGTTTTGTGGTGCAGGGTCACATATACATATCGCTGATTATTAAACCCACATTTCAGTTCAGTTCATACTCTCATGCGATTATGAGTGATCAGTTTCTTGGTACGATGGTAGATGACCTCATTGAGTGCATGCTCATTTGACATGTCTAATTTGGTTTTTTTTTTTTTTTTTGACTGATGTACAAATACACTTAAATAACGACAAATATATACACACAAACGAATAAAAAAAAATCTTTCTCGAGAGTTCGAAAAGACAGGCACTGGGTTAAGGCAAAGTACGCACCTGGCAGATTCTCAATCCAGTTTGTGTAGCCCACTATGGAGCCGTCCTCCCAGTGCCACTTGACTGCTGAAGACTCTTCGTTGAGACCAATCCAATAGACGGGATAGAAAGGATTATCGCCCCTTGACAGCTGAAGCCATATTCTGTGCACGAAATCGTTCTCTTCACTGTTCAGAATTGAAGCCTGTGGTACGAATTTTAAAGAACATGCTGTATATGTATTCGTAAGTTCTACAGTCACTTGTATATGATATAATGAGTACATATTTAGGTGATACGCTATCAGCGTATCACCTATTGTGATTGTCAAAATCTCTCTTTATTAGGTGATACGCTATCAGCGTATCACCTATAGAGATTGTCAAAATCTCTCTTTATTTTTAGGTGATACGCTATCAGCGTATCACCTATTGTGATTGTCAAAATTTCTCTTTTTAGGTGATACGCTATCAGCGTATCACCTATTGTGTTTGTCAAAATCTTCCTTTCTTTCTTTTTATTAGGTGATACGCTATTAGCGTATCACCTATTGTGATTGTCAAAATCTGTCTTTTTAGGTGATACGCTATCAGCGTATCACCTATTGTGTTTGTCAAAATCTTCCTCTCTTACTTTTTATTCTTCTTTCTTTCTGCCACATTTTGTGTCGTGAATATCTCAACATTGACATGATGGAATAACATGAAATTTTCAGTCAACATGTCTCATGACAATATCTAGCCACAATAAGGTTTTCATGACAGTAACATATCTATGATGTCATCTAGGCGCCATTTTGTGATTTTCGGACCATGTTACATGATCGATCATCAATTCATAACTAAAGGCCATTTCAGTATTATTTTCGGTGGACATAAAGTTCAGGTCACGCTCTATCTTATTTTTTAATGCTAATTACCTAGGACATCATTATGCGCGCGTACGCGCGCGTCAAACTTTTTAAAGGCTCAAAACAACTTTCCAATGTTAAGCGTTGCGCGCGTACGCGTCCGTTCGCGCGCAGTGCGCGTAAGCAACATGAAAATGCACATTTTTGACAGATTTGGATTCCTGATACATCAAGTAACAATATCCATTGATTTCCGATCAATTTTGACCTATAACAAAGGAATGCGCAGGCGTCAAAGTTGAAATATCGTGTGCGCGTCTATGTGGAAATATAGCGAAAAACATGTCTTTGTTTATTTCGCCATAGCTCTTTAAAACGTCTGATGACCCTATGTTTTTATTGCATATTACAAAAGCATATGAATTGGATATAACGTTTCAAATATTAATATTTCCATAAATACATTATGACGTCATCATATCATCATCTGAAATCAAAAAAGTGGAATTAATTTTTTTGAGGTACTATTTCTTACATTCATTTGCTCGTGTCTCTATTGTTTAAGCTCAATATCATCCCAAATTCAGATATGTTGTACTTTGAATATTTGCCTTTCAAGTCAATGTCATGGTTTTGAAATTTGATGACGTCATCATACTTTAAATTGTGATTAAAGGTAAAGACGCAAAATCGGACAAGTTTACATGTTATGTCTATGGGAGGTGATTTTTTTTTAAACCATGCATTGACTTGATAACGTTTAAGCACCTTTATCTCAGCTCATTTTGCTTCATTTCCTCTGAAACTTAAGTATGTTGTAGCTGAGACAATAAGCTTCAGTAATCATGCATTTTATTTTTCAAATCTCCTCATCAAGCTGACAATTTTGCAGTTTAAAACTGAAAATGAGAATGGAATGTGGACGAAACGATTCCTGATTCATCTTTCACATACATAAGTTTACGTTCCTCATATTTCCTCGTCGAGACGTATGGCCGAGTGGTTAAAGGCGACGTCTCAGAGACGTGAGGTTGTGCGGGTTCGAACCCCATAAGGCAAAAAAGTATATATATTTATATCTTTTACTTTTTTTTCCTTCAATGGAGTATTACACCTTCGTCCATGTAGAAATCATGTTCACATGTTAACACACCTATACGCACACACACACACACACACACACACACATATCCCTTTGTTTTGTGTTGGAGACCACATTGCTTCGACTGGAAACTTCGACTTGAAAATAGAAATGTTAAAATGAAGGTGACTCTCAAAATACCTTACCACCATGTTTGATTTCTGCTGTTTTATTTTTTTTTTGCAATATAAAGACCTATTGGTAAATATGCATTTACATAATCATCATGTCTAATCAACTTACTTGCACACGCCGACACACGCATGAATTTTTTCACTTGGTTGCATGACAGAAACAATTTCATCTAAATTATGTGGGACTGTATAAAGAATTGGACTTCACGAATGTTTCTCAATATTACTTCAAGTCGCTATTATACATCACTTTCGTTGTCGATCAATGAAAATGAGAATGGAATCTGGACGAAACGATTCCCGATTTATCTTTGCAACTGTATATTGGTCGATTCAACGCGGCCACTTGTGGGAAGTAGAATAGCGCCATCACAGTCAATCACCGTCGCGATAGTATATAGATTTAAGTTTCGCACACGATCTTCGGGAGAGCCGTGTGGCATAATCGCATTGCGCGCTGCGTGTTCATAATGGCCGGAATATACCGGAAGGCGAGAAGTTCGAGTTCCGCACTTTTTTTTCTTTTCTTTCTTTCTCTTTTTTTTCCGGCAGTTCAGCTTCACTCCGATGTCATTTATCGTATTATTTCATCAAGTATACGCAACCTCCTGAACACAGCTACTCTATTTCCCTTGTTTTGTATTGCAGTTTGGAGTTTGGATTTGCTTCATTGATTTTGCCACACGTAATGTTGTAAACTGCCCCTTGAAACATTGCCCTGCTTGCCACCTTTCTTTTTCTCTTTCCTTTTTCTCTACGTTTGTTCCTGTTACACTGTCACAGGACAGGTCGGAAAATAATTTACATAACTCAACTCGAGCAGGAATGGCGACTGAATTAATTAACTGTAGGCCAGGTGTATGGGGTCTTGCTCATCTCTTTGAAATTTCAGGTTGTTATTGTTTGACCCAATAACGGAATTATAGACAGGCAGGAAAGGAATGGGCTTGATATTGCTTTATATTAAGGTATTTTGGTGCGTATGACGGGGTTCTCCGTCGTTTATTTTCGTCATGGCTGTTTCACTAGTCGCCGTGTAGGTGATATGTATTGTGGGCATCTGGGACAATAGAACAGATCAGTAAGGGCCTATCAAACTGGAATCACTCTGAACAATGTGGTAAGCGTTCAAATTGATACATTATCCTTCTCCTTCAATGTCTTCAAAGTCAATCTTTCTTCTTCAAAGTCAATCACTACTGATCGAATTTCACAATATAATGGCACTTTCCACTGGTAGTTTAGGAAAAGGAAAGTTAATGCACGATGCAATCACACGTGCATGAGTGCTTCCATTGATTTCAGAGATGTCATTGTGATGAGGTAATATCAAAGTCAATCACTACTGATCGAATTACACAATATAATGGCACATTCCACTGGTAGTTTAGGACAAGGAAAGTTAATGCACGATGCAATCACATGTGCATGAGTGCTACCATTGATTTCAGAGACGTCATTGTTATGTGGTAATGAGACAATCATCTGCATCAAGACCGTATTCCCGTCTACCAATACAGTGCATGTTTAATGCGGGCACGTTTGTTATCCTGACGCGGACATTTTCTTATTTTTTTTTCTTTTTATTCTAGAATATTAGATTTAAAGGTGTTTCTCTCCCCTAACATGTGGCATGTGTGAGTGTGTGTGTGTGTGTGTTTTGATGTTCCGTGGCCGAGTAGTAGAACAGCGATTTAAGTTACGGTTTTAATGCATCTTGTCTAGCTTCTTTATCTAACATTCAAGTTGACGGTTTTTAAATTTGACATTGTCTATTTGTCTGTTTTTGCTCATAAAACACTGCTATAACATCTAATACATTTTCTTCACTTGTCACACGCAATGTTATGGATTGCAGTTGTGCAGTTTTCCTTTTGCCACCTCTCGTTTTTCTCTCCCCTTTCGCTCAGTTTGGTTTTGTATACTGCAAATGGGAATGATTACAATAACATAACCCAACTTGAAGTAGAAATGAGAACTGAATAAATTAACTCTATGCCAGGTGTATATAGCGTCTCGCTCATCTCTTTGAAATTTCAGGTTGTCATTATTCGACCAACGGAGTTGAAGACAGGCTTTATGTTGCTATAGAGGTATCTCGCGCCACATGAATGGAATGCATACGCTGTTTAGTATCAGTAATGAGAAATTATGGTATGCCTATGTAGGGATGTCATTGATTAGGAATTAATGAGACGATTAAGCACTCCTTCCACTTCTAACTGTCCCCTTTGAATGGGTGTCGATCACGTGTGATCGGCATAAATTATCATTCACGTATAAGCTTACGTTCAAAGTGTACTCTTGGTTGGAGGAGACCTATAGTTACATGGTTAAAGGCGCTGTCTCCTTCACTGGGGCCGTACGTTTGGCCCGTGAAATTTCAAATAATGAACCTCATAGGATGAGAAGCAAGAAGAGTTTTTCTTTTGCTCTTTTTTCTTTAATTGAGGTAATGCCACTTTCGTCCAGGTATAAATCACATTCTCATGTAAACAGACACACTTGCTCTATATCCCTTTGTTTTCTTTCGGAGGCTTCATTGGTTTTACTGCTGGTAAATCTCACAGGCTTGTATATAGCAGTAAGAGCTCTATGTTTTTTATGCATATTACAAAAGTTGACGGTTTTTAAATTTGGCATTGTCTGTCTATTTGTCTGTTTATGCACATAAAACACTGCTATAACATCTAATACATTTACTTCACTTGTCACACGCAATGTTATGGATTGCAGTTAATAATAATAATGGAGTCTTGTAATGCGCCATGTCTGTCACACAGTGGCACTCCTGGCGCAGAAAGGTAAGACCTCCTCCCACATTGCTTTATTTAGGAAAAGATCCCAATTGAAAGTTACTGAAATAAAAAGGTCTTGAGTTCCCTCTTGAACAGAGGGAAAGAGGTCTCCATTCTCAGTTTTAAAGGCAATGAGTTCCAGAGAGAAGAGCCAGACTGGGTGAAAGTTCTGTTGCCCCACGAGTGATGAGTACGGGGAACTTGAAGGGTGTGAGCAGTGGATGAACGAAGAAATCTAGTTGGTTTGTACTTATGGAATAGTTCCTGAAGGTAACTGGGTGCTGTGCCATGTAAAGAACGGAAAACCAGGATCAAAATCTTTTAGACAATTCGCTTGTCAACCGGAAGCCAGTGTAATTTATGGAGGACGTGAGAGATGTGTGAAGTTTTCCTCGTTAGAGTTACTAGTCTAGCAGCAGAGTTCTCGAGCAGCTGGAGGCGATGTATTTGGTAATCTGGTAGGTTTATCAGGATCCCATTGGCAAAGTCAAGACGAGAAGACATACGAGAGTGAACCAAGCATTCAGTTGTCTTAGGAGAGAGATACTTACGAATGTGCGATAAAATTCGCAACTGAAATCTCACTCCTCTGCAAACAGTGGAAATGTGGTCATTGAAAGTCATACCTGAATCAATGACAACACCCAGGTTACGGCATTTTTTGTTAGGGTGGATATCCAAGTCTCCAATTCGGATGGTAAGCAAAGGAGACACCTTCTCCAGATTAGATTCGGAACCGAGAAGAATGAATTCTGATTTACTGTCATTCAGTTTCAGATTATTCTGGGACATCCATTCCTTGACATCTGTTACACATTTTTCCAAGCAATAGATTGAAGAGGAGAGGTTTTCATCCGTAGGGTTAAAAGATATATACAACTGAAAGTCATCGGCGTCTGTGTGAAAATTGATGCCATAAGAACGGATGATATTGCCAAGAGGCTGCGTGTAAACAACAAACAGAAGTGGTCCACCTACAGACCCCTGTGGAACTCCATGTGAAAGAAGAGTTTGAGGAGAACAGACGCCATTAACAGAGACACGCTGATGTCTACCATGAAGGTACGAGCTGAACCACTGAAGTGCTTGTGATGTGACTCCAAAGGATTCTAACCTCTTGATCAAGACTGAGTGATGAACAGTGTCAAAGGCACCTGACACATCGAGGAGAACAAGTGCAGTAACTTTGCCCTTGTCCATTTCTCGCAGAATGTTGTCACAAAGACTCACCAAGACAGTTTCAACACTATGGTTACTCCTGTATGCTGACTGGTGGCTATCAAACAAGTGGTTATCGTCAAGATGTGCAGTGAGTTGATCAAAAGCAACACGTTCCAAAATTTTTGAGATGAAAGGTAGATTTGATATAGGTCTGTAGTTTTGAAGAGCATTGTGGTCCAGTCCAGGTCTCTTGAGTGCTGGTCGTACATCTGCAACTTTCAGAGCAGCAGGGACAACACCACTCTCAAAACTTGAATTTATGATATCAGTGATGGTAGGTACAACAAATGACAGAAACTTCTTCAGGAGATCAGTGGGCATTGGGTCAAGATTACACGTTTTTGTTGAAGATTTCTTTATAATAGATTTCACATCATCTGAGGTAACAGGTTTTAGCTGGTCTAGTGTAGAACAAGGAGTTGAAGAATGTATTGATGCTGAATGGACTTTGCTCGTGTCTGGCGTCAGACTGTCGCAAATTGCTGATATCTTATCCTTAAAACTGTCACTGAACTTGCCGGCCAGCTCATTCACATCATTGTGGTCAGGGAGCACACATGTTTTCTTTCGATTAAGAAGGTCATTAGCAAGGCGATACAATTTTCTTGAGTCCTTTGCACAGTCAGTAACCAAGTTTTTGTAGTATGCCTGTTTTGCAGATCGAATCAAAGACTGCACTTTCCCACGATAAGCCAAATACATCTGACGATGAACTTCAAGCCCAGAGGACCTCCACTGCCTTTCCAAGTTTCTCCGGACTCGTTTTTCCCGAGTGATATCCTTATTGTACCACTGAGTGTCTGTCCTAATGCGAACAGCCTTTGATTTTACAGGAGCATGCTTGTAAACAGTTTCAATAACTATGGAGTTGAAATGACCAACTAGCCTATCTGGGCTGTCACAGTTACTTTGGTTCACAATCTCCAACTTACAAAGATCGTTAGCGAATTTCAGAAAGTCGATTGATTTGAAATTCCTGTAAGTAATCGTCCTGGTTCCTGTCTTTGGTTTTTCAAAAGGAAAGTTGCACACGATGGCAGAGTGATTAGATATTCCGCTAATTACTGAAAGATTAGAAACTGTTGTATCATCAAAATCTCTCGATATCAGAAGGTCTAGAGTATGTCCATGTGTGTGAGTGGACCCACTCACATGCTGCTTCAGGCTGTGAGACTGCAAAAGGTCACTGAATGATGATGACTGAGTAGAGACTTCATCAACATGAATATTGAGATCACCACAAATGATGAGAAAGCCTGGTAATACGTTGTACTGGTCCAAGAGATGTGAAAATTCTTTGAGGAAAAGGCTGAATGGAGTATCAGAAGAGGGTGGACGATAAATCACAAGCAAATAAATAGAGCCAAGGTCAGTTTTAATATACGCCTGGAGCAATTCAAAAGACTTAAATTGCAATGAAGAAGCTTTCAACTGAAAACTTAGTTCACTTTTATAAAGGAGACCGACACCTCCCCCACGCCTGGCTAATCTTGGCACATGAGAAAAAGTATACCCATCAGGTGTAAGCTCTTTCGATAACTGCAGAGTCTCCTTCAGTAAGCCATGTTTCACATATTCCAAGAATGTCAATCTGATTGTCTTTTACAAATTCACTGACCTCACACGCTTTGTTTCTCACTGAGCGCGCATTTAGAAAACCAAAAGACACATTCCCTTCAGCTGTCGTACTTTTCCTTGCAGTAGAAAGATATTCTTCATTGTCGTTAGAAAGAGGAAATTTCACTCTACCTGCACGAGTCCCTCTCTTGGTAGCAGGTGTCCTATTAATTCCTAGAGATCTGATGTGTTTCATTAGAACAGATGGTATCCTTTTGTTCTGCGGAATCTCCTTTCCAATGGAGAGGAGTTCTTGAACTGAGTAGCAGCAGCACATACTTCCTTGGTTGAAATCAAAGGAATTTACCTTGAGGTTATGCCCACTCGACTCACACCCTTCATTCACTTTGAAAGATGAAGGCAGCATAACAATGGCAAAAGATGTGTGCAGATGCCAGTAGACTCCAGTAGAGATGAACTCCTTGGGTAATGGTCCAAGCATTGTAGACAGAGGAAAACCACAGATATGAAATCCCCAAAATTAGGCAGGTAACACTCCATCAAATATTGTGGCAAAGGTCTAGTAGAAGCCTGAAGTAGTAACAAATCATTCAGTAGAAAAATCTTGAAAAATGCAGGGTGGTAAAACAATCAAATGAAGCAAAGTAAGAGGAGGTCTAAACACAAGCTGCCACAGGACGCTAGGCAAGATCTAATATCTGAAGTTGTGCCGTTTTCCTTTTGCCACCTCTCGTTTTCCTTTCCCCTTTTCGGTCAGTTTGGTTTTGTTATACTGCAGATGGGAATGATTACAATAACATAACCCAACTTGAAGTAGGAATGAGAACTGAATAAATTAACTCTAGGCGAGGTGTATAGCGTCTCGCTCATCTCTTTGAAATTTCAGGTTGTGATTGTTCGACCAACGGAGTTGTAGACAGGCTTTATGTTGCTATAGAGGTATCTCGTGCCACATGAATGGAATGCATATGCTGTTTAGTATTAATAATGAACTTTTTCATGTCCCTCCCTGCCAATTATAGTGTGTTTGAAATGAAGGGTTCTGTGTCATTCTGCCTATGAAAAAGCAAAGTTTTATTTTCGCCATGGCTGTTTCATGCGTAGGCGTGGGTGATGGGTGTTGTTGGCATCTGGGCAGTAAAGAACCGAGTATCATGCTATAATACCCCCCCCCCCCGGTTAGATTCTAAGCGTTCAATACGGTGATATATCTTTCTTCTTTATTATGTCAATCACTGCTGATGGAATTACAGAATTATGTTATGACACGTTTCACTCAAAGCTTAAAAAACAAAGTTTATGCACTATACAAGTAATGGTGCATGAGTTCTATAGGCCATTGATTTTAGATGAGAAATTATGATATGCCTATATGTAGTGGTGTCATTGATTAGGAATTAATGAGACGATTAAGCACTCCTTCCACTTCTAACTGTCCCCTTTGAATGTGTGTCGATCACGTGAGATCGTCATAAGTTATCATTCACGTATAAGCTTACGTTCAAAGTGTACTCGTGGTTGGAGGAGACCTATAGTTACATGGTTAAAGGCGCTGTCTCTTTCCCAGGAGCCGTACGTTTGGCCCGTTTTTCTTTTGCCCTTTTCTCTTTAATTGAGGTATCACTTTCGTCCAGGTATAAATCACATTCTCATGTAAACAGATACACTTGCTCTATATCCCTTTGTTTTGTATCGGAGGCTTCATTGCTCTTACTGCTGGTAAATCTCACAGGCTTGTACATAGCTGTAAGAGCTCTCTGAAGTGATCATGTCAAATTATGATAACAAGCTTAGAGGGAATCATATTGGTTATGTAAATAAGGGTAAAATGTCATGTTTTAAATGGCCAATGTTAATACCAAGATGGTTATTAAAACACTTAATTGTCATGTTTAATTTGTCCGTGTCGAGGATCACTGGGTAAATGCACTGTACGTACTCAAAAAGCCTTTAAATCGACTTAGTCGCACACGCACAGAATTTCTAATTAGTTTGTGTGACAGAAAAACAAATGTGATCTGACTAATGTAGGTCAAAAAAAGTTCAACTAAATATCTCAATATAACTTCAAGGTGCTATATCACATTCTTTTCTTTGTTGATCACAGATGACCGACATCTGATGACCCCAAGCGTATCACCTAACTCGTCTTCAGTGTGACGAGTTTCATCTCGTCCAGTTTGTTTTATAATCATGAGTACGTCTGCCGTAATTCATAAATCAAGTCTATAATAACTTGTTTCAAAACACCAGATACCACCTATCACAGGTTTTCATGTGAGCTCCATGAGCACTTAGTTCATGTTCGTCATTAAATTGAGCTTGATATATCCCCTTCAGAGTTTAATTTTCAGTGCCTCTGAACAAATCCTGCATCCTGCATGAGGTAATAAAATAACCTTTCTGTTACCTACCAGCGATAATTAGATGTCATTATGTCGTAAAACTTGAGCAAACAAACAACTTATCCGAGGCAAAGGGTAATACACAAAGCATTAAATATTGCTAACATATGTTTACATGTAGATTAGAATTAACACATTTTCCATTTACGATAGCTCTTTACAAATTCCATGCTGATCATCCAATATAGAATCGTTATTCGGCAGGCAGATCGATGGCCCAATAATTGATGGCGTGTCTGCCTTGCAATCAAAATGACTTGGGTTCGAGCAACTTTTTTTTTAATTCTGTTCCGATATTGCGCCGTCCCCTGAAAGATGCACAATGCACACTTTCGTGAGAGAGTCCCAACTCTTGCAAGCAAGGATTCCCACTTCCCTGACCCTTTGTGGAGCAAACGTCTCACCGGGAAATCTGCAAATTTCATCAACGAGAAATGACGCCTGGAAACGTGTAAATCATTTACTTTACCGATATTACATGTTTAAAGATAGTGATAAAATCTATATCAAAATTTGTTTGATAAAATCCTTGACAGATTTTCACCAACCTTGGCGGGTAACACCATTATGATGGTGATAGATTCTCAATTTCTTGAAATTAGCCCCCCCCCCCCCCTCCCCATGGCATTTCAAAGTACTAGTACCAGAACTATGGTTTATTTATATATAAATCTTCTCCTATATAACCAAATAAGGTTAGTGCTATTAAGACATTGATGACTGTAGTTTCAAGTTTAACCAACAAAAAGTCGCACCCCTTGATTTTTCTTGAGGACTCAAAAAAAGGTGAAACGGGTCAACCAAGTTAATTTTGAGTTGTTCATATTTTCTGAAAGAGGTCTCCTTCTTCTACATTATTCCTAAGTTTGGGATCATAAAATGAACGGGAAAGTGTGTTTTCAGCAGTTTTTCTACAAATCATTTTTTCGTAAAGGGGTGTGATCAGGTATGTCTTAGAGGCTCCTTTTCATTTCTTGAAAATCCTTTGCACACTCTTCACTTTCAACTCTAATATCTTTTGAAAGGATAATGCCACTGCTTTGAAAGTTGGCATTAATCATGGACAGAATATGTTAATAAAGTATGCTCAATTTCAGCTTAATCTGATAACTCCTTCATTGTTCTTGCTCCGGTGGTTTACATCCTGTTTTTTGTCCCATTCATCACTCAGCTAGCACGGCTTGGAAAGATTAAGCGCTTGAATAGATCCTGTACTTCAGGCTCTTTTCTCAGTTCACACTCTTCCAGAGTGTGTGCATTCTTCCCAATGTTTAGAGAGTCCATTTGAGGAGTTAGGAGAGTCCATTTGACTTGTCCGCTCTTTAAGAATCTGCCCTTGACTAAAAGTCCATGTCTGGCGTCTTTTTGTTGGTTTTGTGATGCAGGGTCACAATTAGTACATTAATGAATGTGTTTTCAAGTTTGCCATGGCGAATCCAGGGATACCCAAGGAGGAGGGGGGCGGAGGAGGTGGAGTTTTCACATTTTTAGCTTCTCCCGGAAAACGCCACAACAGATTTTCCCAGATTAAATTGGCAGATAGCATCCTAAGGAGTTATGGAATCTCAATGTGTTTTGATAATCATCTCCCGGTTGGTGAGGGGGAGGAGCAGGTGGCCGCTGTAGCCAGGTTCTTTACCATGCTTTTTTTCTCTAGGAGGGAATTGTTTTAGTGGTTGTATACTTCAAGTGGCCGCCATGGACAGGTATTCGCGAAAACAGCTTTTACTGTATGTGGTAATGGTTCATGCGTAGTTTTGATAGAGTTTATCTTCCATCTAATATCGGTGAAATATATTTTGTTTGCACTTTTTTCAGCGGCGTTTCCACATTTTCCGGCAAAATTGAACGTTTGCACATTTTCCAGCGAGACGTTTGAACATTTCCCGGCTCCACAACCCCACCCCCGAGTTAAGTAGAACAGGACGCTAAGCTATAGTCTGGGTGCCAGAGGCTGAAATTTGTTTTACTGTCCGCCCGATGTTTTTTGATGGTTTAACCCTATTTCGATAGAGGGTGCTGAATCCAAATCTGGATGACGCATCTCTTGCACCTTTGAGGGTTTTGAGATATCCAAAATGGGCGCCAAAATGACTGCCAACATCTGACATCAGTATATAATTGTATTTCCTTATGAATGGTAAATATTGGAAACAAGAATGAAGGTATAATTTTATTTCGAAGGGGCTGAATCCGAATCTGGATAATGCAACTTTTGCTTCCTTGAGGATTTTGAGATATTCAAGATGGCCACTAAAAATTGAAATTCCCATTTTTTATAGTCCTATGTACTTACTTTATGGTGAAAAATTGATATGATTTGATTGCTTCAAGCTATTTCAAGGGTGCTGAATCCGAATCTGGATGATGCAACTTTTACATTTCTGAGGGTTTTGAGATATCCAAAATGGCCGCAAGAAAATGGAATTTACATATGAATTTCTTCAAAAATGATTAATAAAGAGTGAGTGAGTGAGCGCCTACGCAACTCCTCATACTGCTCCATCTTTTATTGCTCCAATGTACTGTGCAGTGGATTGTTGTGGTATATGTTCATGACCAAATTGTTGTGTATTGCGTCAGGATCCACCAAGACCGCCCTGAAGCTGCTAAATGGTCAAATGTTTAACTTAGTTGACCACATTATGTTATCCCATGATATGGCTCTACACACTTAACTGGGGTGCCATGTCTAACAGACCTACTCGACTGAGCAACCTATGGGTCTTTTGAGAAAGTCTATTCAGCTACCAAGTACAGTGCTCTTGAATGTATTGTCCGGGACAATAGTTGCAAGCCTCAACAATGGAATTCCCTAATGCCTGCACAAGTGCCCTGACACTGCTACTATTCTTTTGATCAACCCAAGCTTGTAGGGAGCCATGCATGCTGTGTACAAGAAGTAACTGCATGTACAGAAAAAGTGGCGGATCTACGGGAAGGGGGGGGGAGTTCGGGGTTTAACCCCCCCCCCCCCCCCTTGGGCTGCCAAGTAAAAATTTAATGTGCATAGGAAACCGCCATCATAATATGTCCAGACTTAATCCAGAGTTAATAACCAAACACATGATAACTGTGGATATAACTCTGTATTAAAATGTTACTTGATCTAAAAAGACGTTATCATGGACTGCTTTTTATGGTCTCCATTGCGTTAGTAGATGCCAGGAAAACATCACTTACGGGGGTTCAAATAGCAAAAAAAAAAATATATGCATCTACAAGTCCTGACCAAAATAACTATGCAAACTCTGTGTCTACTTTTCACCTTTTGCTACAAGCAGGAGATGTGCATCTCAACCCTGAACCAGAAGCAGAAAACCACCTATGAGATATAAAATCTCATCTAAAAAGATGGTACGCCACCCTCTGTATCACATCTGCCTGGCACGAGGATTATTCGTTATGACACAACGTTTCTTCATAGTCTGATCCCCTCAAAATGTGTCACAGTCAAAGAGGCTGCCGTCAAGTTTTTGGGAAACGATATCTACCCTTGGACTTGCGAAAACAAAAAAGACGAGACGTAGAAAAAAAAAAGAAAATCGGAGAGTTATCTGCTTCACCCGTGGATTTGACTCATGAGTATGTAAATCAGCCAGGTGAGCTACTACACATCGATGGGAAAGGATTAGTATGTTTCCCAGTTAAATCGTTTCACATTAACTGAACCAATTCATTCCAAATATGTCGATTTAATTGATTTTGACATTAAATGATTTACATCATTATCATTGTGAGAATGCTGAACTTGATCTCAAAGGTGCTGTTGCAACCGTCTGTGACTTTGTATTAGAATACCCTGTATACCTGACTAGTCGATTTTGTCACGCACGGACATCGTCTACAGTATGTTTTCCAATCAATTTGTTAACCAAATTTAATTTGTAATTCACAACCGTTTTGGACACGAACGGACGTCGTCCATAGTATGTTTCCCAATTAAATCGTTTCACATTAACTGAACCAATTCATTCCAAATACGTAGATTTAATTGATTTTGACATGAATGAACCTCGTCCATAACAGGTTTCGCAGGTAATATGTATTTCGCACCTTAACCAGATTCAGTTTGAAATACGTAGCCATACCGTTATAAACAGTAATCAATAATGCTTGAGCAGTATGTTTTATGTTGTGACCCACCGTTTGTCTTATACCAAGGTAGTCGTTGTAACCGGATGTATCATTAACATGGGCGTAAATCCCGGGGGGATGGGGGGGATACTTTTGAAGGAGGGGGGGATGGCCTGTACAAATATCCCCCCCCCCCCGAAATTCTCCCAAGAAAAAGATGTAGGAACAAAAAAACAAACAAAAAGAAATGTGGTGATATTGATTTCAGCATGATGGATTATTGCATAGCCTATAATCTAGGCGGAGAATGCAGTTATTGTCTTTGTAATTTGCTGTTAAGCTAAACGTATGATGCAGCGAGGTAATTGTCTTTGCCAAGCGATACATCTGATGCGGCGAGACTACGAACAGTGGACGCATCTACCGCGTCCGCTAGGCGCCACGATCGGTGGCAGTTTTTTTTTTTTTTTTCCGTGTAAGAGGACTGCCACCGATTAAAAAAAATATAGCTACAAACTGCCGTTTTGGGACTGTACAAATGTCAAAATTTTCAAGCTCGCTTGCTTCGCTCGCTCGCATTTAATCGCTATGCTATTCTCCTGATGTTGCTGTCGGGTAATTGCCAGCAGTTGCGCCCGGTGCCCCCCCCCCCCCCTTAATTTTCAAAGCGAAAAAATGTAGCTACAAAAAGCAGTTTTGGGACTGTAAAATGTCGCTCGCTTCGCTCGCTCGCATTTAATCGTTATGTCATTCTCCTGATGTTGCTGCCAGTATTAAATTGCCAGCAAATGCGCCCGGTGCGCCCCCCTTAATTTCCAAAGCGAAAAAAAAAATATAGCTACAAACGGCCGCTTTTGGACTGTACAATGTCAAAATTCATGATCGCGTTCATGATCTTCAGTGTAAGAATTAAGACAAGAAGTTTCTCTAAATGATACCATTTATAGGCAAAATTGTTCAATAATAATCTACATAAAATGTACTGCTACCTTAAACATGTTGGACTGTTTCAAGTCGATAGAACACGCAGAAAAAAAATGAATCAAATTGCACCATTTACAACATCAATATGCAAAAAGTATTCACTGTGGGAGGGGAAACCCCCCCCCCCTCCCACACCCTCCCCCCTCGCTCGCATCTCTCCCTCGCATCTAACCGCTCCCCCTAAGATCAAATCCTGGCTACGCCGGTGATAGGCCCCGCTATTTAGGCCTTCACAGTGATGTCGCACAGGCGGAGCAAGAGATGAAATACCACGATGTAGTCATTCAATTATCTATGAATATTTCTTTTTCTTACTTTTTTTTATAGGAAAAAATCCCAAATTTTACCAAAAGTGTGCACCAGATCGCTGAATTTGAGGTCTGAAAATGCCAAATTTTCCTCGTGTGGGAGGGGGATACCCCCCATCATTAAAACGGAACGATGCCCCTGTGATGATTGCTTCACTGACTTAAATCAAGAAAATTGAAGAATACAATTAATAGCTACAGGAAAATATCTACTACGTTATTCAAGAAATGGATATCCTTATTAGCATTTCATCGAATTTATTTGGCCATTATTCAGGGCTGCGCTACGTTTTTGAAAGGGGGGGGGGGGGCAAAATCGCCTGTCAGTCAAGAAGAAAGAACATCAAAAGACAAGAGAAACAACAACAAAAAAGTCTTCATACTTTTAAGGTCTGATATTCCGCCGAAAGTCGGCTGACAAGAAAAAAAACAAACAAACAAAAACAAGAACAAAAAGTCGTCATATTTTTGCTGCCACTTTCCTCCCACTTTGCATGGAAAAGAGTGAGACATTCGCTGATCCCTGTAAAGTGTGTGTGTGGGGGGATGGAAGCTTGCCCCCCCCCCCCCCCCCCCCCAGGGCTGCGTCGGTTCGGTTATGGGCTTGTAATCGTGGTGATGGTGACTATCGCCAATCATCCCCCCACTCCTCAGCACGGATTTACGCCGTTGCTATCATAATGACACTTTTTCCTTTGCTGTTTACAATAGAAAAGGGTTGTCGAGGAAAAAAGAAAAAGTCACCTCTGTTCGTTATTCTGTCCACATGTATCGGGGGGAGGGGTGGCCACAAATTGTCTCTATTGGACAATGCAGAAATGCATTGTTAAAGAAATGCATATTTCTGATGTTAAGTTGTTAAGTATAACAACTATAAGTATAAGTTGTTATATAAATATAAGTTGTTAAGTATATAGTTGTTAAAGAAATACATATTTCCGTTCTCATGTTAATAGTATTCCTGCTTCTGTTCTCAACGGTTGAGACAGTTGCGTTTACCTTGTTTGATATAGTAAGTTTTGATCTATGCACATTATGTTCAACGTCATGTTCTGCTCTTAGAAGGTATATTTTTGTTGAAATGCCAAATGTAAGCTCCACAATGATTTTTTATTTCTTTCACATGTGTGCCAAGCGTGCAGTTTAAATGCCTATAATAGCACTAAGTGTATCGACACAATTCTTATTTGTGACCACATGAACTTGACCCTTCTCTGTCTGGTATGCAGATATTCCAGTTGCCAAATTCAATCCCCCTGTCATTATTCCACGCCCAGTGAACACAATATGTTGGCATATCTCAAGTGTTTTTTATTTTCTGGTTGTAACCGTTCAACCGACATTTTTGCTGTCAATGTCTGTACGTACGTAGCTATTCAAATGTGAAACATTTTTTCAAAGGGGAAAATAGTCATTCCAGTGTCTCTGCCTGCTCTTGATGCTCATAAACACAGATATTTCTATTTGTAGATCATCCCGTGAAATTCCTACCTCAAGACAAAAAGTGCACTCGTACTTCAAGTTTGGTTTACACATGATGTTTGCTCATGTTTTATGGACAGACATTCCTTTGCCAGCTATTCAAGCATCTTACATAACTCTTCCAGGCGAATGTTTTCTTCTTTTTAAACAGCAAGCAGCAAACAAATTCCAGAGCAGAGTTTTGTGTCAACAAGTTCATGTAATACCCACTTTCATGATATTTTTTTCACAATGGCTAAGTCAAATAGTGTGAATAATATGAATAATGAAATTGCTGTTTTGTCTGCTCATGCACCAGGCAAAGAGGATGTACCCGTACATGTCACAAATAGCGAAGAAGGTGATAACCCTGATATAATTACTTTTTTGAACTCACAAGCTCATGAACTGATACTTGATTCTGATGTAAATGACACCAGTCCTCAAATGCCACCCACAGAATACCATATTGAAGACGACATAATTTCATTATCTCATTCAAATCCAAACCAATTTCTTATTTTACACTTCAACATTAGGAGTATAAACAAAAACTTTGATCAGTTTAATATGTTCGTGAATCAAATTAAGTTTGACAGTCAAGTTATCGGAATTGTTAAGTTGGATTTTTTTTTATCCTGGTTGCAAACTGATATATTTAGTCTCATTCTTTATTTCATCGTTTTCACGAACAGTTCTGTTCTGTATGATGTACGACCTATTGTGTTATGTTAATATTATTTGTTGCGATTGTTACCTTGCATGTATGTGTTTACAGGGCTCCCTGGAAAACAGTATTTGATTACTGACGGGGCCATCCTGTATAAATAAAACGAAATAATAATAATAATAATAATAATGATAATGATAATGATAATAATAATATTGATAATAAAACACATTTATATTGCGCAGCTACTATTATAATAACAACAACAATAATAATAATAATCAGTGAGACCTGGTTAAAGGAAACATCACCTTCTTCGCTATTTACCATTGATGGTTTCACACTATTGACTTACAACAGGGCAGGTAAAAAGGCGGTGGAGTTGGGCTTTATGTCAATCAGAACTTGAATTATGATCTCTTGACGAATTCAGTTTAATGTCAAAAGTTATTGAGAGTATTTTTATTGAAATTAGGGTTCCAAATAGAAAAAATATTGTTGTAGGTGAAATATATAGACCTCCAAATACTAACCCCACTGAATTTATTGCATCTTTACCCGTACTTTTAGCTGATAAATATTTTGAGAATAAGAGTTGCTTTATCATGGGTGATTTTAATTTGAACCTTTTAGATTGTCATACCAACTCCACATGCCAAGACTTTCTCAATGTGATGTTATCCGAGTCTTTTTCACCTCTTATAAAGAAGCCCATTCGAATACCTGATGTCACAACAACTCCAATTGACAACATATTTGTTAATAGTTCCCTTCTTGATATCACGTTTGGTGTAATGGTGTCTGATGTATCTGATCATTTTCCGATTTTCGCTGTTATGCCCAATTTTAATGTAAGTAATGCCTCTTTTTATTCGCCCAATACTGGTTTTCGAGAAATGTCAGAAACTAATCTTAACAGACTTAGGTAGAGACTAAGATCCGTTAATTGGTCAATTGTTAATAATCAAAGCGATGTAAATTTAGCTTTTAAACATTTTTCACAAATACTATTATCCACATATAATTCCATTATACCCGTTAAGCCATTTACTCGTTCAAACCGTAAAAAAGGTTCCACAAAAACCATGGATCACAAAATCTCTCCTTAGGTCTATTAATCGTAAAAATATCCTTTTCTATAAATACAGAAGTGATCCTAACAGTCGAACTCGGTCTCGGTATGTGCATTATCGCAACGTTCTTACATCATCTATACGTTTAGCCAAACGAATGTATTTTTCAAAGCAGTTTATCAAGCATAAAAATGACATCAAGAGTACGTGGAAGGTGATAAATGAAGCGCTGAACACTAAATATAACAACGAACCCCCTAGGCATATCATTAACAATGACAAGCATATTGAAGATCAAGCTGATGTGGCAGAAGTATTCAATGAATACTGTGTAAGCATAGGACCTAATCTTGCCAGCAGTATTCCGCATTCAAACACTGATTTTCATTACTTTCTAAAAGATCAGAATCAGCAGTCTCTTTTTTCGAACCAGTCATTGAAGAAGAAATTAAACACATAGTGCAAAATTTGAACACAAAGAAAAGCTCAGGATGTGATGGAATCACAAATTTTCTCCTTACAAATATCATTAATGAAGTAGGTTCACCATTAACACACATTTTTAATCTATCGTTATCTACTGGCGAAGTTCCTTAAAAAATGACAATAGCTAAAGTAGTACCAATTTTTAAAAAGGACAAGAAGAATCCGTAAGAAATTATCGCCCTATTTCTTTGCTAACTTCATTTTCGAAACTTCTTGAAAGGTTGGTGTATACTCACACACACAAATTTCTCGAAAAATGTGAAGTTTTTTTGTAAACTCCCCGTTTGGTTTTAGGAAAAACCACAGCACAAGCCATGCCTTACTCATTTTTATCCATAAAGTTGCTCATGGTATAGATAACGTCTTCCACACTATTGGAGTTTTTCTTTATTTTTCGAAGGCATTCGACACAATCGACCACGATATTTCAATTTATAAGCTACGACATTATGGTATACGTGGGAAGGCTTTGGACTGGTTTCGAGATTATTTATCAAACAAAAAACAATTTGTGATTTTAAATGGCCGTGATTCTCAGTTGAAGTTAATTTCATGTGGTGTTCCACAGGGCTCTTTATTAGGCCCACTATTGTTCATTCTGTGCATTAATGATCTTCCTAGCTCCTCACCAACTCTCTCCTTTATATGTTTTGCTGATGACTCCAATTTGTTTTTACACACAGAGATCCTTATACTCTTGTTAACACAATGAATAAAGAACTTGTGCAGGCTTGGATATACGCCAATAAATTGTCACTTAATGTAGATAAAACTCATTGTATGCTTTTTAGTAACAGTCTTAAGACCCTTCCCCTTCATATTAAGTTTAATGAAATTGAATTAAATCAAGTCAGTAGTATAAAATTTTTAGGGCTTTTTATTGATAGTGATTTATCTTGGAAATCCCACGTTAGTTATTTAAGTAATATTCTTTCTAAAAACACGGGTGTTCCTAATAAACTTAAGAGCTGCTCGTCTTTATATTCCTTTAAACGCAAATTAAAAGAGTTTTTATTGAGTGCATATCTTACAGACACTGAATAAATTTGTAATGTCTTATGTAATATTGTGGTATGTTATTGTCCGATCAAACATTCTTGTCAACCCGCTACAGATTGCGTTTTGGGCCTTGCCGTCAGGTTCTCCGAATTCATCATTAGCAATTCCACACTCTACTTCGTTTTCCTCTCTTCCTCTACCTCTACCTCTCTCGCACTTTCTACCCACAGCTTGACGGCAGGCACCAAATGGCTTAATAGCTGTGCATGCTACTTTTTGTGTCTTACCGAACATAACCTTGGGACAGTTTTAATGCAACAACAATTTTATAATGTATACCAAAGGAGGCTCTATAAGCAAATCATGTTCTACCCCGGGAACAAATGATAGCTCGGCCACAATAATGGTTCACATTTTAATATAGTTTTTATTTCTTCTTCTTCTTCTTCTTCTTCTTTTTTAATCACATAGGCATACCCCGCTTTTCTTATTTGGTACCATTAACTCGCCTGGTCTTATCTTCTATCCGTTCTCCGTTTCTTTTTGACAAACACTGACTACTCTGGGCTTACAGCCAAACAAGCTTGCTTTCATGTAGGTCCCGTCATACTTCTCTTTGTTTGAAAAGAGCGGTGAGTTGGCTCAGTCAGTAGCGCGTCTGCCTCACGATCGCGCGGCCCGGGTTCGAACCCGGGTCTGGACTGAGCAATGTTGTGTGTAAGCATACCGTCCCCTCTAGCAAGAGGCAAAACACTCTGTCCCTCGGATAGGACATTAAATGGAGGTCCCGTGTATGAGAGAGTAACAACTCATGCACGTCAAAGATCCTGCTTCATTCATTCATTGCAAAGAGCAGGGTGTTTAACCCGGTGAAGTGGTCCCACCTCACATCCAACTAGACCCCATGGAAGACCAGCTTAACGTAGCTGAATATGGGCTATCAAGCCATCTTCTCAGATGGAAAATGAATTAAATATAGATTGGTACAAGATAGACAGAATTGACAGAAATCGAAGATGTGGTGGGGTAGGAGTGTACATTGGCGACAGTGTCACATATTATGTGCGTAGATGTGATTTAGAATCATATGAGTTAGAGGCTTTGTGGATAGAAGTCTAATGCACCAATACCAAGCCGATTTTAATAGGAACGTTTTATCGTCCTCCGAGAGCCAATGTTGATTATCAAAATTATATTGATGAATGCATATCCAGACCAACATAACTTAACTGTGAAGTCATTGTGCTTGGTGATATCAATTACAATATGTATTGTAAAAATGAATTAAGGTTTATTGAAAAGTTGTGTAGTGAGAACAATTTGAAGCAAATAATAAAAGATCCAACCCGTGTTACTGAGAACAGCAGTACTTTGAGTGATATAATAATGACAAACTTCCCAAACAATATTTGTCAGGACAGAGTGGTGACTCTTGATGTCAGAGACCACAACCTGACTTATGTTGTACGGAAATTGTATAGACGTAAGTTACCGCCAAGATTAATTACGTGCAGATCAATGAAAAGGTTTGACCCTAATTCTTTTGTAACAGACTTCCGTGCCAAGGATTTGGGCAACTGTCTAGCCTCAAGTGATCCTGATCAAGCATGGTCAATGTGGGAAACCTTTGTTCTTGGAAGTATGTAGCAAACACGCCCCTCTCGTAACATATAGAGTTAAAGGTAATCACACAAAGTGGGTCACTGAGGAATATGTATCTCTATATTACTTGAGGGATAGGCTGAAGACGAAAGCAGAAAACCAAGACCAAAACCCAAACTCACATGTAATTTTGGAGACAATACCGCAAAGTACGGAACCATCTGAATAATCTGCGTAACATATTGAAACGTGATTATTATCGAATGGGTGTCTCGGTAAACAGAAGAAATCACAGACAACTTTGGAATGTTTTAAGAGAGTTAACTCCAAGGAGAAAGTCTGCTGCTGAAAGGATCGCAGGGTTGCAGATATATGATATTCTTTATCATGACAATGGGAAATTGTAAATAAATCAAACAATCATTTTGTGTCAGTTGGTACATTTAATGTTTGCTCTAATGCCCCGATGTACCCATGTCACATATAGCCGTGTACCCTGATGTGTTGATTTCAAATTTTGTGTGAAATTACGGAACATGTGTGAGTTTCTTCAATTTGTCTCCCTCTACAAATCAAATTTGTTTAGATCGCAACTGCTGATCTGTAAATTAACAAACATGTTGGAGAGGGAGACAAATTGAAGAAACCCACACCTGAACCTTCACCCCTCTGAATAATATCTTTCTTTCATTACGGAACATCTTATATTAAATGAGCTACAGAAATTACAGACAAATAAAGCAACTGGTCTGGATATGATAGGTGCACAGTTGTTGAAAAGTGCAGCCCCGGGCCATTTACATACAGCTTACTCACTTATTTAATCTGACACTAAGATCTGGTAAAATACCCCGCGAGTGGAAAGAAGCTAAAGTCTCCCCTATCTACAAAGGCGGAGATAGAACTGACAAAAATAGCTACAGACCGATTTCTGTAATAAAACTTGCCATGAAAATTCTGGAGCGTGCAGTACAAGATCAACTGTAATCTTACCTGCTAGAGCATGACTTACTAGCACCGCAGCAGTCTGGTTTCCGTCAGGGCCACAGTACTCATACAGTACTCACATTTTTTTTTTGATTATTTGCCGAAACAGATGGATCAAGGGAACTTAACTGGAGTAATGTTTTTGGATTTTCGTACAGCCTTCGATTCCGTAAACCACAGCCTTCTCTTGAAAAATTACATATGCATGGTGTGCAAGGAATTGAATTGGCTTGGTTTACAAACTTTTTAGAGAATAGGAGACAGAAAATAGTGATTGGTGAAGTAGAATCCAGCTTGGGTAAACTTGACTCGGAAGTTCCTCAGGGTTCCATTCTGGGACCCCTCCATTTTTCTATCGTGATAAATAATTTACCCCAGGTCACAACAAAGTGTCATATTGTGCTGCATGCAGATGATGCTGTGCTCTTCTACAGTACCTCAAATCCACAAGAAATAGAAAAGACTCTGAACTCAGCACTGCAATCTATACATGACTGGGTGACTGTGAATAAGCCTGCTCTGAAGAAACCCAGAAACCCAGTATGAAGAAACCCTGAAGAAACCCAGTATGATATGATATTTGGTTGTTCACATAACTTGTCAAAAGTGTCTCATCGTATCTGCATCAGTGTAAATGAATATCAGCTTTCCCAGGTTGACACTTTCAAATATCTTGGAGTCTGGTAGACCCATCTCTCAAATGGAAGGAACACATTCAAAATACCAGCAAGAAGATTGGCGCAAGAATTGTTCGACTGTGCGGCATTAAAAAAAAATCTACCACGAAGTAATTTGAAACTTCTTGCGAATTCACTCATTATGCCCCTGTTTGAATACTGTTGCAATGCCTGGTCAAACTGCTCACAAAATACGAAAGACGTAATAATCAAACAGCATAAAAAGATGGCTAGAGTTATTACAGGAGCTGATGTTCGAACTCCGACTCAGGCAATACTAAATGAATTGAGATGGGTACACATTGAAGAAAGATGGAAGTTTCACAAATGCGAAATGGTACACCATGCTCTAAGTATTGAATCACCGTGCTATTTGTCAAACATGTTTTTCCAGCCTCATTAATTACATAGTCACTGAACTAGAAGTGGAGTAAATGTGGGTCTGATCTTGCCAAAAACCCGGACACAGATGGGAAAACGAAGATTTTCCCATGAAGCAAGAAAGCCCTCCGTGTCATTTCTAATTCTCCTACACGTTCACATACAAATGCATTGTTTGACTGTTATAAACTATTAAAAATTAACGAATTGTTTTTATTTAACTTAGGTCAATTTATGTATATGTATGATAACAATTTACTCCCACCTATCTTTGGTTCATTGTTTCCACAAAAAAAAGCAATCATTCCATGATTACCCCACCCGACGTTCTAACGAGTTTCATTTACCACTTCTTCGAACGATTTTAGCAAAGAATACACTTATTTACACTGGACCAAATTATTGAAATTCCCTGAATCATGATTTGAAATCTGCTCCATCTATAAACTCATTTAAAAATTAATTAAAGTCTTTTCTTTTACAATCTTATAAAGACGACTCGCAGAATCAGATTAGTTTATAAGTTTATAAGCTTACTTTGTTACTCATCCGCAATATCGGCATTGCCGTTCTCTTTATTATTGTAGCTATATTGCTCAAGCCTTGATTATAAGATTTTCTTTAACCTATACTTCGCAGTTGAAGGGTTTGTTCTATATTCTTTTTTTCTTCTCTTTCTTCCTCAAACCTCCGAGGATCGTCGTCTGTGTTGCAAATTCCTGTCTATTCTGTTACCTTTTTATCACGCTATAGTCTTGTTTCCTCTTGTGTCGTCGAGTCAGTTTGTTTCTTGTTTTTCCTCCTACAAGTAGTCTTGTTGCTGTCCCAGTCCTGTTACATGTTCATTACTCTGTTTGTTGTTGTTTTATGTATAACTGTTTGTTCGTCTGTCTCTTAGTGGGCTGCCAAACTTTTTTGTGACGAACTTTTTGTGCGGATTTTTTGCTGTTTTCAATTCAATTTTCACATCGGGCTTCTAATACAAGAGGGGCCCACACTCTACAAGCTCTGTCTTTTTAGTGGGTCCCCCCGTTTTTTTCACACATTGCATATATTGAAAACTATTTCACTTTCGTTATCTTAGCAATTATTGCAATGTATCGCCACTGTTAGTTTTTTTTCCTATTATTGGTTGTCTTCTCTGTACAATTGTATGCATTGTTTTTGTCATTAAGAAAGTGAGATTTATGTTTGTATATTGTGGAAAAAAACAAATAAATATTAACTTGAACTTGAACTTGAACCAACTTCCAAATCATATCAAACAGGCATCCTCATAACAAGCTTTTTACCAATCTTTACTGGAGGAGATAGTGAGACAAATTTAAGAGTAAGCAAAATGTTTGGGTTGTTAAGTTTATTTGATACCAAATTATTGTTCATCATCTGATTTTGTTTCTTTTTACTTCATTCTTTCATGTGCGATTATTAGGTGTGCCAAATGTTTTGTAGATACATATAAATGCATGTCTCGAGAGTGAAATGAATATTGCGTCACTTAAGGGTAAATGTTAGATATCATATTTTATATTGGTAGTAATTTTTTTGTTTGTTTTTATTAAAATTGCGCTATTGAGAGTGAAGTATGGAATGTAATAATGATTACGACTGCAGATGTAACATTGAGAGAACTTCGATTCCTTTCTTCATCTGTGATCTTTAGTGTTTTATTTTATGACGTATGTTTCATTACCTAGGTGTATTAAATGAGATTTGGTAATGTATAGGTAATGGTAATTGTATGATTTTTTTTGTTAAGAATAATGTTTACGTGAAATGCATAATGGTTAACGAATTACGCATTTTATTTTTCCCTTTGTTTGACGGCATTTTTTATATACAGTTGTACTTCCTTATTTTCTCAAACAACGTTAAATTCAGGTGGATATTATGAATCCTATATCATCGGATATGATACTGATTAAGGTAGAAACAGGATTTTTTTCTCATATATTATATTATCACAGCTACTACAAATGAATGAATTGTGAGCAGGTTATTTGTGTTTATTCAGCTTGCCTGTCTTTAAGGGCCCTGCCATAGTATAATTGTAAAAATGTATGAATTTGAAAGTAAGTGTTGATTGTTTCTGAGAAAGATAGATTTTACATCACTTTGATAAATGTACAATTATTCACATATAATAAGATGTGAAATGAAGAGAATCATGAGCTATGCAACTGAGAAAAGAGGCTCTGAAGTACAGTGTCTATTCAAGCGTTTAATCTTTACCAAGCCGTGCTGGCTGTGCGATGAATGGGACAAAAAACATGATGTAAACCACCGGAGTAACAACAATGAAGGGATTATCAGATTAAATTGAAATTAAATATGCCTTTTTAACACATTTTGTCAATAACGAATAACAACTTTCAAAGCAGTAGCATCATGCTTTCAAAAGTTATTAGAGTTGAAAGTGAAGGGTGTGTACACGGTTTTTAAGAGATAATAAGGGGACTCTAAAGACCCACCTAATCACACTTTTCTACCAAAAAATGCTTGGGATAAAGTCCTAAAAAACACACTTTTCTGCCCGTTTTATGATCCCAAATTTTAGAATAATCTAGAAGAACACTTGCTCTTTCAGAAAATATGAAAAAGTCAAGATTAGCTATAAGGTTGGCCCATTTCACCTATTTTCAGTCCTCACACAAAATAAGTGTGTTCGACTTTTTGTTTGTTTTGTGATGCACGGTCACATATATATATATATATATATATATACATATGTGTGTGTGTGTGTGTGTGTATATATATATATATATGTATATATATATATTATTTCTAGAGATCTCAAATATCACTTCTTAGTGAATTGAAATGTTAAACTCAACTACCTGGCCATGTTGTAAGTGTACCGTAATTGTATATTACTTTATTTTCCTTTAATGTGTCTGCAATGTATGTACTTCGTGATGTACAGTATTGTATGTGTAGGGCCTCTGAGAATAACAGTGTTTGTAGCCACTGACAGAGCTACCCTACTGAAACGAAATAAATAACTAAATGAATAAATAAATACATGAATTAGTTGAAAACAAATTGATGATTATTTGAATGGCTGAATTCCAGACTGGTTGATTCAACTCTTCCATCGTTGAGTGTTTTGAGATATAAAAGATGGCCCTAAAAATAGCCACCAAAAATCCTGAATATCTCAAAACCCACAAGTCGAGAATAAGATTACAAATTTGAATATCACAATAAAAATTCATTTAATCTTCATAATTGTTATAGAAAAAGAGTTTTATACAAGCCGATACTAAATTCTGCACTAGACCTTCATTCAAAGTTAGAGATTTGTGGGTTTTTTTCCAAGGGCAGCGAAAAAGCACTTGACATAGCTTCTGTTTCGACATAAATTGTCGCCCCGGCACAAATTGTCGCCCCCTGAAACAGGCGACAAATTGTGCATGGAGCTGACGGCACGAATTGTCGCCCCAGCACAAATTGTCGTCTGGCGACAATTTGTACTTAGGGCTGACGGCACAAATTGTCGCCCGCCCTCGAAGCACATTTTGGGGGGTAATATCATTCTTGACATAGTCATTGAAATACCAACACATAACTTACATAGTTTCATCCATGCAAACAAGCCATGTAAAAAGTCACGGTGAGGTTTCAAGGACGTGTGTATGTGGGCGCGCACATGATAATTGAGTGTCCGTTCGTGTGCGTGTGTGTGTGTGTGTGTGTGTGTGTGTGTGTATTGCATATTATGGAAGAATGTGTGTTGAGGTGGTATATTATGCATTATGAGGATTTGTTTGAGTGTTTGTTGGTGTTTGTTTATAAATACGTATGTATTTGGTGTGTGTATATGGCAGTTCGTTTGTGCTAAAATCAACTAACGATTGAGAAATTATTTACGGCGTGTCGAAATCATTCGCTCATGCATAAAGCATGCCAAACTTATTCTGGGACAAAGAATAGTGATATGGAAATTGAAGTTAAGACTGATGGAAGAACATGAATGCAGTTTTAAAAAAATGAACAAAGACAAATAATATTTAGGGAGGGTACCTCCCTCGTATGCCTTTTCTCTCGGTCTCTCTCTCCTAGCCCGCCTCACCGCTGAAATTGACACACCCATACTATTTTGAAATCAACGCCGCTGTGAACTCTATAAACACGTGCTCATACACGTTCCACATATTGTATTATTATACTCCAAATACACACACCCACACAGCTATGCGCAAACGCATACACAAGTCACATAATACGCACCTACAAATCATACACAACACATTCCATGCAGCCCCCCCCCCCCCCCCCCCACACACACACATACGCATAACTTACCAGTCATACCCACCCCACCTAAGCATAACACTGGAGCAACCACCCCAACCAAACAATTCACAGTGCTGGCCGACGACAATTTGTGCAGCTACGTTTCATTTTGCCAGCACAAATTGTCGCCATGGAGGTCAAAAATTTGGAACTGCACAAGCAGCACAATTTGTCGCCAGGCGACACACTATGCTGGGGTGACAATTTCTGCCGCCAACTCTGGCACAAATTGTCGCCCAGAGCCGGGGGCGACAATTTGTGCCGTAACAGCTTCTCCAAGGGACAACAACAATATCTGCCCTATCATAGCTTATAACGTAAGTAACAAATGGTGGGAAAATTTACTTTTCATTTGAAAATAAATATTTGCAAAATTGCCTGTATTTACAATATCACTCTACTATTATGACATCACTAATTAGAGTTAAAATCCAGATAATATAACACACGGAATCTACCAAAACCTTAGAAGTGCATGACCTTTCCATATCTTTGGTTTTCCTCAAACTTTAATTCACCGAGTGTATCACAAGAACTCTGCATCCTCTTAAACATTCTGGGAAACTTAGCCTTTTAAGGTCGCTAATTCGATGAAAACGGACGCATTATAATCCTTAATTTGCATGCTTTGCCAATAACTTGCATTTTACTGAATATTGCTGGATGCCTAGCTGCATGTTAACATGCCGACATACATTTTGCCTCCCCGAATTCTAATCATAAGGTGGAATAAGTGTTAATCTGTTATGCCTGTTGTTGAAAATAAAGTATGAGAACAAAAAAAAAAAACCTGAAAAAGTGATAGAAACGACAACTTGGCAGCCACTTATTTCATGCAAATTGGATGAGCTTGCACACGGAATTTGGCTTGGAAACCGGATTAATTCGATTATGCTAAAAAAATATGATTCTAAACTTTTACTCTATAATGTCTGTGGCATTACATTTTATCTGTTTGTTCGCCATTCTAGCGATGGAAAGTGTTTGACTGCAGAGTCTCTTAGATCTGAAGAGTAAAAAACAAACTTCGTATCACTCCCTCTCTCTCTCTCTCTCTCTCTCTCTCTGTTAATATAGGTATGATATTGTAACACAATATTGTATTGTAATTCATATGTCTGTGTAGGGCCTATGTAAAATAGTCTATGTGTAACTAAAAGGTGTATGTGACCCTGCATCACAAAACCAACAAAAAGTCGCCAGATATGGATTTTTCCATTCTGATTCTGAAAGAGCAGATTCCAAGCTTTAAAATGATGTATAACTCCATTTTAGATGGACTTTCCTAACCTATCTAAATGTGGGAAAGAAATCACCCACTCTGGAAAAGTGTGAACTGAGAAAAGAGGCTCTGAAGTAGACGATCTATTCAAGCACTTAATCTTTACCAAACCGCCCTAGCTGTACGATGAATGGGACAAAAAACAGGATGTAAACCACCCAAGCAACAACAACGAAGGGATTATCAGATTAAGCTGAAATTGATCATGCTGTATTAACACATTCTGTCCATGAATAATAAGAACTTTCAAAGCAGTAGCACTATCTTTTCAAAAGTTATTAGAGTTGGAAAGTGAAGAGTGTGCAAAGGATTTTCAAGAAATGAAAAGGGACCTCTGTTACGGCACAAATTGTCGCCCCTGCATAATTGGTCGCCTGGCGACAAATTGTGCTGCTTGTGCAGTTCCCAATTTTTGACCTCGATGGCGACAATTTGTCCTGGCAAAATGAAACGTAGCTGCACAAATTGTCGTCGGCCATGCACTATGAATTGTGTGGTTGGGGTGGTTGCTCCGGTGTTATGCTTGGGTGGGGTGGGTATGACTGGTAAGTTATGCGTATATGTGTGTGTGGGGGGGGGGGGGGGGCTGCATGGTCTTGTCTATGATTTGTGAGGTGCGAACCCTAAACGGGGAAGTACCCCCCCCCCCCCTCGATGTTATCTGTCTTTGTTAATTTTTTTTCACTGCATTCATTTTCTTCCATCAGTCTTAACTTCAACTTCCATATTACTACTCTGTGTCCTAGAATAAGTTTGCAATGCTTTATGCATGAGCGAATAATTTCGACACGCCGTAAATAATTTCTCAATCGTTAGTTGATTTTAGCACAAACGAACTGCCATATGCACACCCCAAATACATTGTAAAAGCGGGCAAAATCTGATTGAATGCTTATGACCAATGACAATCATTCATTCAAAATATTTGTCAAGAAGGGGGAAGGGGGTTAGATGTTAACTTTGGTTTGGTATTCTGACTGTTGAATGGGGCAGGGCATTGTCAATTACCTCGACCCCTTTGACCTTGTATCCCATCCTTATCAATCTCATGGCTAGAAAAAAATAAATCCATGAAATATCTCATGATATCAAAATTAATCCATCTGTTAAAATGATTAATTCATTAAGAATAAATGTTGGACCTGGATTTTGTTTAAGAGTGGTTTTAGTGTTGTATCATACAGCAGCATAATGGGGGGGGATATCATTCCAATCTCAGCTTGCTAAATATGCTAATAAAAAAAAATCAAGTTTTTCACAGAACTTGAAACTACGGATGTTGAAATTTTTGAAACCGAACTCTTCATATTATGTACACGTATATACATATAGCGAGATTGAAAGAGGGCTCTTTCTTAAGGAAATTCAGTAATACATCATTGGATAATCAAGTTTCATGTTTTCCTATATGTGACCCTGCACCTCAAAACAAACAAAAAGTCGCCAGACATGAATTTTTAGTTAAGACCATATTCTGAAAGAGCAGACTTTAAGCTTTAAAATGATGTATAACTCAAATCAAATGGACTCTCCTAACCTATCTAAATATTGGAAAGAAAGCACAAACTCAGAAAAAGTGTGAACTGAGAAAAGAGGCTCTGAAGTACAGTGTCTATTCAAGCGCTTAATCTTACTAAACCGTGCTGGCTGTGCGATGAATGGGACAAAAAACAGGAAGTAAACCACCAGAGTAACAACAATGAAGAGATTATCAGATTACACTGAAATTAAGCATGCCTCATTAACACATTCTGTCCATAATCAATGCCAACTTTGAAAGCAGTAGCACTATCCTTTCAAAAGTTATTAGAGTTGAAAGTGAAGAGTGTGGACAAGGTTTTTCAGAAATGAAAAAGGGATTCTAAACACACTTTCCTGCCCGTTTTATGATACCAAATTTTAGCATAATGTAAAAGAAGACCCGCTCTTTCAGAAAATATGAAAAAGTCAAGTTCGGCAGGGTTGACCCATTTCACTTATTTTCAGTCCTCATGCAAAATCAGTGTGTGCGACTTTATGTTCGTTTTGAGGTGCACTGTCACATATAATCATATCTTCAGACACAATTTGTAATAATATAACACTCTAAAGCAGATGATTTGATTATACACCTGTAAGCATAGAAAATTGATTTGTATCTTTTACTCACTACATGGCCTTGGACACCTTCGCCACACAGTCTCGAGACTTGACTCTGGCAGTGTCTTGACGCGTCTGGCCAGACCATCGGCTTGGCTGCAAAGAAATAACAAGCGTTGTTGTAGTGGAACCATTCCAACGGACATTTAGTGTCACATACAGATGGCTGCGGTCGCAGCCCAGGTGGACATGACATAGCAAGTGCGAAAATCGAGATTAAGGCAGCGCAGTTATGGAAAATGAACATTACAAAGGCTAGAAGTTGAACGGATTGACCGGATGTTATACTGTATTATAAACCTAGGACAGCAAGCAATGCTTTCGCTTGTCTTTAATCAGATCCAAGGTAGGAACAGATGTCTTCTTCCAGTAAATGTCTCAGCTTTTATTTGCTGTAGCACTGCCAGAATATGTTTTTTTTTTTGAGGAAATATGAGGAGACAGTGATCATCAAGGGGCTGATATGACAACAAGTCTGTTATTCCTAGCTGCTACCTGATACAGTATTTTGATTCACCGTTATCTTGACTTTATAAGCCAAAAAGCATATTGCCTTACGAAAAGTGATTTGCAACAATGTCAATTAATAAAGGATAAAGGTATAAAGGAACAGAGGATCTCGTCGATGAAGCCGTATTATCTCCCCGTAATAAGATCATGTAACGTGGCAAATGGCTTTATTCACAAGCACTTTTAAACTTGGATTACAAAGTCTCCTCGCTCAGCACTTGCTCTTCAAAACAACAACAAAAAGAAAGTAAATCTAAAGGCTTATGCTAATGTTTACAATGACAAAAAAAAAAATCTTATGGAGAGTTTTCTTTTAATCACTCATTCTATTGTTTTGATGTTTTGATAGGTAGTCTTTACAGAGGAAGACCAATGCCGATTACGTTACAGACGAACTTCCGTTGAAATTGTTGAACAAGCATAAAAATGTGCTATCACACAGTACTTTTCCAAGCTTTTGTCAAATTCCAAGAATATTCAAAATTACTCTTAAATACATCTTTTTTTTTTATCGGGCAACCTGCGTTAAATTGTATGATAATTTACAGCAGTATAAAGTTTACAAAAATTCAGACTAGTCATAATAAAAGTGGCAGGTAAAACTAGGAAGGATGAAGAGTGGAGATGGAAGAACAACAGCAGGGAGAGAAAGATCTATAGGAGATCCTTATTTGTTTTCTGCAATTTAGGTTTTCATCAAAAAGATAGTGGAGTTACGGAGTTGACATTCCCTTCAGATATTGAGAGTATTGGTAGATATTTAGACTCACTTCCGCTGCACAGTTCCGCCAAAGTTTAGCTCAAAGAAAGAACTTTTTTATGGAAGCTTACAAAACTGACACTTAATGCAAAGACTAGTGGAAATTAGGTACAAACACCAGTGAAAAAAACAACAATAAACAAAGAAATAGCAAACAAACAACAAAGTTGCATGTATGTTATTGTTTTTTCAGATGTCTAAGGAATATTGCTCACATGAATTAACAATCATATCAATGCAGAGGTAAAATTTTCGTTGTAATTAATTTCATTTGCAAAGAAAAAAGCAGTTGAAAGCAGTCATGGCACACTTCGTATGGAGATGCTGATCGACTACATAGTAAATAATAAGAAATATAGATAGATTTAAAATTTCCGCCTGAAAATGTTCATACTATGAGATTCAATTTGAGGTGTATCGTGACAGAGTTGTTGCTGTAATTCAAAACTAAAGTTTCTGACCTTTTCTCGTTGTTATTTCCTATATTATATAGACAGTGCCTACGTCCATCGCTTTCGATGCCAAGCTTCCGATACCCAAGATGCCATATGGCAAATATAAAGTGACACGTGATCTCTAGCTGTTATACAATACGAAAGACATCGATATTCTAAGAAAATATATTGGGTTAATATATGCCCGTGAAATGTGATTACAAGGCTTCCAAGACAGTTTATCAAACCCTGCATATATGGTTATCAAAGGACTCCCACACCGCACGTCGTTTTAACATTTGAACATTAATAATCATCAAACAACTATTCGAATTTCTGTACTGTTACTGATGGCTCGCAATGGCTGAATCTGGCGATAAAAAAGCAGTAATGTGTGTTTGTAGTGTGTTCTTTCTTCTCCAAAATATATTTGTTTTTGAATTGTCGTGGTAACCGTTTACCAGACTGTTCATAAGTGAAGTAGCTATGGTAACATTTAACATTGATTGTAACTCCTGTATCTTATTCAATACTGAGAGCTTTTTGTGCACTACATCCTTGAGTGTGAAAGTAAAATCTAGTCAATGAAAGCAAAGCAGGAATATGAAGGTTGAAATGATGCCATTTTCAGGTTTTACAAAATGATTTACATGCATACTTGCAATCTTGCAAATAACGGGTGAAACTTGAATAAGTACTCTCCTTAATGTTCTTCTCAACATTCACTGTGTTCACTTGAATGAATCAAAAGTCACTAAGTGCCGGTTGGACTTGAATCATTCTACTTAACCGGCCGCACTTAACAAGTGGTCAAACAGGAGATAATTTTAGGAACTCTCTTCGTTAAGCAGAAGTTCAATGCTACAGTTCACTAATTATTTTCCACACGACCTTGTAATATGTCCAACCTAATCTATGACCCAAGGAAACCATATACACGGACCAACTATGCCTAATCTGTCATTAGCAAGGTTTTCTAATACTCCAGAGACACTGCCATGTCTTATGCGAAAATGACTTATAACAGGTGGACGTCCATACATTAATCAACCCCAATGATAAATGCAATTTTGATTGTCAAGTACTCAACTTCACTCTTTTTTTAACAACTTACATTTCTCGCAACCTCAACCCCCTAACATCAGGACCTGCTTTTGCTCTTCTCTTTTCTCTGGAGCTATCAAATAGACGTATACCTACTCATCTTTTATGTATGCTTACCTTATCCATTGAATCTCTTGCTTTCGCTCGGCATCTTTCCCCTCCTTCCATGCCTTCCCCTCCCTCCCTCTCTCTCTCTCTCTCTCTTTCTCTCTCTCGCTATCTATCTATATATCTCTCTGTCTTTCTCTTCGCCTGTAACAACGCGTTGTAACCAAAGTCGTCAGTCAATATTGGTTCATGTATCGAAGGCTTTCAGTCCAGCACGGATGCCTTCTTCCCAGTGTATTTGTCAATAGGGCGACGGTGGAAACGGAGACGCTCGTGCTTTCCCTTAGGAGACCATGACTTGTGGCGCGGTTAAAAGGAAGGGGAAAAACGATAACAAGGTACACGATAATACAGAGTATCTGCTCTCTACGTTGACGAATGCATGTATTCCTCGGTTATGATATACGCTTCGAGACAGCGGGTATCTCTTGGATGTCAAAATATTCTTCTGTTTCGAGATGCTTCTAGCAAATCATACTGCTGTAGCTCCAATGTCGACTTTTAAACCTTAAAATAAGATTTGGATGTATGTCATGTACAAGAATAAGTGTATATTTCTGCCAGCTACGAAATGATACGAACACTTAACAGCTCATAGCTTTGTAAGGTCTGTTCCACTCCCCCTCACTCCATCTCTCTCTCTCTCTCTTTCGCTGTTCCTCTCTTTATATAAATTTATCATGCTGTCAATACCAACAATTTCTTCACAAAGCACATAAATTTTCGGGCACCCTGCCCTTGAAATTCACTTGACAGAGGGCAGGGTGCCCAAACATTTATGTTAGATAAACTGTTGGTATTGACAGCACGATAAATTCTGGAGTTCTGTTCTCCTACTATGCTGTGCAACCATAACAATTGTATGTCAAACCAGTGACTGCTGAAATTTTCTGTCTTTATATTGATAATGGGAAAGGAAATAGGAGAAAGCAAAGTCATCATTATATATATATACATATATATATATATATATATATATATATATATATGGTGTCAAGACAGTGACTGTGGGGAAAATGCCTGTTTTCACATCAACACAGTGAAAGGGGAAAAAGAGAAAGAGAAAAAAAAATATTATGGTTAGACAGCTTTTATAATTTACCACTTAATTTACATATCAAACAGTATGCCACCTCTCTTCATTTAAGCATTTTCATTTGTTATTTTCAAGATATGAATTTCATTATGCGTTATGAATATGACTGCAGAAGTTATGATAATTGTGGGATTAGAGGTAGGACGAATCATTTATGCATTAAGACATTCAAGTTAAGTTGGAATATCTTGTCTGAACCATGTCATGATGTATGATAACCATCCATTGAACATTTAAAAGTAGAATGTTCTGATTGAAATATTACTACACCTGCCTGCAAGATTTCCAAGGAAGAGGAGAGACAACGGGCTCTTAAATGTTCAAGAACTTTTAATCTGGAAAGTAATTAAAAAAATACATTGTCTGTCTTCGTTGCAATTTGAACGTTCCTGCGCCTTCCGTTGTTTGATGTCTAATATACAAATGTGGAAAGTGTAGTTGAACGGCGTAAAACAAGAGTAACAAAACGGGAACCAAGAATACAATATAACAGTTGTGATATCATCAGTGATGCCTAATAGGATGCGTAAGACACTATATTGATCAAATGATAAGCGAGCAGGAAAGCTTTGAAACTGCGAAAAGGATTGGGCAGAATACTAATTTACTTTATTAATGTGTATCTGCGTGTTACTCATTTCACGTCTGTGCGGATCGACTTCATCTCAAAATTCGCTTGCCTTTCTTTTCCACCTTCTCTCCCTCTCCCTCTCTTTTTCTCCCTCTCTTTCTCCTTTCTTTCTTTCTGTCTCTCCCTCTATCTCTCCCTCCCTCAACCCCTAACGTCTCTCTCTATCTCCAGGACCACTGTATGAGACACCCGATTAATGACAGCATGCCCCTTCAGCATTCCATTACCGTCAACATTGGACAGATCCGTACTATCAGTACTAGTATACTTATAACAAGAGTAAGCCTCCTTCTCAGCGCATCCCAACAAATGCGATGCGGTAGCGGCAACAACTTGGCATTGCCGTTTGAATGATGTACGCTCTTTGGCAATGATTTAACTGTCACGTAGCTAATGAAAGATAAATGACTGCATGAGATCAAACAATATTCCTGTTTTGACATTATCTCATTCTTGTCATACAATTTCTTGCAACGGTGAGGTTAAAAGAATCACTGTGAAGGAAACAAAACAAGGAAAGCGTGAGTTGTTTGAATTCTTCAGCGGACGTGACTGTGGTCTCGCAAGGCACAGTTGTGTTGATTGTTGTACATGCAGCATCTACGGTCTGCGCCTACTTTGTTTAAATGAACATACTTCATTTTTTCATACAACAAACACACTCACATTATTAAGAAAGGAGCCTTCAGTTACATAGGAATGCAACATTCCTTTGCTGGTAGGATGACTGACTCAAGTTTTTCGGTGGAATTCAGGTTGAGAAATTGAAGTCTCGTCTCTGCATGTCCAACATTCTTAAGAAGGACTACATCAGCTCACAGACTGTTTATTGTTAGTTACAATTAACTTTTCTTTCCCGAGTTTACATTTTATATCCGTTTTTCACACATGATAAGACACAAGCTGAGCACGCATGACAATACAATTGCAAACAAACTGAAACAATGAATTGTGAAGAGTAACAATAGAAAATACCAGTTGCAAAGCAAGTAAAATACAACCTAGTGGATACAATAGGCATCATCATGGCACCAATATCCCACAAGGCCCGACAATACATGGTTTGGATTACGTAGGCTGATTTCCAATCTTTATTTCTCTGAAGCAAAAGGCATAACATGCATTAAAAGTAGTAGAGTTTTTTAAACTTCGTAAAGACTCGTGTTGCATGTCCGCAAGGCTGGAAACTGATCTTGCGATTAAACTAATTTGTTACGAGATCAAACTAACGTATCGCCTCCAAGTTACGTTTTACAGAACTCTAGTTCGGGATTAATAAGGCTGGGATAAATTGTTATCATCAGGATTTGGTTGTTCGATAGATAAATCGACTAGCACTCATGCTGACCTCAGTCCCTGCAAATATATAGATACTTCGTAGAAAACAGTTACTTGGACTATAGAATAGTCGAACGCTGTGACGATTTCGTTGGAATGAAGTTTATACGATCGCTTGCCGTGTGCATTTTGATAACTGTAAGACATCTATGAGTATAATGTTTTGTTTAATAGACTCGCTCTTCAAATACCGTACTGTAGCTCAGCACATAATTTGCATGTTTTGTTAGGAAATACCACTAACTTCTCAGGGTTGTCACCACAAGAGCTGTACGTTACAAGTATCTCTATGAAGAATATGCATTCTACGTATACGTGCATAGAAAGCTATCTACATGCAACGAGAATGTTATCGTTGGCTTACCTATCCTGGTCGTATTAACCGACTACACTTCTTATTTTCAGATCAGTTATTCGATTGTACATGAGTGTTTAGCAAATAGCGTTAAATTACACAATATGATAAAGTCTGTTGGACCTTGTTCACGGTTATGCTTACCGAAATGGTGATCCATACAACATTGGCCTTGATAACGATAACAATGATAATAATAATGATAATAACAATTATAATGATAATAATAATGATAATAATAATAATAATGGTAATAACAATGATAATGATAATAATAATAATGATAATAACAATAATAATGATAATAATAATGATAATAATAATAATAATGATAATAATAATAATGATAATAACAATGATAATGATAATAATAATGATAATAATAATGATAATAATGCTAATGATAATAACAATGATAATAACTGCATTTGAATTAACTAGACAACAAAATAGCATAAAGACAATCCAACACCAAAATAACAGCAACGAAAAGAAAAAGGAAAAATATACATTTTGATACAATGTGATACAATGGTTAATAATTGACTGTGTGCGCCTCCAGAAAAGAAAAAAATAGATTTATATCTAGCGTTTATAAAAACGAAGTTGCATGCGGTTTGGGGGACTGAGTTTCTAACAACGGGGCCCTGGTCTGATGCTAATGTTCTTCTTTTTGCCAATTAATCATTTGACACTGCACTTCAAACTACAATACATTCAAAAAGACCAAAGAAGCATTGATACTTGAAAGTAGCTATGAGGTGAATGTGCATGATGCGTACACCAGAGAATTCAGGATACTTTTATTGTCCCTTCATGCGAGCTGCTATGGAATTTCAAGTCCTTTCTCAGTATAGACACCATAAAGAGTGAGCTAGTGTGTTCCAATACATCCGTAAATGCAAGATCCGTTGTCCACAAATCGTACTTCTACAGGTTTGATTTTTTGATCACCTGTTTTAGTTGGGCGGGGTCGAGTAAACTTGACTGTTGATACCGACCAGTTCGGTTTGGGCACTGTTTTGTATGGTAATTTCTAATTTGGCGCTTCAAGTATGCCTAACAAACGGTAATTTATGCACTGACATAGCAACGGACCTGGTTTATTACTTAACACTTTGAAAGTGTTTTTGTTGCTCTGAAGTCGGATTAATCTATATCATTATGTACAGACCATCGGTGACACAGATACATATTATACAATAGCTTCAAGTATCCTTTTCCGTTTTTGCAGGGAGGAGTAACGGCGGGGTTTTCTAAAGGCGCGAAAATAGAAGCTCTTAGTTGGAAGCCCGAGATTATTTTCAAAATTCTTCTTCATAATCACACAATGATGGCCAGATGAATGCGTAGACACAAGAAACAAGGTTTGAGCTTGCTATCTCATTGTTTTCCTTTTTGTTAGTCTGCTTGAACTGCCTCTCAGCCTGGTCATACATGACTCCCTCCATCTAGAGTATCTTAGAGGTTTCATCTGCTTGAATTTGTCGGTCGGCGAGGCTAGCTATCCTTCTTCGCCGAGGTAATGGCAGGAAATACACGGCAAAATGGATAAGTGTTTGTCTGATTCAATGCACACTGATGCAATCTTGAGTTTACTTTTCCTCCATGGACCTCCTCTGCCACTAGTTAGGCACTCTTCCATGCCAAAGTGGTAGGTTGAGCTAAGTTAATGTTGACGGAATAAAGAGCGATATAGGGAAAAGGAAGTGAGACAGTAGATGTATACGCGTCTACGGCAAGCAAATGACTGTTTAACCTGCAGATAGTAATGTGTAGGAAAAATTGTTGCACTTGAAAATATACATATGTATACGGGTCACAGATGAATTCGGCGACAACCGATTTTGTACTTACTATACTTGGGATCAAGCGGGGGGGGGGGGTGGCTTTGTGCTTAAACATGCAAGATGTTCCATGCAACCAGCATGTACAGCTCAGCCAAAAACAATCTACAGTGTAGTTCTTTCTATATTGTTAGTTTGTTACTGGATAGAGATGGAGTCACAACAGTCTTATACTCTTTGAACCCATTCTCGATGTCGCGACTGAAATATATATGAAGTATGCAACAAACTGGATCTGCCACACGGATATAGGAAAGCAAGCGATTCATATTCCATTGCGTAATGACCATCCACTCTTTGAGGATGAAATTGTTTTGTGAGCGTAATTACTTTTTGCCATCCCTTTCGTATAAAAGATAAACTGTACATCATGGCAAAGGCACTTCGATGTACCCAATGGAAATTAATTGATGAAATAAAAATTCAAATGCATTCGACTTGACATGTCTTTACACTAATATGATATAAATCTATAAAGAACTAAACTTGAAGATCATGCCATATTAGTTTCATTTGTCGGAATTAATTGGAAAAGTGAGATAATTGGCTTTCAATGATGGTACAGTTTCAAACACTTTGTTAACTTACACTTCTGATTTACACTTTTGTACGTATTCCTGGACGGGATTCATTTCACGTGTTGAATAAAGAAGCAACATACATTATCATACCCAACAAAGAGTTAAAAGTGAATCTTTAGATTGCTCAGAAAGATGACGCATCAAAGGCATAAATGCACCTGTGGATTTTCTTTGAGTGTGTGTGTGTGTGTGTGTGTGTGTGTGTGTGTGTGTGTGTGTGTGTGTGTGCATCTCTACAAAACTGACAGCAGTTTGAATGATTACGGCCAGTTGAAGCTCCACACCTCTGGAAGCTCCCTCTTACTAACTGCAGTTTTGGCAAATACACGATGCCTTCGATGATGTCGATTGGCATATAGATTTGATGAATACATCGGGTTCTATGGTGATTTTTCGAATTGAAGTGTTACCCAGCATGCGGTTGACAAGTCCAACCCCCCCCCCCCCCAAAAAAAAAAAAAAAAAATCAACTACAACAACACACACACATTTTTTTTTTTCTTCAGGAACTAACACATAGTAAGCGTCTTGAAAAAAAAAAACAACAACGACATGTCTCTGCATGTACAAATCATCACAGTTACACGAGTAGCTTGTACATAACGCCATAGCTTTTGGGTTTGTTTCTTCGCTTTGGTCAGTAGGAGAGAACTTAAACGTATCACGTCTTTATTTCACGTATGCTCAGACACAGAATACAGAGAGACAATTCCACGAATAAGTAGGTCAATGAGATTAACAAAATGCCAATTCGCCAGAAATCACGCCTTTCTGCAGTCATACTAAATGATTATCCTTCGAGCAGATCGTCGGTTGCGTCTACAAGCCTTTGGTATGGGTATCATAATCTTATTGTCATCGTCTTCGTGGCTGGTCATTAACTACCCGAGGACTGATTATGTCAGAGGCGCGCGCGAGTAGTATTGAATTAGTTTGCCGTAACCATGGTAACCGTTCTTTGCCGAGGAATGAATTGATTTGGCTGGCCATGGAGATATTATTATCACGCCTTGGCCAGCGAGCACAGCGTGAAACAAGACGAACAGGCGGGTACCGTGTGTGCAGAGAGATGGAGAGAGAGAGCGCGCGAAAGAGAACGGCAGCAGCAGCAAAAATAACAGCAATCAAAACAACATCACATCTAACCAGTATGCGTGAAAAAAAAGAAAAGAAGGAAAGAATACACAGTCCATCTACGCTGTACAGATAAAACGAAGGTTTCGAGGTATATATTTGTGCGTTCTGCTTCGGAAAGAATGATCATCGGAGTATGACCCTTTCATTCGACTTTATACCCAGAGAGAATACTTATGTTCATTTTACACATGTTCCAACGTACGAAATTGATTTATAACGTCCAGGTCGGAGATTTTTAAGAATTTTGGTACATAAGAATACATATTACAATCACATACATATGATAGAAAGGGGAGAGGAAGAGGGGAGAATCAAATACCCAATTAGGTACATAAAAAACACTGTGTGTGTGAGAGAGAGAGGGAGACAAAATGCGTGTAAAAAGATGCAAATATTTTACAATATGGGTTATGATGAAAGTGCTACAGGAATTATCAAATGCAGTGGGTAAAATCATAACGGAAAGTTGTTGGGGTTTTTTTCGCCTGTACCAATTATCTACAACAATGCTATGCATGTTCATTTTGAATTGTTGATGTTGTCCTGAACTGATGCATTAAATCAAGACCAAATGGAACAAAACACTACAAGACGGAGACAGACAGAGAGAGGGAGAGAGAGAGAGAACAAGGGAGGAGTGAATAACACCATTCTCGAAAACGTTGATGTTCCCTCACTTTTTTGTTCATACTTGTTTTCTGTGCTGTGAGAAATAAATTAAACTGCTAAGATATCTCCGATTTTATTGACATAATCTTCCCATCTCGTTACGTTCATTAATTGGACTACAAATTATGCACGATGAATACATATCAGATGCATGCATTTAATTCCAAAGGGAGGAGACTCGTCAAATGAATTGGCGCCGCACAACGATTTCTGCGAGAGCGATTCAACCCAGACCTATCTACGCTTGTGTGGGGCATTGTCGCATGCAGGCCTACTGCAACATTCATCCAGTTCATTTAGTAATTGAAATTTGTTCAGTGCTGTATCCATTCCCAGTGAATTCGTTTTGCTTTACTTGCAACTGTCATTATTATTAGGCTACACACACACACATGCAGGCATAAAGAAATTGTGACGCAGAGACACAACATTAACGTTATCACATACAACATTGGTACTAGTTAAATTCAGCATTGTACAAATTGATGTGTTTGTTTATCATCGAAAAGTAGAAAAAAGAATAATATATAGTACATACAAACGCAAGCACACACACACACAAATATATATATATATATATATATATATATATATAATACATGTATGTGTGTATATATATATATAGATATTTATATATATATATAGTGTATATATATATACATATGTATATAAAGTGTATATATATACATGTATGTATAAGAAGAAGAAGGGGTCTCGACTACGCCATTTGTAGTTCCAACAAGAAGGTTTTTATTCTCAAAATTTTTGGCCCGCCTCGGGCCTTCGTCCGAGGCTGGCCGAAAGACTCCTTCTTCTTCTTACGATAACATTCGAAGTCCAACACGTATATATATATACACTTTGTTTCGTGTTTCGTATTGTGTTCAGTGAGAATGCCACGTAACAACCTGCTAGAAGCATAACAGAAACATCACCTAGAAGAGATCACCTAGAACAGGACTAAGATCCCATCCTACATTATACATAGTAAACGGAATGTTACTTAAATCATGATATCGTTACACTACATATCAATAATGTCAGAATATTAATTGGATTACTGCGCTTCTTTACCCCGTTTGTGGTGGCTATCCTTGCCGCAAATGTCAATGATGAGCACATTCCAAATATAGGTTTCCCCGGTCAATATCATACTTTTGTCATTCCAATTCATGAATGTGCATTCAGATTTATACAGCGCACGCACGCGAAAATATTCGGGCATTCAAATTTAGACTCTGAGCGATCAATTTCAATTATGGGAGTTCTATTTCATTTTCCTCAAATCAAATTTACGCTTGGGCGTTCAACTTCCAAACGCGAGCATTGCATTTCCTACTCGTGCATTTAAATTCACACGATAGTCATGTGATAGTCCCGATGAGCTTGTCTGGAACGTTCATTTTCATTTTCAGACAATCAAGTTCCTACTTCTCGCAATCAGGAACGAGGAAAATGGAGTAGACTTTTTTTTAAAGAAAGGCGAAAAGTCATACACAACCCATGAAGGCTTGCATATAGTGTAATTATATGATTGTTTAAAGGTTCTACATTGTTCTGCGTTCATATATTCTTTGTTTTTCATCTCAATAAATTTTAATTGTAAGGTCCAATCAGCAGTGCATCTAAACAACACAACGACAATCTAGTTATATTTCTTGATGATACTGCATGAGACAACGCCCTAACACTAACCACACAATGTCAATGCATCAATAAAAAGACAAACTGACGAACAATGATCTCACATAGTCCCGCAAAAGTAAACCAATAAGATAGCAATAAACAGCAGACAAGACGTACACAATGTTCATGTTATCAGTTTCAATGTAGTCGAATTGTTGTTTTTGTTTGTTTGGTTTTTTTTTCAAATGGATCAACCTTCCTATTATGCTAGGCCAATACAGTGCCTGAGGTTCCTGTATATCCCTTCTCGTGAAGCCCGACTTCAAATTTTAGCATGAACAGGGGGACCTATACGGCAAAATTAATAATCTTTATCATAAATCCCCATATATGCAAAGCTAATGAAAAAGACACACATACACGGCCCCAAACTAACTAAAGTAGGACTTCTTTTGAATTGAACACAGTTATTTGGAACATAATATGGTTGCCTATTCACGAATTTGTATGACCGACGGGATTCCGTCGCCAGCTTAAAATTAATTCGAATGCTCATTGCTGATATGCGTGCTCCTCTCTTAAATTTGAATGCTCCGATAGTTGAAAAAAAAATTGAATGCTCGGAATAAGAACTTGAATGACAAAAGTATGAAATTGACCGGGAAAACCTATACATGTACTAGAAATTTATGACATATCCCAGATAAGTCGGAAATTATATGAATTAAAGAGATATACCCATTCTTCATGACTGCAAACAGATCGATTTCAGTTGTATTCTTTTTATATATTGCTATCCAAATGATATATATCTACCGCTCACAGTAGCAGCGGTAACACTACGCATAACTACGGGTACATAGTTATTATAGTTTGCTTCCCGACAATTTTCAGGGCCCCGTTTAAAAAAACAAACAAACAAACAAACAAACAAACAATGTGAAGATGGAAACTCTTGTTAGAACAGGCAATCAGGAAGACGGATTCTTGTCGTTACTATGACAATTGCCATTTCCAACAAGAGTTGCTATCATAGCAACCTTTTTTTAGTGAAATGGGGCCTAGATGTTTGAACACGAGTTCACACTTTATACAGGGAAAAAACAAAAAATAAGCATAGTTTCAGTGATAGGATACTACACATACTCTTGGTTTCTCGCAACAACAACAACAACAACAACAAAATAAAATAATTGCAAACACGCAGCAGCGTACAAAAGAATGCACAATGTGCGTAAACAACAAGAATGGATCTATTATGGCGTCGTAAAAGTCTCGACGTTTCAGTCGCGCGTAGTCACACTATACAAAACTACGCGTAGTTTCGCGAAAAGTGAGAAACTTCCCAAATGCATGCAAAAACTTTCCGACAAGTTTGCGGTCAGACTGCCAAAACTAAGGGAGGCAAAGTACCGGTTAATGAAACTACGAGTAGTTTCGACCGCACCTAATATTAGCCACATTCATACATACAAAAAAGCGGTATGACGATGGCGATCCAAATCTCGATTTATTTATTTTTTGCAAGCGTTCACACGAATCTACGCATGCACGAAATCTGCCAACTGGTGCACACAGCGCGCTTCACTGCCTGCGCTTCTGTTTGCCCTTTGTTCTTGCGCGTCACAGTGATGTGATGCTCGCGCTGTTGTTTTGGTGCGCCAAAGAGGTTAAGAAACTCTCTCTCGGGTGTGCACACGCTGTTGTGATGATCATTTGCAACGTTCACACTAGCCGCACTCACAAGTACAAAATAGCGGGTTACTGAGCGCACTCGGAAACTCTAGTTTATTGTTGTTGTTGTTGTTTTCAAGCAACCGTTCAGACGCTCCAAAATAGCGGGTTAGCGATGGCGCTCGGAAACTCGGAGTTTTGTTTTGTTTTTTCAACCGTTCACACGTACAAAGAAATAACCCGCTAATTGTCGATCGAAATAATTGCCAAACTTGCAAACTGGGGCACGCAGTGCGCTTATGGAGTGCGCTTCACTGCCTGGCTTCTCTTTGCGCCTGAGAGGTTAAGGACCTCTTCGCGGAGTGCACGATATGTTGTGATCAGTGCCTATAGGGCACTTGTTGTGATGTGCGCATTGAACGATGGGATATAAAAACTCGAGTTTATTAAATAATGGTCGACCGTTCACACGTGCCGGCGGGGTAAATTAGCGCGTTAATTCAGAAATAAGAGCAAGATTTCTTGGGTTTAGTATTGCACTGCTGATAGCGCTAATTTTCGTTTTGTGTGTGTGTGTGTGTGTGTGTGTGTGTGTGTATGTCCACACGTGCAAAAAAACTCGAGTTTTGTAACCCGCTAATTTGTGTACATGTGAATCCCCATACTGTCACTGCGGGCAAATTAGCGCGCTATTTCAGAAATAAGCGCAAGATTTCTTGGGCTTTTTTTTTTGTGTGTCGGCAAAAATCTCGAGATTGCAATCGCGATGCAAAATCTCGAGATTTGTATCCCACTAAATCATGTACATGTTAATTCCACCAATGATAACTAGAAAAGCACTCGGAGAGTATCAATATTGCGGTAATATCAGAAGTCACATGCTATAACGCCCATTTTCTAAGTCCACATGTTGAAATTTACCTGAGAAAGTCTTTTGACAATAACTTTGCAATCGTCGCTCCATTTAATTGCAAGCTAACTTGGATATGAGATGAGTTACAGTTCACTATTCCGGAGGTTCGTTAATAAGAAATTGAAATAAGGTTAGTTATTCCAAAGATTCGTTTATCTGAAATTTATACAAGGTATAAATATAAGATATTCGTTATTTTCGTTTATCCGAATATGAAAAATGGTTTGCTTATTCCAGAAGTTCGTTAATCCGAAAACAAAATAAGGCTCGTAATTTCGAAAGTTCGTTTGCAGGCACCTTTTCTTTTCATTTTTCGAACCTCATTTCACTTTCGGACTAACAAATACTCGTAATAATGAACCTTATTTCATTTTTGGATTAGCGAACCTTCCGAATAACGAGTCTTCGGAATAACGTTACAAATGTTCGGATTAAGAACATTTAGGTGTAGGGAATTGTGTGTTTCGGGAAAAAAAGCCCTCTAACCTTATTTCATTTTCGGATTAACGAACTTTCGGAATAATGAACATCACCAGGGAAATTACACTTAAACTGAAACGGAGATTTTGCGCAAAATTCAAATGTTGCATTCAAACTTTACCTGCAATAACACTCTCTTCAGTTCAAATGGCCCATTGCTATTCAATCCACTAACCAGTTACTCCCAAACTCAGGATAGGCGCCTAATGTCAACCTACGTTTTGTTGTTCAGCTTCCCCGTCACCTGTACATCAGTATCTTTTTGCAACTTTTGGTATTTATTAAAAGTTTCTGTAATGCAGTATTGATATAATTACCGATTTAAACCAACCTCGGGTAATAGGTAAATTATGTGCAACTGCGTATTATGATGTATCTAGTAAGGTGGTTCTAGAATGGAGCTCTGTTTCATGGTGGCATTTCTGCGAACATTCCTGCTTTGCTCGTATGGTCTTTGACCAGGGTATACGTAGACTTCAAAATGCAAGACACAGCACACATGAAGGGGAAAGCTTATTGTCATGTATAATTGTCAATGTGGCAAATACCTTTGAGGAGTTCACTGAAATAGAATTTACCAAACTATATGTTCAATTTAATTTGCCTTCATTACATCTAATATTTGTATTTTGCAAAAGAGTAAATTGTCCGCCCAATGTTCCGGGTAATTAGAAAAATTTATTGTTCAAATATTTTCAATTCATTGTAATGAAGTTAAATTGTAATGGGATTAAGAAGGGGGCACCTATAGGTAATGTTCATATAAAGCGGTTCCCTGCGCGCCTGTAAAATAGGCAATGGTTGAATGAAATTATCGATTTAACCATAATGACGCAGCCAAAACCTTCTTCAAAGATACCAGTTTCAATCACTAAGGCACAAATGGGTGAGGGTTTTTTTTTTTCTCAATTCACCAAACCCATCATTTTGTAACAAAGTAAACTCAAAGTCCACATAAGTTTATCGTACGTTTACTGTCATATACCTGTGCATAATACACTTCCCTGGATCCGAAATCAATGTGAATTCATCCAACAAACAAGCAAACTACAAAATGTAATGTGATATTTCGTATAAGGAGACGAGTTTGTCAACACAAGTCCTGACTTGATGGATCTGACCTCAAATTTGAATGTGTTACCAAGTCGAACCATTGCGCGTTGTGTCCAACAGAGGGTATGAACTGGAGAGAAGAACGCGGATGAGATGCGCTTTAAAAGTGTTATTTAGACACACAGTTTTCTTTGTAAGAGCTTAGAACTCTCACTAGTAACACACCATATTTTAACCCCCATGCGTGCACGTCGTTTTGACGCGTGATTATACACTAATCATAATAGTTATGTACATTACTATTTGTGCTTTCGTGCCTCTTGGAATGTCATGTCGGTATATTTTGAGCAGACTACATTGGACACTCTAAGGGAGGTGAAGTCAACTGTCTTCAGACGTAATGGACATCGATGGATGGATGGATGGATGGATGGGTGGAGTGTCGCTCGCTGATAAATGATTTATATCTGACTGAGTGTAAGACTCCTAAAGGCATGTGTGGAATAATCTTCGCATTACTTTGGGAAAGAGACTGTGTTCCACAAAGTTCGTTTTCGTATCGCAGTGTGTTGGAGGCAAAGTCATCCAGGCTTTCAAACACACAGCTATTAGCCATATTTATGTTTGTTTTTGTTCCGTCCCTGATGAGATCCTTGTCATTACTGGTTATGGGTCATTCTTTGCCTTAAACAAAAATGGTCGTTGGTTTCTTTAAGAAACATCAGCTTCATGTTCAAATGGACTTTTATGAATATGAAAGAGTAGGACTGTCAATGCTATAACAAAATCAGACAGAAGAATGCTGCATATTTTCACGAGAAAGTGATACCAGTCAAAACCATAAAGATATATATTAGATACACAAGGCGCTCGTTTGTATCTAAGAAACTTATGTTTGTAAAACTACCAATAATTCACCAACCATAAATATTCATTTTACTTAATCATCAGTGCAATCATGATTATCATAGCTCTGGAATAATGCGGTACAAAGACACGATTTCGTATCTATATGCAATCATCGATGTGATAAGTCATTTTCATAACTCATTGAAGACTTCTCGATAATGACATCACCTATATTCAATTTGCATTCATGGCTATACTCGATACTACTTTTTTGAAATCGTGCAAAACAGATTCAGTGACTGCTTCTTCTTCTTCTTCCTCTTCTTCTTTGTTCTAGCATGCCCGATGATAAAGAACACTCATCGTTTTGTCATGTTTGCCTAATTCATGATTTTATGAAATATGAATAATACAAATAATTTAGATGATACTTGATAATAACGGTAATGACTAAAATCACATGGGTTGATTTTGTGTGTTACCACTGTAAAGCTTACGCGAAGCAAAAATGGAAACACAAAAAGATGTAGTGATGTGGTTCAAATTTGTAACAATCGGGCTTTTCGTTAAGTGTTCTTCAGTTTAATCTTTGGAAATTTGTCACGTGATGATGGAATAGTGCCAAAAATTATTTTATCCTTCAAACCAACCTGAAATGGATCTCCGTTAAAACATTGTCAAGGCATACTTTCTGGATTATACAATGACAAATAGCCACATTGAGCGTAGTGGCAGATATAGCATAGCTGCACTGCTGGTAAGAAACAAAAAATATCAGAAAGAGGTGGACCATTAAACTATGTCAGAAAATAGCGGAGAGGAGAAAAAGCTCGTTGGAAGCACGCGTATGACACAATATTCATCAAAGTGCGTCATTGTCAGCCACTGTCACCTTGATATCAAGCCAACGGCATCAACTTTCAAAATTAGACGTTGTTTGAGGCACGATTTCTGCAATGGCCGATATAAGCAAACTAGTCACATATCACATTTAACTGTTCTATCTGAAACTGCATCTCTTGTCTTTTATATCATACGAAGTTTGGGTACATAGGTAGGAACAATTGGAAGAAAACTTATCACACTTGCTTTCTTTGAAGGACAAAAAAGGTCGGTGCTAACAAATTTTAATGACATATAAATCTAGAAACTACAATTTTAGGACATCATGGCGTGTGTGCCAAAATACAATTTTTTTTTTGTAGAAAGAAAAGAAAATATCTCCTGTATCCTTTAGGAAAACAAACCCTATTTATACCATTATTGAATTAGGTTCGACACATGTATCCTAAGGGAAATCTGCTAATATATATATGATATCAGTTTGGATTTTGAATGGAACCAAAGTTTTAGTAAGGGGGGGGGGCTGCTTTGGAAGGTACGGAACAAATAAATTTGACATTAAGATGTGTATCCTAGATAATTATGCATTGAGGAAGTATAGGACCCTGGTGGTGTAAGTAAAGATATTCTTGACAAAAAACTCGATAGTGGCTTCATTAAAGGGATAGTACAGTATTGGTGGAGATGAGAATTGGGCTTTTAAATTTTTGCGAAATAACAGGAAAGCACTTATGATATAGTCTGAGCATACCATTTTAAGAGGAATTCAAAGTTTATTTGATGAAAATCGGGTTTGGAATGACTGAAACTTCCAAAAACAAAGTAAAACAAAGCGATCGTAAGAAAGTGTGGGTCCCACAATTTTTTAGAATCGCTCTTTTTGGATATCTCAGCCATTTCAAAACCAATTTTCATCAAATAAACGTTGAATTCCTCTTAGAATTACATGCTCTTTCATATTTTATAAGAGGTTACTCATCATTTCACCGAAAAATGTTAGAAACCCAAAATTGGGTCTCAACCAAAACTGTACGATCCCTTTAACATCTCACAAAAGGGAATGAGTGAAGAAACCAAAGAAGAAACCGAAATTTATGATTATTAATGATTAAGATGACAATACTAGTCAATATTATATGATATCAATACGAAGAAACAACAATGTTCCGTGTGTAGGCCTATACATACTTGCAGGCTCTACCGCTTGTGAGAGATTTCAGTTGCCTACCAATTTTTTCAAAGAAATCTGCCGTTGTTGTTGTTTTTGTTTTCTTGGCTTATCTGTCACTAAACCAAATGATTATGCGTATTAAATTAAGATGACAATACTAGTCAATATTATATGATATCAATACGAAGAAACAATAATGTTCCGTGTGTAGGCCTATACATACTTGCCGGCTCTACCGCTTGTGAGAGATTTCAGTTGCCTACCGATTTTTAAAGAAATCTGCCGTTGTTGTTGTTTTCTTGGCTGATCTGTCACTCAATCAAGTGATTATATGTATTAAATTAAGATGACAATACTAGTCAATATTATATGTTATCAATACGAAGAAACAACAATGTTCCGTGTGTAGGCCTGTACATACTTGCCGGCTCTACCGCTTGTGAGAAATTTCAGTTGCCTACCGATTTTTAACGAAATCTGCCGTTGTCGTTGTTTTTGTTTTCTTGGCTGATCTGTCACTCAACCAAATGATTATACGTATTGAATTAAGATGACAATACTAAGTCAATAGTATGATATCAATACGAAGAAACAACAATGTTCCGTGTGTAGGCCTATACATACTTGCCGGCTCTACCGCTTGTGAGAGATTTCAGTTGCCTACCGATTTTTAAAGAAATCTGCCGTTGTTTTTATTTTTGTTTTCTTGGCTAATCTGTCACTCAACCAAATGGTTATACGTATTAAATCAAGATGACAATACTAGTCAATATTATTATGATATCAATACGCCGCCCGCGCAAAATATATTCTCATGAACCAAAGCAAGCTATATAGCGCATGTGGCAGCAGCATTTATTTTGATGGCTCTCAGATAGCTTACCTGGGCTGTGCTTGCATTCCAATCACATCGCACGAACTCTATATTATAGCGCTGTATACGAGTACCATTTCTACCATGTATATGTACTCGCATCAGTATCAGTGATGGGCTGTATGTTTTGCATGTAACAAAAGCGAGCTTTAGATCTGCGACGCCAACGAGGTCTCAGCCTCCCGGATTGGACGATGCAAACAGATGTTTAGCGCATTTGCAGTGGTTGTTGCGCTAAGCAGGCTGCCGTCTTCTGAATCGCTCTCCTAAAACATTGGTCTTTGAGTACTATTCCTTACACACAAAAAAATCACCATTTATGTACCAGTACTGTGCTATATCAAAGATGAAACGATGTGTATTATGGTGAAATCAGGTATTCATCCTTTTTTTTAATAATCAAGAAACAGAGTTTTTTTCTGATATATGTAACAAAAAAGATATCATTTTATGAATGCTGAGTAACTACAATGAAGTATAGTTCAAATTGTATTGTAATAATATATTAGCACAATGTAAAATGGGATAAATTATGTGTTAATACAGTATTATAGTGAAATGATAATGAATCTACACCATGTTCGAATGGCATGAGTTGTATTTTTTTCTCCAGACTGCGAACCTTCCATATGTATTGTAATAGTGTCATACTGTAATTATGTATGGTGTATATATCATGTTTAAATGAAATATCTTTTTTTTTATCTACTTTACATCTGTATAAGGCACAATGAGAAAGTGAAATAATTCAAAATTTATATTATGTTCGAATAACAATTTTGTATTGCTATCTTTTTTACTAAGTTTCTCCCTCCCCCTTTTCGTTGTCCTTTACTTCAACCCGTAATCTTGTAATTTCTTATGTTCTCCCTTCGCACTGTTTTTTTTTATTCCCCTTCCATTCTACTTCTTCTTTCTCTCTCTTCATCTCCCTCGACCTCATCTATAGATCTCATCTTAAAACTCATTCTCACTCGCTCGATGTTTTTTTTTCTCAATATTTCTCTCTTTTTTCTTAAAGAAACTTTTTCTTTAGAAACGCGTTTAGTTCAAAACACGACCTAATTCATTTGGATATGTCTTTTGGGTTATAATCGTTGTGCGACAAAACGAAACAAAGCAACGATTCCTTACGATCGCTTCTCGGCCTTCTGGCTAAGATCATGTGTAGAATACCATATTTCTAGTATTATGACTGAAATCCTTGAAAAAAATAAAAGAAAAACTCCTATCGTCACAAATAATTTAAAAGACTATCTAAAAACGTAGTCAGTGATTCACTAAGTGCATCACTAAAGCACTGGCAAATGTAATAGACCGTTTCTGTAATGTATCTAAATTCTATGCATGTTTTGTTCACAAAAGATTGCCGCAACAACTCCAAAGCTTGCCGTAGGCTTGTCCTACCTAGCCAAAAAAAAAAAAAAATGAATGCTACTTGAATTCCTGCCTATGAAATTCTATCAAAGAGAGTAGCAGGTGATCTCATCGGGCAAGTGAATGTTTTACGAAGGACGCGAATGTCGAAAAAAATGGTAAAGTCCAACATTTGGAAAATACTTTCTTCGCATTGTCTCTCGACAATAGAGTCATAAGCCGTTCTCCCTAAGGGACTTGATAGATGTCTTGAGTCAAATTTGTTCTCTTCTCTTTCTTCTTTTTTCTGTTTCATTTCTCTCTGTTTCTTGTTGGTTTGTGCACACAAGCTTGTGTGTGTGTAACTGTGTGTGTGTGTGTGTGTGTGTGCCCACGATTGAAGTCTTGCGCAGTTTGTGCGTAGTTCTCACGACGTCAAAACTTTGTGGGAATGTCATGTCACTTTTGTGTAATCACGGGCAAAATTTTTCCAAGGAAAATCGATAGCTGTCTTAACTTTTTGGCCCGTATTCTACTGTAGATCAAGGTTTAAACCCATTTTAGACTCACTTATAGTTTAGCTAGACCTGAAGTTTAACTTCGTATTCTGCTAGCAAGGCTGGGCAAAACCCAAGTCAATAATAATTTCGGGTTTCAATTAAACCCCAAATGGACTTGAGTCTAAATTAGGTTAACTGCTCATGAATAATAATGAACGAGTTTGGCCATTGGATGGTGCCCTCAATGGAAGAAGAAACTCTCCCTCTCCGAATACTTTTCGCTCCACGAATCCACCTAAATTCATTATTGGCAGGGTAGCAGCCACATGAGTGTGACTTTCTTAGAGTGAGAATAGTTTTACTGGTAAATTTCTTTGTTATGCATGTTGTATTTTAGCCCTGTTTATACTTACGTAAGGTTTTACGAGCGCCCGATTGTGACGACTCGTAAAGCACTGTATCTGTTCCTCCTCGCTTGTACAGTATTGTGATATGTGTGCGGCGCACATCACAGGACAGGCCTAACTATACGCATGGTAAGCGTAGCGCTATTCCCAGCTGGCAAGCCACCGCGCCGCATCAGCGGAACGGTTGCTATAGCTGTGCGCTGGATGGGGCATGGCCGTCGATCGAGTCTTGAATTCAGAATGGATTGATTGACCAAACCAAGACGTTGATGTAGGAAAGTAAGTAAAAGCTCTTCTTCGAAGGTGCGCACTTAAAGGTGCATGGTCCCGGTGTTTTAGTCAAGTGCGTACGCGGGCGCACGGCGCAAGTTTCCTATAGAGACCTACGCTATCGACTCCTCTTTAGCGCTTACGCTTTGGCCCACTTCCCCGAGTCCGAAGAAGTCCGATCCACTAGTAGTCAGTGGTCCGATCACAGTTCGGCTCATGATTCGGCTGAGGGGATGACAGCTTTAGCCAACTTCATTTGTGATGTCATAATAACAAGCACATATATGCACGCACCCTGGCATTGCTACAGACTGCGCGATGCCCAGAGGAGACAACGCAGGCAACGTTACTTAGCAACACCTACGCACTTTACTCTTGATGACAGCTCAACTTCGGTAATCTTCGTATCAATGCTAACGGTGATCGGCAGTACCATCAACAGCGCCCTCTACACTACCGGGACTATGCCCCTTTAAGCACTCGAACGATTGTGAGTTGATAAAATAGAAACTATTTTAAGATTAATTTTATATAACTACGCTGTCTCGAAATTAGAAGTAGAACCTAATGACGGTAGCCTAGTCCTTCAAATAGAATACAATTATATTCTATTCCAACGGCGTAAATCCGTACTGAGGAGTGGGGGGTGGGGGGGGGGGGATGATCGGCGATAGTCACCATCACCACGATTACGAGCCCATAACCGGACCGGCGCAGCCTTGGGGGGGGGGGGGGGAGGGGGGAGAAGCTTGGTGGGGGCTGCCCCCCCCCCCCCCCCACACACACACACACTTTACATGATCGAATATTTGTATCCCTCACTCTTTTGCATGAAATATAAAGTGGGATTGAAGTGGCATGCACAAAATATGAAGACTTTTTGTTCTTGCTTTTGTTTGTTTGTTTGTTTGTTGTTGTTTGTTTGGTTTTTTTTTTTTGCTTGTCAGCCGACTTTCGGCGGAAAATCAGACCTTAATAGTATTAAGACATTTTTGTCGTTGTTTCACTTGTCTTTTGATTTCCTTTCTTCTTGACTGACAGGCGATGTTGACCCCCCCCCCCCCCCTTTTAAGAACGTAGCGTCGCCCTGAATAATGCTTAAATGAAATCAATAAAATGGTAATATGGATCTCCATTTCTTTGTATGTAATAATGTAGTAGATAATATTTTCCTGTAGCTATTGCATTTTTCATTATTATTAATTTAAGTCAATAGAGCAATCATCCCCAGGGGTATCTCCGCCTGTGCGACATCACTGTGTAGGCCTACTAAATAGTGGGGCCTATCACCGACATAGCCAGGATTTGATCTTGGGGGGGGGGTTCCCTTCCCATGGTGAGAACTTTTTGCATTTTGATGTTGTAAATGGTGCAACTTGATGATTTTTTGCGTGTTTTATCGAATTGAAACAGTCCCACATGTTTAAAGTAGCACTACATTTTGATGTAGATTATTATTGAACAATTTTGCCTGTAAAATTATATCATTAAAATAAACTTCTTGTATTAATTATTACACTGAAAATCATGAACGCGACCGAGCCCGAGCGAGCGGAACGAGCGAGGGGGGGGGGGGTGTCTCCCTCCCACGTGAGTTTTTTTTTGCATTTTGATGTTGTGAATGGTGCAATTTGATGAATGTTTTTTGCGGGGACCAAGCAATGGGAGGGTGGCAAGATACCTCTCCCAAGTTCGAGGGAGCTTTTCAGTTTTAGAACTGAAATTCAACAATCTGGTGCACACGTTTGTTGAATGTCTGGAAATTTGTCAAACAGAGAAGGTGGGAGGGGATAAGCCCTATCCCCCCCCCCCTCCTACACGAGGGAGATTCTGTAAAAGGCGACCTAGGCGACCGAGGTTTATCCCCCTCCAAAGCACGAGAGGTTTTGCTTTTTTTTAAAATTGAAATTCAACAATCTGGTGCACACTTTGAGTGAAATATTGAAAAGATTATGATCTTGCTTGAGGAAAGGTTGATAGGGAGACCCGCTTCATATACATGCATACAGTATGCACGCATTTTTTTCCGTCTTCCAAATCCCCGGTCCAAATCTTGGGGGGGGGGGGGACCGCCCCCATCGCCCCCTCCCCTCTGGCTACGCCAGTGGGGCCTATACATGGCAGTTATGGAGGAGGAGAGGGGGGGAGGAGTAAATTAAAAGAGGATGAGGGAACTTTTAAATTTATTAGAATTGAAATGATACATGTACATCTGATGCACACTTAATGAAACATTTAGAAATCTGTCAATATAAATCTGTACTAAGTTTATAGGAAACGGACCGAACGGGGGAAGGGGTGGGAGGGGATATTACCTTCCCACGCGAGAGAGATTTCGCATTTTCAGGATTGAAATTCAGCAATCTGGTGCACACTTTGAATAAGATATTTGGACAAAATGCAAGACAATTTTCCTAATTTCGGGAATTATTGGGGGACAAAATGACATGTTTGCCCCCCCCCCCCCCCCAGTCCTCCAGGATCGACGTTCTCGCATACGAGGGGGCTTTTGCATTCTTAGAATACAAATACAAATGAAAAGTTTTGATTGAATTCGGAAAGCTGTCAATCCCCAAAGTGTACTAAAGTTTTTAATGGGAAACCAAGCGGCGAAAGGGTTGATGGAAAGGAGATATCCCCTCCAGCGCGCGGTGAATCTTTCGTGTTTTTTTTTTTTTTGGAACTGAAGTGGCAGACCTGGCAGACCATTTGGATATCTGTCAATCTAAAAAGAAAAAAGGAAAATGACCGAAAGTGGGAGGGGGTATCCCCCTCCCACGCGAGAGAGATTTTGTTTATTCATTTTTTTTTTTTTTTTTTTGGGGGGGGGCCATTTTCAGAATTGAAATTCTGCAATCTGGTGCACACTTTGGATATGATATTTGGACAGTTTTCTATAAACACGCAAGAAAATTTTCCACATTTCGGGAATCATTGGGGATCAAAATGATATGTTTGCTCCTCCCCCTCCCCCCCCCCCGTCCGCGCCCCCCATCCTCCAGGATCGACGCCGCCCCTGCAAACGAGGATGCTTTTGCATTTTTTGAATTCAGATGAAAATATCTCGTAAACACATTAATGATGTAATCTGGGAAAATTTCAATCCCAGAAGTGTACTGTTTTTCTTTTCTTTTCTTTTCTTTTTTTTTTTTGGGGGGGGGACCATCCGTTAATTGAAAGTATCTAGATATCTCCTCCCACCCACGGAACTTTTGCATTTTTTTAAACTGAAGTAACAGACCTGGTGCACACTTTAGATGAAACATTTGAAAATCTGTCAATCTAAAAGTGTATTAAGTAGGAAGGACTGAAAGGGGAGGGTATGGAAGGGGGTATAGGCCTATACCCTGTCACGCGAGGGAGATTTTGTATTTTCAGAATTGAATTTCAGCCATCTTTGGGTGAAATATTAAGACAGTTTTCTATCAAAAAAGTAAGAAAATTTCAACACCTCGGGAGTTACGGGGAGGAGCAAAATGATATGTTTGTCCCCAATACTTTTCTGGGGGAACCATCCCCTCCCCCCCCCCCCCCCCCTTCGACGCCTCTGTACATGAGGAAACTTTTGTAAGTGGAAGCTCTGCTAATATTAGGAAAAACGTCAATCTCAAAAGTGTACAAAGTCTATCGAAAAGGACCCTGTAGTAGAGCTTTTGCATGTTTATGATTGCAATTCAATGGTCTGGTGCATAGTTCTGGCGGTATTTGGACAATTTTTCGTAAAGAAAGTTCGAGATTTGTCCTCATCTCGGGAATTGCTTGGGGGACAAATGATTTGTCTGCCCTCAACATGCCCCTTTGCCCCCCAACCACTCCCCCCCCCCTATAGAATCGACGCCCCTGATCATCCCTGTGTATGCCCATAGATGTATCCTGACTGAGTCATCAGAGTCATCATCGTTTCAGGAATGATTCAGGAAATGGAGGGGGTTCAATTATGGCGGTATAGTGTTTTTGTTCTATTGTTATTGTTTGTTTGTTTGCATTCGTACATAATTTGCAGATGGTCCCGAGTTGCTCGCGTCATAGCATGTTTACATGTAGGCCTATACTATTTTACGTTGTCAACGTCTGGACCATACCTTATGTCGATATTACTTTCTTCGCGAGCGAGCGAAGCGAGCGAGCGCTTGAGAACAAAAGGTATACATTATCCAACAAGACAGAATACTGTTTAGCTCTGTTACCTGTCTGAAGGTGGGCGTACGAACGTCATGCAATATGCCAAAATTGATACAATCACATTTCTGCTTCCTCCATTTTTTTTTCAAATTTCAGGGGGGGGGGGGATGATTGTACAGGCCATCCCCCCTCCTCCATTTCAGGGGGATGCATCCCCCCCCCCCCGATTTACGCCCATGTTGTATACATGCAGAAGAGATGAACATTCGTAGTCAAACTTGACTCCAAGAAACATTTCACAAATAGTAAAATGTGTGTGCCACAGATTGCATGCACACTCTGAATAATGGCAGTTGCTCAGTGCAAACTATTGTATAAGCATACCTAGTGTACCTACATTGCTAAAAGTTGTTTTACAGCGCATAAGGCTGCCTGGTTGATTGCAACTGATTGCATGCTGTGATCAGTGATATTATGTAGTTTGGAGATTTATTGGTGTGAAATCTTTAGGATAATCACAATGTCATGCACAGAGATTTGTATGGATGGAAATTGTAGGGCTTCACTAAAGTGAAGTAGTAGAACTTCTGTGTCTGTTTTAAAGTCAAAATGGACATTTAATTAAATTATAGATAAACTTGTTGCATGCATGGACTGCTCCTGCCACAGAGTCTGCTCCTGCCAAAGAGTCTGCTCCAGAAAGTTCATAGAATGATTAGATACAATTAGTGTTACCATTCAAGGAAATATCATGAGCATGAGCGTTGTACACAATGAAAAAGTTATAGCATAGAGGCATTAGTCGACAAGCATTTCAGTAGCTGTAAATGAAGCAGTTTAGTAGGCGTTAAAGTGTTAGATCGAGTTACGCGCTGATGTTATACATAGTATAATTCACGTGCAATGATTGCATTGTTGTGATTTGATTGTTCCTGCCACCAGTTTTCACGGAATGCACCATAAATATGAAGGAATGCTACCAATAGAATAGGAATCAGACCGTCTAAAGGAATGATACAAATTGTTACGGAATGGAATGAAGATGAACAAAACAGAGGGAGAGAGAGGAAGGTGCTTCTGAGATATTGCGATCCCTAATAAAGCACGACATTCCCGTAAAAACTTTGTCTCGATTTATTGCTTGCGATCGACCACAACTACAATACAGTAATGATAAACAGCGTGTGACTTCCGAGGGAGACGATTACAGTATTTTGGCCTGTATACAAAATTTCTGGGGGTCAGCGCGGAAGGTGATAAGCGTCACGTTGGCGGGTTGGGTAGTAATGGACAGAATTGTTTCTTATGAACATCTACATCAGGGAGATCATTTGGGGAAAATTGATACATAAAAACTACCTATGTTGCAATTAAGTTTAAACATTTTTGTTTTGTTTTGTTTTTAAGGCATTTGTGTGAGATAAATGTTTAACTATTCTGATCGCGCGTTTTTGATGAAGGAAAAGCGAATCAAGCAAACATTTGGATGATACCCGATCTAGAATTCCATAGTTGAGATATGGGGAAATCACAGTTGAATATAAATTCTTCACAGTATGTGGGTGGGCAATTTTTTTCCCATATTTATGTTCTTTACTTGGTTAGCTGGTGCGGTTATTCCTCCAAAGTGTTCAGTTGGTGCAATTTCTGCTGTATCACACCCAGAGAGTACTATTCCTGTCCCACCAAAACAATTGGTGCTGCTCCTTTTCCAAGACATTCGGTTGATGCTGTTCCTGTTCCAACACACCCTGTTGGTGCTGCTCTTGCTCAAATGCAACCAGTTAGTGCTGCTTCAGCTCCAACATAGTCCATTGATGCTGTTCCATTCCAACACAGCCAGCTGGTGCTGCTCATGTTCCTGTTCCAACACAGTCAAGTGGTGCTGATCCTGTTCCAACACACCCAATTAGTGCTATTTGTGGTCTATCATGGCCAGGTAAATCTTTTTCGATCATCAATATCGATACTAGCTTTATTGATATGTCTAATTGAATGGTTTGAAAATTGCCAGGCATATTTAATTTCAGAAACATAAAAGGTAAAACTTCAGAGAATCATTTAGCCTTACAAGTCAACAGCAACCAAAAAAGTAACACTCATGTCTTTACATGAAAAAAAAATTGTTGTATCACTAATCTTGTCTCTGTCAAGTCCAATCTTTATTGCTCTATAACCACCTTAACCAGTAAAATACTAAATGTCTGTATGGGAAAGTTAGGAACTCACTGTTCAATCTGTATGAATTCAGTCAAATAGAAATGACATTTGTCTTTTCTTTTCTGCCAAATTTCATATTTACTTTATTCACTCTATTTTAATGCGGTTACTGGTCCAAAGTGTTCAGTTGGTGCTATATCTGCTGCATCACACCCAGATGTTACCACTGTTCTGTTCCAACGAAGCTAGTTGGTGCTGCTCCTCTTTCAAGACATCCAGTTGATGCTGTTCCTGTTCCAACGCAGCCAGTTGGTGCTACTCTTGCTCAGTTGATGCTGTTTCTATTCCAATACAGCCAGCTGGTGCTGTTCCTGTTCAAATACACCCAGTTGGTGCTTTTCCTGTTCCAAAACAGTCAAGTGGTGCTGATCCTGTTCCTACACACCCAATTAGTGATATTTGTGGTCTTACATGGCCAAGGAAATGTTTTCTTATCATCAGTGGTAGCTTTATTGATGTATCTAATTGAATATTCTAAAATTTGCGTGGCATGCTTATTTTTTTTTTTGATAAACAGAAATATAAAAAATAAAACTTCAGATAATCATTTGGCTTTACGTGTCAAGAATAACAACATCAAAAAAGGTCACATTATTTCGTCTTTACATTAAAAGAAAAAAAAATGTTGTATCACTACTCCTATCTAAATCGAGGTCCATCTTTAATGTTTTAAAACCACCTTAACCAGTAAATACTAAATGTCTGTATAAGAAAGTATTGAACTCACTCTTAATGCTGTATAATGTAAGTCAAATAGAAAAGACATTTCCCTTTTCTTTTCTGCTGTATTCCATATCTACTCTCTTCACTCTGTTAGCTGATGCATTTACTGCTCCAAAATGTTCATGTGGTGCTATTTCTGCTGTATCAGACCCAGAATGTACTGTTCCTGTTCCAGCAAAGCCAGTTGGTGGTCTGCTTAGTCCAATAGACCTATAGTTAGAGCTCTTAAAGCAGATGCATATGTTAACATGTTACCTCTAGCTCCTATTATTATACTCATACAAGGCTAGGATATTTCTGCGATTATATTTTTATTACCTTGTCCTTTCTCGCGTCACTTTTTCCCACGCTCTCGACATACTTCTGACGAGATCGCTGTCTCTGCTGAACGTTTTTGTCTGTTTTGTTCTGTTCTTTTTCTGTTATGTTAGTTTTGTCTCATTTTGTCTCGTCTCATTGCCAACTCTCCGTTGTACTGTTACTCCTATTTCAGTCCCGTTTCATGTTTATTTGTGTGTATATCCATGGCCGGCGGAACCGGGGGGGGGTCCCCCCCCCCCCACTTTTTTTGTGCCATACAAAGGAATACATAAGGTGTCAGCACTTTGCCCCTCCCCCCCCCCCCAACTGTTTTTAACCTGGAAGTGGGTAAGTGGCAATAGAAAGAAATAGATAGAGATCTTGAAGTGTGAGGGCGGTAAGGAAGGAGAAAGATGAGCTGAGGACCTTTTTTTGTGCTCCCCCTCCCCCCCCCCCCCCCCCCCACTTTTGAAAACGCTCCGCCGGCCCTGATATCTGCCTGTTTTTGTTGATCTCTCTTTCTAGTGGGCTTCCAGACTTTTTCTTTGCTCTCGACTGATGTTTTTCTTCTGAGGGGCCCCGCATCCTACAAGCTTTGTCTTTTTAGTGGGTCCCTCCATTTTTCGAATTTTGCGTTTTGTTTACTTACTTCTAATCACTTGAGTTTTATGATAATGTATGATTATCGTAAGGTGTTACAATCATTGTACATTCTATTCATCCTACAAAGTTTTACGCACCTTATGTTCTGTTACCTGAAAAAAGTGATGTCTATATGCTCTTGTTGAAAAATGAAATCAAAAATTGAAATTGAGTTGAAATTGAATATATTAAACACTCTCTCTTGAAATAGGTACCCTACTAATTTGGATTTATCATTCAATTATCTCTTTAACCTCGGCAATGCACTTGAAGCTGAAATAGTAACGAGGCAATAAATCATTTCCAATTTTTAATCACCTCTTAAAGACTATTGTTATTGTTAACCTTTCATCGCATAGCAGTGACTTATCATAATATGACTAACATATTGAAGTTCATATCAGGGTTAACATTATAATTCAAGACAAGATGTTTGTTCAATCCCAACTGAAATAAGTAATGTAAATGCTTTTGGTATCACACTTCTGTTACCCTGTGGTGACATACTTATTACTAGTGAACATGGACATGCCTCAAAAAAACCAAGATCTCTTATGCAGTGACTCACCTATGGCATGGCAGATCTCTCAAACATTCTGAATTTGGAGGGAAAATCTGAAGTTTGACCATTCTCAGTTCTTGTTTCAATAGAAGTTTCTTATTTTTCTTGATGATTTTACTACACACTCATGTGGGAAGTGCTCTTTCTTTCCCACTTTGAGCCAAATCGTCCCTATAGATTTGAGCTGGGTGATGTGAATGTAAGGACTTGCATTTAACAGATATTGAAGAGGAATTTGCAAAACACAGTGATTTTGAATTGTAGAATTCAAGGTATAACTAGGAAACATGTTTTTTTTTTCGGATATTGTAATTTCTAAGTGAAAAGAAATAAAGATGAAAACTAAGTCTTGCATAAGATTGTGAGCAGTCTAAATTGACCTGATATATCATGAACAATAGAGTATTCTTTTTTCTTTATTATCGTCATGATTACCTTAACATAGGAAGCAAACACATGGTTTCTATCAGCTATCTTGATTCTCATTTTGATATTTCTATTATCAGTTATCTTGATTCTCATTTTGATATTTCTATTACAGTCCTCGGGACCGGCAGGTTTCTTTCATTATATCGAAATTTTTTTATAACCAAACAAAAAACAATAAAAAACAAAGAGCGGGAAATGTTGCAGTGTGAATTTCTACTTTGTTATAACCGGAATTTCATTATATCCGTGTTCGTTATAACGGGTGCACCGTACCATATAAAATTGATAGTAGATAAAAAGCAGTATGTGACAAGGAGAGAGGTCTTTTGAATTTTTCATTGGCATAAAAATGTTTTTAAGCAAAACAGAAGAACTAAAATATTTCTTGGCCTTGCGATGCCCTTTGATAACGATGTCGTTATTACACTGATTAAAGATCTTGCATACAACTGGAATCTTATTGGATCAGCTAGGCATTCAATCTACTAGTATTTTATATTTTTATCATAATCCAACCTCCTTCATCATCTATTCGTCCTCGTTCACTTTCTCCGTGGAGATTGTCAGCGGCATGAAAATGAAAGAAATACGAAATATTGGATTCGTAGCATTGTCCTCCTAGTTATCAAGGTAATAGAGATGAAAGATAATATGTTAGATATAGTTTCCTGTCTAATGCCCCTGTTCCACTATGCCGTTCTCGTTACGATTTGACAATTTTCTCAGATCGGGAAGGATCGGATAAAACCTGAGCCGATCTGGACACAGTACGATGTTAGAACGCTCTAAGTACGATGCAGTTACGACTACCACGTGCTTGCTACGCTCTTACTACGATGATCGGGAATGAGACATTACAATCTCTGCCGCTGCAGTTACGCTTTAGAACGATGTAGCTACGCTGTCAGTGCGATGTTATCAGATCGATACACGATGTATCTACGCTCTGAACGATCTATACGATCTTATCACGCTGTTACCCCGTTCAGAGAGCTGAAAAGTGCCCGATGTGCCCCGATGTACCCCGATTCGACTGTCGATCCGCAGTCAGTCAACTTATTAGCATGCAAAACAAAAGAAATATACTGTGGACCTCGAAGACGGGCTCCTCAAATCACGGTTCTTTTGCAGCAACGCGTTGTTAATCAAAGGCGTGCTGATCTTTCCAAGGCTTTTTCTTGATGTCCGTGCTTTGCTAGTCCGTCTTCCTCCAGTGGTAGATGATTTCATGTTCTTCAAAATTCTATGTCCTCTTCTTCCTCCTCTTTGAGCATCACGTGCAGTCTCTCTTTCTTCGCCCTTTGTGTTACTGCTTCGCTGCTTTCTTCTCTTCTTTTTCTTCATCTCTTCTTCTTCTTCGAAAATTTGAGCTCCTTCTTCATATTCTGCCTCGACAGGTGCAGCGACAATCTCCTCCTCCTCCTCAACAGTCTTGCCTCTCGATCTCTTTGATCTTCTTCTGGCAGACATTGTGGCTGCGATTTTTCCAGCGTATCGGCTGCGTCCCTTTTAGAGCGGCGAGAGCGGGAGACTTGATTAAATGAGTCTGGGAAGGCGTAGGAACAGCGTAGTTAAAGCGGAAACAGCGTAGCTAAAGCGGAAACAGCGTAACTAAAGCGGGAATGAAGCGTACTGAGAGCGTCGTAGGAACGGGCCTTGATTCTATACGAGAGTATATAGAGAACGTAGTGAGAGCGGCGTTAAAGCGGGAAGATCGGCGCAGCAGCGAGACCACGTCGGTGTCTAAGTTTACTTCCCGTTCTTGTGCCGATGTTACTACGCTCAGAAAGACCTTGTTACGCTCATCCAGCGGTGTTTACGCTGTCACTACGCTCTCCCCACTTGCCGTACGATTCAAAATAGGTTAATTTTGAACAGATTCAAAATTTCTTCCCGATCTGAAAAAAACGCCCGCTCCAACCCCGACTTCCAAACGCTGCTGCTACGATGCTTCCGATCCCCGTACGCTTTTGCCGCTCTCTCCCGATCTGCTCGATCGGGACAGATCGGGGTCTAGGTCGTGAAAGTGGAACGGGGGCTTAAAAGAAAAAAAATCAAAACCACCTTTCCTCACATTGTTGTCTTCCGATCATAAGTGTTCAAATTTTTAAAGAGTTATCGTGAGGTCATTTTGCAGTGTGAATGTAATGGGGATGAAGAAAGGACCAATCCAAACACCGTTCTGAAAAAAAAAAAATCTATTCATCATCCAAACTAATCCAACTGCCAAATTCACGTCAGATCAACAATAGTATACTGTCGTGTATGCCTCTTACCTTCTTCACAACGATCGTAGTCGCTCCTCCAAGAAATACATCAGTGCCTTTCTGTGTAAAGCTATGCGGGGATGAAATGAAAGGATGGACCTCTGATGGTATCGCAATTGTCTGGTGAGTTAATACTGCGTACCTTGAGCATTGACCCTCCTGATAATTTGTCCACTAATTAGATTTATTTCATCACTACCTTTTACATCGATCAGTGTATGTCACAATATACTTCATAATGATGATTAGGAAAATGAGCTTGGTACGTGTCTCTTCAAAGAATCACTGCAAAGGGCAATGATTCTTTACCGTTTGATTCTTTATCAACGGCGATTACTTCCTATAGAGGGTAACGTACGATATTGTTGAAAGGCCTTGCTAACATTCCGTGTGTGTGAATGAGTATTTTAGGCTGCATTTAACTTGAGAGAGAATCACGTTTCAAAACGCGTTTGGAATGGTGTTTGCGAACATGGTGTGAAACGCGATTCTCGGGGTGCTGCGTTTATCTACCCATTATTGAATCGCAATTCTGTTGTCACTGCGCCGCTGCTTTGCGCAGTTCTACCCGAGAAACAGAGGTCAACTGAGGCCCGTGTTGTAACCTGCGGGTTGTATACGACATGGAAGGTGGCCTTGGCAGCTCGAAGATTCTGTATGGCTGCTTTTCAAAACAGCATTGTGTTTATAAACTGTCAGAAAGGCGATCGTGGTCTCAAACGCCTTTCAAAACGCCCTTTATTTGACGTTTCAAATCGACGTTTCTAAACGCGTTTGAAAACAAGGTTGCGTTTATCTTTCGACTGAAAATGCCTCAAACGCGTATAGGATCGTGATTCTGGCTGAGAGCTTTTTAGATAAACGCACCCTTAGTTTGTTAAAGGGTGAGTGTTGTGTGTGCCTGTACTTGTACTTGTGTGTATGTGCATGGAGCTACGTAGTAGTTCCATGGTATGTGAGAGACGAGCGTGTATACATGTTCATAATACACCTGTAATTATATTCTGCCTCCAAATGCCTCCTGAAGCCACCGTGTCTTGACTGAACTGAGAGTGAAGCGTGTGCTTTCGTTATGAAGAAATAGGTTGTGTCAAGTTTCATACACACGTGCATTAGAAGTCGGGTGATTCATGGATTTAATACACGAACATGACCGATATCTTATAAGATGAAAACAAATTATTCCTGTGAAAGTGAACGAAGGCAATGTGACAACTCTCCAGTCTAAAGTGTTTTCGTGTCCTACGGCGTGCGTTCATTCACCCTGTGTTCGTAGACTTGTTCAAGTTTCATACACAGACGTGAATACAATGTATTCCACTTGGTTAAGATCTTTTCATGGAATCAAGTAGGTGTCTCCTCCAGCTAACCATGGATAAACGGCAACCTTACGTTGACATCAGTAAAAGAATAAATAAATGATGAAAAATCAGTACAGTGGAAGCATTCGAATTTTCAGTATAGCGGCAGCATTAACATTTTACAATAGAGTTAAGTTTGTTAATAAGTAACATTTTGTGTACACGCATCTAATTCCATCAAATCTAAAATCGACAAGGACGGGTTGAAACAGCCATATTGTGGAAAATTTTCACTTCAGAAAAGCTCTATATTCTCAACTTATCCCACGTCATCGAATAGCTTTCTGAGTCACATGTACAATCTTGAACTGTTGTTATATTTGCTTCGTACCGTAGTATCTTCTTTATTATCTCCTCTTCCTGGGCCAATCAACTCTGATATACTGACCAGTATAGCTGAGCCAGTTGCTGCACATGAAGTGATTCTTGGCCAATTTCTGAATATACTTTAACTGAGATGGATGCTGTACGTACCCAACATTTTTTTTTTTGCTCCAATTTGTCCTGTAATGAATGTCTAAGGTATGAGCTCTGTTTAAATCGAGATATTATTTTGTAAGTGAAATTCCAACAGATTAAACTGTGAGTCAGGGATGGAGTCAGGGATAGAAACAACCAATGTAAAATCAATGTTAAGTATTCAAATTCATGAAATTTCTTCCGTCGAGATATTATTTTGTAAGTGAAATTCCAACAGATTAAACTTGCTTGAAGATAAATCTCACAGCGTGTTTGGATGAAGGGTTTGATCATAAATTATTATATTTGGGTATATCATTTTCATTGGTAGCTCTGCCGTGCTACCTCTTGTTAGCCTTAGTGACATGTATTATAAGACACGCATGTGGGTAGATATCTCAAAGTTTATGATTAACAAATATGTTTCAAAACCTCTCTGTATATGCATAATGTATAATGGAAACGAGTTCAGAGGCGAAATAGTATGGGAATAGATCTAAGTAATTTTTCGCCTCATGGTACGCTTAATTTAGAATTGTTTTCAGTTTCAGCTTCAGTTTGATTTCATTTATATTTTCTTTAATTCCATTTTCATCCCACATTTGCAAAATAATAATTGAAAACATTTTTATAGATCATTGTGTTGTTTCATTCCCCCAGTATATGTCGGTATTGTCTGTTCGATTCTTTCCTTGGAAATCATTAACAGTTTTCCATAACGTATGTACAATGTATTTGTGACCCGCTACAACAAAAGGATCCGAAAGTCGGGGGAGGTCGATTTTCTGAAGCATTATTCCCTTACTCTTCCGTTGTAATTTCATATACGACAAGACTCATAAAAGTATTCGGTTGCGGAGATATCAATTATTTTACGAGAGCATGTCGAGTGGTCCTAAAGGCATTATTTACCATTTGCAGATGATACAAAAAAAAACTCAGTATCAGTGCTTCAAAATACTTTTAAAATGTGAGTCAGGGATAGAAACAACCAATGTAAAATCAATGTTAAGTATTCAAATTCATGAAATTTCTTCCGTCGAGATGTTTTCATTGCAACTGATTGACAAATTACCCTACATCGACGTAAATAAGCATTGAATTGATCAGTGTTTTAGTAGTAGCCATGATCTAAAATCATGGGCGTACGTACTCGAGCAGGATTCGAACCTACGACCTCCTTATCTCCGGACAGGCGTCATCTCCACTAGACCACCGAGCTTCCGCCGGACAGCAACTGTTGGTTCAAATCCTTATAGCATGCAGCGGGCACTGCGTAATCATTCAAAATCATGAAGTTTCCTCCGTCGAGATGTTTTCATTGCAACTGATTGACAAATTGCCCTACATCGACGTAAATTACGCAGTGCCCGCTGCATGCTATAAGGATTAAAACCAACACTTGCTGTCGGGCGGAAGCTCGGTGGTCTAGTGGAGATGACGCCTGTCCGGAGATCAGGAAGTCGTAGGTTCGAATCCTGCTCGAGTACGTACGCCCATGATTTTTGATCATGGCTACTACTAAAACACTGATCAATTCAGTGCTTATTTACGGCAATTTGTCTATCAGTTGCAATGTTAATTATTGTTAAATGTACAAAATGTGAACAATAGATATAATGAAAAATTTTCCAGACTAAACCGTCTACAATTATGGTTTATTGAGAAAAATAGTGATATCTTCTTGTATTTTAGGCTTTATTGCAAACTTTTTATATGTAGGATGTTTTGAGATACAACGGACCTACATATATGCATGGAATATGATATCTCGAACATTTTTTAAATCACTGCTCCCAAAGGTAAACAGTACCTTTAAGAAATCAGCGTTTCTAGTAAACCGCCTTCAAAGTCTATCTTTCGACGCAGTCGTGATCAAGGGGGAGGTAAGACAGTTTTCATCTCTGGATAATAGAGATATGCCCCTAGCAACCTCTGTTCATTCAAACTTAGCGCCAGTAGTCTACGCAGGACCAATCAGTAATCAGGATGCCACGCACCGACCAATAAGATTACTCCCTCGTTGCTAGGGGCAGAGTTTATCTGCAGCCCTAAATCCAAATCTTCGGACAAGTTTCTGTTCCGTTGAAAGTCGGAAAAACATGGCCCCCCAAAACGCTAATTTCTTGCCTTTGCTTTAATCATTTAGCTTCGAAATTTTGGCCGATGATAGACGATACATTCGACTACAAAATTATGCCAAAAACAGAAATTTGACGGTTTGGACCGATTTTGATGATCTGACTTCAAACTCGATTTTCTCGGCTCAGCCACAGGCGACTTTCGGATCCTCTTGTCGTGGCGGGTCACATTTATTTCTAATTGTTGTAATAATGTAATTTTCGAGACAATCTAATAATGGATGTTAATTGCCTTCTGTATTTCTTTTATTTGGCAAATCATTGGTGACACTTACTTTTCATTGCTTGCTTGTATGAATTATTTGCGGTGGATTTAGATGTCATAATGCCTTTTGTGATGTAAGGGTGCTTCAAATGTTTTTTTGTTTTTACAAGAGGCAAATTTGTATGAGAATGAAACAGGTTTGGGCACAAATATCTCGCATGCTTTGCCAGCATCAATCTCTTTCAGTATTTCCTTCCATTCTTCATTTATAGCAAGATCACACTTTAAAAGATACATATTCTGTTTCATTTCTTTTCTCTATGTTTCATATTTACTTCGATGTTTTTATTTATTTTTCGATTTGATTAGGAGTGGCAAAACCTGACAAGTGGACTGAAACATCACTATTATACAAGAACGCCATTTATGAAAATTAAAAAGCGTAAGATGATAAAACCAATAAACTTCATAATTCAATCATTATCACTGTTTTGTAAAGTTGTATTGCAGACCTCCTTTTTCTTGACGGGTAATAGTGGCTAAACATTCATCAAATTTATCATTAAAATAAAAGACATGGAATCTGTGTTCTGATTATAGGGTCGACAAATAACATTTACAACGATATTTTTGGAGTTGCTGTATGCAATCGCAATGAAGTGGTTTTCAGTACCATTAATGTGTGGATCCGGTCTTAACCTAATTTAACGGTATTATGAATATACACAGCTACCCAAACTCCTTTGTCATCAAAACGCCAGAATTGTAAATAATGTAATTTTCTATGTTTGATGATGGTGGGGAGTTTTCATTGAGCCAGGTTTCTGTGAAGCTATCATTGGAAACTTGAAAATTGTTTAACTGTGATATCAGTAGTTCTATAGAACTAAAGTTTTTTTTTTTTTTTAAACCTCGGGCATTAAGAGAAAGTACACTAAAACATCGGAAACCAGGGCGCGCTGTTGTGTGAGCGTGTATGAAGTGCTGTTGGAATTGCTGACTTGTATTGTCGTCAGTCAGTTTTTCTCTTAATAATGGATGAACTCTTGAATTAAAATCTGCAAAAGTGATGTAGTGACTTTCAGGGTTTATAATATCTTGGTCATTATCTTTTTTTTTTCTCAATTAAGGCAAAGACTCAAGTGAGCTATTGCAATCATTCATCGTCCTTCTTGAAAATCCGTGACGAATTTTCACCAAACTTGGCAGGTAGCATCCTTAGAGGTATGATTATGATCTCACAAACTCTTTACATTTTGTATCACGCTGAATAATGTTTGCCCACTTTGAATCTGCTCGATGAGTGGTGACCGGATTGTCTATGATTTTATCATTATGCGTATATGTGAGGCCATTATCCTCGTCAAGCATGTGCTTACGATAATGGTCTCCTGCATTCCTATTATTCCTAGATCTGTTTAATTTGTCTTTCGAACAGCAGGTACGTGAACTCTTATTTTCATTTAATGCGTAGAGACACCTGCTCGAAATCATTTTGTATTATTAAGAAAAATAGTGTTATTAAATGTGACACTGCACCTCAAAACAAACAAAAGGTCGCCAGACATGAATTTTAAGTTAAGACCATATTCTGAAAGAGCAGACCTTAATCTTTAAAATGATGTATAATTCAAATCAAATGGACTCTCCTAACCTATCTAAATATTGGAAAGAAAGCACAAACTCAGGAAAAGTGTGAACCGAGAAAAGAGGCTCTGAAGTACAGTGTCTATTCAAGCGCTTAATCTTTACCAAACCGTGCTGGCTGTGCAATGAATGGGACAAAAAACAGGAAGTAAACCACCAGAGTAACAACAATGAAGGGATTATTAGATTAAACTGAAATCAAACATGCCTCATTAACACATTCTGTCCATAATTAATGCCAACTTTCAAAGCAGTAGCACTATCCTTTCAAAAGTTATTAGAGTCGAAGGTGAAGAGTGTGGACAAGGTTTTTCAGAAATGAAAAAGCGATTCTAAAGACACACCTAATCACACTATTCTACAAAAATGTTCGAGATAAACTACTTTAAAAACACACTTTCCTGCCCGTTTTATGATCCCAAATTTTAGCATAATGTAAAAGAAGACCCGCTCTTTCAGAAAATATGAAAAAGTCAAGTTCGGCTAGGTTTACCCATTTCACTTATTTTCAGTCCTCACGCAAAATCAGTGTGTGCGACTTTATGTTCGTTTTGAGGTGCACGGTCACAAATTATGTTAAACATCAACCAATATTCATGTAATTTACTATTCAAATTATTATTACTCAGGAACATTGTTCAGTTGGCTTTCTGTCATATCCTTGTACGAAAAAAGGAATGCAGAAATAAAGTTAGATAAAATAAAATGGGCACCATGCGTTACTTAAGGGCGCCCGGGGAAAAACCCCTTTAGGAATCTTTAATAATCTTCTCCTTTAGAACTGAAGTGATAGAGCGGAGTTAGTGTTATGATCACGTACATTGATGAAGCTAGTTCAAGGTAGATCCAGGGATGCCCCCAGGGTCCTGTGGGGGGTGCGAATTTGGCGTAAATTGTACATTTTCATCTTCTTCCTTAAAATACATGGTCACATTTTCGCCAAATTTGGCAGGTGCAATTGCCAGGGGGATAAAAAGAATATTTGCTCAAATGCGCATCATTCCCCCCCCCCCCCCCCCCCAGCACAGCATCCCGGGATGGGGGAGAGATAGACAAACCCCCTAAATTAAACAATCTTTACAAATCTCGCAGACACTACATATACCTCACAAATAATGCTAATAAAATGCGCATACAATCATTCAATTTATCGTTTAAAAATGATAATCTAAAGATGTTGGCTAACACCACGCGGAGTACAAAATATGTAGTCTGCGAGTAAAATTTGAGGCGATTTGATGCGATGATCACGATCGAAAATTAATCGTGTTGATTGTAGAAAATGTTTGAACCGTCAAAGAAAAAAAAATAGGCGATTAGCGCGATTGTCACGATTGACCTCAAGGTCTGATATGATCTCATACGATCTGATAAAATTACCACGACTGCTTCAAGATTAAGACCACGATTTCAATCGTGGAGCCAATCTTGATAGTGGGAACGCCGCAGAGATCGGGATGTTATTTGTAGGGATGCACATGAATCGGTATTCAAACATAGGACAATTCCGTTTTTGTAGGCTGTTATTACTTGGCTGTTCAATAGGTTAACGAAAATATCCAGTGCAATTTACACGCAATCCAGTCGTCTGTCATACGTGTTTGCATGTTTATTTACATGTACAATGTAGGCCTACATGACAGTTCAAGAAATGTAAACATATGCAAACACTAATTAGACGACAACGAATGAAATTAGCAGGAGAGGAATCGTGAGTAGCATTACGGAACAAAGTCACACGTTTCGTTTCGGTTTTTTTAATAATAATGATAAGAAGTATATTCATCAAATGAATAAAAGAACAACGGCAGGAAAAGTGATGAAAAGACAAGTACTCAAATACAGAAGCACGAGCAATAGAGCACATTACACTAATTCCACCATGTCTGTGTTGCTAGTCCAAGTAATAACTGCGATATCGTGTTTTAATACTCTACTGCGAGTTCCAATGTGCAACTGAAAAGACCACCTGTTTGTTTGTGTATACGACTCGCCTTATCATATCGCTATTATTGTCCCGACCTTCTTTCAGACGCGACGCGCAACAGCTGTTTGAGGGCAGAACGTTTCACCCGAGCTTCCCGCTTAAGCATGGCACACCGGTAAGTCAGAATTTTTATTGACCCGACGACTGTCTTTAGACGCCATTCTATACTCCTATAGAGGAGCATCTGTGGCTGGTGCATGATATTTGTACATACAAGCAATAAAAAAAAAATATTTCAATTCATTTATCCAGCAGTACACGACATCACCTAGGCAAATTAGTGTTAAGAAATATTTCAAGAACGGCTTCCATCAAGTTCACCAATACTGGAGCTAGATTAACATTGCTAACATTGGATCCATTTTGAATTTAGTGGGGTTTTTTTGTGTTGAAGCGTTAAGTACTGACATATGAAAACAACCACGTTTTGTACAATTGCGCGTCTTTGTATGTGGAAACAAAACCACGTGACAAAAATAAATGTACAAAGGTTGTTAATATCGCATATAGTAACGACAGTCGTGCAGATGCTTTATCTCTGTTGATAGTTTGTACAGTGGAAGTTGTTCTTTATGCACCATCTTAACGTCTTATCCCTGGACCCAACTGGCTCTCTGTAAGAGTATTGATTCTCATAGTAGTGTTAGATGTAATTACACGTATAGATCTGCAAATGTGAAAACACAATTGTGGCATATAATGTGGTTGTGTATTTGATGGCTTCACAATAAGTTTGTGATCACAGCGGTCGTGAATCCTGTTAGTTTTTCAATCCGTTAACAAATGCTCATCGAGCAGGCCTATGTTATGACATACTAGCTGAGCTTCAGAAAGTGCGCGTCTTTCTTATTTCTCTAGTGGGTAAGCCTTGATTTTTTTGACGCAAGGCATAATAATGTCAGTACACTTTTATGAATCAATCGTGCTATGTGATAATTTGCTTCACCCGAGATTCCTGACATTAAGTATCACCGTGATCCAATCACGCCCAATCAAATGATATGCTACAGACGAACTATCGCATAAGAAAAGTAGAAGCGGAGCCTGTCCGTCTTTGATGGAATGGGTCTGCTGTATACGACTTGACTTTGCGCCGAGTGCTTTTTCGTTCATGCCGATAGTAGAAGATTTAGATTACTCCCGTCATCCTTGCCACTGAATACATGATTAGCCTTCCTAGTAGAAGAAATAGCGTGCATTATTCAGGATCGAGTTACAGGGATGGTTTGTTTGCCTGTTGCGCTCTCTAAAGTCATCGGTGCGACAGGAAAGCAGGTCACCTTTTTCCCCACGCAGTGAATCTCTCTTCAGTATACTTTAGTACTCGCCACCGTCGATATAGTTTGTATTTTGTTTTCTTTTGTTTCATTTTGCAGTAATTTTCTATGAATTAACTAAATGTATATACTGTTCCCATACATGAAAACTTATCTCTGCAGTGATCATAAGTAGCCTCCTTTTCTGAAAAAAAAATAGGAAATTTGGAAAAGAGGCAATAAGTGCAGTTATTGCAGTCTGCATATCGTGATCTAATGTTAATACGATGTAAACAAGACATGATGGGAAAATTATTGATATTGACTGTCTTCATGTGATTGATAATGTTCATTTTTTAAGTCTGATGAAACTCTTTTCTTCTTGTTGCATAAGTTCGAATTAGAAACAAGTATGAAAGAATGAAGGTATGTTTACAACCTTTGTACTGGTTACCATGCTGGTGTATACATTATACAACTCACATGTAAGATGCGTACACGTGCAGTAAAATGCAACGGTAAATAAGCCCCAATCCAGTCCTCATTTCTTTTCTTTTTAATAAGGCAATCAAAGATTCATGAAACCGTTTACATAAACTTACTCCGGAGTAAATGATCGACCAGTAATGGTGTTGTAATATGCAAGAGTGATTATAGCTGCAGGACGCCTACAAAATTCAGATTCAAATTATTTGTTTGTTTGTTTGTTTGTTTGTTTTAATCACGGGTTAAAATACTTGCACTTTTTTAGCAAGTCCGTATGATAATCAACAGAAAAACATGATGTGGTACAATCAACGTGTAAGATGATACATACACAATAATCATAACAACGAAACAAAAAGATGAGAGAAAAAAATTGAAAATACATATATACACAAGACTCTTGACAGAATCAAATACAAAAACAGTAAATCGCAGAAAGAAAAAATCTGGGAAAGAAGAGAAATCAGAACAAAAATTATTACTCAGAAATTGAAAAACATTGTGCTAATCTTGTACATGTTCTAGTGGCTTCCGATAATTGGTTGAATAATTGAGCTGCTATACAAATAGTGCTACTTTTACAGAAATTGGTTTTTGGTTTTGGTAACAATACTTTAAATGCCGAGTTCCTGAGATTATAATTAGATACTTTTATGTTAACTTCATAAGTCAGAAAATCAGGTAGGAGGTTATGTAAGACTTTGTAAATGAAAACAAGGTCTTTTTTTCACTTTGGCACTGAGGCAGTCAATATGCAGGCTCCCATACAAACCTCGTCTCTTGTGACGATGATCCATTTTCAGGACAGTTCGCAAGGCTCTGTTCTGAAGTATTTGAAGTCTTTTCATGTTACCAGAATTTGGTTTCATCCAGATTGTGTTACAGTACTCAAAGTGAGTTCGAATCTTTGTATTATACAGGGTTAATGCGATGTCTTGATCAATATATGTGACAGTGCACCTCAAAACGAACATAAAGTCGCACACACTGATTTTGCGTGAGGACTGAAATTAAGTGAAATGGGTCAACCTAGCCGAACTTGACTTTTTCATATTTTCTGAAAGAGCGGGTCTTCTTTTACATTATGCTAAAATTTGGTATAATAAAACGGGTAGGAAAGTGTGTTTTTTAGCAGTTTATCTCGAACATTTTTGGTAGAATAGTGTGATTATGTGTGTCTTTAGAATCCCTTTTTCATTTCTGAAAAACCTTGTCCACACTCTTCACTTTCAACTGTAATGATTTTTGAAAGGATAAGGCTACTGCTTTGAAAGTTGGCATTAATTATGGACAGAATGTGGTAATGAGGCATGTTTAATTTCAATTTAATCTGATAATCCCTTCATTGTTGTTACTCTGGTGGTTTACTTCCTGTTTTTGTCCCATTCATCGCACAGCCAGCACGGTTTGGTAAAGATTAAGCGCTTGAATAGACATTGTACTTTAGAGCCTCTTTTCTCAGTTCACACTTTTCCTGAGTTTGTGCTTTCTTTCCAATATTTAGATAGGTTAGGAGAGTCCATTTGATTTGAGTTATACTGGTACATCATTTTAAAGCTTAAAGTCTGCTCTTTCAGAATTTGGTCTCAACTAAAAATTCATGTCTGGCGACTTTTTGTTTGTTTTGAGGTGCAGAGTCACATATGGTCTTGCCCTTCTTAAAGCATACAAATTGCGTAACACTTTACTTTTAACGCTGTCAACTTGTGGTGTCCAAGAGAATTCTGTATCGATGACAACACCTAAATATTTACAACTCTCTACCTTTTCTAAAGGAGTACCATCAATTATCATACTAACATTTTCAAATTTGTTACGATTACGTTTGGTACCTATAAACATATATTTAAATTTTTAACATTCCACAAAAGTTTATTATGAAGCAACCATTCATGCACGGCATGTAAGTCGTCATTAACAACTCTTCCAAGTTCAGAAAGATTGCTGGATGCATAATAAAAACAAGTATCATCCCCATAAAGCGACACTTGACAATTTTTTTAACTACCCGAGGCAATTCATTCATATACATAATAAACAACAAAGGCCCCAAAATACTTCCCTGAGCGACACCAGAGAGCACCTCACCCTCCTTTGAAACATTACCATTAATTACACTTTGTTGTTTTCTTTGACTGAAATCATTTACAAACCAGGAAATAACATCAGCGCAAAATAAAAAAAGAAATAATTTTTCGATCAAAATATCAAGAGAAACCATATCAAAAGCCTTTAAAAGATAGAGGGTTACCACAACAACTACTTGTCCAGCATCTATAACTTTCTTACATTTTCAGTGAGGTTTATTAATGCCATTTCTGAAGAAAAATTCGGGAGAAAGCCGTATTTTTTTTTCAATAAACCCTTTCATGAAGATAAGCATACACTTGTTTAAACACCAATTTTTCTAAAATCTTTGAAGCTAAAGGCAAAACAGATATTGGCCTATAATTTGAGGGATTAGTTGTATCGCCACCCTTGAATAGAGGTGTTACTTTAACACACTTTAGCACACCTTCTTTCAAAGATAAATTTACTAAGTGGATGAAAGATTTAAAAATAACTGACACAGTGTCCCGTAGGATACAAGCTGGTATAGTGCCAAGCCCAGTAGCCTTATATCTCGAGGCGTTTTATCAACACATTTCTTTACCTCATCAGCTGACACTGCAGTGAATTCAAAAGTTGTACATGCTCTCGGTACTTATTGTAAAGGATTTATTTTTGAAATTTATATTTTCTCTGTTTCGTAAAGCCAAAGTAGAAAAGTGATTATTCAGTGCATTTGCAACATCTTTGTGCCCTCTATACTCAACTCTGTCATAAATAATTTTGTGAACTTCGTAAAGGATTTAGGGCTTGGTATCATCTCTCTTAAATCTTTCCACATGAGGGTGGAGTTCCTATATTTTCCCTGATATTATCAATGACATATTTCCTTTAAGCTTTTCTCACAGATGATGTTACTAGATTACGCAGACTTGTATATTTCTACCACTCATAATCTTTATTCATGCGATTAGCGATTTCTGCCACTCATAATCTTTATTCATGCGATTAGCGGACTGTTTTGCCTTATCTCTTTATCGTATCAACGCCGTGACACCACTAGTCATCCAAGGTGACCTCTTCTGTCGAAGCCTCTTCTTTTTAATTGGAGAATGCGTATCCAATAGAGATCTTAGTTTATGAACCCAGATGTGATATGCTTTCTCTGTTGATGTTTCTTGTGATATTTCATACACTGAAGAATCATTTAATTCATTTACAAATTATTCAATATCAAGCTTTTTCATTTTGCGTGATGAAATGTAACAGAGGTTACCACTTGATTTCGGTTTATGCTTACGCCATGAGAAAAGAACCATTTCATGGTCACTTAGGCTGAAAGGCAAGCCTTTGCACTGTAAAATATTTTCAGTCTTTGACGTATACAAATTATCAATGAGTGTTTTAGAGTGCTTTGTTACCCTCGTTGCCATGGAAACGCATTGAGTGAAAATAAGTATTCTTCTGCGTTACTTTGCAAACGAGAAGTATGATACGAGCGTTTCTTGTTCAACATATCACAATTCACATCTCCTACCAGAACATAATTACAAAAACGAGCTTCAACACTCTGGAGTATATTTTCAAGACTATGAAATATGTTAATAGACGAATCTGGTGGTCTATACCACGACATTAAAATAAAAGGCTTTTGTTTATTAAGAGTTACCTGTATACACGCTAATTCTAAGCTTTGATTGTGATACTCTTCAAGGACCACGTAATCTAAACAGCTGCGCACGTAGATAATAACTCCTCCACCATTTCGATTCCGGTCATTACGAACCGTGTTGTACCCAACAATACATATTTCATGATCGGATACTGACTCATCAAGACGAGTTTCACAAAAGGTTATTATATCAATACTGGTTTTACTCAAAAGTAATCGAATTTCGTCCATATTTTTCAGGTGAGAACAAATATTCAGGTGTGCAATACTTATTCCGCCAATTGTTTTAAACTCTATTAACAATCTGTTCTTGATCACTTATTTTTATTTCTGTATGACAGTCATCTAGAACATTCTGTTCGAAATCTGCATCCAAAACATTGCAAGGAAGCTCATACATCAAACATTTAGTACATATATAATCAGAATTTGACCGAAAAATGTTGTAACAGACGAACACATCAAATGATACCATTCGTTACATCCAACACACATAAGAGCATTTTGATCAAACTTTACAGATCTATTACATGAAATGCATGAAGATATCCGACCCATTGGAAAAATCATGCATGTAGTAAGATGCTATTTCTCTGTCACCAGTTCTACAGCTTTTCAAGATCTTTGATTGATCTGATTTTTACCTTCTTGTCATCCCTGGTCAGCACTGAGATTCGTCCATCGGTAGTCCACACTCTCTTCACCTTCTCATGCTTCCTCGTCATGTAGACCAGGTTGCTCCTCTCTTGTGTGAGATCCTCGTGGATGTACATATTGGAGCCTTTCAGTTTCTGTCTTGCCGTGTACACTTATTGACGCACGTTATGCTTTGCACACTTGACGATGATGGGCTTCGGAGCAGTACTTTCGTCGTTTGTGATGCCGCGTCCAGGATGCCGTTGCCTTTCTTTTCGGTCGTACGCACGAAGCGGGATACGATGAGATCGATCCAAGTCCTCCGGCTGGATGTCGACGTCCAGTTTCTCGCGAATGATCTTTATGATGACATCGTCAGTTTGTTCTTCGCTGTTATCTGCAACACCGTGGAATCGTAGGCAGTTCCTCCTGCTGTACTGCTCATGTTCTTCCAAGGCACTCTGAGCTTCTTTTCCAGATCCTCTACTTTGGCTTTTAGGGCGACGAGTTTGTCGGAGTCCAAATGGAAGTCCACGTTGACGGAGATTACCTCATCGGACGAAAGAACGTCCTGAATTCTTCTCTGCAAGGTAATTGGGTTTCCATTGTCCTCATTCGCGCAGTCCAGCTCTGTGATGAAGGAGTCGCTTTGGTGGTCAGCTTATATGGTCTCCACATCTTTCGGGGAAGTGTCTTTAATTGCGGCGGCTTTACTCCCGAGGGCTTAAGCTTGTTGACCGCTGGGTTGCTTGCTGTGCTTAGTGACAAGTTTGTCAGCAGGATTTCTGCTCCTTTTTCGAGTTTCCATGGTCAGATACAGTCCCTCTCGTATGACAGGCACGCGTAAAATACTTGGATAAGATATATAACTGTGGCAAATAGATTCGAAGCTCTGCAAAGATCATTATATCCAAAAATTCAGAACACAGTTTCAGAGCACAGCTTCAGCATAGTTCTGAGTTAGTTCGTTCAATTGACTTTGTATTTCATTTCTGTATGAAAAAGAAACTCAGAAATAACATAAAATCAATCAATCAAAATAAAGATCACCATGACATGTTAAAGTTTGTGACTTTGAAACAATGTCGAAATATTGCTATTCCTTGAAAATATGGAAAGCTATAAACTCTATAGACTACAAAAACTCTTTCTCCCAAAGTCGCCTTTTAATGATATTTGAAGCATTTACTTACTGTTTATTTAAGTCCTTCAGGACATGGAATGGAATTTTCTGTTTAAACGTATTGGGAAATCAAAACCGTGCAAAGTCCATTTCGATGTATTCTAATCATGCCAGTAACGTGTTCTGTGCACCTTTTTGCTGTTGTTCATTAAAGGAAGCTAATAGAGATCATCAATAGGTAAAATAGATCAAATGAGTATCTTTCCAGAGTGCATACATGGTACTGATAGATTTTATTAAGAAGAGACTGATTGTGAAAAGAAAGGTATTCATTCTTTATATGACTTGGGATTTTTTCGAAATACTACCTTTGAATAAACGAAGACTGAACTACAGAGCACCATTAAACACATTTGGAAGCAATTTCAGAGCAAAACTGTTATCCATAAACATTTTGAAATAAATGTTATTGGTAAATGTTGAATAAAATTGTAAAGATTTTTAAGAATTAATCCATGCCGTCCAAAATTCAATTAATTCAGGACTTTTGAAAAGTTGATAAGGCAACTAATTTCCTTGTGTCAATGGCTGATAAAACTCAATTTTAGGTCTTTTGTCGTCTGGTCAAGTTTCCTACAAGTGCTCTTTTAAAGAACTTGTAAATAACCTGTTATGTTCAAATATGTGAATTATGAGCTGAAACAGCTGAGCATACGTATCAAACCTAAGTTGTAGCAAGAAAGAAGTGTACAACTTCAAGGTACCTAATATATGCCTGCTACAAGTTCATGGGTTACTTGAATCGCAAACATTCTGGTATTTTCGAGAGCGCGAAATGAATGATACCCTATGATACGTTTTGTTCGTTGTACCTGAGTGTTCGCATAACGTACAGTTGTCTGTTACAGCCGAGAATTATATGCCCCATTTAGTTACTGAGTGTGTTTGTATATGACGCATCATGAATTTATACTACTTGACCGATTGAATGGGTTTCCATTTTCTCCTATTAGCAGGAATAACTCTAGGACAACTGCTTTCTGGACAATCAAGCCTAGACCCCCCCCCCCCTCCCCACACACACACACACACACATGCATACACGCACTTTAACCCCAGGTGATCTATCTCAGCAAAATTAGTCGGTCAACAACTTTCCACCTGCGCAATTATAGCCTAAAGCAACAATTACAATCACCCAAGTTTATCTGCAATATCTGTCTGCACACCTTTAAGCATATCTGTGAATCTTCCCTTCTATATTATATCATGACCATTACTTCATATTTCAAGCCACCCTATATCATACATAGATATATCGATAGGTATTGATCATAAGATAGTACTTCATAAATTATGTCACTACGGTATTCGTGGTAGGGCCTTGGAGTGGTTCAGGAGCTACCTTACAGATCGTACGTTTCATTATCCGTCATGTATGCACACGCAGCTCGTACGCCGTGAAAATTTCTCGGTTTTTTTTTTTGTTTTTTTTTTTTACATGGATCGGATGTCTAAAATGTCAAGGAATAATTCTACCAAGTTTCAAGTCAATCCGACTCAATATGACGTCATACGGGCCAGTCAAAGTTGAAATTCCGCGCGTGCGTCGAATGCGATATACAGTTCATAATATACCAAAAAAAAAAAGGGGGGGCCTTGGAGTGGTTCAGGAGCTACCTTACAGATCGTACGTTTCATTATCCGTCATGTATGCACACGCAGCTCACACGCCGTGGAAATTTCTCGGGTTTTTTTTTTTACATGGATCGGATGTCTAAAATGTCAAGGAATAAGTCTACCAAGTTTCAAGTCAATCCGACTCAATATGACGTCATACGGGCCAGTCAAAGTTGAAATTCCGCGCGTGCGTCGAATGCGATATACAGTACATATATACCAAAAAACCGCTAATTTTAAATCCGATTTAACTCGTAAGGATGGACGGTGACCCCCAATTTTCTTTACATATTCTGAAAGCTGATGAGTTGTACATATCATTTCATGGGTGCTTGATGCTGGCAAAATGATTAAAAGGTATCAAATTTCTCAATGAAAAAAAAAGTGATTTTTCAAAATGACGTCATCAAATTTGAAGTTCACTCGAGCGTATTTCACTTATCCTTGGCCGATTTTTACCCGGATTTCAGTATGTTGTAGCTTGTTGAATGCTCTTTTAGATAACTTGCGTCAAAATTTTGATAGGATGACGTCATCACCTCGAAAAAAATCATTTGTGACCCTGCACCTCAAAACAAACAAAAAGTCGCCAGACATGAATTTTTAGTTAAGACCATATTCTGAAAGAGCAGACTTTAAGCTTTAAAATGATGTATAACTCAAATCAAATGGACTCTCCTAATCTATCTAAATATTGGAAAGAAAGCACAAACTCAGGAAAAGTGTGAACTGAGAAAAGAGGCTCTGAAGTACAGTGTCTATTCAAGCGCTTAATCTTTACCAAACCGTGCTGGCTGTGCGATGAATGGGACAAAAAAACAGGAAGTAAACCACCAGAGTAACAACAATGAAGGGATTATCAGATTAAACTGAAATTAAGCATGCCTCATTAACACATTCTGTCCACAGTTAATGCCAACTTTCAAAGCAGTAGCACTATCCCTTCAAAAGTTATTAGAGTTGAAAGTGAAGAGTGTGGACAAGGTTTTTCAGAAATGAAAAAGCGATTCTAAAGACACACCTAATCACACTATTCTACAAAAAATCTTCGAGATAAACTGCTAAAAAACACACTTTCCTGCCCGTTTTATGATACCAAATTTTAGCATAATGTAAAAGAAGACCTGCTCTTTTAGAAAATATGAAAAAGTCAAGTTCGGCTAGGTTGACCCATTTCACTTATTTTTAGTCCTCACGCAAAATCAGTTTGTGCGACTTTATGTTCGTTTTGAGGTGCACGGTCACATTTGAAAGTAACCTTGTCAAATTTGACCAGTTTACGTGTTATCTCTATGGGAGTGCATTTTTTCTGGAAATGAAAATTGACATGACTGTCTTTATCGAGCACTAGCTCACTTACCCTTCGGTGAATTTCTCCCAGATTTGAATATGTTGTAGCTGAAACTTTGGGCTATCGCTAATGTGCCCTTTGTTTTTCATAGGACGTCATGATGACGTCTTAAAACTTGGTTGAAATTGGCACTTGCTTAATACACAGAGCCTATGGGGATGAAATAGCTCAGTGGATAGCGCATCGGACTTTTCATCTAAAAGTCCTGCGTTCGAGGCTCACCCCTGCCACATTTCTTTTGCTTTTTTTTTAACTCTTAATTTTTTTTTATTTCTGTAATAGGTCTTATTCTCCCTTCCTAACTTTATCGCTTTGTGATCCTTTTATTCTTGTCCTTCAAATTTCTCTACAATACGTTAACTATTTCTTTATTTTTCTTTCTTTCTTCCACTTTCTGTGCAATAGATCAAGAACAACAAGTTCTATCAACCCAATATTTTGCACATGTTTAGTTTATGTCATGAACATCATTTCATAAAATAACAACTACTTCCTCCGACACCATCTGGGGTAGGTAAATGAAGGTCAAAGGTCAAAAGTGTTTAATCCTGTATCTTGGTGAATACATGTGCTATTTTTCCCACATTTTGCACACGTAAGGACCATGTTGCAAGCATCATTTCACAAAATAACAACTTTTTGCTCAGATGCCATCTTTGCTGTGTAAAGTGGGGTCAAAGGTCAAATATACTTAATTCTCTAACCTCATTAGTGTATATGTTATCACCGCCATATTTTGCACACACATGGGCCTAGATAGATGGATCATTTTGTAAAATAACGACGCTTTGGTCGGACGTCATTTTGGCTGTGCAAATGAGGTTCAAAAGTCAAATAATATTCTTCATTTTGTATCTTGCTTACTAAATGTGACTGTGCATCACAAAACCAACAAAAAGTCGCACTCATTGATTTTGTGTGGGGACTCAAAATAGGTGAAATGGGTCAACCTAGTCAATCTTGAGTTTTTCATATTTTCTGAAAGAGTAATACTTCTTCTACATTGTTGTAAAGTCTGGGATCATAAAACGAACGGGAAAATGTGTTTTCAGCAGTTTTTTTCTAAAAAACTTTTCTTGTAGAATAGTGAAATTAGGTGTGTCTGAGAGTCTCCTTTTTACTTCTCTTTACATACTCTTCACTTTCAACTTTAATAACTTTTGAAAAGTTAATGCTACTGCTTTGAAAGTTTGTATTAGTCACGGATAGAATGTGTTCATAGAGCCTGGTCAATTTCAGCTTAATCCAATAATCCCTTCATTGTTGTTGCTGTGAGGTTTTACATCCTGTATTTTGTCCCATTCATGGCACGGAGCACGGCTTGGTAGATGATCAAGCGCTTGAATAGACCCTATACTTTAGAGCCTCTTTTCTCAGTACACACATTTCCAGAATGTATGCTTTCTTTCTAATATTTAGATAGGTTAGGAGAGTCCATTTGAATTGAGTGATATATCATTTTAAAGCTTAAAGTCTGCTCTTTTAGAATCTGCTCTTAGCTAAAAATCCATGTCTGGCGACTTTTCGGTTGGTTTTGTGATGCAGGGTCACAAATGCTCAATTGGGGCCAGATTTTGTATATATATGGACCATGTTACCTGAATCATTTCATAAAACAACGATATTTGACTCAGATGCAATCCTGGCTGTGCGAGGTATATAGGGTCAAGAGTCAAGACTACTTTGTCCTGTATCTTGGTAATTGCATGCCGTATCACTCCCATATTTTGCACACATTTAGCCCATGGCATACGAATCGTTTCATGAAATAGCAACTTTCTAATCAGACGCCATCTTGGCTGTCTAAAGTAGGGTCAAGGATCAAACAAATTTCGTCCTGTATCTTCTTAAATGCATTGCATATTGCCACCATATTTTGCACAGATATAGATCTAGTCAAGAGGATCATTTCATAAGATAATGGCTTTTTCCTCAGACGCCACCTTGTATGTCAAAATGAGGTTCAAAGATACAAGATTTTCTTTTTGTCTCTTTGTTAACATAATATGCCCTTTCCATTCTAAATCTGTAGGCATGACAGGTTTGATTCTCTTTTCTTCAATGAGAATCACATAAATCATTTATTTCCGAATATATCGGATCACCTAATTTGTCAGGCTTGACAAATTCTCAAATCTAGTTTATTTATTTATTCATTTATTTACTTACTTATTTATTCATTTATTCATTCATTCATTTATTGATATCTAATCCTTTCTAACATTAGTTAATTCACCAATACGTAGTGGTCTTCCATGTGGCCCTGAATAGTATTAATATAAACATATTTACATTAAAATCATCAGCATTTATAGCAACACGTAAATAGAGAAGAAATCAGAGATACAATGGCTTACATTGCAAAGTAACATAAAACAAATATTGATATGTTAATAGAATTCATTAGAATGGCGATACAAAAATAACAGAAAAAATATCAGTAAAATCGCCATTTTGTGCATGAATTATTAGATATCAGTGAATATCCTTTATGCGACGTTTGGCAATACTTTAGGGGTGGTCGTTAGGTTTCCCTGCCTGGTGGTGCTCACATTCACCTTTTCTTCAGGGCAGTCCTTGAATATTGCGGTTTTGTCATGTATATATATATCAATGATTCTGAGAGTCTTCAAGCCATGAAACAAGCATGTTCAGTGTGTGCTTAGTATAATGACAACCAGTGGTAAGTTTCAATGCACGTTTTTGTAATGACAACATATACTTTATATGTATTATTTGAGGTTGTATAGATTATATACATTACAAACTAGCATAATTCGCATAATTCCTTTTGGCAATGTTTAGTGACAGTTTATTTTATTCAAAGTATGTTGAATTTTGATTATTCTAAATCAGTTACTACGGTCAGTGTATGTAAATATTTATGAGGGGAAAAATATGCTCGTGTCATATGCAAACATCGGAAAAATGGAGTAGCGAGGATGAAGATACTTAATCCTTTATGTGTGTCAAAGGCAATAGGGGTCCTAAAAGATGAGGATGGTTTTGTTTAGTTGATTCAGTTGACTGATGAAATACATATTGCTTCCTTGCTTTGTAGATAGTCTTTGAACCAAATTGAGAATTTGGCCATTCTATTCCATTCCATACGCTAAGATATCATGAACAGTGGCGTATTCCTTTGTAATGTTCATTCTGGTTTTTGTTTCATGTTTGTAATGTTTATGATATGTATCCTATATTCTTTACCTGGTCGAATAAATGATAATGATAATAATGATAATAATAATAATAATAATAATAATAATAATAATAATAATGGTATCAAAAGCCTTTCTGAGGTCAATATATAGAAATACCACCGGCATGTTCCCTTTTTTGTAAGACATTCAACAATCATATCATACGTGATAGCACTAATCAGTTGAATGTCCTTTTCTAAGGCAAAACTGGTTACGGAACAGTATAAAGTGCAGTAGTTCAAAAATTTCACGACGATTAGTAGGAGAGAGAAATAAGGAACCGTCAGGAGATGTTGGTAAATACTGAGTGAAATAGGCAGTCCTTGCATCTATGGTGGGGACTAGACAAGGACCCATTTCAACAAAGAACGTATTGAAATCTGTAATTTGATTAGCGCGTTTTCCAACTTTTCATAAATGTGAAAATTGAACATTGTATTTAAGGAAGTAAACTAAAATGAGTTACAAAATCGTTATTTACACAAAAAAGAATATCCTAGTTATAATGCTTCCGATTGAAAGACGAATAACATCTGTCGTTTAAAAAAATTCAGTGCATACTAATAACTCGAATGGTTTGCTTTATGTTAGTCAGGCTTAAGATCGATATCAATTTAGTAAAACGGAATACATCGAAAGGTTGCGAGTTAAGTTCAAATAAAAAGATATTGTTGCTCCAAAACACTGTAGGAGACCAGAATGAAATGAGGAAGTTCTTGAGAAAAAAAAAAGGAATGGCTATAAAAGTGCACATAACAGACATAAAACGAAAGTCACATTACAGGAATTACACCCAATGACAGACATAAATTCCTCGTGCGAGACGAGGGCGTATCCTATACTTACGATTGAGTCAACAGTAAATAGCTCCTGCTGACAGCTTATAGAGTTAAACAATCAATCCCAATTTTTATTTGTACGTTTTGATGATTGTCAGGCCAGAAATAATCTTCGTACAGTAAAGATTACTATATCTATCCTCATATATCATTGTATCACATTGATAAGTCAACGTATAGGTGACCCAATTGATTAGAATATCAGAGTGGTTGATACGTGAGTTAATGCTGCATGCACTTATCGCACTATGTCACAATAAGCATGGAAAAGTAGATCATAGTTTTGAGTACAGAGCAACACCTGGCAGCCAGGAGGGCTCTGATCTTGATCTGCCAGAAGGCAAAACGTAACCTGTGTGACAATATAAACGGCTGGAGCAATCTGGAGCAATCAAGCTAGGAAAATTAAGCAATACAGTATAGGGCAACGACCTTTCAGCTCACAGGCCTTCAACGCTCCTGCCATGTAAGACTTAAGATATACTCAGTGTAACAGTGCATAATACTATAATGAATATGCAATTTCAATTATTACAATGTAATTACTATTATCACTATCTCTACTTCACAGATTACATTATGTCATAATGTAATCTGTGATATGGAGATAGTAATAATTCAAATTAAAAGCTATGGAATATATGAAGGGCGGCAGGGCACGACCGGTCAGCTTTCAACCAACAATGCTATTGTTAGATAAGAGTTTATATCAAATATGCTATATGTCACATGTTTAAATGTATGTTAATATGAAATTTTGTATAAAACATATGAACTTCGACAGTTTTAGAGTGTAAATGTACAGTGTTCATGTTCAAGTTTAGAACTATGGAATATCCTAGAGTATCCACGTCAAAGTACAACGGCGCATCTCTACTTCTTATCTAGGAGAATATGACCTGACAGTACCGAGAGATAAATTTGGGTTTGCATATCAACGCCCCCGTATTTTGAATCTTGTAAACCAGTTAACATGATAACAGTACGACAGGGAGGCAGGGCAACGACAAGACAGCTATCAAGCAACAGTATTGTTTAATACGTAAGATTTCGTTGTCACATGTCACCATGTATGTAATGCATAACTAGCTTTTGCACTTATATAATGTGATTCGTGAGTGGCAGATATTCACTATTCAAGTTCAAGTTTATAGCTATAGAATGTCCTAGATTACTCACGTATCAAGTTCAAAGCCAGGAATGCGACAACCCTATTGACAAGGAGAATGTGACCTGAAGGACAAACTATGGTTTGAGTATCAACGGCCCATATTTCGGAGCAAGCTTGCATGGTTACTTATTGGAAGCATGCCGCGACTTTTGTTTGAAAGAAATCTTTTAAAAAGTATTTGATCTAAGCCAAATCTCAAACCACCACCCCCCCCCCCCCCAAAAAAAAAAAAAACACGAATGAAGAAATGTGAGGGGGATTTTTTTTTTTCGTTTAGTTTCTTACCTGGGAATGAACATGAACTTCGACTGTAGTGCTGAAGGCACTTTGTCATCCTGCAATCGATTTCATCCGTCAAAAAGTGAAAGCAGTCTTCTTCATTTTCTTGGATGATTGATAGAACTCTATACATAAGATAAAATGGCAGCTAGTTATTACTACACAGATTATGTGTTGTTCCCTCGCGTTGTGAAACCCCTTCAGCGACTCACATGTTTGATTTAAAAAAAAAAGGGGGGGGGTAAGTACATCAAGCTGAGAGCCGTAGCAGCAATTACGCATTCACGGTGAGCAAGGATATTAGAATTAATCGATCTCGAGGGATTTGAATTCGTTCGTTGAGGCAAGATCGAGGTAGATTAGAAAGGTTACATCAATCATACTTGGATCATGCGACCCGCATGACAAATGTGCATCGGCACCACTTTCACCTACCCGGGCTTCATAGCATGCAGGGATTGAGGAGATTTGTGAGATCATTGTTGCTGTCGAAATGTCCCATATTATCATCGGAAGACTACAAACATAGGAAATATCACTCCATCCTGGCCCATCCTACGATGTGCCAATCGACTAAATAATAACATCTGCGATGATAGCAGGTCTGATCTTGTGTTCAAATGGTCAAATATCGGTATGTGTTAAACAGACATATGAACTGCAGCAGCATGTTTCACATTCAATTTAGTATTTGTGGTACAATAAAGTGACGGGGATCGGGCTTAGCCATCTTATCCACGGGTACCAGACCTATATTACAGGCAAGTTCCATCAATCATTTCCAATCTGCTTTAGACCATACTATAAGAACAGTGGAGCTACTCAAGCTTCAGCAAACCTCGTTTCATCATTTTTAAGGGGCTCTTTGTGTACATTATCAATACTACTGGTATGGGCAGTTTGCGCTGTCCTGAGATATACTCTCCCAGAAATAGTAGATTCAATGAAGGCGTACAACTTTAGTATGAAATTTGTAGCCTTTTAAATAGGGTGCCACTTCTTACTGCGGAATGGACAGACCAGACAAATGAAATGCTTTTTCAATACATGGAAACTGGCATACAGAGGAGAAAAAAAGTTCACAATTTGAATGTGTATTGAAATGGGAAGACGATACAGTTCGTATTGTTAGTATGGAATTCCTGTTCAATAGATTTATTTCACAGAAGACAGTATACAGGATAGTATAACGTGAATTAATGACTAGGCTTTATATATATCCATATGTATATATATATATGTATATATATATATATGAATTTATATATTCAATTCAATTCAATTCATTTTAATCATCCAATAAAAAACATTACAGGAAATTCAGTGCCGAATATTTACATATAAATGACGAAGCATAACAAATGCAATATGTATATCCATAGAGAGAGAACATGAATTGCTACATGATGAATAAATAAATAACTGAATATGCATGCAAAGTCACACTGACAAGAACAATTGAAGAGTTTGTTCGCAAAAACCGATAAGTCCATATACCAAATGGAGATATTTGGGATTAAAGGTCAAGAAAACTAAAGAGCATAAGAAGAAAATGTTTGCTTCTTTTGACCATAACTTCAAAAATGTATTTTTATATGAAGTGATCAATATATCATTCAAAAGGTATTATTTTGTACTTTATGACAGAGACCGTACTTCAAAATATTCAAAAATGGACTTATCGGTTTTTGCGAACAAACTCATCAATTGTATAAACACGTGGCATAAAACCGACTCAATTGGCATGATGTTAGAAACTCCAGAAACCTTCCCTGTTGCTATGTTTCCAGTCTCATCCCCCCCCCCATGTCAGCCCGCGATAAACTGAAACACCTAAAACCAACTCGCCCTAAAATACAACACAAAAAGCAAATTAACACATGCGAAAATGATATCGAAAATATATATACATATATATATATATATATATATATATATTCACAACAGTAGTTCAATATGAAAACTCCGTGAGAGACGTAGTATTGACGAATTTTCGCCCATAGGGCTTTGTCAAGTCAATGGCAGATTTTATTTTGAAGCAGATATAAATCAAAATAAAAGATGCGTCATCAGTGGTAGCGCGTCCATAACAAAATGCGCACATACACAAGTAGCGCACAAGGGCGCACATACCAAAGAGGTTCTATATGTAATAGAGCGCGCGCTCGCATGTAGAAGCGGGGGGCCGATTGAACGACCCGCCGCCATTTTCAAAGAGGTCGACTACCAGAAGCCTGAACCCGGAAGTGCCTATAGTAATACACGTAAAGTACAGCTTCGAAGATGGGGTTGGGTTGGAAAAATCATTCTAATTTTAAGGAAAATCAATATTTGTCCATATGCCTCCGGATTTTATAAGAGAGATACATTCTCAACACAGTATACGTGTTTTGATGAAAAAAGGACTTGCTCTAATGTGTCAAATATGTACCTTAACATGAAGCCAAAATTGCCAAACAGGCAATCATGCATTCATATTACATAATGGATAAAGATTGCAGAAAGGTACAGTGTATACTCTTTGGTATGGGAGTATACTGATTTCACATAATATATGTCACTTAGAAACATCAGACACACATACAACACACACTCCCACACACATACAACACACACTCCCACACACATCCACACACCCTCAACAAGCACACACACTCACAACAAACACACACATACGCACACACATGTACACACCAAACCACATTTTTTTTTTCAAATCCCAACACACACACACACACACACACACACCACACATTACACCGATCTTCAGGTGATTAATGGTGTGCCCGGGCAGGTTGAAGTGCTGGGCCATTGGAAGTCCCTGTGTATTGAGCCTTACCGATCGGAGGTGTTCGGTTGCGCGATCTGCTAGTCTACGTTTCGTCTCTCCTATGTAGATCTTGTGGCAGGCTGTACAAGTGATCGCGTAGATCACATTCTCGACAGTACAGGTGAACCGATCGTGAACAACCCAGGTGTATTTAGGACCTTTGATGTGTGCTGCTCCATCCACATGGCTGCATGTGTTGCACCTTCTACTTCCACAGGGTTAGGTACCGCATCCCAAATCTGCTTCAGACTGTGCCTGGACCTTCAACCCCGTGTGGGCCAACAGATCCCGCAGACTCCGGTCCTCCTTGTATGCTACGAGAGGAGGATCTTTGAAGATTTCCTTGGTGGATGCATCCTGTTGTAAAATGTGTGTGTTGTCCATAATGGTAGAAACGAGCTTTTCCGTTGACGGGTGATATGTCAGCACTAGTGGTACTATGTCGCTGTTATGCTGTCTCCTGGGCTACAGGGCTTCTTGCCGGCTCAAGCTAGAAACTTTTCTTGTCGCCTTCTTGACAACCTGTTTAGGGTAGTCACGCCGTTCAAAGAAGATCTTCTACCTCCTTGCTTTGTGACGTGTTTTCTCATTGTTCTTTGTGACGTCCTATTTTGTGCGCTTCTTGTATTTTCCTTACCTTCCTAGTTTTCTTTGTGACGTCCTACCTTGTGCGCTATTTGTGTATGTGCGCCCTTGTGCGCTATTTGTGTATGTGCGCATTTTGTTATGGACGCGATACCACTGACGACGCATCTTTTATTTTGATTTATATCTCCTTCAAAATCTCCTTCATTGATAAAGTAGCACATGCTTTAGACGACGCTTCCCATACTATAGGTGTTTTTCTCGACTTCTCGAAAGCGTTTGATACGATAGACCATGATATTTTGCTTTATAAGTTAAGCCATTACGGCATTCGTGGGACAGCTCAAGATTGGTTTAAAGACTACCTTACTAATAGAAAGCAATATGTTTATGTAAATGGATATGAGTCTCTTTTGAAAACAACTTCTTGTGGTGTCCCTCAGGGTTCCCTACTTGGCCCGTTATTATTTATCCTGTACATAAACGACCTCCAAAATTCGTCCCAGATTCTTTCTTTCATATGCTTTGCTGACGACACAAATTTATTTCTTTCACATCGTAACTCAAACACGCTTATACATATGTTAAACAATGAACTGAAACTTGTTCAGTCCTGGATCCACGCAAATAAGTTGTCACTAAATATTGATAAGACGCATTATATGCTTTTCAGCAATTCTCTGAACTCTGTTTCTGATTATGTTAAGATCAATGGTATCAATTTAAACCAGGTAGATAGTATCAAGTTTCTGGGACTTTACATTGATAGTGATCTATCCTGGAAAACCCATATTAACTATTTAAGTAAAATGTTGTCCAGAAACATTGGAATTTTAAACAAGCTGAAATATAATTTCCCCATACATATATTACAAATTATATATTCAACAATGATTTCCCCTTACCTCAACTATGGAATTCTAGCATGGGGTAATTCGTCCAAATTTTTACTTGATTCGCTATTCCTTCTTCAAAAACGCGCCATCAGAATTATTAATAACGCCGGATATTTATCTCATACAAATGAATTTTTTCACAAGAATAAAATTCTGAAATTGATTGATTTGTTTGATTACAATCTAGGTATTTTCATGTATAAGTACTCAACGAATGATCTTCCTGATGTTTTTCTTCACATGTTCAAAAGAAACTACTCAGTTCACAATTATCCCACCCGCCAACGGGACGCTTATCACCTTCCACGTACTCGCACAATTTTCGCGATGAAAACAATTATGTATGCGGGACCGAAATACTGGAATGACCTCCCCCCTGAACTCAAAGGTTGTTTATCAGTATCATCCTTCAAATACAAATTAAGACAGTATTTATTGAATAATTACGCTACATCAGCTCATTGAAATTCTGTTTTGTGCTGTCCAGGACTATCCGTTATACTGTACTCCAGGGTTGTTGTCATGTAAAACCAGACTTTAAGAGCCCAGCTGTTTGCGCCCTTAAATTCTATCACTGTGTTTATGTATATTTTTCCTTCTTTAAAGATAGCTGAGACGAGGAAACAGCTGGTATTTCACATTCTAACTGCACTGCAACTGGGTGTTCGATGTCTTTTTTAATGGATTTGCAGGTGCATGTGTTCCCTTCTTAATACACGCAATGTACACATTTCTAATACTGTCTGAATGATATCATTGTTATTATAACTATATTAAGTCATATTGTATTGCCAGAACGACAATGGTTCATCCGCCTATATACAGCATGTGGCTTTTCCGATCCCTTACCTGCACTAGAGAAGAATTTATTATATAACTGTATATTTGTACTTTTTTATTTTTTTGTTTTCTCTTATGTTCCGGTCATTGTTGTACCCGTGCTCCCCTTCTCAATCTTAAACTCGTTTTTAACCGGGACCTACGCTCAACAAGCTCGCTTTTTAAGTAGGTTCCTTCATATTTCTTTAGCATTAATTCACAGATTCCAAACTGAACAGATCGACCACTATTATGTTTACATATTTGCAATATTCTATGTATGTCATGTATTTCATTTAATTTTGTTATATTTGATGTAATTTTTCATCGAGAAATATGAAAATAAATTGAAATTGAATTGAAATTGAAAAATAAAATCTGCCATTGACTTGACAAAGCCCTATGGGCGAAAATTCGTCAAAACTACGTCTCTCATGGAGTTTTCATATTGAACTACTGTTGTGAATATATATATATATATATATTGTGGCGGCCCCCGCTTCTACTTGAATGAATGAATGAATGAATGAATGAATGAATGATTTATTACCAAATTTAAGTTCAAGTTTACAATCACAGATGATTTATACAATCATTGAGGATACAATAATAATAATACAATTAACAGGAATACAAGACATGAAAGTATAGAATCAAACTTATCAACAATATGAACATGAAAGTACAAACATATTTACAAATTTGGTAAAAGGGTCCAACAAATAGCAACGCTAGTGGACGTTGGCCCTTGAATACAGAAGAAGAACATATAAATTCAACAAGAAAATTATTTACATTATAAACAAGTGTATTTACACTATGTACAAGATTAACATTCTGAAATTGATAAGTGTACTTACATTACTTATATTACTAGAATTGAAGTTTTTGCTTTGTGGATTACAAAATAAACAGATCTATTCCATCGTCAACGTCGTAGTTCTCCTCGTTCATCATTATTGGAGGTTCGAAAGTGGAGCATAAACCATCTTTGGCCAGTGTTGTATCATGTTCTGTCTTGTGTTGTCGTTTGTCAGGATTCATCGTGTGATCAGGCGTGTGTAAGATTGCTAAGTCCTGAGCGGAAAGACTTTAACTAATCTTTGAAGCTAATTCTCGTAATACGACAGGGGGCACTATCCACCAAATGAATAAGTTCGTTTCGATCAAAATATATGATCTTGAAGTGAAGGGAAATCTAGATGTGCAAGATGTTTCAGAGGTTGTATAATACCGGAGTATTTGTAACTTAAGTTTTTCACACGAATAAGAAGTCAGAAGAGATTTGTCTTTGAATTGAAAGTGAAACAAACACTAAACATCAATTTATTAACTCATCTTTACAAAACCAATTCATCGCCACTGTTACAACGTGTTCAAAATTAAACTACCTCTACGAAGTATTGATCCCGCAAAACCCTATCTTTCTGTATCTTACATTATTATGGGGATTAAATTATACTTTGGGCTGTAATTATAAAAGACCGCTCTCAGCGGTTAACTTTGTTCCTTACATTGGACCATATCAGTCAGCAGACCGCTCACTGCGACGTTTGAACTTGACCGCTCACGGCGGTAACCCCATCCCCATCTGATTTTCACACTAAGATTTGCCCTTTATATACGCGTATTGCGGACGGAGTAGGAAGCACTCTACTACGCGGGTCGCGATCCGCGGAGAATGCGTGCACCTGACCGAAAATGGCGATCCGTGCCAATTCTGTACTAATTTAATAACGTAAAATTACCTTTCTCTTAAAATATGACTAACTTTAGACGTGATGTATGATATACATCATTGGAAAGAAAATACAATTTTCATTAATATTATGTAAATTATCCTTTTTCTTATTGTCCGTGCAATCAATCATAAGCCGAAATGGTGAAAATATCCGAGAAACACAACGTATTCCAATTCACTCCCGTGCACATTCTCCGCGGACACGAATCCCTGCAAAACCTACACGTACGACATTAAAATCTCATATTTTGAAATCACTACACACTAACATGCGAAAACATACATATATCTCCGTACTCATAACAAAATGCCGTTGACTGATATCATTTGCCTCTCTTCAAATTCTACTATTTCATTATAATAACAATTTTAGACATTTAAGAGTAAGGGTTGACGGATCCAAATGCAGCTCGTATGTAAATAAGTTTCATTCCGGAAACAATCATGAATGAACAATACGCGCTGCGCGTAGTGCTCAAGTATTGTACAGCATTCATTTGCCGTCTAACGCATATCATAACAACATGGAACCGTCAATTCATCGTCAATCTAGCATCTGACCACAAGAATTTATCGGGATGCTCCTCATACGGTTGAATTACAAATATATAACAACTGATTTCTAAAAGATGGCTAGAAAATGTCGCTATGGGTCTACATCACGTCGACTGCACCGACTGCACTAAAGGAATGCCTATAGATGCATCTACAGTCAACGGTAAGTGATCATGCATAGCTTACATCAGTATTCATCCTGTGCAAATAACACGTCACTTGCTGCATTTCAAGGTATTAATAAGGAGTACCTAAATATTAGTAGGCCTGAAATCAGACGTGGGGCGCTACACTATATATGGTATTATATAACTGCACTTAAAATCATATTTTCAGATAGACCGATAAGAATGGCAACCTTTCCTGTTATTCTTTTTTGCGATATAGTAACAAGGATACTCATTGTTCACATGCCGATTTAAATTGGCTACTGTTGCTTTAGACAAAACACAAACACGCACACACGCACACACACACACACAAACAGACATAAACACGAATCTCGCTCACTTCCTCTCTCTTTGTCAATGTATACATGCTTAGATATATAAACATCATTCGTTAATTTATATCCACACACACGCACACACACTTTTTCATAATATTCTTTATTTAAATTTCATTCAATATTTGGCTCTTTTTTACAATGAAATTAATTCGAACAAGATTAAGCAGCTGTTCTTCTCCCTTGTGCTGCTGAATCACATTCCTTTTTTTAAACATATATTTCTTTAAATACAATACAAGAGTTGTTTGTTTTATTTTGTTTTGTTTTTTTTTTTGCAAATCAAACCATGAATGCAAAAGTGATATAAAAATATAAAATATAAAAAGCTTGATCAACCTGATCAAAGTAATCAATATCTGCTTCATAACACAAGCACTTGTGCCTGTGAATCACATTGTTAAAGGTATAATACACGGTTTTTTGGGTTTTTTTGCAAGACAAACTACATAATACAAACGTGATGTATAGTTCTGCATTTCACTGAAACCTGCCATAAATTCGAATCTCATAATTATGTTACTTGAACGAAATTCACCATAATTTTTAAACCTATCACGCTACCCCCATGTCTGAACAGAATAATCACATGTTCGTATTCTCAAAACAACCCATATTCCTACTAAACCATCTTAACTAACAAACCATTACCCTACTACTACCTGACTACAACTACCCAACCCCATCCCATCACACACTTCTCTACACACATCAAACCTACCCCTGTTTACCTACAACTACTCACCAAACTAATTACCCCCTCCCCACCAAAACAAACCCAAACAATCAACGAACCAACACACATACACAAAACAACGCCCCCCCCCCAAAAAAAAAAAATACACACACACACACACGCACACACACACAAACTCAAAACACATACACACAAACATTCATACCAAATTACACTACATACATAACGTATCATGGTTACCTGTTTCTTAGATTCAGACCAAAAAGCCAAAACTGACCGAACGTCCGACGTGGGGGAAAAAATGGTTGTGAGTGATAACCATAGTAATCATCATTACCCGATCCATAGATTTACTGCAGAAGCCGAAACTGGCCGTACATCTATTACACATATTACATCGCGTTTTAACAAATAACTTAAGATTTATCTTTCGCAGTCCCCAATCAGCATCATCTTGATACATAATCTTTCTTTTTGCACGGTCTTTACATTCCACAAAAAAAAATCGAAATTATCATATCCAATTCAGAAAATATCCACTAAGGGACCACTATAAGCGATGGCACATAATTCAACAATGATAATGCATACGTTTTCATCAAATGAATTTTACCCGTAAGTGTTAAATCACGCTGTTTCCACCATCCTAATAACCGTTTTATTCTACTTAATATTTCTTATAATTCCTGTAATTTTTTAATGAAAAATACCCCCAAAAATAATAATATAACTTCATTTACATATTTTCCTAATACAGATAATTCAGGTTTTTCTTTATCCTTACCCATCCAAAAAAATTCTTTATCAACTATTAAACCACTCGTTTTCCAAATTCATCAAAAACAAATTGTAACTTGTTTAAGGATTCCATGTCTCTTATAAACAACGAAATATCACCCGCATATAAAACTTGCTTTATTTCATTTTTTTTTAAAAATATTCCTTTAACAGTATTATCTTTTCTGACTACTTGTGCCAGTGTTTCAATAACAAACAAAAACAAATACGGAGATAAAAGATCACCCTGCCTAACCCCTCTCCTGATTTAAAAATAACCAGTAGAGTGCCCACCATTCATTACACAACTGCTGATATCTTAAGCACCTTAACCCAAGAACAGAACGAATTGCCAAATAAACCTATGTAAAACCTGAAATATAAATTCATGAGCCACCGAATCAAACGCCTTTTCAAAATCCACTGTAACCAAAACCCACTTGTGTAATGTAATGAATGAAACAACATATCATCTACTTATCGCACCGCTTCTCCTATATTTCTATTTTTGATATATCCAACTTGATCAAAATGAATTACTTCGCCCAACACTTATCTAATTCTATTTGATAACCCCTTAGATAATATCGTATAATCCACATTCAACAGTGTGATTGGTCTATAATTTTGTAATATACAACACATCCTTATTTTTTTTAATGAAATAATAACACTTTGCTTTTCTGATATTGATAATTCCCCTCCATCATATGTTCCATTCAGTGCATCTACGACTATTTGTCCCAAATTGGCTAAAAGGGGAGATAAAACTCCACTGTGAAACCATCATTTCCAGGAGCTTTATTACATTTCATTTCTTTCAAAACCATAAAACATTCATTTACATTTCCTTTACCTTCACAACTTTCCCGACTCTCTTTACTTAGTGTCGGAATATTATTAAAAAATACGTAATTTCTATCACAAACACACACATGAACACACACATACACACAAACACACACACACACACATATATATATATATATATATATATATATATATATATATAGCAATAATAAAGTCACAACAGAGGAATGCAGGGAATGCATTGATAGCCAATCTTGATTTAATGAATAATCCGAATTTTCGAGGAACCTTCCTCTTCTTCAGGGATGACAGTGCGAATATTCACAATGATTATTAAGAGTGAGGTGTTACTACCCTGCTAGCGCGCAATAAGTGTAACCAAAACAAAAAAATAATAGATAATAACAACAAACGCATGTTGTGCGCTTATGAGTGTCATACTACACGTCATAATAGATGAGACGTCACACTAGGATTGCGCGCGCTGCACAAAAAGATCATGAGACAATAATAGCAATAATAGAAACGTCATAAAGGCAATGAAGTTAACATGATACAATGAAGGTGCCAATGGATTTTCACAGTGATATGTCAATATCCCACCAGCGCGCGTAGTCTCAGTGTAACCAAAACAAAGGATAACAAATAATAACAATAAACGCATGCTGAGTTGCGTGAATATATGAGTGCCATACTGTGCGTTATAACAGAGAAGACGTCACACTGAGATGGCACGCGCTGCACAAAGGAGCAATAAGTATGTTTACCGAAGGCAAACATACATCAGCAAAGAGCTGAACCGGACGAAGGACACTCTTCTGGAAAAACTCAACCAGGAAGGGATAATCGACCACCCGAGTATTTTCCAGAACCTCAAACGACAGTATGAGAAAACATGTTACCAACGCATGCAAGAGAAAAAACGCAAGCTGAATGACCTACTGAAGGATTCTCCAGTGCATGAGGCGATCAGCACAAACGACAATCTCGAGAGCAAAAGGATGAACATCGTCAACTTTTCCAGTCATCACTTATCTCCCAGTGAGGAAGCGACCCTCAACCTCGGCCTATCCTACTGCCCGCGTAAAAACATCGATAAGCTTAATCTCTGCCGAGATGCTACAGCATTTAACAGACGTGTGAGACTCCGGGAGTTCTTCGCCAAAAAAGACGACTCAGCCGATATGATACGCGCCCAACCCATCTCGCAACCACCATCGCTGACGAAGGCTAAGTGGACCCCTCCAACTGGAAGGAATCCATATATTGACCACTACACCTCTGCAGTGGAGCGACATCTCGACAACTTCCTCTGTCACGTCAACGAGCAACGACCCAGCCAACAAGAGAAGGAACAACTCCGAGCAATCAACACGTTGAAGAACAACGCGGACATCGTCATCAAGCCGGCGGACAAAGGCGGAGCCGTGGTGATTTTAGACACGAAGGACTACATCGCTGAGGCTCAACGCCAGCTCTCCGACAAGGATTTCTACCATCCCCTGGTTGAAGACCCCACGCCAGAATATCGTGAGCAAGCCCAACAATGTGTAAAGAACCTTAAGTCTGCTAATAGCTCTGAGCGTACACTGGTCCCTGACAATCCCCGGGTGAGTAAATTCTACCTATTACCTAAGATTCACAAACTTTCCAATATGGTGGAGACCGCATCTGATGCAGGGGTGTCTGACGTTCAAAAATGATTAAGGAAGCCAGGGATAAGCATGTAATCCCTCCTGGCAGACCTATCGTCTCAAGCGTTGATTCTCCGACAGAACCAATGTCAAAAACTGTTGACAAAAAACTTCAGACGTACCTACCCAAAATCAAAAGTTACGTGAAAGACACGACGGATTTTCTTAACAAGATTAAGTCTGCAACCCTCAGCTCAGACTGCCTACTCGTAACCATGGACGTGAAGAGCCTTTACACCAACATCCCACACGATCACGGTGTAGACGCTCTTCGTACGTTCCTCACAAAACTGGACGTACCCAACAATGACATCGATGATATAACGTCCATGACCGAGTTCATATTGAAGCACAATTACTTTGAGTTTGACGGCAAGCACTACCTTCAACGAAAAGGTACCGCCATGGGGACCAAGATGGCGCCCGTGTACGCTAACATATATATGGCAGTCCTGGAAGAAGATTTCCTCTCTAAATGCACTCTCCAACCCTCAATGTATCTGAGATACATCGACGACATTTTCATAATCTGGCCCCACAGTGAAAAAGACCTCGCAGCCTTTCACGAGGCATTTAACAAACATAATCGTCACATCCAGTTCACAATGGAGAGCTCCAGAGAGGAAATCCACTTCCTGGATGTCAATGTGTCTAAGAATGGTAACTTGCTTTCCACCAGTGTGTATGTTAAACCCACGGATTCCTTCACCTACTTAGATTACAATTCGTTCCACCCCTTGCACACAAAGCAATGAATTGTGTACAGCCAACTAGTCAGATATAAGCGGATCACCTCTGACCCCAAGGTGTTTGAAGAAGATGCTGTACGTCTGGGAGAACATTATGTCAGAAGGGGTTATCCAGTTCGCCTCGTGAACAATGCGCTCAAAAGGGTCAATGAAAAACGGAGAGAAGACCTGTTAGACTCTAAACCTAAAGATGAGAGGAACGATCGCATTCCTCTCGTTACTACATTCCACCCACAAGTCAAAAAGTTTGTCTCCACGACCAAGAAAGAGTGGACGAATATTCAACTTGATCCCAGACTTTCTACAATATTGGGGGAACCACCTCTACACTCCCAAAGACAACCGCCCAACTTGAGATCACTTCTGGTGCAGAGTGAGTTACCAAAACCTGCAACCCCAAAAGGTAACAAGAGGTGCGACAAACCACGATGTCAAATTTGTAACCATCTGGTGACAGAAACAGTGGTGCAAATCTCTCCGTCACTCAGAATCAAACCACCGGACCACACATGCGACTCTAGCAATGTGCTTTACTGTATTATGTGCAGTAAATGCCCAGGGGTGTCATACATAGGTGAGACGAGCACGAAGTTTCGCATGAGGTTCAATAACCACAAAAGCTCAATCCTCAAACATAAAGATACTCCGGTGGCGAACCACTTCAGTGACCCCCGCCATTCGATGAAAGACTTGAAAGTCTGCATCTTTGGCGGGGGTTACAAATCGGCTGAAGACAGGAAGTGGGCAGAACTGCGTTTCATTGTTCGGAGCCGCAGTTTTGAAACAGGCATGAACAAAGATCTTTCCTGGCTCAGCCCATACACTTTCTTCCGATAACTAATTTCAGTTGCTACTCCGCTGTGGATAATTTCACCCTTGTAGAGGTCTTCAGTTTATTTTTCTGGTACTAGACAACTTGCGCAGTCTTGATGTGTTACGAGTAAGTGTACCTCATGTATATTATGACATTTTTTCTTGTGTCTTTCTTCTCTCCTTATTCCCTCCTTTCCTACTTTTTGCTCTCTCGTCTCTCCTCTTTATATAATGCGTACAAGCACTTGACAGATTGTATCACTTCATTGCCATTATGAAGTTTCTATTATCGTTCATAATTATTGTCTCCTTTGTGCAGCGCGTGCCATCTCAGTGTGACGTCTTCTCTGTTATAACGCACAGTATGGCACTCATATATTCACGCAACTCAGCATGCGTTTATTGTTATTATTTGTTATCCTTTGTTTCGGTTACACTGAGACTACGCGCGCTGGTGGGATATTGACATATCACTGTGAAATCCATTGGCACCTTCATTGTATTATGTTAACTTCATTGCCTTTATGACGTTTCTATTATTGCTATTATTGTCTCATGATCTTTTTGTGCAGCGCGCGCAATCCTAGTGTGACGTCTCATCTATTATGACGTGTAGTATGACACTCATAAGCGCACAACATGCGTTTGTTGTTACTATCTATTATTTTTTTGTTTTGGTTACACTTATTGCGCGCGCTAGCAGGGTAGTAACACCTCACTCTTAATAATCATTGTGAATATTCGCACTGTCATCCCTGAAGAAGAGGAAGGTTCCTCGAAAATTCGGATTATTCATTAAATCAAGATTGGCTATCAATGCATTCCCTGCATTCCTCTGTTGTGACTTTATTATTGCTATTTTTAGTACTGCCAATACGCGGAACAACTACAATATATATATATAATATATATATACAGTAAAATGTCCTAACTACTATTTGGGGGACTTGGTTAAAATATCAATAACGGAAAGAGAGTGTCTCTGTAAGGAAAGGGTTCAAACATACTTGATCGATTTTTCTTAATCACTTTCCTCATAATTAATATACATTTTGATTTGATCCTTTCTTTAATGCGGTAGGAAGAATTATTCTTACTTGTTGGATTGCATAGGTAAGGTTCATTGTTTTATCCCTCATTTTTGTAAAGAACTACTAAGAACAAATTGTATTAATATATGGGACACTAGTGGTAATGTTTCGCTTAATTGAGAACACATCGTGGAAGGTAATATCTTTGTTGAAGAAATTGTATCAATGAATATGCGCGACACTGGTGGTAATGTTTCGCTTAATTGAGGAGAACACATCGTGGAAGGTAACATCTTTGCTATTTGGCTTTTTTAAACATTTAAATGTTCACAAATGTTCACTGTCACGTGCACAAAACATGTTATGACTGTACTGCAAGCAAAGTAATACCGTTGAAGTTTTTTTCCCCTTATCGTGATTATCCCCCCCCCCCCCAAAAAAAGCGTGTAAAGATCTTTACATTCCTTTTCAGGGAAAACGTTTCTTTGATGCGCTTACTCGTGCGACCCTCTAAAGAGATAACTTTAACCTCCTTTCATTATTGTTTCAGTTTCAGATTGCGATTACTTATCATGTGAGGCTTATGAGTCGATGAAACTTTCTTATCGTGTTGATCACTGAGATCTGGAAAAAGAATAGTGCTTTCCAACATTTGCTTTATATTTCATGAAAGATTTAGAAGGTTAAAAGTGTAGTGTTGTTATAGCGCCAGCTATGTCAAGACGGGGTCATGCAGAGAAGGATTAACATGGCCGGAATAAAGTGACAGGCCGATGTGGATGTTATTCCCCAAAAGATGTGTATCGTGTTCTCCTGTGACTGTGTCGCGTGAATGAGAGTGATTGCTACAAATGGCGACGAGGTAAATTACGGAAAATGACACTGAATTCCATTTACTGTCATTCTGAACTGGTGTAACTACCGATCGTTTCGAGCGAGATATGTTGATCTGCTTCGGACGTAGGCCCTACTGTAGTTACATGCAACTGAACTGTGCCTGACGTTGTACGTGTATTGCGGTAGGCCTACACCGCGTAGCTACGTACGGTCTATATAGTACAGTACGCAACCCATAGCCATACATGTAAACAGTCTACCGTGCATTCCCGTTATCAGCGGTGTGTAGATGGAGTTTTCACTGTGAGGTGATAGTCGTTCATCAGCAGCTCTACCACGATGAGTCAGCTGGGACTCCCTGCCTTCCCACCCTTTGTGGAAATCGACCAGAATCCAGGGCCACAATGGGGTAAGTGGCTTGGCCGTTTTGAGCGATTGATGGTTGCTATGGGCGTATCAGATCCTAAGAGAAAGAGAGCACTTCTTCTGCACTATGCAGGTCCGAAAGTGGATGAGATTTTTGACACTTTGCAAGACGTTGGCCAAGAATCCGACTATGACAAAGCTGTCGCTGCATTGAATAAATATTTCAGCCCCAAGTCCAATTCTCTGTATGAGACATACATTTTTCGTCAGGCCAAGCAAGAAGCAAATGAATCGATAGACCATTTTGTCACACGTCTCCGCCAACTTGCCCAGAATTGCAAATTTCACAATGCTGATCGTGAAATCATGGTCCAGATAATCATGAATGGTTCATCTCCACGGTTACGGCGACAGGCCCTCTGCAAAGGAGAAGACCTAACCTTGCAACAGTTACTCGAAACCGGTCGTTCCCTTGAGGCCAGTGAGCAGCAGGCACACATACTAGAAGGGAGTAGATCTAGGCCTACTGTCAATTCAACCTTCCATAGCAATGGGAATAATCTCGAGCAGATGCAAGCAGGTGACCATGCAGACGATGTTAATGCTGTTCGCTCTAATTTCCGAAGCAAGAAAGGGCAGAGATCTCATTCGAGGGGCCGTAGTCAGTCCAGGAATAGGGACTCGCATGCAACATGCTACTTTTGTGGAGGCCCGTACCCGCACAAGGATACTTGTCCAGCCACAGGACAAGAATGCAGGCTATGTCACAAGTTTGGTCACTTTGAGCGAGTCTGCCACTCAAAACGGAAGCAGAACAATGCAAGGAGGACATATGGAGACAGGAAGGTGAATAAACATAAGTCTAAGAGGGTCAATCAGGTAGCGGAATCGGAATCTTCTGATGACCAATACACGTTCACTGTTGGTGACAGACAGATGGTAGCGTATCACCTGAATCATCTACCTATGACCGAGGTTTTTGCTGGGCCAACCAAGATAAAGGCTGTAATCGACTCTGGCACGACTGTGAACATCCTAGATGAAGAAACTTATCAGAAGCTTGGAAGCAAGCAATCCTTGCCAATGTCCAGACCCACATCCCAGTTGTATGCCTACGGCTCAAACACACCCTTGCCAGTGAAAGGCGTGATTCGTGTAGAACTGCACTCGGAAACTGCGTCCTGTTTTGCAGACTTCCATGTCGTCCAGGCCAAGGGGAATCTCCTCAGCTATGCAACGGCGAATAAACTGAACCTAATCACAATTCACCAGGTTTCAGATCATCACTTGACGACCGATGACATTCAGTCACAATACCCTGACATGTTTGAGGGTATAGGGAAGGTGAAAGACAGGAAAATCAAGCTGCACATTGATGAATCTGTTCAACCCAAACAACAGAAGCACAGACGAATACCTTTTCACACACGGAAAGATGTGGAGAAGGAACTTCTTCGACTTGAACAGCTGGACATCATTGAAAAGATTGATGGACCAACTCCGTGGGTGAGCCCCATCGTGGTTGTCCCCAAATCAACAGGCCAAGTCAGGATCTGCGTCGACATGAGGGAAGCCAATAAAGCCATCAAGCGGGAACGGCATCCAATGCCTACCCTAGACGAATTGATCGAGGACATGAACGGCTCCTGCGTGTTCAGCACACTGGACCTGACTGCTGGTTATCATCAGTTTGAGCTGGACGAGTCAAGCAGGTACATCACTACCTTCAGTACACATGTGGGACTAAGAAGATACAAACGCCTCATGTTTGGTGTGAATGCAGCTTCAGAGATATTCCAATCCGCAGTTGCAGAACTCCTCTCAGGCCTGGAAGGAGTTAAGAATGTGTCTGACGACATCATTGTGTATGGCAAAACACAAGCTGACCATGACAAACACCTGAAAGCAGTCTTAGATCGTCTCCAGAAATACAATGTTCGACTGAACCCAGACAAATGCAGGTTCTCACACAGTGAAGTCAAGTTCTATGGTCACATGTTCAGTGAGAAAGGACTAAGCCCAGATCCAAAGAAGGTGGCAGCCATCGTCAATGCTGAGGCACCAACAAATGCTAAGGAGGTAAAGTCCCTACTTGGTCTTGCGGTGTACATCTCCCGATTCATACCAGACTATGCAACAATCACTGCACCGCTGAGACAACTCACACATCAAGACACTGCCTGGAAATGGGAAGAAAAGGAATCAGAGGCATTTGACAAACTGAAGAGAGCTCTCACAAACACAAAGATAATGCCGTACTTCGACCCAAGCCAACCCACTGAACTGATCGTTGATGCAAGCCCGGTTGGGCTTGCAGCAATCTTGTGTCAGAAACAACAGCCAATCGCATATGCCAGCAGATCATTGTCTGACACAGAAAGCAGATACTCACAGACAGAACGAGAGATGCTAGCTGTTGTCTGGGGAGTAGAACACTTCCATCTCTATCTCTATGGGGCCCAGTTCAAGGTGATCACAGATCACAAACCACTACTCAGAATCTTCCAGAAGCAGACGCCCATGTCAGCAAGGATAGAGAGATGGCGTTTGAGATTGATGCCCTACAACAGCACCCTGATCTACCAGAGGGGGCGAGATGACGAAAACCCCGCTGACTTCCTAAGCAGACATCCAAGGTCTGATGAATTCGCCAGGAAGACAGACGAGTACCTGAACTATGTCTGTGAAAATGCCGTGCCGAAAGCAATGACCATAGACGAAGTCAGAGAAGCATCAGCAAACGATGACACAATGCAAGCTCTGATGCATGCAGTCACTACACAGAAGCATGAGAACTGGACAAAACCAGAGCTACGACCATATGTTTCATGCAAAGATGAGTTCGCAGTGCACAATGGAGTGATGCTGAAAGGAACCAGGTTGGTGCTCCCGATGTCATTGGCATCCAAAGCCATTGCACTTGCGCATGCTTCTCACCAGGGAGTTGTCAAAACAAAAGGCCTACTTCGAGAGAAAGTGTGGTTCCCTGGTATTGACAGGATGGTGGAAGACAAAATAAAATCCTGCCTACCATGCCAAGCAGCTCAAATTGATGGAGGTGAAAGGATTGAGCCACTGAAGATGACACCGCTCCCCACAGGCCCATGGCAAGAAGTATCAGCTGACTTCCTTGGCCCTTTGCCAACAGGGGAATATTTGCTGGTTGTCATAGACGAATACAGCCGGTACCCAGAGGTTGAGGTGGTGACCTCCACATCATCGAAGGCAACCCTGCCGGCACTCGACGCCATATTTGCCAGACAAGGTATCCCAGAGATCTTAAAGACAGACAATGGCCCTCCATTTACCAGCCACGAGTTCTCGGAATTTGCCAGCCATCTTGGTTTTGCCCACAGAAAGATCACTCCATACTGGCCAAGGGCAAACGGCGTCGTGGAACGTTTCAACAAAGTGCTGGTAAAGACCATCAGAACTGCCCACACAGAACGGAAGAGCTGGAAGCAGCAGCTTTTCAGATTTCTTCGCCAGTACAGGGCCACGCCACATGCAACTACCAACGTTTCACCATGTTTTGCTCTGAACAGTCGTGAGTTGAAGTGTGAGCTGCCCTCATTCACCTCACACCATGCAGACAAGCAGCTCAACGACACCATGAAAACCAGAGATGATGAGCAGAAGCAGAAAATGAAACAGCATGCAGACCAACAGCTGAAATGCAAGGACAGCAGCCTGAAGAAAGGAGACGTCGTCCTGGTGAGACAACCCAAAACGTCTAAAGCAAGCTCCCCGTTTGACCCCCGCCCGTTCAGAGTAGTTCGCAAAATGGGTACTACCATTGTAGCACGGAGAGGCAACAAGGAAATAACGCGTAACGTCTCATTCTTCAAGAAGGTGGATGCTAGAGTCGCTCGCCGCTCTGAAAACGACAGCGAAGACGAGTTTGACGACGTCACAGATGCGTTCCACCCAGTCGCTGACCAGGCTGAAGCTGACCGACGACCTCACCCAATCTTGCGCGGTCCCCTTCGACGCTCCCGAAGACAAGCGCGAATGCCAGTGAGGTTCCATGATTATGTTGTCTACTGAAATTGAATTACCTGTTGGAAAGTGTGTTCGCGATTCGCTTTTCTCAATTGCACAGGAAAGTGTGTGTTCGCGTTTTACCTCATGGAAAGTGTGTTGTTCGCGATTTGCTTTTCTCAACTGCACAGGAAAATGTGTGTTCGCTTTACTTTTTTTCCTTCATTGAATTACCTAATGGAAAGTGTGTTATTCGCGATTTGCTTTTCTCAATTGCACAGGAAAGTGTGTGTTCGCGTTTTACCTCATGGAAAGTGTGTTTTTTGCGATTTGCTTTTCTCAATTGCACAGGAAAATGTGTGTTCGCGGTTTACATTTTTTTCCTTTCAATTGAATCACCACTTGGAAAATGTGTGTGCTCGCGATCTACATTGTTTCACAAGTGATGTGTTCTACCCTCGAAAAAAAAAGGAAATAGTGAAAGTGTCAGTGCTCCGAATTTTATTCGGATTTCTCCTCTAATTTTCAAAAGTTGTATTCACAAGTGACGACATGAAAGAATGCTTTAGAATCATATGACAATTTGCTGCATCGGAGATCCCACACGGACACGACTTTAATTATTTTGTACCAACAGGAAGCGGTTTGGACTCCATGGATGCCTGAAAGTGATAGAAAATCCACGTTTTATTTTCAAACATATGAACACAGTACAAGTTAATGATGAGTGACAATCTTATGCAAAGGATAAATTTTGTGTGTTGGTTGGACGAAAAAAAAAAAAAGAGTTACAAACCAGAAGTGCTGCGCAGTGAAAGCAAGAAGCGTTAATTTGTGGACTTTTTTCGTGGACTTTTGAACTCTGAAAACTGTTGTGTTAATCGGTTTTCCATGTTTTGCATCTGCACTTCAGTTGAAGTGTACATACAGTATATTTACTTGTGTGGTTTTTTGTCATGCCTACATGACATATCTTTTCGTAGCTAACATGATGTTATGGTGGAACACAGGATAGTTCCCTGTATACAGTGTACCTGTATTTAATAGTTTTAAGTGTTCAAAAGAAACTTGCATTATTAGTACGTGTATACGCAAAGAAAGAAAACGAGTATACATGTGTTAGTTATAGTTTTAAAAAAAAGAAAAAGAAAAGGGGATGGAAGAGGTTAGAAAAAAAATTAACAGAAAAAATCTCTCTGAGAGTATTTGAGAAAAAAAAAATTCTGAAATGATATGGAATATCAAAGTGCATGCTTCTCAGTATTTTATGATACTTAGCACTCAAACAAGCCCAAACAGTTGTCGTGATGTTTTCTTTTGAATTAGACTTCATGAAAAAAAAAACACACCTACAAACAACAACTTAAGATGCATTAATTTTGTTTTAAAGAAAACAAAAGAAAGTTGTTATTCCAACAACATGTATACGTATGTTGAAAGAACACATGATGAGACTTATCTTTCAAAGGAAAGGGGTGATGTAGTGTTGTTATAGCGCCAGCTATGTCAAGACGGGGTCATGCAGAGAAGGATTAACATGGCCGGAATAAAGTGACAGGCCGATGTGGATGTTATTCCCCAAAAGATGTGTATCGTGTTCTCCTGTGACTGTGTCGCGTGAATGAGAGTGATTGCTACAAAAAGCAATGACAATCATGGAGCAATGGAAAGGGTACGTCTGCTTGGAATTGGGAAGCAGATATAAACGCAGCAATGGAAATTTTGTACGCATGGATACTCGAGACTCCTTTAAAGATATTGGCATGGTACCTAAAAGAAAAAGTATTACTATCAAGTATGTTCATCACGCATAATCTGATTATCATATGAATTAAACATTTAATCAGACATGTGTATTTGTATTCACACTAACTTTATATTCCAAACCTACACAAAGGAAATATCAAGAAATCCACATTTCCTTCTTTAACGACATGACCTTCAGAGAAGCATGTCTCCCATGAGCAAACATAACTGAGACAGGACAAAAGGCGTCAAATATAAAGCAATGACTTTTCCGTCATATGGAAAGTCTTGCCGTCACTGTCGCCAAACTATGATGACTCTGAAACTTAGCCAACTTTGATTCATAGGTGAATGTATGACAGTGTATCTCGTTTCTCACATTTGCTGACACCCACCTATCGTGTTTGTGTGGGGACGGCACATTGTCAGGTTACTATACTTTATTTCGGGACGACAGATTATGTATACGCATAACGCAGAGCTTCTCCGGGATATCATTTCCGCACGACTAAATGTAATACAACCATGAGCAAAAGAGTTGCAAAAGCGGATACAAAGATCAAAGAAATTACCCTATGCATTTTGCTACAGATAATGTCCCATGCTTGCAGTTTTTCATGAAGTCAATTGAATGTTTAAACTTCGGCAGCATGGCTTTCCAAATGAATGAACGAGCATGTATTCTAGTCATCATGGTATTATGTGCGTCCTATCATACGGGGATCGCTTTCCACCTTGTTCTGTTATTAAAACTGGTCATACCTGTTTCTGTTCCATCTAACTACAATTCATACACATTTCATTCCTTTTCCCGCTTCTTCTATCATATTCGTAATTACTATTTATCATTCCCTTAAATTTTGCCATTTTCTCGGGTGTACGGCCAGGAATTTATCGCTGTAATGCGTCAACGATTAATATATAACGTGTTTGAAGCTCCTTTATGTTGGAAGGCGTAGATACTGGCACTTTATTTAAGAAGAACCTAGTTTAAGAAAATTAAGAAAGACACATTCACAATAGCAAAAGCACTTTGAAGAAATACAACCTATATTCCAATTTATATGTCTCGTACCTAGTTGTAGCTGTACAATGTGTAATTATCACTTCCTGGTATCATATCATAACTTTGCGTTATTCTAATAGGAGGAGTATTTATTTTTCAATGCCAGATCAGATTTCATGAGATTTGCGATAACTGCTCTGTTTTTCTTGGTTCGCTTGTTTGTTTGTTTGTTTGCTGTTTTGTTTGCTGCATAGTAACTCAAAGCTCTGTCTTACAGAAAGCAAACCAGATCGGTCATCAAAAATCATAATTTCCAGCTCTCTCGTGTTCCCTTGTAATAATGTGATGATAATTTTCGTCCCATTCAATTCGTCTTGTAATGGAAATAACGTTTCCTTTCTTACGGATCATGTCTATGCGGCTATTTGCTTTCATTTGCGCATTTTGCGCTTTACAGCCCCTAAATTTTCGAAAGGTATAACCACTGACTATGCCATTCCTTTAATAAAAATGCATTCTCCCCCCCCCCCAAAAAAAAAAAAAACAGATAAAAATTATCTCAAAAGCTTCGAAATTGCATGCGAGCCATTCTGATTTTCCAGATTTTGTGCACATACAAATGAACCAATGCACCGTACGCGACCGAAGAAAAAAATGAATGAATAATCAAATGTGGTCCAAGCGGCATATGTAACAAAAAGCACAATTACATGTTTTGTCAAAGCGCAAACAAAATGTCAGAATGGCGTTGAGTTATTACACGATTACAACCGACCATTTCTTCTCGCGTCGCGTGCACCATTGATCATGTTCGCTGTGTGCACGTCCGTAGAAGCATGTCAGTAGCTGCTTACTCAAAGACGTTAGGGCGCTTGTGCGAATGTCAACAGTATGCCCATAGCGAAGTTCTCTGTTACCACCGAGCTCATTCACGTCTCGACCGCAGGAGATCTCAGACGTTGATGATCGATCCAGTTTCTGACATGCATAGTCGTAAAAATATAAACGTTTCGCGTGGAAATGGAAACATCATTTGCATTGAAATAGAATTTACATCTCGACTACGCTTTACAGTTCTCCATTTACACTCCAAGTGAGAGACAAAGTGGAATCGCGCATTGCTGAAAGTGTGGACGTTATTCACCGCCCTTGTGTATTGAACGATGCGGTTCGATATATTTGTATGCTTGTTTCATTTTCTGGAATTGAATTGTCATGGTGTAATGCACAAACCAATTGAAGCTGCACTGGACAAAAGGCAGGAATGGGAGTTTCCGGCAATCATGACCTCGCATTAAACTACACGCACCCAGATTACAGGAAACGTGTTTTAGCTATGAGCTCGTGATTGATATCACTGAGGGTGCTACCTAGCAGAGACATATTTCCTTCAGCCGGATCTATTCACACTTTCTACTATTGAGTAGTGTATCTTATCATTTCGTTCATTGGCGCACCAGAACTGGCTGAAGTACGGAGCGGACACAATGTTTTTGTCAAGTGTCATAGACGTAATTGTTGCTAAAGAAATCTTTGACACACAGCGAAATAAGGATAATAAGTCAATGTCTTTTACTTAACTCCTGCATATGGTGATGTCTGGTACGCGGAAGTTGTCAAGTTCTTACACTCATCTTGGGCTGTACTCTGTTTAACTTGTATACTTGATGGCGTAATAGTATCGGATACATGCTTGTGACTCCCGTTAACACAAGACACTGGTCTCCCAGACTGACATAAAGCCTACGATTGCTGTAACGTTCATCCAAACTCGGTCAGCATTAAGATTCTTTGACCTTTCATCGATGTTTCCGTATGTGTGCGTGTGTGTTTTCTGTCAAATTCCTCAGTCCTTTCAAATCGAGAAGTTAGAATGAGGGAAGGAGGGGAAGCACAACAAGAATAGAACGGGAGCATGACAACCTGATGACGATTTAATGGCTCGAGGGAAGAGCTAAACGAAGGATTCGTGCGACTTACATGCACGCATCATCTAGCTCTCACGCAATCTGTCCTACTTGCTTTAATCAGTGGATACCGTACGGGTTTCTCCAGTGCAGAAGGCAACAGAGCATACATTTTCTACACTGTTTAGATTTCATGATTAATAGCTTGTTGCAAGCGTCCCTAAAATAATTCTATTTAACTACAGACATTGCTTGTTATCCTGAAGGGAGGGTGATACTGGGAGACTTTGATGATTTCATTTTGATATATATATATATATATATATATATATATATATATATATATATATATTATATATATTATATATATATATATCGTTTTGTCTTGTTTTGTCTTTTGCTTTATTTTGTTTTGTGTTTTCTTTTTCGCTTACACACTCGCGAAGAATCACTTCTGCTATTTAAATCATCTCGAAAGTATTTCCACTCTCACACTATCGAATTTGCCGAAGCAGCTTTTGGCTGGTACTTATCGAGATTACATTGCAGCATGACTGTGCGTCAGTGGAAATAAAAACACTGGAAAAGCACTGGAAAGTTCAAAGGCTATCACGAAGAGAAATGGGTAACGCTTTCCAAAGTTGTTTTCTTCTCGTCAACCATCACTTTCTCATTTAGTTTCCCGTGACACCTACGCTATTGAAGTGATCGAAGAGAAAATCGGGTCTGTCGAGACAAACAAGATCACACATGTATGTGGAACAGAGTGTGAGTTTTAGTCATTTGATCCTTCGAAAAATACCCTACAGATTCCCCTGACTTCTATCTGACTTGATCTGTTTATATCCGTTTGTTTAGTTGTTCCTTCCCCTGCTATCTTACTATCCTAACTTTATTTCTTTTTTACTTTCCACTTTCTCTTCTATTCTGTTTGACTAATTTAAGTTAACGTCGTGCCGTATAGAACATCACGTTATGCCTGGATACATGGATTTTGCTCGCACGTCAAACGTCTTGCATCATCAGTGACACTGTCAGCATTCCATCGGTCGAACGTTTTCAGATATTGTAATCTACCTATTGCCCATACTGAACAAAACAACCATTGATTATGTGTGTCATGTGTTCTTCACAACGTAACTTTCTCATTTCAGAAGGAATAGTGTGATTGTAAGGATCAAACACTGCTTCAGCATTTTGATTTTTGACGGACATGCTTATTTCAGATTGCCTACTTGACTGAAAGAAAAAACAAAAGAATCAGCAACGGTGACATATCGCACCAGGAAGAGTAGCTATAAATGCACACCAAAGTGAATATTGGGTCAAAATGGCTGTCTGGTGTAAACATTACTTGTGACTTGTAAATCATCTGCTGGTAATTTCGAAGAAACACTGACATAACAATTACCACAGCAGATTCACCGGAGCACTGTACATGATTTGTAGGGCATGCCATGTTTTATGGAAAGCAATGAATCTACAGTAAGTTTTGACAAAAAAAAAAAAACCTCATGCCTTTAAATCAAAGGGAAAGGAAGTACATCGACCTACAATCATGCGCTCAAATAGAAACCTAGTAGTTCCACCGTTTTTGCTCTGTGCATGCTTGGCACTGGCTGCAAGTAACGCTCAGAATACATCCACAACAACTGAAGGACACTCTCGATTAGACATGATGACGACCTTGCCCACCTCGTCTTTAGATCTAGCATTCGTCTCTGGCAACCAGCCTGTCGCAACGACAATGGTCCCGGGCCCGGGACAATTGAAAGAACTCAAATTGGGCTATCTTGCTAGTGCTTCAAGAGACAGCATTCAGCGCTTCGCACAACGAATCGGTGGCGCCATGATTGAGGCAGTCAAGGACGTCAACAGCAACCCTGACCTGTTGCCCGGATACAATGTTACCTTTGAGTGGACAGATACTGGCATCGGTGACCTCCAAGCCATATCGGCTCTGACTAAGCAGTGGAGCGAAGGTGTGGTCGCCTTTTTCGGGCCAAATCCCACCTGTACACACGAGGCTCGAATTGCTTCTGCCTGGCAGCTCCCAATGATTTCAGATGTAAGTGTAAACATTTACTTTCATTTCGAAGAAGAAAAATATCCATATAATACACAATTTCACTGAATTTGATGTTCATTCATGAGATTGCACTCGCACCTTTTGTTTTTCTTAATCCTCTGAGGGTAATTGTTCACATGTTTTGCTTTTTGTGTAGGTTCTTAGATGGGAGATAGCTACACACTTCTGCGGAGACACAAACACGAAAATTTGATTATTCTTGAATAGTAAACACACATATGTATAATTATGTATGTACGTATATATTATTTTCTTTTCATAAGCACTTTCATAGGCACTTTCATCCCTGACGAAGGAGGAGGTCCCAAAAAAATTGGATTTTGTATAGAAACCAAGGCAATTGGCTTTTAATGCATTCCTCTATCGTGACATTACTATTACTATTACTATTATTGAGTAAGTTGTCCACGTGTTGGCGTGATAATATCATCGAAAACAGAAATGAAACCAAGTTCATGCTCATTATTCACCAACAGTTTATTTCGGCACACAAATTTTTGAGCGATTCGCTCTTTCTCAAGTGTTGATACTGAGAGCAATAGCAATTAAGTCTTAACAATATTGCAACCGCGTTACCAAGGATGCGCGCTTGCTGGGAATTCTAGCACAAAGCGCACATCCCGGCAACAGCGTTATATTACGTCATAATACATGCTAATCTCAGATTATGTAAACATCTATACACTAGAATTAAAGCTAATGTATGCGTATGTTGAAGTTTGAAAGAAATAATATGCTGCTTGTACAAATTTTACATCACCACCGCAGCTGCGTCTTCAGAAGAATTACTTCTATATCAATCGTGCCAAGTTTTTATGTATGCTTTTATACTCGTTGTCATTGTATTATGACGTAATATAACGCTGTTGCCGGGATGCGCACTAGGTGCTAGGCTACCCAGCATCTATGCGTTAAAGCGCGCATCCTTGGGAACGCGGTTGCAATATTGTTATGACTTGATTGTTATTGTTCTCTCAGTATCACACTTGAGAAAGAGCGAATCGCTCAAAATTGTTTGTGCCGAAATAAACTGTTGGTGAATACAGCATGGACTCGGTTTCAGGTTTGTTTTTGATGATGATGATGATGATGATGATGTTTTATCATCATCATCATCATCATCATCAAAAACAAACCTGAAACCAAGTCCATGCTATATATATATATATGATGTTTGTAGTCCGCGTGTTGGTACCAGTACAGAAAAGATGACGAAGTAGGGTAGTAATGCATTTCAGTCCAACAGTGCTATTTATTCAGACCCAATTTTCCACGAATACATACGTCTTCCTCAGGGTCGGCAATGACAAATATGAAAGTAAACAAGATGACTGTATTCTCTATATAATAATACATAAGTGGTAGTCATAGGAATGTTTCTGGCAACGCGCGTGTGGTATCTAAGTGGAGGCATTGTGCGCATCTTATGTAAGTTTTAACCTGGACATTTCTGGTAACAAGCTGATTTTTTTTTCAGGCTAGCTCCAGGAATGTGTCTAGAATAACATACTAAAAGTCCTCATAAATCCTCCTTGAGCGTTTTCCGCAATCCAAAATGGCGTCAAAATGGTCACCATTTCCTGAAATTCCTATAACTTTTCAACTAGGTATCCCAAGTACACAATTTCAATTTAAATGCTTAGATATATGTTTTGAAGCATGAAGAATTCAATAAGATACATATTAAGAGACGTTGACCCACACAAGTAGAGTAATCTAAGATGGCGTCAAAAATGGCCGCCATTTCCTGAAATTCTTATAATTTTTCCACCAGGTAACCCAAATACAAAATTTAAATGTCTAAATACATATTTTGAAGCATCGAGAACTCAATAAGATGTATATTATGAGTTGTTGAAGCACGCAAGTACCGCAATCAAAGCTGGCGTCCAAAATGGCCGCCATTTCCTTTTTTCTCATAATTTTGCAAGTAGATTACACTTGTACACACTTCAAATGTCGAAATATACGTTTTGAGTCACAAGGAACCAAATGAAATACTTATTCAAAAATTCTGAAATGACGATCATAAAAAATGCAAGAACTCCTTCCATCCTCCACTAGCTCATTGCTTTGAATAGTCATTCTACTTACACTTTTAATAGAAACAAAAATTTAGTAATTCATCAACAGTGTGCACCATAAAAACCCGAGATTTTCAGTTCTTTAAAAAAAATTCCCTCTTGTGTGGGAGGGTGCATCACCTTCTACACCTCCCCCGCATATTTTCATAAATATATATTTTCTTACTTTTATAATAAAAACAAATATAAGATATTTCACCAAAAGAGTGCGCTAAATCTCAGATTTCAAGTTGGAAAATGCCAAATCTCCATCGTATGGGAGGGAGTATTCTCCTCCCGCACTCCCCCTCCCCGACACTATCTTGAACATATTTTTTCCTAATTTTTCTAAATAGGAAATAAATATCGAATATTTCACCAAAAGGTTGCACCAGATCTCTGAATTATAAGTCTGAAAATACGAAAATCTCCCTTGTCTGAGAGGGCAACCCTACCTCTTCCTATACTACTTCCATGAATATATATCTTTTTGTTCATTTTTTGATGGAAATAACAAACATCTAATATTTCACCATTAGGGCGCATGAATGTCTGAATATCAAGTCTTAAAGTGAAAAATCTCCCTCATGTAAGGGGGGATTCCTCTTCCACACCCTCTCGTTGCCCGTTTTCCTGAATAATACTCTATATTTTTCTTACGCTTCGATGGAAACAATTCGATATCTTACGAAACGTGTGCACTATATGTTTCATCTTCAAGTCTTAAAAAAGAAAGTCGTGTGGGAAGGGAGTATCCCTAAAACATGTACCAATAACTATGAGTGTCATATTCTCTTATTTCTATCTATTATTTATCTAATCTACATGAAATAAATTTATAATTTAATCACTTTATTTTTAGGTGGAGCAATAGACTGCACCACAGAAATTCACTCGCATGTGATAAATTACGCATTATTTTGTAACACATGTAGACACTAATTTTGAACATGTAAGTAGTACAGATAGTAAAAGAGAATTGATTTTACTTCCCAAGGGATGATTGATAGTTTCAAGTGGAATTCACCTCATGGTAGACATCAAATGCGTTAGTCAAATTGTTTATAAAAAAGAGGCTAGCACTAAATTTTCATCTCATGTGCTTGAGGTAACGAAAATAGACCATGTGGTAAAAAATATTGCCTTCTAGTAGGCTGTATGTTTAGCAAAAAAAAAACTGATGGTGAAATGTTTCAATGTTTCTCTCGTAACAAGGACACACTCCTTGATTTTCACATTCAAATGTTTTAATTTGTATACTTTACACATAAGAACTATTTTAATGAAAAGTTTTTTTTAATACTATTTTCCGGATGAAAAATCACATGTTAATCATATATGCTGATACAGTTTTGTATGTATTTACATAATTGTGAGATAAAATTGTTGTTGCTGGCCATTCTGCACGCCATTTTGCATTTTAGGAAAAGCTCGAGCGGTTTCATTGGTACTTGCGTGCTTAAACATCTCTTAAAATGTATTTTATTGAGCTCTTCATGCTTCAAAACATATATTTAGACATTTAAATTTTGTAATTGGTTAGCTGGTTGACAAGTTATAAGAATTTCAGGAAATGGCGGTCGTTTTTGGACGCCATCTTGGATTACGGTACTTAGGTGCGTCAACATCTCTTAATATGTATTTTATTGAGTTCGTCATGCTTCAATACATATATTTAGACATTTAAATTTTGTATTTGGGTTCCCTGGTTGAAAAGTTATAGGAATTTCAGGAAAAGGCGGTCATTTTGGACGCCATATTGGATAGCGGAAAACGCTCAAAGAGGATTTATGAGGACTTTTAGTATGTTATTCGAGACATATTTCTGGATCTATCCTGAAAAAAAAAAACAGGGCCTGATTAGCGTTTGATTAGCACTTAATTAGTAGGGGGTTTATTAACTACCATGACAACAATCGTTTTGGCGAAAAGTCGTACGTGCTTGCGCGTATCAATGCGCGTGCACCTCTGAGTTAATTACAAATCGGTATTCTGAGCGCGTAATTGATTGTGAAAGTTAATAGAAAACTTAATGATACCAAAGAGTGTCATTAACTACCCCCGGTATCAAGCATTACAGGGGTTTTTTTCTCGGCCACAACGATGTTCAGAATTCAGATTTGTTACAACAGACTTACAACAGAGATAAAACAGTCTCAGAATACCGATTTACAACTGTTTTAGCGGTGTTGTAACTCACAGACTTACAACAGAAGTTACAACACAAGTTACAACAGAGATAAAACGGTGTTCAGAATGCCACCCAAGGCGATCTTCGAGGAATTTGTCATTTTATGTGAGCAAAGAGTTTGAGATCTCCGAGTGCGTAGGTGAAGGGTTGTAATCAAAGACCAGCATGTGCGTACGGAGTTCTTTGGTTGTAATTACAGGGGGTGGGGAGGAGCGCGCATTCAGGACATACTTGCGCGGGTAATCACCATTTTGGCTTCCAACAACGCGTCTGATTGGACTGAATAACAATTAGATGGGAGGAACCTAAGGGACTTAATCATACCTTAATTATGTCCTCAGAATACCAATTTTGCCCCTGATTAAGGGCCTATTAACTTCTCGACTTAATTACGAAGTTAATTACACATTCAATAGCACGACTTCAGAATACCACCCCTGAAATGTCCAGGTTTAAGCCTATTTTGACCTAATGCTCTTGGACTATAAAATGTATTGTACTATCCTTATTCGTCATCTTTTCTGAACTGGTACCAACACGCAGAGTACAAGCATCATTATAATATATATAATATAATAAATAAATAAATATATATATATATATATATATATGCATATACGTACATTTGTCGATTCATCGACGTAATTGCATTTACACATTGAATGTTAATACAAATATATTCAACTACTGTATTGTTAATGCTTTGAAGAAGGGGAAGCCCCAGAAAATTAGCAATAAAAATCATAATTTATGGTGGTTGAGACGACGCGGTTTACCTTTCTCTGCTCATAGATTTTTCTGTTATTTCTATGACGTGCATTGCAGGCGTACCCGAAAGAGAAAGAAATAAGATGATATATAATAACGAGGCTATTCAATGAACACGATGTGCTCAAATTTCCTTAAAAACTTCAGTGTACGACTCCGAATGAGATTGCACAGGTACATTATTTAGTATGGAGAGGGGTTTGTGTGTGTGTGTGTGTGTGTGTGTGTGTTCTGCGTAAACACCAGTCTGTACAAGCCTCGCGTGAAGTTAGAGTTTGTTAAATCTGCTGGCAGTCTAAAAGTATCATCACGGTAGTTCTTAAATCAAAATGGAAATACCAAGCGGGTGGATCATGTGTACTTGGATGCATTACTCTGTACAGTATGTCGTTTGTTGAGAGTGTGGAGAGAGCGTTTTAGTGTGTTGCCTCATCGGTATGAAACTATACTTCACGCTTACAAAGGACAAGGTGTTTGATCATGCCAACTACTAGTAATTTTGGAAAAGTATTGTAGTTCAGAACAACCATGCAAGGTGTAGTTTTTGTCCATTGTCTTCTCTAATTTTTGTCTGTTCGTGTTTAAACTGGCGCTTTGGCGGTGTTATACTCTGTATAAAAAAAGGTTGATGCTATGTTCTGCTGTATTCCTAGGCCTGGGTCAGTGAGTGGAGGGACTTTTTTTTTTGTCTTCCCAATTCCCAGAATCAAAAGCAAAACATTGGTTTACAATTGGTGAAATATGCGGCGCAAAGGTAGATTGAGCACTCAAAGCGACATATACAGACGTAAAATCCGCAGTCCAAGTACAGACAAGTGAGGGGAAAAAAAGCAATGGATTTCCTTTGAGAGATCCGTACATTACTAGGGGATCCCTCCATTTTTTGCTGAATATGTTTCACACTTACTTGTCATTGATATGGCAAGCATATTTGGTTTACAAGCAAAAATAATCGGCAATTGATTTCACTTGGCGTCATCTCATACGCATACCTTGTTACTTTGTGTTCCGTTGCAAAATTTTGTGGATCGAACTACTCTCTCATTTTTTGAGCAATTGACCCCAAATTTGTATGACCGCTATCAAAGGTAGATGGGCAAGACACCTGTTTCGTTAGTATCGCATAATGCGTTGCCATGGCAACGGCAAATTTTCATTTTAAAAATTTGGATAGTACTCTCTCATTTTTGGAGCAATTAATCCCAAGTTTGGCATGTGTGACCGCTACACTGTAAAAACATCGGTGTTAGATTTAACACCATGGGTGTTATATCTAACACCGATCAATCTTCAATAGAGGACCACACCCACAGGTGTAAAAAATGCACTGTGATGGTGTTGAAAAGTGTTCACCTGACACTTCGTGGTGTTAATTTGACGCTGTACCTTGTGTTATTTTGACACTGCACTGGTGTTAATTAAAAAATGACACCACATGGTGTTGATTTGGTATTTGTTGGTGTTAATATCAATGGTTTAACACCCGTCCAGCTTCAATAAGAGACCACACCAGCTGGTGTTACTGTGGTGTAAATTTATTTTCACATTTTTTCAAAAAACTAGTATTTTAATGTAAAATTCTTGATCGTCTTGTTTGAATTAAAAATCAACAAGAAGTGCAGTTACTAAGAAACTCTTCAAAAAACAGTTTTATATTTGGAAATGACACCCGGAGGTGTTAATTCAACACCATAAACGAGCACCGAAAATTTAACACCAGCTCGGTGTTCACTATTTAACACCGGACTTTTTGCAGTGTATTAAAAGAAGATATGCAAGACACTCTTTTCACTAGTATTGCATAATGCGTTGCCATGGCAACAACTTTTTTTTTAAATCTTACAAAAAGTTGTGGATCGAACTACTCTCATTTTTTGAGCAATTAACCCCAAATTTGGCGTGTTTAACCACTATCAAAGGAAGATGTGCAAGACACCTTTTTCGTAAGTATTGCATAATGCGTTGCCATGGCAACAACATTTTTTTTATCTTATAAAATGTTGTGGATCAAACTACTCAGTTTTATAGCAATTCATTTGAAATTTGGGATATGATACGATCAATGTAATGTGTAGTTGTGCAAGACGCCTTTTTTTGTGTGTGAACAAATATGTTGCCATGACGACGGCAGGGGTTTTTTTTACCAATCATACAAAATATGTGGATTGACCTAACTCCCTGAGTTTTTTAGTACAGGTTTTCCCTTTCAATTTCATACTTTTGTCATTCAAGTTCCAGAGCATTCAGTTTTACGCATTCCGTGCTCGCAGCACTGAATCAGCAATCAAATACAAAATCCGGTCATTCGAATTCACTATCGGAGCATTCAAATTCACTGTCGGAGAATTCAAATTCACTATCGGAGCCAGTGGCGTATCTAGGGGGGGGGGGGGGCAAGGGGGGCACGTGCCCCGGGCGCCACTCCAGGGAGCGAAAAAAAAAAACGAAAAAAAAAACGAAGAAGGAGAAGAAAAAAAAGGAAAAAACGAAGAAGAAGAAGAAAAAAAGAAAAAAGAAAAGAAGAAGAAGAAGAAGGAAAAAAAAAAAACTCGCCCGGAAAGGGGGGGGAGAATGGTATTGGAGGGGGGCAGAAAACCAAATCAAACAAGATAAAAACAAAACATGATGATGACGCGGACAAAATGACAATGTTTATTGTATTCACACAAGAATTCCATGTTCTGTAAGCTGAAATACAAAAATTTTCGGCTCGATCGCCAAACTTTATATCAAAAAAGAAGGTAAGAACAAAACGTGATGATGACGCGGACAAAGTGACAATGTCTATTGTGTTCACACATGTCATTTTATATTTAGCAGGAAAAATGTTTCACGGAGCAGCGGCTGCAATTTCTTTCGTTCTGAAGCAATCGCCAATTGGATCAAAAGAAGGCGCCGACGGTTTTGAACATGGGGGGGGGGGGGAGGGGCGCAAAAAAAACACACCCAACAAATCAAACAAGATAAGAACAAAACGTAATGATGACGCGGAAATATACAAATTTCGGCTCACTCGCTCGTACAATATAGAGTATTTAGAGTATTTTGTACAAGTCCTCAGTTTGTTGGTATAAATCATTATCTATACGGCCGTCACTATACATCTTGATTAGAATTGCAAGATTTAATAAGCAAAAAATGACAAGAGTTCCATGTTTTGTAAGCTGAAATACGAAAAATATTAATTTCGGCTCGCTCGCCAAAATTTATCCAAAAAAAAAACCAAACAAACGTGACGATGACGCGGACAAAATGACAATGTCTATTGTGTCCACAAGTGTCATTTTATATTTAGCAGGAAAAATGTTACTCGGGACGCGGTTGTAATTTCATTCGTTCTGAAGCGATCGTCGATTGGATCAGAAGAAGACGCCAACGGACGCCAACGGACGCCAACGGACGCCAACGGACGCCAACGGTTTCGAACATACGGGGGGCGCACAAAAAAAAAAGGGCAAACAAGATAAGAAGAAAACGTAATCATGACGGGGGAATATACAAATTTAGGCTCACTCGCTCGTACTATAAAACAGACTTATTTTTTCAAGTCCTCAGTTTGTTAGTATAAATCGTTATCTATAAGGTCGTCACTATATCTTGATTGTAAGATTTAATAAGCAAAAAATGACAGAAATTCCATGTTTTGTAAGCTGAAATACACAAATTTTCGGCTCGCTCGCCAAAATTTATCAGAAAAAAAAAGAGAGATAAGAACTAAACGTGATGATGACGCGGAAATATACAAATTCGGCTCACTCGCGAGTACTAATCTAGAGTATTTTCTAAAGTCCTCAGTTTGTTGGTAGAAATCGTTATCTATAAGGCCGTTACTATATCTTGATTAGAATTGTAAGATTTGATAAGCACAAAATGACAAGAATTCCATGTTTTGGAAGCTGAAATACAAAGATTTTCGGCTCGCTCGCCAAAATGTATCAAAATTCATTACATTTAAATCACTCTCAAATGACCCCTTTTAAGTGCTTGAAAAAGCATATCATGTGCACTTTGTTTAAAGTCCCTGCCGGGATGGGGTTGGGGTTGAACACTTTTTCAGAAATTAGGTACGCAATTTTCGCGCTTGCCCCGGGCGCCGTTTTCCCTAGATACACCACAGATCGGAGCATTCAAATTTAAGAGAGGAGCACGCATTTCAGCAATGAGCGTTCAAATTCATGTCAAGCTGGCGACAAAATCTTGTCGGTCATTCAAATTCGTGAATAGGCAACCATGTTCCAAACAACTGCATTCAATTTAAAAGAAGTCCTGAATTTAGTTACTTTGGGGCCGTGTATGTGTATCTTTTTTTCATATGGCTTTGTATATATTGGGATCCGTGATGAAGGTTACTTATTTTGCAGTATAGAGGTCCACCTGTTTATTGAAAAATTTGAACTCGGGCTTCACGAAAATGAATATACAGGCACATGTCCCTCGGATAGGACATAAAATGGAGGTCCCATGTGTGACAGAGTCACAACTCATGCACGAACAAGATCCCACTTCATTTATTCATCGCAAAGAGCAGTGTGTTTAACCCAGTGAAGTGGTCCCACCTTGCATCCAACTGGACCCCATGGAAGACCAGCTGTTGCAACTGAATATGGGCTATTCAGCCATCTTATTAGATGGAAAATGAAACAAACAAACAAACAAACAAACATTAGGCACTGTATAGGTCTACAGGCGAGCATAATGCCGAAGATTGGTTGACACCTTCGGGAAAAAAAAAATAATGACGATTACATTGAAACTGATAACATGAACATTATATACGTCTTGGTTGTTGTTAATTGCTATCTTATTTGTTTACTTTTGCGGGACTATGTGAGATCATTGTGTGTCAGTTTGTCTTTAAATTGGTGCATTGTCATTATGTGGTTAGTGTTTGGGCGTTGTCAGCATGCAGTATCATCAAGGAAGATGATTAGATTGTTGTGTTGTTTGGATGCACTGTTGATTGGACCTGAGATGAAAAACAAAGAATACATGAACAGAGAACAATGTAGAACCTTTAGACAATCATAATTACACTATATTGCTAGCCTTCATTGGTTGTGGATGCCCTTTCTCCTTTCGTCATTAAAAAAAAAGTCTACTCCATTTTCCTCGTTGAATTGATTGCACGAAGTAGGAACTTGATCGCCTGAAAATGAAATTGAACGCCCCAAACAAGCTCGTCGGGACTATCACATGACTATTGCATAAATTTGAATGCACGAGTAGGAAATGCAATGCTCGCATTTGGAAATTGAACGCCCAATCGTGAATTTGATTGGTCGAAAACGAAATAGAACTTCCATAAATGAAATTGATCGCTCGGATTCTGAATTTGAATGCCCGAATATCTTCGCGTGCGTGCGCTGTACGAATTTGAATGCACATTAATGAATTGGAATGACAAAAGTATGAAATTGACCGGGGAAAACCTATACTTGACTTGAATTTTGGCACATGAGACCACTACAGTATCTACATGTGCAGAAGACAACTTCTGTCGATGTTGAATAATGCGTTGCCATGGTAACAGCATTTTTCCACTAGAAAGCATACAAAGATATTGTGGATTCAGCTAGCTCCCTCAGTCTTTAGGCATTTAGCTTGAAATTTGGCGCATATGACCGCTATAGTACATAGATGGGCAAATCTAACAATTTAACATAGTAACAATGCGTTACTATGGTAACAACATTTTTTCACTAAAAAAGCATACAAAAATATTGTGGATTCAGCTTACTCCGTCTTTGGGCATTTAGCTTGAAATTTGGCACATGTGACCGATACGGTACGTAGATGTGCGAAAATTATCTTTGGTTATTGTTGAACAACGCGTTGCCATGGTAACAGCATATTTTGAATGAAAAATCATACAAAAATACTGTGGATTTAGCTAACTCCCTGAGTCTTTGAGCACTTGGCCTGAAATTTGGCACATATAACCGCTATATTATGACCTAGATGTGCAAATTTATCTTTCGTTATTGTTGAAAAATGTGTTGCCATGGTAACTGCATATTTTGAATGAAAATCATACAATAATGTGAATTCAGCTAACTCCCTCAGCTTTTGAGCATTTGACTCGAAATTTGGCACATGTGATGGCTGTGGTATATAGTTCTGCAAACTTCATTTTTTGTTAATGTCAAACATTGTGTTGCCATGGTAACAACATTTTTTAATGAAAATCATAGAAATTGCCGATTTATTTATCTTACTCAGGTTTTCAGCACTTGACTTGAGATATGACACATGTGACTATCAGTGAGCAAAATATACATTCATTAGATTTTGAACAATACAATGCAAGGGTAACAATATTCTTTTTTTTTCTTTTTTTTTCAATAAAAAGCATACAAAGTACTTTGCTGGTTGAGCTAACTCCTTCAGTGTCGGGTGGGGGTATTAATAACATTGAGTGATATATCTAGTTAATTAAGGAGTTACAAAGCAAAATATTCATTTATCATCACCCCATCAACGGAAAACAAAATATTTGTCATCAGGGGTCCTTAATGATTTGTCATAATGGCATAAGACAATAGTAATGGACAAAAGTGTCCTAAATAATGTGCGCTTAACTTTACCCTATGCAAATAACTAGTTACATGTGTTCAATCACGTCGAACCCTTCTACTGTTTAGTTTTCGAAAGAATATAATTGTCTTGTTTTGCCACCCACCTCACACCCATAGCTGTCATGAAGTCTTCTTTGATTAATCAGAATTGACCTTTTTTAGATTCATTTTCCATGGTGCACAACGATATTCAATACTTATCAATGCTGGCCGGAATGATCAAAATAATCACAAACAGTTCAAGGCACAAAACTAATTATGAAAGTAGATGTAATGATGTATATCGGTGTATTGGTTGTATAGGTTAATATCACAGCGCTCATTTTTTTTTCATGAATAACGGAACCAAAGCTTTAGGTCCATAACGAGAGAAACCGAATGGTGACGAACCATCTTAACAGTATGCTCGTAAATGTTAGCTACGGCGGAGTGCGTTCTTTGATTATGTAATAAGAAACATGGTTCTTATACATACACATAAAGATAAATGTTCACTATATAATCATTACTAATAGATAACGGAAAGGAAACAAGAAAATACAAATAAAGTACCATGTCTATTTCACTTCAGTAAAACTCCTATACGTTTACTTTATTGTATAGTTAGCACTTCTACAATTCAAGGTTGAGGAAAAAGAATGAAGATTTGTCGAATTGAATCTTAATCTGCGATAAGAGTGTTGTCAACATAGACACACCAAAGTTATATTCAAAATAGATCACTTATTTTGAAAACTTTGTTTGAAAAGAATGATTCGTTTGTATGAGCCAAAAATGCCTTTAGTTAACCATGCTAATAGCACGTTTCTGGATAGGAAGAATTTTAGCAAGGAGAAATTATGTACTATTTTCCAATCTGGAAATACCGTAATACATGTTTGGCTCGATTAAATACCATACCTTGTTTGCAGAATGTAAATGAGAAAAATATTCTTAAGTTTGTTATGATTTCCACTATTTCTACGGTATTTCTACGGTAATTTACATAAATTGTTAGTGTGGCATTGCCATAAAACGTCATTACTTCTTTATTTTCTTTCATTTTTACAGGGTAGCCCTTTCCGTTAAAGTTAAAACTGGTACACTTACTTTGCTGTACAATGCGATGTGACAAGGCAGAGGATTTCTCTGGTTGTTATTCAACACCATTATGTTGAGTTCTTTTATGCTTATATTTGCATATTTTTTATCAAATCTTTGACGAACTATGTTCCATTGTTCACAGAGTCTAGAAGGATGTTGGAATAACGATAGCGAGTAAGGTATAATATGTTAGCGTCGTCTGCAAAGAATAACAGAAAGCAGGTTGGGCGAGGTAGGGAATCATCGATATAAAGTATAAAAAGATGAGGACCGAGTAAGGCACCTTGTGGAGCACCAAGTGAAATGCTTCGAGGACTCGAATCCTGTACATTAATAGCAACAAGCCGTTGTCTGCTAGACAGATTCTATATTGGTCATTTATGTATAACAAAATAATTATCATGATTTATCTTGTCAAAGGCTTGGACAGGTTCAAGAAAATGTCGATAGTGTTAGACTTTGGAGATCATATCCATACATTTTGGTAAAATGTGCGTGGCTACAATGTTTCTTCTGAAACCAAACTAAAAATCATGAAATTGATAAATTCGCTTGTTGAAATATGTTGATGTTCGTGAACGCACTATTCTTGTAAGCGTTTCAGACAAAACTTTAAATATCAGATAATTACTGAATTCCTGGTACAGAAACTTTATCCCCTTATCGAAGGACATCTGCGAAAAATACGTTAAAAGAACGATTTTGGTAGCAGTGTTTTTTGTTTTACCTTCACAACCGTATTATTCTGGGGTGGGATTATGTTCATACCTGTAAAAAATATATATATATATATTATCATTTATACATGTTAAAAGAGATTTACTTATCCAGTAAGAAAACATAGAGTAACCAGGCAGAATTCGATTCACCTATTATGACGTGTAATTTCGTCAAATATCTACAACAAATAATGCCTAAAACATTCGTTTCACATTGTTGTATGTTGTAATACAACGATTTGACATATAGCATCTCTTTAAGGTTTTTCTGAACTCGGTGTACTAGGAATTTAAGAAAAAGTGTTAAAGATGATAGTGAACGCTACAATGCATTACAGCTCAAAAAATGTTGTAGTAGGAGTCAGCACAGCTGCTGGTCAACAACTTTCGAGGGCTACTATTTCATAATTGCCAGCTGTGGAGAGCGCAATGTTTGCTGTGAGGAAAGAGGAAGTCTTCCTTTTTCCGTTGATACCTAACTATGTCGACAAATGTCATGCTTGACTGAGCACATGAACTTTGTATATATACAACAATGACAAATTGCACTTCTTCGAACTTTGAGTGTCACATGAAGGAACAACGAATGTCTCACTGCATGGATGAGATCTGTCAATGAAATCGGTAAAAACAAAAACAAAAACAGGCCAGTCTGCATGACTGCAAGTTTGTGCTAAGGATTTCCTCTAACCTTTTATGGTGCATATCCTACAACATGGCCATGTTGTCGATAACTTGGTCACTCCCACAAAGGCTAACCCGTTATCCACTTTCCCTCTTCATATTCAAGACATGGTTTGTCGCTGCGAACTATATGTTGAATATGAACAGAGAAAAATGGACTGTGTGGGTTGGCCTTTTTGGGAGTGACCAAGTTAACGGAAAGGTGACCATGTTAAAGGTTATTGACCATAAAAGGTTAGAAGGAACCCTAAACACAACCTGCATTCGTACAGGCTGGTCTGTGTATTTAGCCACTTTCATTGACAGATGTTATCCATTTAGTGAGACATTCATTGTTCCTTCATGTGACACTCAAACTTGGAAAAAGTGCATCTTGTCATTGTCTTTGAAGTTTATGTGCTCAGTCATGCATTACATTTGTCAACATAAATAGGTATCAACGAAATGAGGAAGAGCTCTTCATTCCTCACAACCAACATTGTGCTCTCCACACCTGGCAATTGTGGAATAGTAGAATAGTTTTTTTTTGATACGCGCTGTAGTCATCCATTTCAGTCTAATAATCGCCCAAAAAGGTTTCACAGATATCCGATACTCTATGATGCTGTAAATATTGCCTGTCTTGAATCGTTAATTCATCACATTTACGTCGCTTTAATCAAACATTTTAAAAAAACCTCTCACAGCACTCACTCAGTTTGATACTGACCACAATCAACTCGACAGACACACAGATATATTCTCACAAATATGTACAGTGACACAAGAGTGTAATTGAAGCATAGTTTATAAGACAAAGGGTGCACTTGAAGCATTATATTCTCAAATTGTACACTAAGACTTTTCAACATTCTTGGTTGAATAAGATATCTTCATAGATATAAAATGTATAACCACGCATACCGTACATAATAGTTGACCTGGTTTATCCTTCATATAAACGCTCTTATGATGCTTGACTAATTTGTATGACAGAATAATTAATATGTTTGGGAAAAATGGCAAATTTGATCCTAGCATTCCTAACTCGCGGAAAGACAGAGACGAAATTCAGTGACAAATTATGAATTTGAATTTTGTTTTCAATTTGATTAACAATAGACAAAGCTGAATTACATTTTCACACAATAGAACCCGTTTTTCGAATTAAGTGAGTTTCTCTGGATGACATTGAATTAAAAATTGATTAGATTTAATGAACAGGTGACGAAAATAGGCTGGAGACCCTTTAGTTACTCATTACGTATCCAACTTGTAACCCTATTTGTCAGTACTACAGAGTGATAGAAAGTGAAGGTAACTAATTACTTGTGGTGGCCTAATTATTATAAGCTTTCTGGGCCATTTCGTTATTGCTTAAGTAAAATTTGCAGCTCGTGACTTTATCAGGATAGACGTATAGGAATGAACACAATTTTGGATGTGCTTATAATGTTCAATCGAAATCAGGGTGTTTTGTATGGTCCTCAGTTCAGAAAATATTCTAGATTTCATACGACTGTATCTAAGCAGGCGGAAGGTGTCAAAACTTGTTCACGTGTGAAAATCGAGTTGCACAACCGGTATTCAACATTCTTTGTGGTTTATTTTGTTTTGCCTGACCATGACTACGTAATGATTTCCTTTACAATATACATAATATTTGAATTAAGACGAGAGTAAAAGAAAAGGAACTATTGCTATCCTTACAATGCCTTAGATTTATTTAATCATAAGCATAAAACGTTTGGACAAATACCATCATACAGCTTTTATTTTGGAGGCCATGTATAGTGCATACATATAGATATCTCATACTATTCATATAGTTTGTCGTATATCACATGATATATTCCACTGCATGGAGGCACTTGTGGGTAAAGCACACGTATTTGCATTGTTTTGTTGTTGTTTTCTTTGTTGGTGACATTTCCATCGTACAGAACAGACAGAACGTCAGCACTTTCAATCGCTCGCCACAATAATTTCGATCCTGCGCCTCCACACACACACACACACACACACACACACAATCATACCCATATGCTGAAGAAATTGTTGAGGAGCTGTAGGTAAATGTATCCGAAAGGCAAGTGTGCGAATATTGATAATGCATCCACTTCTTACTTCCGCAGGCAATCGTGAAGTACAGTTTTGTAGCCATCTTGGCTCCGCCCATCTTCTGAAAAATTGCATGGTGATGACTCTGGTGACATGATTTACGTAAAAAGCTTACCGACGATTCCCATTTCCATCCAATGGCGAGTTGATAATGATTACACGGAACATATTTGATCAGCTTTGTCAAACAGTGATTACTCATGAAGATAGAAATGGCATTTGCTAGTTGACAGGTAGGAAAGATGGTGAACTGACATAGAATACCAAGTCCCACGGGTGGAAGCCAATACTAGTATTGGAAAGAGAGTGGTAGCAATATTTCGGTGAGACAGATATATATGAAAAAGCAGAAAATTTTAAGATGGTCGGGTAAAAAAAAAAGAACAAGGAGGTGCAAAACAGGAAAAAAATTTCCGTCCTACAGTCATACCCTCCTCCACCAGTCCTTGTGGGCGTAATCTAGTGATGACATGGATAAGTAATGCCCGCCTATGCGCTCTTCTTTTCTCTTTTATATATTATGCTTTCTTTGAGTCGTGTTTTACTGAACTGGGTGGACGAGTGGCAAGGATTCAGGGTGATGCTTTGGGAATTACGGTGTTTATCATAATTACTGAAAGCTGCACATCACAAGTTCTGAATATTATATCTTTTCGGGGGACGTTGATTCTAACTGTACGTTTCCCTGCTTTATTAATTCTTTCATTCTTACCACTTTTTCTTTTCATCCAATTCATATTTCACTCGATGGTTGTCTCGTGGTTTATGTGACTTATCCAGATTTCGAACGTGAAGTTTCTTTCAGGCAGGAAAATGATCCCTCTAGCATTCTGTGTATCATGTATTATTTCAAAGGGAGGTAGTCCTGAGAATTTTTACTTCACTGATAATTAAGAAGAGTAAACAATGAAAAACTTTTCTTTGAGTTTTTGCGCAAGGAAATCCACCACCGTCACCGTACGCCATTTTTGAAAAATAATTCCTGCGAGCGGTTGTGCAAGAGCCTGCAAAAAGGTGATGCTCAACTCGTGGGTTGAAGAAAGCGCCTTAGAAAACCTATTTTAGTGTTTCAAAATGGTCCTACAATTATATATAATTAATCATAAATGCGAAATTTGCGATTTTATTATTTTTAGATAGATCGTTTTACAGCATGCTTATTTACGAACAAACAGTATTTTAAAAAAAGCGTTTTAAAAATAAATATAACTTTTTTTTAACACGAAAAATACCATGCAGTTGACATCAAATCGGCATGGTTCTTGTCGAACTATCATACGTCCGTGTTGCGTACTACTTTGCCTAAAAACCACGCACGCGCGCATGATTACTGATATGGACAACTGTGCACTTTGTTCGGCAGAACAGAGGAGACTCGAATTCATCAGAGAAAATTGTTGTAATGTGTGTAACTACTCACTGTTCTATCTCTATATTTACTGAAAGTACTTTTTCATCGAACTACGAGTGTGACATCTGCAGGACATGGTAGCAAGGGGGCGCAGGGATATGATTTAGCTCCACTTCGCCGTGCAAGGGTGTGTATGACGTCATGTGTCGACAACGATATAAGATATAAAGAAAATATAAAGGGAATTCCACAAACATTCATTTTTCAAGGATAACAATTATTCCCCCTGCTTTCAGAAAGCGGTTAGTCAAGTTCTCTTTCATTATGCGAGAAAAGTGAATTTTTGTGGAATTCCCTTTGTATTTTCTTTATACTGTTGTCACACATGACGTCATAACCTCTTGTAGTCTCCTTATTCAGCGGTTCCAACACCAAAACTTTAAAAACGCATAACTTTTGCATCGATTGTCCGATTTTCCTAAAACTTTCAAATTTTCCTCAAACAGTGAGGTCACTGATGTGTTCTACTAACGTTGCTGCTTTCACTCAATCCTCATTTCTCTTTGGGTTTTTGTTTCCTTTAATAGCAGTTTTCTTGGTTTATAGCCGAGGGCCTTAGCCTGTCTGTCGACATCAAAACATTGACTCTCAAAAATTAATGGTCCTCGCATACTACACGATATCGAGAGTGTTGGTCAGTTTTTACACGTATGTTCATCTTGGCTGCGGTGCCGAAATTTCTCAACCAAATAGCTCACCTTTCACTATGCTTTTTTTTCGGGGGGGGGGGAACTGGGATAGAAAGAAAATGATTCTCTTGGGCAATTTTCTATACGATTCGCGCAGAATAATGCTTGACACAGCGGCATGTTGAAAGACTGGAAAGCTAACCGGGGCCGTGTTATCATTAAAAAAAAAGTACCGTTCACTCGTACTGACATACGGATATACAGTAGGGTCTATACACTTCTGAACATACAGCACGAAAACATGTTGTTTCCATTGTCTCTTCACACATCCGGGTCACTTGTGAGCGTACGCGTATTCAATAAACGAGCGGAACACCGTTGTGCGTCAGTGACGTCTGATCTTCTGCCAACACTCCCTGATTAGCGTAGTCACCACTGCATGTTCACACCTTTCAATCGAAATATACGCGCTTGTTAGGTGATTTGAAAGTTTGTTTTTGGTGAAAATAGTTCATTAGAGATACCAACAACAACAACAGCATATCGTTTTTAATTCGTGAGGACTGCCTCACTTTAATCATATTTTTTATAAAATGTATTTATTAGACCAGATGTAGAACAAAAACATGTGTTAAACAATTAAAACATAAAACAAAAACTAGATTAAATATAGCAAATGGATATACTGTACTTTACTGTAGCGTACTGCACGTTTCTGATGAGCTACAATTTACAATTCTGAAAACGGAATTGTGCTCAAAAGCAAAAGTTGCTGTGAAAGCAACAACAACAAAAATGTGGAAGTAGGAAAAATCGTAGTGAAACGTATTAGAAAGATATGATAAAGGCAATAATCGTAAAAAGGAAATAACAGATGAGTTGATCAAACAGATAAGTAATTGCAGACACGTATACTGCATTCGGTATGAAGGCAAATGTTAACAGTAAATGATATCTGATATAAGTCTTGTAAGAGTCTTTTCCGCTGTCCTTTCATGTAACTGAGTTGCAAGAAGCAACCAGATCTATTAAACAGAAGTTATTTCGTGATTCATCCAGAAAAGGCATATCGATTGATGAGGATAGAATATCGCGAGTCACGATCATTGTCCTACGAAACGAAGGCTATTCGGACGTGTTAATTGTGTTATGAACGCATATAGTGCATAACGCCTTTTTCGCAAGTACACTAACTGGCTGAATTATATTCAGCTCTACCAGCACTATGAACGCTGCTTGGGTAATTGTGTACGCTTTCGATTTAGATTGCATTTGCAATCACAGATTTAACAAAACTGGGGGAGATATGTCTTTCCATATCTATAAAATGTGTGTATTTGGGCTGATCCACTAAGTTATGCAAAGAGAAAAATAGGCAAAATGTTGAACAATCAAAATGAACAAATTCATCGTTTATTATTTGTAGATATCATTACATATGCAATCCATATCGTTTTCTGCATATCCATTATTGCGTCATCCATTATTGCGTCTCAATTGGTTTATCGTGTCTGTCTGTTATAAGGACATGTAGGGTTAACTTTTTAAGGGGGTGCAGGCAGTGGCATATTGTGGTAAAACTTAGAAGTACGTTTTGTGTTCTACTGTTTGTTTGTTTCTTTGGGTTTTTTGTCACAACACTTTCGACAGATTTATCATGGTGCGATTAAGATGACTAATATGTTATCGATCGCATTGATGTGTAAATAACGCTTTTATTTCAAAATGAAGGGGACGAGTCGGGTATCTCGTTCCTCTGATAGGTACATTTATAAGTGTGTATTTCAAATCTCGTAAAATGACTTGAAGGAGGCAATCAAAATTATATATTTATACGATGGCGTGCAAAACGAATTATTGCATTTCATCCGCACCTGAAGTACATTATGCGTTATATTATTTTAATGTCATCAAGTGAAGTCTCTTGATATTGTATTTCTGTTGTTGAGAATATCATAAAACACTCATCATCTGCTGGGTGCCCTTTGTCGAAGCTATAGAAGAATAAGTATGTTGGTGGAGTAATCACATTTTGGCAGATTTTTACCACTCTTTTTTTTAGTGTGATATGACCGGGTCAAGTCTATACACTGCGTGTTGTGTGCAAGCGGCCCATCAGCCGGAGTCCAGTGCTCTCCTGAAGGCCCATCAGCCGTAGTCCAATGCTCTCCTGAAGCCATGTACGCTCTCAGTAATGTAGTGCATTTTGAACGAAGTCTGTTTTCAAGATATCAGAAACTATGATGACCAGCATGGACAAACCTTGGTTTCTCTTACCTTGACTTCCAACCCCCAACCCCCCCCCCCCCCGGCCGCGCTTGCTTAAATCTTACTGTGCCAATGAGTAAATAGTGCAAAAATTTCACGCACATACCTATGTACAGAATACTAAAATGGTATGCTGAGGGTTGATAATTATAGCCTTGAACACAAGTTACTGTGCACCCAACAGAATTGGAGAAACTGTAGGTTTTGAATTTTAGATGCAGTCAAGGGTATGCGTGACAGTTACATCTGACAGAGGTGATGCAGACACCAAAAAAGTATGAAAAGACTATGGGGAGAGCAATCAGCTGTTTTCACTCAAACATCCCTTGTGTCAATGTTGTAAATGTGATCAACCTTTTAAAGCATATGTGCATTTGTATTTTATCCAAGATGACTTTGTTAAATATTCCTTCATCAATGTTATCCCGCTTTCTGCAGTTTCCAGTGTTACCCTTTCAAATATTCTTACTTCTTCTCTGAAGATCGAAAAAAAAAAACATATTTGGAAAAGTCACATTTTGTATTTCAAGTCCTTTCGACATCTTAAAATCTAGACAAAAAAACTGAATAAAAGAATAAAATACAAGCTTTCTTTCATCATCGCCGCTCTTAATTCAGCGGCTTTTTCAGGTCGCTGTGGCAAGGAGGTCGCATTTCATTCTAGGATGATATTTAGCAGGTTCTTGGTTACATAAAATGAAGTAAAGGAAGTAGAAACTTATGTAGTCGGCGCTTCACATTCCATTTCAGGATAAATTTGTGTTTCTTTGAAAATTGGAAATAGATTCGCGATTAATGTCTATTTCAGTCTTGACAGAAAGTCATTTGAGATCTCGTGTCTTAATCAGAAACCTAAATCGCCATATTTCTGATACCAATAGGCTTCCTTGTTTACTTCGCTCACATTTTTTTTTTTGACGAGGTAATCCTTTTTCTTACTGATGAAGTTTGGAAACAAAGAATTTAGTGAAAGCAGTGTTTTGCACACATTTCGCAGAAGCATTTTTTTTTTCTGTCAAAGGGCACATGGAAGTATACATGGCGACGAGAAAGGAGCTTTAAAAGCAGTCCGCAATTGCATTAATGTTCATTGAGTATGCCCAGTTGCCAGCGATGATGCATTAGGGTTCTACAAGGTTCTACACTCCACTGTAAGCATCCTGTATTTTTTTACACACAGGATAGCCAGTACAACTCTAACCTAAAATGGCTGAGTTGTGCACACATTTTAGCTGCTAATTGTCGCTAGCGCGCATGCACACATTCATATACATAAGTTCCCTCTTTCGCCTCTCTCTCTCTCCCTCTCTCTTTCTCTCTTACCACATAGATGACTACTAAAGCCAAGATACACTTTCAATCCAAAGTATGCATAACGTCTCTGTATAGCATACCATTACGCGAAGAACATATCCTTACCATACACATACCACATGTCATGTTGAGTTCTTAAAAAATACTACTATCTAGCTGAGGTAAATGATTTCATAAAGGATGTAAACTCGTACCGTATAGCGCAGTTCGTAATTCCACTTTGCGCGTGAGCAGAAAATGGTAATTTGTACCAATAGATATTTTGGGTAGTTAATTCACTGAGATAAGCATCTGTGATATGATGGTTATTCATGTGATCCTTATCTAAATTGTGCTTGCTAGCACATCCAGCTTGGTATTTGACAATAATTATTCAAAAGAAAAGGACTGTTATTGCAGTAAGTACAAAACAATGAAATGGACGCCTGCTTGAATGTCAACTGACGGACTATTCGGGTCACCTGGTGTATACGCAAGTTCATTCTTCGTTTGAACACGAATTCCATAAACGTCGGGCAAGATTATGCATTATACTGTTTTGAAAACGAGTGAGGTGCCTAACCAACTGAGCAAAAAGAAAGGTCATTTGTACCAATGTGTGCATGAGCTAATTACGAACTGGCTTATTAGATACTCTCAGCTATACATGTATCATCCAGCAGTCAATCAAAACAAGTAGAGGAAGATAACGCAAAAAGAACTTATATGCTAAAATGTTAGAATCTTTGATATGGCCTGTTTTCTGCTCTTGTCTAAGTGTTTTAGTCATTGCGAAGGTTTTCTTGCCAGCAGTGCTTATGTGCACGAACAAGATAAAATCTTATACTAATGAGTTTTGTGTCGTTGCGATGTGTTAACTGCTACCAGAGAGCGAGGTGAATACATGAGATAATGCGCTTCAACACTCATTTCGGTGCGGAAAACAATGTTGAAATAGATACGGCAATCAGGTGCGGGAGCCGTCTGTGAACAGACACAAAAATACAATATAATTATTTTGATTTTTATCAAAGCATCTTATCAATTAGGCTTTATCAGCACGACTTGTTTTTCGTCAACGTCCTGAGATGTCTGTACACACGAGTGATCATTAATAACAAAAATAACAATTTGGAATAACTAAAAGCCAATTCAAATCAATTTATTTTTTATTTTCTTCTTCCACACAACATAACATATGCATTTCATTTTCGGGGGATGATGACATTTGAGTTTATTATTTATCAATTTAAAATAGGGCCTCGATTATAGGATTCAAACAGAAATAAAAAGTCATCTTACACTTTCGGAAAAAGAAAGTGAGATAGGATTTTTTTATTGTGCATTCCAGAGATTTCAAAAATGTAGGGTCTGTGTACATGAATGTATTTTGAGCTATTACAGAGGTAAAAGAGGTAAATAAAAGTCATTAGACTGCCTGATAGGATACTTACGAAATGATTCGTTCATTTAATGAAACGTGGAGTCAAAAATGCGTGGAAGTGTATTATTACTGTTATCAAACATGAATTATCCCAACTGAAACAAATACAAATGTTTAGTTATTATTTGTTTAAAATTTGGAAATAGTGTATGTGGATGGAAACGTGGGGTGAGTCAGCAAATGATTTGCAACACCTCTTTTGTGGTAACAGCAATTGATGTAATAAATTTTCATGGGTGTTTCCCCATGCTTAAATTCCTTAAGTTAAGCAAGGTAAAATCAAGGAAGAGTGTAAAGTAAACAAAGAAGAGGAAGGAGTATTTAGCTTGAGTCTGTTAATCATACCAATGTTACTGTATGTGAAATTGTTTTACAGATGTTGAGAATATGTGATCTCCAAGACAATTTATCAGCTACAGTTACGCCCAGAAATTGAATTTCAGATGCATTTTCTGAAGGAGTGTCACCAAATATGACATCTGTTGGCAAAACTTCTATCGCACACCGTCACTTAAAATCATAAAATTAAACTCAATTGATATAAATAGAGGAAATAAAAAGCGATAAATGAAAGCAAAGTAGTCACATTAAAAAAAACATAGCATAAAAAATAATCATCTATACATATTCCAAACAGAAATTTCATGTTCTTTATGGCAGGCAGTAAGGTATTTGGAAAACTGATGTAATTAATAACGCGAAAGAGTATTTGCTCATACCTATAATTCTTATCATAAATATGTTGTGCACTGTAACAGTTGTATTGACCTGTGAAACTTGCTGGGATATGAGATTATCATGTTCTCGTATAGTATATACACGAAAATTGGAGTGCTGTTCTTAGTGAAATTTAATGTTAAAAGCTTGGACGCAGAGCGGGGATCAGCGTAACACGATACAGAGCTAATAAGGTTGCTGGTAATGACGACTATTGTGCGAGACCAGACAATGTACTGGAAATCTTATAGTAGGCTCCTCAGGAAGGTTTACAACGAGCTGCTTGGGTTTGAGGGCACGACTTCTGCATGATCCTCTACGAATTCCCCTTGTGATAAATCACAGAATGACATTTGTCTTCTTATATAAAATACATCACTCTTATACCATATAAGAACGTAAAAGATATAAAGGTGCTCAAAGGACGGAATTGAGATCTGATAAGACTACATGATGACGAAGTCTAGAAAATGAATGAGAAAAAAAGGGAAAATATTTGTTCACTTCACAGCGCAAACAACGTAACTGTTCCCGATTCGGCAGATTTCAGTGCAGATGTGTCCTCCACATATCATAAGGAATTAGGCCCATACCCTCATAATGACGCAAGAGGTTAATGACAAAGCAAATATAATGACATGGGTGAAATATAAATGCTGTTTGTTTGCATCCATCCTGTCTGTCTCGAAACGCTCATACCGACTTAACATGCTTAACAGGTCAAAACAGCACATTGTGACATACAGTATGCTGACAAGAACTTGAAAGTGGTGGGGAACAATAGGGAATTTTTACATCTTGTGCATTAAAGGGCCCCTGAAATCCAAATGCATGTTGATTTGTGTTGATTTATGGTACCCTCAACATCACTTTTGCAGTGAAACGAATATCTAGAAACATTCCATATATTTTTAACGATTTTTCTTCTATTTTTTCTTCAGATTACTTGGGAACGCATATAAAAAATCCTTCCAAACCAATATTCCTCAGATGACCTCATCTGTCAATCATTGCTAAAGTACTGAAATGTTTAACAAAAGACATGGGAATGCACCTTCCCCTCGACTCAGCATAACTTGCATGTTCCCTCGCCATGTCTTTTGTTAGTCACATTAATATCACAGAAACATGCAAGTTATGCTGAGTCGAGGGGAAGGTGCATTCCTTTATTCCTTTAAAAAAAATTGTTAAGTTGATCAGTAGATGAACGCAATGTATCCACAAAAATGTATTATTCTCTCTAATTATCAATTTTTTGTCTACTGTTTCGCATTCCCACTTCTCCTTGCTAAAGAAAATAATACGCCATGGTTATTTTCTTGCTAATGAGTTTCTTTCAAATGTGTTTTCAACATGATATTACAATGCATCTGATATTACAATTTCGACGCCAAGGTGTGGTGAGAAGAGAAAAGACGTTTCGTTGAATGCCTAGGTAACAAAGCGAATATGTGACACTAAATAAGATGAAATAAGGCTCTGCGTCTGAAAAGAAGCAAATAAAATGATGTAGAATCATTGATGATGTCAAGTCTTGAACTGACAACAACAAGATTGATTTTGTAGTTTAGTATGTCGTGGCGCGTTTATTTTATGAGTTCAATGTACATTACATGTACACTTAATTGTCACACAATGATATGCAACCGACCAGACACGCGTGTGTACAAAGATTGTGATGCACCTAGCGTAGAGTACGCTTTACGTGCATACGGTAGGTGCACACTAGAACGCGCTTAACAAACAGACGAACACACTCATATTATAATCGACACATCGAATGGAATATGTCAGTGACTGTAATGCGCAGCCACACGTAATAATAGGAAAGGTATTGGTGCGAAGTCAGTACCGAAGTCACTACTGAAGTCACATCTTAATGAGAAGCAGTCATGATAAAACGGGCCAAGTGTCATTTCCCAGGAGCATTTCTTCTGGAGAGGTGCCATTATCATATTTCGCACCCGGTGCCATTGCGTGCGTAGTTTATTTTCAAAGTATACACTTTTGCAGGAATGTGCGTTTATAACGATAATCTACTTTTACGATGTTGCAAATGGGGAAATTTATGATTTCATTTTTCCGTATCTGATAACATCTTGTTTTTGCACAAGATATAATTAAGTATAAGATCCTAATTGTGGACCTTGGTAGCCTCTCATTATCTGCATTTCTAAGTCCTCATATTTATTTACAATTAAGAGATATTAGTAATTCTATCCGCAATGATATTGAAATGAGAGTGTGCGCTTGTGGGTGTTTATACGTATTTGATCGCAATATGTCGCTGGTGATCTGTTGATTTCTTGCAATGGATATGTTCCACTCAAACTACTTGTGTCTCAATCTTTTTCTCTATCTCTCTCCCTCTCTTTCTCTCCTCACACACACACACACACACACACACACACACATATATATATATATATATATATATATATATATATATATATATTATATATATATACATGTATATATGTGAAGTGATAACGTTCTCAAAAATGTTCAGGACAAACGCATGCAGACTGTGACCTTTAAACAAACAGAAGGTTTTCGAAGAGCGGAGTCGTTATTGCTCACACCGTCATAACTCGTCAAGTATGTCATGCTGACATTCCTCCCTCTTTTGTCCACCCTATCTGTGCCATCATGCCTCATCCTCGTTTTGATTCTCTCTCTAGAAATCCACCTAACTCTGTCTCACCATTGCGCTATATGCTCCTTTAAATTCAAATTCAAATTCAAACTTTATTTTCACTTTTTTTTTTCAACAGAGTGTATGTCCAAAGAAATATGAAAATCTGACAGTCGTGTCGTTGAGAATATACGTAGCCAGCCAGGGGTAACAACATGTTCATGTCTACATGATCAGTACAAAAAAAAAATCTTATTAATTTTCTTTCTGTCCCTCGCAAAATGAGAGCATTTTGCACCCTTTTATGTCATTTCTGCTTGAAGAACATAGATATTCAATCCGGTAATGATTACACTTTGCAAACACACACACACACCATACGGTTGTCTAACTCATGGCAAAGAAAATGCAAAATAAGCTGATTTTGTTACAAAATTAAGGATTTTGATATTCACTCAGAAAAAGAACTTTCATGTCTTGACTGCCTCTTCTACGACTTCTTAAGTTTGCGATTTTTGTGAAACTTAAGTAATTTTACAGCTGTTTTTTTATAGTCGTTTTAACTTTTGTTCTTTTCCCATTTGCATATGTGACCCTGCATTACAAAACGAACAAAAAGTCGCCAGACATGGATTTTCAGTTGAGGGTAGATTCTGAAAGAGCAGACGCTAAGCTTTAAAATGATATATAACTCAATGCATATGGACTCCCCTAACCTATCTAGATACTGGATAGAAAGCACACTCTGGAAAAGTGTGAATTGAGAAAAGAGGCTCTGAAGTACAGGGTCTATTCAAACACTTAATCTTTACCAAGCCGTGCTAGCTGTGTGATGAAAGGGACAAAACACAGGATGTAAACCACTGGAGCATCAACAATGAAGGGATTATCAGATTATGCTGAAATTAAGCAAGCTCTATCAACATATTCTGTCCATGATAAATGCCAACTTTCAAGGCAGTAGCATTATTCTTTCAAAAGTCATTAGACTTGAAAGTGAAGAGTATGCAAAGGATTTCATGAAATAAAAAGGGGCCTCTGAGACATTCTACTCTCTCCCCCCCCCAAAAAAGGGTTGCAGAAAAAGTGGTGAAAACACACTTTCCCATTCATGTTATGATCGCAAAGTAAAGAATATTGTAGAAGAAAGATAGCTCTTTCAGAAAATATGAAAACTCAAGATTGACTCAGTTAACCCATTTCAGCTTTTTTGAGTCCTCACGTAAAATCAAGGGGTGCGACTTTTGGTTCGTTTTGTGATGCACGGTCACATATAATTATAAAGCACATTATCATGATGCTTTGAATTAGCCGATAATGTTTCAATGAATGATCCTCTGCAAGCTTTACTGCATGTAATTTCCAAAACCGAATTTCTGTTTACATGTTAAGGCCTGTTTCTGACTCTTTCCATGGCATGTATCGGAACATTAGTAGGATATGATTATCTGGAAAGAGTCTGGAGAATGTATAATATCAAAATCTAAAATGGATTTTGCGACTTCCTAAATATTCACGGTGACTGGTCACATCTGGTAAATCATGCAGGTACGTGCAGTAGCGGATCCAGTTAGGAGTGCATTGGACCCCCCCCCCCCCACCCTTTTAATTTTGTTTTGGATTTTTGGAATAAAAGAAATGAAAAATAAAAAAATGAAGGGGACGCTGCACCCCTTTTATTTTTTTTTCTCTTTTGTTTTTTAATAAAAGCATGCATGAAATCGTACGATGACTAATATAAAAAGAAATCTCCCATGGAAGGGACACCTCCTTTGTCAGAAAAAAAAAATACTAAAGCGTTTTTTGTTTGTTTGTTTGTTTGTTGTTGTTTTTTTGCTTGCTTAACAGCTGAGTAAACCCGGAAGTAACGCCAGAAATATAAACTGCTTTTCGCCCCCCCCCCCCTTATTCCTGGATCCGCCCTTAATGCGTACTCATGCTCTTCTCGGTAAGTCCTATCTATTAGGAACTGAACCCAAGAGTTGTGATTTAATAATCACACAACACAGTGGAATGAGATTTATATTCATCATCTTTAGATAAGGGGGTGATTAGTTTCGTTTACTTTTTTTTTTAATTTGCACCCGCTGCGTAATTGGTTGACGTAAGCGAAACACACTACCTGAAGTGGCTTAAAGTGTATTCCTTTCCCCTATCCCTGCCCCTGTCAACATTTTCGGAAAGGCTGAAGAAGTTCGTAACAGTCATTCTTCTAATGCGGAAATGAGAAGCGTTTCTGGTCTCTTTGAAAAGAGGAAGTGCATTTTTTTTTTTTTGGCTCTTGCTCACGCTGTTCGCTAACATTGTTGAACATTCAGTTATTTACCATTCGAAAACCTTAATTCCAAAATGTATATGAAGAGTTCCTATTGAAAATTTGCTAAATCCACTTTTAAGGGAAAATAGATTTTTATTTCACATGCTTCTACGTGTTTTCATGCAATGACTTTATATCCCATTATAGCACCCCATAATAGGATAAGGAAAATGAGCCTTGCAAAAATATATGCGTCTACACTGATTTTTAAAGAATTAATATCCTTTTGGATTTTGTGGATTTGGCACGGTGTTGTGCACCACGTATTGTTTTATTGACTTGTTTCTGTGACTAAGTATATTTTTCTCGGATGAGTTGTCTTTCTACACATTCTCTTAGTGTTTCCCCAATCTCTTCCAAGAATAGCATACATACAAAAGAGACATTTTACAGTCAAGTATCAAGTGATATGTGGGTCATCTGGAAAGCTACACAGGCAAGAAAGCTAGCCAACCTGACCTTATTCTAGGGTCAAAGTGCTGTCAAGCATACACACGGGTTTCTGATTGGATCCTGCTGGATTTAGCACCTTTTGATACAAAACTCACTTTCCATTGCCTTGAAACCACTTTCACAAATGAAGTCCAATTTGATGAAAAATGGATTAAGTACCTTTTGGAAAGGAACTCTTCATATCTCGTATAGTGTGTGTGTGTATGTATCTGTACTCATACGTATATGCAAACACAAAGTAATTTATTAGGAAGCGATACATGAAACATGACGTCAACAACCAGAGACGAGAGACTTGTCTGCGCTTCTGTCTACGCAATTAAATGTTGATGATTAGTTGGATCTCATTTGCGCAAGTTTTAAATCTGACTGGGCATGTGTTACGCTTTATGAATATGATATGTACACAGGCAGGAAAGCTAGTCAGCCTGACCTTACTCTAGGGTCAGAGTGCGGCCAAGCAGGCACACGGGTTCTGATTGGATCCTGCTGGATTTAGCACCTTTTGAAACAAAGCTCATTTTCCATTACCTTATTTCACCAAACCAAGTCCAAATAAATGATGAAAATGGATTAAGCACATTTATGAAAAGGTACTCTTCATAAAATTATAATTATATAGCATAATACATGCCCAGTCAGATTTAATAATCGCGCAAATGAGATCCAACTATTCGTCAACGTCAGTCGTCCCTGGTTGATGACGTCATGTTTCAGATATTGCTTCCTGGTAAAATTACCTTTATTTGCATATATTATGTATGAGTATATATATATATATGTGACCCTGCATCACAAAACAAACAGAAAGTCGCCAGACATGAAATTTTAGTTAAGACCATAATCTGAAAGAGCAGACTTTAAGCTTTAAAATAATGTATAACTCAAAACAAATGGACTCTCCTAACCTATCTAAATATTGGAAAGAAAGCACACACTCAGAAAAAGTGTGAACTGAGAAAAGAGGCTCTGAAGTACAGTGTCTATTCAAGCGCTTGATCTTTACCAAGCCGTGCTGGCTGTGCGATGAATGGGACAAAAAACAGTAAGTAAACCACCAGAGTAACAACAATGAAGGGATTATCAGATTAACCTGAAATTGAGCATGCCTTATTAACACATTTTGTCCATAATTGATGCCAACTTTCAAAGCAGTAGTATCATCCTTATTAGAGTTATTAGAGTTCAAAGTGAAGAGTGTGTACAAGGTTTTTAAGAAATGAAAAGGGGACTCTAAAGACACACTTAATCACACTATTCTTCAAAAAAAAAATGCTCGACATAAACTGCTAAAAACACACTTTCCTGCCCGTTTTATGATACCAAATAGCATAATGTAGTAGAAGACTTGCTGTTTCAGAAAATATGAAAAAGTCAAGATCGGCTAGGTTGACCCATTTCACCTATTTTCCGTCCTCACACAAAATCCGTGTCTGTGTGCGACTTTTTGTTCGTTTTGTGATGCACGGTCATATATATATATAATCAGACTTAACCAATGATTGCACCTACACTCTATCCGTTTCATCATGACACAATTACCACAGAGCAACAAAGTAGTCACGAAAGTCCTGTGTGAAACTGTAAATCGTACCTATTTCAGGTTCCCTACACACATAACATGCAGCAGCTCTTTTAGACGTTGTCATTTTTAGCGATGGGTGTACGTTTCCTCCATGAATATCTTTAGTTATTGTAGAAAACTGAAATATAAGGAATCCCCATAGTCTATGATTTTCATTCAATAATCGGTATGCGATCTTAAAAAAAATTACGTCAAAAACCCATCGAAATCCGTGATTAAAATCAGGTCTATAAGCGTCCGTATTGCTGCACTCCTCATCTTCTGCGTGTTATTTGAATGGCAATCACTCTCGTATACTACGACGTAGCGAGTCGGAAAAGTTCATATGACCTAGTCGGGGCGGAAGTGATGACCTTGTCGGAGCGGAAGTGATGACCTTGTCGGAGCGAAGTGACGCAGCAAAGGTCAGATCATGAGAGCATGCAGCACGCGCGGAAATACATGTACGTAGCAGACGACAAGCTTTACGTAACACACAAAACGCACGGGCGTACGTAAAATGTTACCACGGTGCTTCCGGTTGAGTGTTCGTGGTAGTTCGTTGATTTTGTGAATCATCGCACAATCTACTCCGAAAAATTCAACAATAAGGTCTGGATACCAACAAAACACCAAATTCAACTCAACCATCAGCAAAATACAATGTAGGTGAGTGGTAAAAATCATCTTACTGTTCAAATCAAATAAAATAAAAGACATTTTATGTGATTTTGCCGTCAAAAGCGACGATCGTTTACAATGTTTAAACACTAGTATATGTCAGACTGCTAGTGGTCTGGTCAGGCTACCTACACACACAGCACTCACAAACACATGCATAAGAACACATGATTTGTAAGTGTGCATTACAGGCATATTGAAACACTCTGCCATATCCTAGTTTCTGGTTTTGTCGTTTGTTTCTTTGCTTTGGTTGAAAATAAAAAAAAAAAAAATCTCAATGTAGATCTCAGTTTAGATATTGAACTGCAATATATGTTTGTAAACCATGTTGCAAGACAAAAATCGTCTCTTTTTAACGTGTAGGTGTGATTTTGCAAGGACGGACATGCGAGTGTAACAAGCATATCCCTCCCCGCACATTCAAAGATGATTATGACCATTGGAATAAGCAAAATAGGAGATTGCAAGAAATTACCATCAAACATAAGATTATTTTAGAAGTGTTGGGTATCAAAAAGAGAGAAATTACAATGTGCAATTGCCAATGCTTTGTTTGGGGGTGTCAGACATTTATGAACAAATCATACAAGCGCATGTATTGACACAACGTGGACTTTCCATTTCTCACCATTGTCTATTAGCATTCTTCATGGGAAGGGACCCGTTTCTTTCATCGCTCCACTTCTTTCTGTATTCACAAAACGCCATCTAATCAAGAGAAGACTGCTTTCTAGACGGTAACGACCAAGCAATTTTAATGTACGTTGCGGTATCTTGTGGGAAGTGCGGATCTCCCGGGTTGACAAATGGCCAGTCAAGTGCGCGACTTCATCTATTAATCATTAACGCGCCTATCCGGCACCTCCTGTCTGTATTTAGCAATTGCAATCTCATTAACAATTCCTGCACACAAGTCAAAAAAAAAATCTGCAATTCAGTCATCGGTGTTTTAGTATTTTCTTTAGCATTCTGCTTTTTTTTAATCCAGCCTTCAACATTATGTTTCTTAGTGGAAATTTAGACTGATTGAATGCTGATCGACCTTCTTTTACATTAATCTGTACTTGTGCCGAAACATGTGCTCTGATGTCGGACGGGTACATTTAGAACACATACGAAAAAGAAGATAAAATCCACTCAAGTAATCCGTCTGCATATTCATGACTTTTTGCAGCAATACGGCCGCGAAATTTTAGACTAAAATGCCAAAAGCAGGAAGTTCAAAGAGGATATTAGTATTCAGTATAGTGTGTGTTTTAGTTGACTGTTTGCTGTCAATAGCTTCACGTTTTACATCCTCATTGGAAAACAAGATGCCATTACTTAACGCATGCCATGTTTATTGCCCTCGCTGTTATAGCCAGAATGGACTGCAACTGGAAAGGGTTACGTTCAAATCTTTTTCCTCGTTGATTCCTGGATATCATTTTTTTTCACAGACTTAGTATTTCATATTTGACATTTCATACCATATATTTAATTGTATAACTATGAAAATTCCACAAAGAAAATATGTCTTGGAGTCAACGAAATCCAACTTCGATTTTTTTTTAAGACTAATGATTCTATCATCTCAATTTGAAACGTGGCCTCACAGAATTGTGGATGAAGATGTAAGCAGTTTCTTTCTTTTTTTTTCTTTTGTGTAAAGCTGTATTTCCCGTTCGATTTTTCCCTACAATTCTTCCCATGTAGTGCCTAGAAGGGTGCTATAAATCATAAGAAAATGATTTTTAGCAGACGGTTAAATTGATACATCAACATGTTGAAATGGTACGTCAAGTTTTAGGATGATCAAATAATCCCCTATAAACATGGCTAACAAAGATTATTTTTGTTGTGGAGATGAATACAGATGATCTACTTGGCACAAATTTAATGTTTCTTGGGCCAAAACAAAAAGTTTCATCCCAAAGATACAGCGCAAGAAGAAAAAAGCAACGATGCACAATGACTTGTGTGCAAATTAATGATTAATGTCATATATTGAAATACTTCCCAAATATTCATGTTTAACATCACAAATTCATATGGTATGAGTTTCAAGTAGACCACAGGGGAAGAGTACTTAATTATCTTAATGTTTTATATACTTTGGTATTATACGTATACATAACTACTTAATTTACACTGAATCCACGCAGCACTTTATTCATTTCAGTGTATGTGTCATGCAGCACAAATGTTTCTTGCACCAACTTTAACTCTTAACGTGCCATGGTCGCCGAACTGCGACCTTAGTCCTGACGTGCCATGGTCGCCGATCGGCGACAAAGAAGAGCGCGAAAAACATTGATCATTTAAGTTCTTGTGGTACCATCATTTGTTACACCAAGAAATTGACAATGATATGTACTGGTAGCTGACTAGCATAGCCATTGTTTCCACTAATAATATGAGTATGCTTACATTGGAAAATTTTCAGTAAATATGTGATTTTTCGGCTAGATGTATTTTTTTCGCGTCGGGAAAATTCGCAGCGAGCGCACCCTCTGCGAGATGTGTATAGATCAAAAGTCTCATTGGTAAACCACGCGTGTGTATGCTATTGAATCTGCGTGTATTGTCTATGCGGTTCCACTTGTATTGTTCCGCTTGGATGCTGTCCGGCGGGAAGCTGCTTTGATTTTGTCCCTCAAAAAGGGTCAGCTTTCGTTCGTCGGTCAAGTCTTTCATCCTTTTGTTTTGGTGAACTTCACTAATCGTCCCCACGCTAGCATACAAAAGAAGTAAACGCTTTTGTTCCTGTCTATGCACGTGTGCGGTGAACGGAAAGTAGGCCTGTAAACTACATCTCTTGATACCACACGTAGTTCCCAGTTTGTTTTGGCGTGATCCTCTTCTCCTAGTTCGAAGCGAAATGAAATTCAAAGTACAAAATATAGAGCGTTAAAGATGAACATTATTTTGCTTAGTTCAGTTTCAAAATTGTAGGCAGCGTTCGCAAAGCACGAAGAGAGCTGTTGTTTTCAGCGACAGCATGCAAATAATACAAATACAAATCAACACTGGATTTGACCCAAAACCGATTGTTTTTTTCTCAAACTTACGAAAGTGACTGAAAATAAACCTACTTAGTATTCTCTGTGATTTTGGCGCAAACTGGCTGTATTGGTTTTACTCCACGGATATGAAAGAACATTAGCGCCTGATTCTCTGTATGTGACGATGTGCACGTTAAAAGCAGTCAAACTATGTTGTTTTCCGTGTACTAGTATTTTTTGTGTGTGTGTTTTGTTTTGTTTTTTTGCTTTCGTCCACCGTTGCATTTTTTTTTCTTTTAGGGTTTTTTCTTCAATTGGTCTTCATACTGTACCTCTTTCGGCGTGCCTTCTCTCTTACTATGTTGCTTCTTTTATTCCCTATTTTGAAGAAAACTAGTTTTCACGCATTGTGCATGTCTCCGTATCCGTATAATTTGTCATTGTGCTGCCGTATTTTGGAGGATGTTTTGGTTCTTGTAGCTTTCCGGCTATAAATAGCGTGTAAATATTCTTGGCTATGGGAACAGCAAATGTCTCTAACTACGCGCTCTCGAATTAGCGACCAGAATCGTTGCGAGTGTCAAGAATATATATTTTATTTCTTTTGGCCAAAAAACAAAAACAAAAAAACAAAACAAACAAAATAGAACCATCGACAGAGGATTGGTGTATCATAGAAATTGAGGCCAGATTCATAAGAATACCAGACAAGTTTCAACACCAAATACCAGCAGGCTGCAATATTTACTCTATTGACAGCTAAAATGGACTAACTTCACATCTTATATCTATATCTGCATATTATTGGCGACCATAAAGCATTTTTTGAACTTCTATACGGCATTATAAAGTTTTCAGTTGTATCCTTGTGTTCGTAAGTTTCAGTAAATTGTCACTATCAATCTTGTTGGTATGCGTAAAAATTCCACATGAGACTTATCGTAATATCTCAGTATATAATACCATTGTGACAGTCATTTTGGATGCCATCAACTCTTTAATTAATCTGACAAATTCACTCAACTGAATTGTATTTAAAATATGATTTATTCGTGTCCTCATGGGTTCAATCCCCCGATTTACTTTAGAGCACAATATTTCACCATTCATAAGAAAACATAAAAGAATTTCCGTTTATACAGAACATTTTATAAATATCGCAAAACCTTAAAAGACCTTCAGTACCCGCGAAATGGGCTAAGACTAGAAGTTCATTTTCAATTTTCACCATAAAGAAAGAAACAGTCATATTGGAATTTCAATTTCTGACAGCTATTTTGGTGGTCATCTTGAACATCTCAAAACCCTAAAGAATGCAAGAGTTGCATCAACCAGATTCAGCACCCTCGAAATAGGGTGAAACCGCCGTTTGTTCTCCATTGTTCACCATTTTAGGAAAGGAAATAGGGGGCCTACATGCAAATTTCCGGTTTTTGGCGGCCATCTTGAAAGTCTCAAACCCCTAAAGAAAGCAAGAGTTTAATCTTTCAGATTCGGATCCAGCACCCTCGAAATGGGGTAAATTGATCAATTGTTTTGAATTGTTCACCATTTAGAAGGAAGTATATGGAAATTTCCGTTTTTGGCGACCATATTGGCGGTCATCTCAAATATCTCAAAACCCTCAAGAATGCAAGAGTTGAATCTTCCAGATTCGGATTCAGCACCCTCGAAATAGGGTAAATCCATCACATTGCTTTCAAATTTTCACCATCTAGAAGGAAATACATGGATAATGGCGGCCATCTTAAATATCTCAAAACCCTTATGGATGCGAGAATTACATTATACAGATTCGGATTTAGCACCCCCGAAATGGGGCAAAACCCTCAAAAAACATTGGGTGGATGGTAAAACAAGGTTCAGCCTTTGGCACCCAGACTTATAATGGAGCGGAGACTGAGATCCCAAGCGGAAACCTCTCAAAGAGTCAATACGCTTTCCGACCAGGAAGAGTTACAAAGGACCAGAGATCGCGATTGCGCCATGCGATTGTTCCTTAAGAAGTGTTGGGAGTATGCAGTTAGTGTAGTGCAGATCTACTTCAATGACTTGGAGAAAGTCTTTGATAGGGTCTCACGAGAGAAGATGTGAAAGACAATAGAGGAGACAGAAATAAGCAATAAATTACTCACGGCAATCAAGAGTACATACTGTTGCGTTCTTAAATATGAGACAGAAATCAGTCACATAGTCATCTGATCACTTAAGTTGGTGTAAGAAACATTTATTGATGTCTTCACTCCAAGAAGGCAAAACCCAGACTACCTTTTCCAAGGCGTATACCTTGGTCTTATATAGGCACTAATCTTTACACAATCATGCAGTGGGCTACAGCTGCCCTCCATAACGTGAATAGACTAGTGCAATGTTAGCAAGGATTACACACCGAAAAGGCTGAGCTACAGCAATAGGACAAAGATACATAAACACAGGCTTATTACAAGAGGAGCCAGCAATGTTATTAACTGCCAGGGAAGGATGAAGGCACTGAATTGGGCAAAAGCCACAATAAGGGTGACAATTGCTGCTGTATCAGTGACCATGTTACAAGCTTAAACTAGTGTGTCTTTGATCTTGCGTTTTCCAGTTTATATGGGACTGTGTTGCCAATTACTGGTAATGGGACGTTGAGCTTGACTGTAAGTTACCTACTTACAGTCTACTTACTTAGTCTAGTTAGATCTTAACACTACAAAAACCAGAGTAGCACTGCCTTGGGAAGCACAAGGCATTTCGCCATCAATACTGAAGTGCGACAGGGAAGTGTCATCACCTCTCCTATTCATACTCTATCTTAACAATGTCATAACAAATATCGAGAGAGAAGGCTACAAAGCTGAACGCTTTGTCTTTGTAGATGACATTGCACAGACAGGAGAAAATATATCAAGACTGCAGCCAATCATGGATCAGTGGGACATCCAGAAGAGGGAGATATCACTGCAAATCCAAGTACATGTACTCTCAATCAGGCGACTAGTTTTACCAATTTAGGAAGCCAGCTAGTATCCACCAACCTGATGGAAGAGGGAGTCAACAATAGAATTGCAAAATTCAGTAGAAAAGGACAAGAACATGCCCAAAGACGCAAACTTTGTATCTACGCCACTGTATTACGGCCAGTACTACTCTATGGCAGTAAAAAATGGATCTTAACGTAAAAAATGAAGAGTAAGATCCAAGCCATGGAAATGAGAGTCTTGAGACTAATCCATGGAAACCAAGAGAGATGGCACTAGGAATGAAAAATCAGACAATCACTCCCTGTTGAGTCAGTTTATGCAACAATCAAAAGAAATCGACTGAGATGGTGTGGCCATGAATTACGAATGTCTGACACGAGAGATACGAAGCGAATGCACAATTTTGGCCTCCCCTTAAACGATGGAAGAACGAAATCAGAGAGATAACCTAAAGAGAGGAAAGAGACTTTAAAAAAAGTCATGACAATGGCCCTTGATACAACAGAATTAAGAATGCTGATAAAGAGTCTTTCAACTAACAGGCCAACTGGCCTACAGGTTTCAGGATGAGCAGGTGAGGTGAGCCATCAGAAGACACACACGAGACCCCAAACATTCAAATAGCAGGAGCTAGACATTCTCGAAATCGAGGCTTCAGCAGTCATCGTTGTCATCGTCATGTTGGGTTTCTGATAAAATGACCACACAAAATATCGTGTGACCATTCTATAACATCCCTAAGTGCTGGGCCTCAGGGTACCGTTATCACGTAGGCGTGGCCATGTGGAGCCGGGAAATGTGCAAACGCCGGGAAATGTGCAAACGCCGGGAATTGTGCAAACGTCTCGCCGGGAAATGTGCAAACGCCGGGAAATTAGTCTTGCCAGGAAATGTGCAAACGCCGGGAAATGTGCAAACGTCTCGCCGGGAAATGTGCAAATTTCATCAACGGGAAATCTGCAAACATGACGCCGGGAAATGTGCAAAAGTTCAATTTTGCCGGGAAATGTGCAAACGTCGCCGGTAAATGTGCAAATCATTTACTTTAGCGATAGTGTGTATACAGATAGTAGATAAACTCCACATCAAAAGTGCCCATGAACTTCCACCATTTAGATTTTCTTAATGAAATCCTTGACAGATTTTCAACTTAAATTGGCAGGTAGCACGATTATGGCAATGGGATCTCAATTTGTTTATAGTAGCCATCCCCCCCCCCCGAAAAAAGGGGAGGGGGCCTCAAAGTCCCAGAACTACGGTATTATCGAAATTCTTCTTGTATTCTATAACCAAATAAGAATGAGCTAGGTTGGTTCTTTAAAGACATTGATGACAGGAGTTCACGTTTAATGGCAGATCCAGGGATGCAGGGCACGGGGCCATAAGTGGGGAGGAGTCTTCAAATTGAAGCCTCAGAGTCCCTAAACTAGTGCTATGAAGACATTAATGATTGAAATTGCATGTTTGATTATGACGGATTCAGGGGTGCCCGGATCGCAGGGGGGGGGGGGGGTGATGGGGAGGAGTGTGATTTTCTACATTTTCAGTATCTCCTTGAAAAGTCTACGACAGATTTTCACTTAACTTGTCAGATAGCCTCATTACGGTGATATGATCTGTATAAATTGAAACTAGCCCCCAATCCCCAGAGTTTAGGGATTCTGAGGCTTCAACTCCCCCTCCCCCCCCCCCCCCGCCGAAAAAGGGGGGGGGAGTTGAAGCCTCAGAATCCCTAAACTCTGGATTTTTACATCTTTTTCTGTCGAACAAAAAAAGATAGAGCTAAGTTAGTGCCTTGAAGACATTAATGACTGAAATTTCAGGTTTGATTATGGCGGATCTAGGGGTGCCCTAATGGGGGAGGGGGAGGGAAGTGATGGAGAGGAGGGGGATTGTCCACATTTACTGCATCTACTTGATAAATCTCAAGAAGCATTTTCACCAAACTTGGCAGATACCATCTTTACGGTGATATGGTTAAATGAGCCCCACCCCCTCCCACCGCCAAGGGAGGTAGGGGGAGGAGTTGAAGCTTCAGGTCCCAAAAACTCTGGAATTTTGTAATCTTCTTCTGTAGAACCGAATAATAATAATAATTATAGAACTACGTTATAATATGAAGACACTAGTTACTCAAATTTCAGGTTTGATTATGACGGGTCCAGGAGTGCCCTGATAAGGGGTGTGAGGGGGAGGAGGGGGATTTTCCACATTTTCTGCGTAGTCTTGTAAAATCTATGACGGATTTTCACCAAACTTGGCAGATAGTATATATATTGTGATTCGATCTTAATTTGTTAAAATGAATGCCCCCCCCCCCCCCCCGCCGAAGAGGAGGGGGGTGAACCCTCAAATTCCCTATACTCTTGATTTTTTTTTAACTTCTGTCGAACCGAAAAAGTTAGTGCTATAAAGACATTAATGACCGAAATCTCATGTTTGATCAGTGGTACCGTGGGTCAAGACATTGGGGGGGGGGGGCACCTCGTGGAAAAGTAATTTTGAGGGTGTGTATGCTTGTGCGTACGTGCGTGTGTATGTGTGTGGGCGCATGTGTGCGTGCGCTGTCAGTCTGCAAACTTAATGGGGACTACAATACAGATAACGGAATGTGATACATTCCACAGCGCAGTCATTGAGCAACATTGTAAGTTTTCCTCACATGGATTATGGAATGACGGTGCGTGAAACGACAAATTACTGGCAGCAACATCAGGGGAATTGCATAACAATTAAATGCGAGCGAGCTTGAAAATTTTGACATTTTACAGTCCCCAAACTGCTGTTTGTAGCTATATCTTTTCGCTATGGAAATTAAGGGGGGGAGGGCGCACCGGGCGCAACTGCTGGCAATTACTGGCAGCAACATCAGGAGAATGGCATAACGATTAAATGCGAGCGAGCGGAGCGAGCGAGCTTGAAAATTTTGACATTTTACAGTCCAAAAACTGCCGTTTGTAGCTGTACTTTTTCGCTTTGGAAATTAAGGGGGGCGTACCGGGTGCAACTGCTGGCAATTAATGGCAGCAACATCAGGAGAATGGCATAGCGATTAAATGCGAGCGAGCTTGAAAATTTTGACATCTTACAGTCCAAAAACTGCCGTTTGTAGCTATGTTTTTTCGCTTGGGAAATTAAGGGGGAGGGGGCACCGGTGCGCTCCCACCCCCACTGGATCCGCCACTGGTAGTCAAGGGTGTCGTTTTATGTTCATGATTGGGGGTGGTATATGACCAGCGAGGGGTTGTCGAAGTTACCAAGCGGGGGAAGGATGTCCAAAATCTGCACTTTAGAGCATCCCCAATGTTGTTTGTGTTTGTGTGTGTGTGTGTTTTATAAGCAGTACATGGAAACGTTAGGAAATAGCCCAGGTCAAGTCTTATTATTGGTAATGCAAGGCATTTTAATATAGACTAGAATGTAAAGCAAGACTGCAAAATCAATGATCTAGCTTTGATATAACGAAGTGTAAGGTACAAAGGTGTACATTCTACATCACATTGCGCAACATTGCAGCGACTCTTTTTGACGCTCGGATGTTCTAAGTACACTGCGCACATCCTGCTTATATTCAGAATGCCAACCAGGAATCACGCTGAATCACAATCTTTTGTCGGCTCCGGGCTTTTTGAACAATGTTTCACACTGCCTCTTTATGCCTCTTTGATTATGGTTAAAATAAATCTTGGAAAAATATCTTATTTCTTGATCACCTTTTTATGTCGATTTCAAAAGCAGTTTACTAACCCTTGAATTACCATTTTGGTAAGTTTTTTTTCCTTTTTTTAACCAGCGGATGGGGGGGGGCGCGTGCCCCCCCCCCCCCCCGTAGTTACTCCACTGTGCTTGATTATGGCGCGTCTAGGGGTGCTCTGATGGGGGAGGGGGGGTAGGTGAGGGTGAGGGGGGAGGAGGGGGATTTTCAAAATTTTCTCCGTCTTCTTGAAAAATCTATGACAAATTTTCACCAAACTTGGCAGATAGCATCTTTATGGTGATAGTACTGTAAGTACAGTTAATGCATGATGTGGGTTCAAGTTTACTATGACAGATGAAGGGATGTCCGAAAAGGGGACGGGGGTAGGAACCAGGCTTAATTTTCACATGTTCGTCTTTTTCCTGAAAACTCAAGACGCATCCCTCCGGTAATAAAATTATATATCAGCTTAAAAAAAGCCTTCTATACAAAAGTGATGGAGCTAATAGAGTGCTGGTGCCTGTTATAGTAAGTTAATTCATGAATTAATGTTAAGTGCGGAGGAGGCGGATTTGTCACATATTCAGCTTCCTCTTGAAACCCTTATATAATAGATATTTGCCAAGCTTGACACGTAGCGTAGCATATTTATCTGGTGATATGACCTCAATTTGTCTAAATGAGCGCTGTCCCAACCCCTAAGGTGGGAGGAGATGGAGCCCCCCCCCCCCCTATCTTCGCCCCTTGAACTTGAAAGGGACCAAGACGAGGGGGGTGGGGTCGTTCAGGTGAAATTCAGAATTTCATTGAAAACCCTATACATATGAAAAACGGAATACATACTTTTTAAAGAAATTTCTATACAACCGAGAGTAAAAGAACACAATTTTATCACATCTTTAGAGGTAGACCTATACTTTGATGAAACTTACGTCTGCTTATGACGTGCGGCTACCCTGGTCTTATCCTAGCTTGGGGGAAGGGGAGCAAATTGGACTTGTTGCCCCTTCGAACAAAGTGTGATTCTATTATCCTAGAGATGCTACCTCCCACGTTCGGTGAAAATCCGTCAAAGATTTCTCAAGAGGATGCAGATTATGTGAAATCCCCCCTCCTCCCCCTCACTCACCCCCCATAAGGACACCCCTCGATCCGCCACAATCCAACGTGAAATAAAATTTCAGGCATTAATGTCTTCATAGCACTAACTAAGCTCTATCTTTTCCGGTTTGACAGAAGAAGATAAAGATTTCAGAGTTTAGGGACTCCGAGGCTTCAACCCCCCCCCCCCCTCGGCGGTGTGTGTGTGGGAGGGGGCTCATTTTAACAAATGAAGTGCATATCACCGTAAAGAGGTAATTTGCCAATTTTGGTGAAAATCCGTCGTAGATTTTTCAAGAAGATGCTGAAAATGTGGAAAATTCTTCTCCTTGCCCTCACCCCCCTCGATCTGGAGACCCCTTGATCCGCCATAACCAAACATAAAAATTTCATTCATTAACGCTGTGTCTTCATAGCACTAACTTAGCTCTATCTTTTTCGGTTTGACAGAAGAAGATTTAAAAAATCCAGAGTTTAGGGACGCTGAAGCTTCAACCCCCCGCAGCCCCCCCCCCCCCCCTTCGGCGGTGGGGGAAGGGGGGGGCTGCTCATTTGAACAAATTAAGATCATAATTGTTACCATAAACGTGCTATCTGTCAAGTTTGGTGAAAATCCCTCATAGATATTTCAAGAAGATGCTAAAATGTGGAATATCCCCCTCTCCCATCACCCCTCCCCCCCCCCCCCTCCGATCTGGGCACCCCTTGATCCGCCATAATCAAACATGACATTTTATCCATTAATGTCTTCATAGCAGTAACTTAGCTCTATCTTTTTCGGTTTGACAGAAGAAGATTTTTAAGAAAATCAAGATTTTCAGTGGGACGCTGAGGCTTTAACCCCCCCCCCCTTCCTTCGGCGAGGGGGGGGGCTCATTTAACAAATCAAGATTATATTACCATAGATATGAGTGTATCTCACAATTTTGGTGAAAATCCGTCCTAGATTTTTCGAGAATATGCTGAAAATGTGGAAAATCTCCATCCCCCCACCCCGATCAGGGCACCCCTGGGTCCGCCTTAATCAAACATGAAATTTTAGTCATTAATGTCTTCATAGCACTAACTTAGCTCTATCTTTTTCGGTTCGTCAGATGAAGAAAAAAAATCAAGCGTTTAGGGACTCTGAGGCTTCAACTCCTCCCCCCCCCCCCCCCCATCCTGAGACTGGTGTGTGTGTGTTGGGGGGGGGGTCTCATTTTAACAAATAACGACCATATCACCATTAAGATGTTATCTGCCAAATCTGGTGAAAATTCGTTGTAGGGTTTGCTGAAAATGTAAAAAAAACAACAACAACAAGACAGATGGTCGCTAAGACAGGTGGTAAAGATGGTAATGGTTCGTGCGCAGCTTTGATTGAGAGTTTCTCTTCCATCTATACATGATATGGGTGAGATGAATGGTTTGCACATTTCCCGGCGGCTTTTACACATTTCCCGGCAAAATTGAACATTTGCACATTTCCCGGCGTCACGTTTGCACATTTCCCGTTGATGAAGTTTAGAGATTGGCACATTTCCCGGCGTTTGCACATTTCCCGGCGAGACGTTTGCACATTTCCCGGCTCCACAGGCCATCTCCGAAGCCAGCCTGAGACAAGCTCTAGAGATGCATGAACTAGAAGCAGCCTGAAGACGACTAACTGCAGTCCGGGTTGTTCGTATTGTGAAACAGGAATCTTGGTTGTAATACTGTTTGTTACGGGGTTGAAATTGGCCTACATTGCCGCCTGAATTTTTGAACAGCTTTGTATACGGTAATGTAATATAGTAGCAGTAGTAATGATAATAATAAAAATGATACAAATATCAATTTAAAGAGCGCTTGTTTGTTTTGTTTGTTTGTTTCTTTATTTTCCATTTGAGAAGACGGTTGGATAGCCCATATTCAGCTACGCTAAGCTGATCTTCCATGGGGTCCAGTTCGATGTGAGGCGGGACCACTTCACCAGGTAAAACACCCTGCTCTTTGCGATAAATGAATGAAGCAGGATCTTTTACGTGCATGAGTTGTGACCCTCTCACACACGGGACCTTTGTTTTATGTCCAATCCGAGGGACAGAGTGTTTTGCCTCTTGCTAGAGGGGGCGGTATGATTACACGCAATATTGCTCAGTCCAGACTTGGGGTTCGAACCCGGGTCGCTTGGGTCGGAGGCAGACGCGCTACCGACTGAGCCAACTCACCGAGTTTTTTTTTCAAGAAACATCATGCTTGGAGAGTGGCTTAAAGCTGGTAAATCTTGGTGCTCTGTGGGAGGTCTCAGAGAATCTGTGAATGGTTTCCTGGGTTCATTCAATCTTAACTCAATGACAGTATGAATTTCCATTACATTGTCATCTAAAAAAAAAAACACACACACAACCTTGCCTAAAACATCCGCAAAAGCATGTCGCATATGAAATCTTGAACAAGAGTGGTGTTATTACACACTGACTGGGCATATGGAACACATCTGGAGATTAAGATGATATTGGCAAATTGTTGCGTGAGACAGTATCTTTCTTGCAGCCGCCTGGAGTTCCTCTCCGTGTTCTCCGCCGTTGAATTGCACAAGTCTAGACGATATCACAAACAATTCGCGCAAGTTGCGTTTTGGTATGTCTCCATTGCAGAAGTTCAGACGCAGTGTACTTGATGCAACGCCGGGAGTGGTGAGATGCACCGTTGCAACCTGACGCAGGTGATACATGTATCTCCCCATTTTGGATGTTGGACCCTAGGTTTGGGTAGACATCGCCGCCATGGAGATTGTCTAGTTGAATGGAGGCAGTGCATTTCGTACTGTACAAGATTCTCTTTAAAAAGTGCTTTGGTGAATGGACAGACTTGTCACATCATTCCACTGAGTCACTCAGAGAAGCACCCAAAGAGCAACAAAGGTCTGAGATGAATCGGCTGCATTGTACCTGGCTTGTAATCCAGATGCAGGAACAATACAGTAGATAGTGAATTGGAAGTACAAGGCACACTGAGTACAATAAAATCAAATTCTATCCAAAAGTCAATTCATCAAAATACCACATAAGTCTGACATTTCACTGTAGGAAACTTGTCTAAACGTCTCTGAGCACTATTACAAAGACGGTGATAACAATTTATGGAATGAAATGTCTAAACAAGCAATCAGAAGCTTTTTCTGGAGAGCAAACAAAATCGTGTGCAGCATGCATGTGTCTCATCCAAGTCATCCAATGCATAAAATTTAGGGATAATCTGATCTCACATTTTGTAGGACAGGATGACAATGTCAACTTGGTTTCCACCACGCCTTCTTCAGGGGTCTTGCCAATGACGGTATCAAAACAAAGCAAAGCGAAAATTGAATAACTTTGCTTTGTTTTTGATACAGTCATTGCCTAAGAGGCCTGAAGAAAGCGTAGACAACGATAATTTAAATCAAATAAACTTATTCTTTATCGGCCCCAAAATGCATTACCAGTCTATTTTCTTAATTTTTTTTTAATAAAATGATATATGCATGTATATATATACAACCTTGCACCACAAAACCAACAAAAAAGTTTGGGATCATAAAACGAACTGGAAATTGTGTTTTTAGCAGTTTTTCTCGAACACTTTTTGTAGAATAGTGTGATTGGTGTGTCTTATAGAGTCCCTTTTTCATTCCTTAAAACCCTGTCCATACTCTCCTGTTTCAACTCTAATAACTTTGGAAATGATAATGCTACTGCTTTGAAAGTTGGCATTTATCATTTACCTAAGGTGTAAGTAAAGCCTGCTTAATTTCAACTTAATCTGAAAATCTCTTAATTGTTGATGCTCCAGTGGTTTACAATTGGCTTACATCCTGTTTATTGTTCCATTCCTCGCACAGCTAGCACGGCTTGGGCAAGACTTCAAAGCCTCTTTTCTCAGTTCACACTTTCCAGACTGTGTGCTTTTTTTTTTGTTATATATCATTTTAAAGCTCAAAGTCTGCTCTTTCAGACTCTGCTTTTAACTAAAAATCCATGTCTGGCAACTTTTTGTTGGTTTTCTAATGCAGGGATATATAATATATATATATATATATATATATACATTATATAGAGATCGATCCTGACCGAGAGATCGATCTTCACCGAAAGGTACGCGGTGTCTCAATGTGAAGCATTTGTGTGGAAGAAATCAAGATTTTGTAATTATTTAATATATATGATATTGTACTGTAAAGTATTGCACTAATAACATCATGGCACATTATGCCATGTAGACAATAATTGTGAATGATATAATGATTAAAACAAATCGGATGGTAGCATATTTAGTAGATAATGTGTTCATTGATAGACAATTCAGAAAGCCTTTTTTACTGGAATTAATGGAAATATAAAGCATCTCCAAGTTGTCCAAGAAATCATAGCTGACAGCAGATCAAGCAAAGGGTCTGTACATGTAACCTTCTTTGATTTACCCGATGCTTTTGACAGTGTAAGCCAGGATCTTATCACCCATTCTCTGAAACGATTTGATGTTCCCAACAATGTTGAATTGTATATTGAGAACCGATACATGTAGACTTCAGGGTACGGTTACTGGATGTAAGTGGTCGTCAGAGAAGTTTGATTTTGAGAGGGGTGCTTACCTGGGGGACCCTCTTTCGCCTGTAATATTTTAGCATGCTTCAACCTTCTGATCGAATGTTTGTCTGAGTTAAAAGAACAACACGGACGTAGTTTAAAAGTACGAGAGTGATTACTATCACCTATGCAGATGCTTTTAATCTTATCACGAGCAACAAAGTACAGCACCAAAAAATAATCAGTCAGCGTCCAGTTGCAGGATAGTCTTTAATTATATTTCTTATGAAACACAATCCTGGCATTAATAAAGTGCCTTTTATTCGCTGAGAAAAAGGAAAATCTATCTTATTTGCGTAAATCTATCCCGTCTGTCCGCGCGCTACTTTGACAGCTAGAGCTTTTTTTCTTACAGTTGCTAACATAATATACTTTATCTAAGTTGGGTAGGGATGCCCCATTTGTAAGATTAATATGCCATGTTGAAGATTAGAATAGTTTCGTTTACATTTTGAATACTTTGACCAAAATTAAAACCCTTGTCAAGCAACAATCTGTTGATTTTGTGACCCAAGGTCGCATACGCAGCACTATGTTTCACTGAGAAGTGCTAGAACATCGATTTGCCTGAAAACTTAACTCAAAAAGCAGTAGACAGCTATCTCACGCCATTATATAAAAAAAAGATGAAGGGCATTATCAACAAACAAGTAAAAGTAGAAACCTTTGTATCATCTTCGTCTTGGTTGACATGAACAGAGACATGCAGAGAAAGTTTGCTTTCTTCGACACGACGTTTTCTGCGTGTTATGGATAGGGATAACAATTTCTCACTTCTCGGCTTGGAAATTCATACTGACTGTCTAGTGAGTATTTGTACACGCGCCGCAGCTGTCATGTCTGTACTTTGAGGACATCTTGTGGGAAGAAGGTCAAGGCGGGAATCAGAAAAAAAAAGTCATAGAACATGCCATCAAGTCTGTTTTCGTCTAGGTCATCTAGGATCAGAGGTTAGATTTCTCCTCACTCTCCGACAACTTATTCCATAGGCCTTCCCCTGGTGTGGTACAGAAACTTCTGAAGAGACTTGGGATTTGAAATGCATCTTAGTACTCTCTTTCAAACACGTGTTTTCTTTCTTTGACATTTGAAATGGAATATGATGTGGAAGATTATGCACTATATCCAGAGGATTAGTTTTATCACGCATTTTTGCAATGCGAGACATTTTCAAGGACCATTTTACGTATGTGGAACAAAAATTTTCACATTTCCCTACATTCGGCTTGTCAGCATAATCGAGTTATGTTCGTGTCAGTGCATATCTTGTTCTCTTTCTAGGAAATATTAGAAGAGTTCAGGTCTCCAAATGTATTGTTTTCAGTAAGCGAACACGCCGGTAGAGACGCTTTCCGAATGTCTTTGGAAGGTAAATATACAATGTTGCAAACCTCACCCAATATAATAAAAAAAAAGAATATTGCCGAAAATATTCTATTACGAGAAACCTACCCACGTGCATATAATCTTTACTTATGTTAAAAGAACAAAATTTCCAATTTTATCTTAATACAAAATGTTATGTTAACCATACAGATATTATGTTTCCTTTTTGGGATTCATTGAGGTACCAGAAGATCATGTAAGGAGAACAATCTTTCTGTAACAGATGAGACTGGGCCGCCGTTTTATCATAATGACCTTCTCGAAAGTGCCTACTTATTGTACATTGTGGAGTACATTTCAATCTTATATTGATTAGTATAATATGCTATTGCAAGAAGTTGCAGGCAAGTTGAAGATGTGGCGTTCCCATTATGAAAAAAAAATGAAAGAAGTGGCAATTCTTCTTCTATGAAAATAGTGATGCGACAAGCAGTATATTTCCTCTCTATCATTTACGACGCCTTGTTACAATTGTAATGTTTAACAGGCGACATGATATAACATATGAAATATCCAACCTCGGGTTTGTGCTCGTGAAGATGATACGCATCAATGATTTCAACTTTTGAATTTATGATCCTTCGTGATTACTCCGGAAAAAAGAAAGCCTTTAATTGATACATTTTGAAACCACCTACTTGAATCTGCAAAAAACCCGTAGGAATAACGGAATCTCGAAGGGAATGGTTAAAGAGTAAATTTAACACTCAACTATATGACTCGTATGTTTGAATATTCATTCTGTTACTTTTTATGTGGCACGTTCGCACGCCCGACTCAGTCGCCGGCGTGCCAAGTTCCCATATTTTGCTCAAACATGCATACCCGCCCAAACTAATTGATAAATCGCGAAATACCACAGTACAATGAAGCTTCCCTCGCGAATTTCATTCCTCTCATATGCAGCTTGCATTGCGTAGTGATCGAAAATCAAGTGGTGTTCCCTAGACGGGTTTTTCGAGTAAATTCGTATCTACTATAGCGGATGTATGCGCGAAGTCATGCCTCACAGTCCTGGACAATAATGATTCTCCTGGCCATTTGTAAGGATAAATGATCAAAGATTTGTCATAACATTGTATACATTGGAATGTCCTCTACAATATTGCTTACTGCATGTCTAGCAGAAGATATTCCATTAAAAAAAAGTTACATGGCTTTGACAAACAGTTTTTTTTTTTCAAAAGCGTGCCTCCGTTGCAGTCTCAGAATAATGTGGCACACAGGGGGTTTATACCATGGCTTATAATGTAGTGCCTATCAAAAAAAAGATAATTCTACTTTGGAGGGCTATTATTTTATAATTGTCAGCAAAGAAATGCATAATGTTGCTTGTGAGAAAAGGGGACCTCTTCCTCTTTCCATTGATACTTAATTATGCTGACAAACGTGTCATTCATGACTGAGCACATCGACTTTAAAGAAAATGACAAATTGCACTTTTTCCAAGTTTGCGTGTTATTGTGAAGGAAAAATTTATGTCTCACTGCATTAATCATATCTCTCAATGAAAGTGGTCAAATCATCAACCCTGCACGACTGCAGGTTCGTGCTTAGGATTTCTTGTAACCTTTTATGGTTCATAACCTTCAACATGGCCACGTTGTCGATAACTTGGTCCTTCCCTAAATGGTTTAACCATTATCCATTTTTCTCTTTTCATTTGAATACGTGGTTTGTCGCTGCGAGCTTGTGTTGAATATGAACAGAGAAAAATGGACTGTGTGGGTTGGCCTCTGTCGGAGGGGCAAGTTATCGGACAAGTGGCCATGTTAAAGGTTATGAACAACAAAATGTTAGGAGAAACCCAAAACACAAACCCTACATACAACCCTGCATTCGTGCAGGCTGACCAATTATTTTGGCCACTTTCACTGACAGATCTGATCCATGTATTTGGACATGCACTATTCCTTCACAATAACACGCAAACTTGGAAAAAAGTGCAATTTGGCATTGTTGTCTTTAAAGTTCTTTAGCTCAGTCATGCATGACATTTGTCAACATAATTAGGTACCAATAGAAAGAGGAAGAGTTCTTCTTTCATCATAACCAACATCGTGCTCTTCATAGATGACAATTATGAAATAGTAGCCCTCCAAAGTTTGATTACCTTTTTTATACGCCCTGTATATCAGAGTTGATTTGTATAAGTTGCACAGTAGTATCTCAGACGTGCTATATGTGTGTCCATAACCACATATAAGTTCCAAATTTAACTTGGATAAAGTATTTTCAATAACGTCTCTACGCGTCCACATCTTTTTTTGCTTTTGTCCTTTGATTTCATGTGAAACTCCATCCACCCCCCCTCTCTCTCTCTCTCTTCCTCTTTCTTTTTTCCTTACCGACCGTTATTGTTACAATCAAAGTCACACTGAGAATGATGGCACTGAAAAACTGAATTAATGTTCACTTACACTTCATTAATGCTCATGTTCATTAATGTTTTTATCAGAAATATTTCAGCTACAAATCACTATCAGTACAATTGATGATACGATCACTTAGTACTGTCGAATGTAGTAATCACAAGTTCTATGTCCGAAAGATGATGCTTGATACACAAATGAATGATTGTTACGGCACAAATTGTCGCCCCTGCATAATTTGTCGCCTGGCGACAAATTGTGCTGCTTGTGCAGTTCCCAATTTTTGACCTCGATGGCGACAATTTGTGCTGGCAAAATGAAACGTAGCTGCAAAAATTGTCGTCGGCCATGCACTATGAATTGTGTGGTTGGGGGTGGTTGCTCCGGTGTTATACTTGGGTGGAGTGGGTATGACTGGTAAGTTTTGCGTATGTGTGGGGGGGGGGGGGGCTGCATGGTATGTGTTGTGTATGATTTGTAGGTGCGGACCCTAAGCGAGCATTCTAATTAAATATTAATCAAACTGAGAAAGTCTTACCACAGAAATCTTCAGCAGCAGGCAGGAGCAAAAGTCTACTGTGGTAATGAGAATGCCTTCAACGTGTATGAGCACGTGTTTAGAGTTCACAGTGGCGTTGATTTCAAAATAGTATGGGTGTGTCAATTTCAGCGGTGAGGCGGGCTAGGAGAGAGAGACCGAGAGAAAAGGCATACGAGGGAAGTACCCTCCCTAAATGTTATCTGTCTTTGTTCATTTTTTTTCACTGCATTCATTTTCTTCCATCAGTCTTAATTTCAACTTCCATATCACTATTCTTTGTCCCAGAATAAGTTTGCCATGCTTTATGCATGAGCGAATAATTTCGACACGCCGTAAATAATTTCTCAATCGTCAGTTGATTTTAGCACAAACGAACTGCCATATGCACACCCCAAATACATACGTATTTATAAACAAGCACCAACAAACACTCAAATCATCATAATGCATATAAACCAGCTCAACACACATTCTTCCATAATATGCAATAACACACACACACACACACACACACACACACACACAAACGGACACTCAATTATCATGTGCGCGCGCACATACACACTTCCTTGAAACCTCACCGTGACTTTTTACATGGCTTGTTTGCATGGATATAGCCATGTAAGTTATGTGTTGGTATTTCAATGACTATGTCAAGAATGATATTACCCCCAAAAAAAATGTGCTTCGAGGGCGGGCGACAATTTGTGCCGTCAGCCCTCAGCACAAATTGTCGCCAGACGACAATTTGTGCTGGGGCGGCAATTTGTGCCGTCTGCTCCATGCACAATTTGTCGCCTGTTGCAGGGGGCTACAATTTGTGCCGGGGTGACAATTTGTGTCGCAACAAATGATCCTTGGTCACTGCAGAATGATTCTCGATGCACAAATGAATACTCTATTGAGATGTACAATCAATAGGCACAGATTACGTTAATGCTAAGTCTAAATCAATGGTGATACGTGACGACCGCGTCCAGTTTGTTTCATTTCCATCTGAGAAGATGGCTGGATAGCCCATATTAAGCTTGCAATAGCTGGTCTTCCACGGGGTCCAGTTGGATGTGACATGGGACCGCTTCACCAGGTTAAACACCATGCTCTTTGCGATGAATGAGTAACGTAGGAGGATGTTTTACGTGCATGAGTTGTGACTCTCTCACACACGGGACCTCCATTTTATGTCCTATCGGTGTGGTTTTTTTTTTCTTACTAGGGGGGACGGTATAATAACACACAGCATTGCTCAGTGGGACTCGGGAATCGAACCCGGGTCCTTTGGATCGTAAGGCAGACGCGCTACCGACTGAGCTAACTCACCGCCCCAGTTCTGTGTGACTGATAATCCAACAAGTAATTATCCAGCAAGTCGCAGCTTCATCAAGCAACGTCCACGTATATGAAATGGAGTAGACCACAATATAATGTAGGCGGATTTTATTTACCATTCATTCTACATCTTGAAAAAGGGTGGCCAAAGTCAGCATTAGCTGTTTTTCATCGGGGCTCTTCAAAACACAGCACATAAAACATTTTCTTCTCCCTGTCACATCACCTCCCCCACCCCCTCCGTCTGGCTCCCTCGCCCTCTTTTCCTTCTCTCTCTTCTATCTTTTTATCTCTATATTTTCCCGTCCGATCATCCACGCACTTTTTCTTTTATTTCTCCCATTGTCCTCTTCTTTCTCTTTTTTATGTGTCTCCTTCTCTTCCTCACTTTATCACGATTTTCATTTCCTTGCGCAGTTAATTGTTGCAATTGTAGGCACTTGTATTGACTATGCGCCTCCAAAATGTAATCAACTGTACTATAGCGTTCTGCAATTCAATGAATCGGTCGCCTCGAAGACAGAGGGCGTTGTCCCATCTAAGTAGATCGATGGTACACAAAGCTTACAAACGAACCCTTCTAGGGGTATGACTATAGGAAAAGATTTTGTTGGTGGTGCTACCCTTGCAAGTTAGAAAATGCCAAACTGCATTTATGTTTCCAGAGAATTTAATGAAGTGGTTACAATTACCCTCACACCGCTTTCTCCCCAAAGACATCGTATTTGTATTTAATCTTCTCTGATCTTCACCTAATTTTGCTGTTGCAACTACATCGCGGCACTGATCTATTCAAGGCCTTTGATGAAGGAAAGTGACATTAAAGTTTTGTAAAAGGAGACTCGAGAAAAGAAACAGAAATATTTCAACTAGACAATGGTACAGTCAAGACACTGAGACATGAGACATGCTCCCAACTGGGTATCAACTTCCGTGTATGTAATCGTGATCTCTGATGTTCATCAATCATTCCACTACAAAATTGCCTACAATGTTACATGATAATGATTTTCTATGAACTACTTGGAAGAAAAAAAAAAAAGGTATTCTAAGCTCCAATTTTGTTATCCGCAATCAGGCAAAAGTAAATCTCCAAACAACGGGTGCTTTGGTATAGTTACTATTTTTGCGTATGCAAGCACTGTTACATGTTATGCTGCTTTTGCCTTCTACGATAATTATACAAACCAATTTTGATTAATGTTATATTGATAGTAGTTATAACGGCAGGGATAAAAGAGGAATAAACACTAAACAAAAAATACGTTCCCCCTAAAACAAATTGCTGTAATTTCTAAATCAGGAATCGTTGAGGAAATCTGAATACAGGGGCATGTAGCTGCATTTCTTAGCTACCTTTCATGAGATATTCAGTAGATATCAGTCGGTCACGCTTCAGTGAGCATACTGTAAAGGCAAAATTTGTCACTTTTTGAAGTTCACTAGCTCAATTTCGTAACTTTGATTTAATGATATCGGAACAAATTTCAAATTCCTGGCATAAGAAGGCAGGCAACTTACAACTTATGTGCTTTCTATCATACCATATGACTTGTAGGCAAAATTTTACGGTTGAGTGACCACGGGAAATTGATTGCCCATACCGCATTTTGACATGTTTCCCGTGGTGAATTTTTTATCTTAAGAGATCGAATTCATGTTTTGGAAAGCTAATTACCATCTTTGCACACAATATGTGTCAATTCACGGTTGAATGAGCACATTATACAACAAACAATTACCACATTGCATTTCTGCAGTATGTATTTTCTTTAATTCCATGCACTGAAAATCAACTAAATGACATTTCTCTCACTGTGTTTATAACAGATGTTAGTGTATCGGTATTCACATGGCATTTCTTTCAAGACTTTACGCTTCAATGAGCACATGGGTATGGAAAACCTCTTTTATGTAAATGGTTTAAAATTCAGTAGCTACCTTTGGTTACGTATTGAAGCATTCTTCTATTCTAATCATATTTGGATAACAAGGAAAAGTAGAAATTACGCGGTGCGTAACATATGTCCCCGCCGGAAGTAGCATTTTGTAACAAAATGTGCAATATAGGTACAAAATCAAGGTCAAAGGTCAAAGAAGTCAAAGGTCAAAATTCTGTGTAGAAGTTTTGAAGCCCTCACCTAGTGCCATCACATAAAGCAAATGGAATCGAAATTGGGTTAGAAATGGCGAAGGAGTAGCATTTTGTAGCCAATGTACAATATAGGTCAAAAATCAAGGTCAAAGGTCAAAGAAGACAAAGGTCAAAATTCTGTGTAGAAGTTTTGAAGCCCTCACCTAGTGCTATCACATAAAGCAAACGGAATCGAAATCGGGTTAGAAATGGCGAAGGAGTAGCATTCTGTAGCAAAATGCACAATATAGGTCAAAAATCAAGGTCAAAGGTCAAAGAAGTCAAAGGTCAAAATTCTGTGTAGAAGTTTTGAAGCCCTCACCTAGTGCCATCACATAAAGCAAACGGAATCGAAATCGGGTTAGAAATGGCGAAGGAGTAGCATTTTGTAGCAAAATGTACAATATAGGTCAAAAAATCAAGGTCAAAGGTCAAAGAAGTCAAAGGTCAAAATTCTGTGTAGAAGTTTTGAAGCCGTCACCTAGTGCCATCACATAAAGCAAACGGAATCGAAATCGGGTTAGAAATGGCGAAGGAGTAGCATTTTGTAGCAAAATGTACAATACAGGTCAAAAATCAAGGTCAAAGGTCAAAGAAGTCAAAGGTCAAAATTCTGTGTAGAAGTTTTGAAGCCCTCACCTAGTGCCATCACATAAAGCAAACGGAATCGAAATCGGGTTAGAAATGGCGAAGGAGTAGCATTTTGTAGCAAAATGTACAATACAGGTCAAAAATCAAGGTCAAAGGTCAAAGAAGTCAAAGGTCAAAATTCTGTGTAGAAGTTTTGAAGCCCTCACCTAGTGCCATCACATAAAGCAAACGGAATCGAAATCGGGTTAGAAATGGCGAAGGAGTAGCATTTTGTAGCAAAATGTACAATATAGGTCAAAGGTCAAGGTCAAAGGTCACGACTGAAATTCTGTGTAGAAGTTTCAAAGCTCCCATGTAGTGCTATCATATAAAGCAAACAGAATCAAAATTGGCTCATAAATGACAGAGAAGTAGCAAATTGAAGATTTTGATCACACACGGACGCACACACGGACACACGGACGGACGGACGGACACACGGACGGACGGACGCACGGACACACACACGTACGGAGCCCGTTTCATAGTCCCCTGCTCGAACTCGTTCGGCGGGGACAAAAATCCCACTATGTCACACTTCAGTGAGCACAGAGATGAGCAATTATGCAAATTAAATCCTTGGGACCTTGCTAATGGATAATTTGGCGTTAAGATCTTGATTCTTGCTGACGTCCAGATGTCATGCATTAAATCGTTGTAAAAATGAGCATAATTAAACAATGAAAATGTGCCGAATTTCACTTCTGTTAAATGTTGATGTCATCCGTTGTTGAAAATAATCATGGTCTGACAGTAAGGAGGCAGATGTTCGATAATGTCCACACTTTAATACATGAATGACAAAAGAATATATGCCCGGATCTTGGATGATGCGATTACTTAACACATTCAACGCACATTACATGAACATAACTAGGTTCTTCTGTATAAGCAGTATGTCTGAATTTTTGCAGACTTTGTATGTTCTAATTGAGTTGAGTTTGAGTTTGAGTATGAGTTTATTTATAGCAACAACATATGTACAAGAAAGTTTGAATACATAATGGTAATTGAACACAACACTTTTGTGCTAACATCAACATTAATACATAGCACACATAACTGTCTAAACAATCTGAAAACATATCGAATATATAATGGATAAATGATCCTGTAATCTAAAACTATTTATCAAAAAAAGAGCTTCATTGAACATACAATTGATGGTAGTAATGTACACAATGAGGTTGCTAAAAGAACCAAGAGATAGCACAGGCGCTAGTAGGTGTCTTTAACACGTGTTACATAATGAACAAATAGATACGTATAAAAATACTATTATAACGTTATTAATCGTTATTTCACGTTGTTAATTCTGACAATATAATGTAGATTTCGTAATAACTGCATTCACACATTACATATTAAACTTCTTCATAAACAAGAGGAATTTTGGAAACCTTAAAGGCATAATTTACATACATACATACATACTTACATACAATTGATGGTAATAATGTACACAAATTCCGTCTGTTGGAATAAATGCACCACGGGAAACATATCCAAACTGCCATTTTGGCAATTTTTACCTTCTGGTCACTCAACCGTGAAATTTCGCCCACAAGTCATATGTGACCGTGCATCATAAAGCGAACAAAAAGTCGCATTTCTTAAAAACCTTGTACACACTGTTCACTTTCAACTCTAATAACCTTTGAAAAGATAATGCTACTGCTTTGAAAGTTGGCATTAATTATGGACAGAATGTGTTAATAAGGCATACTTACTTCCTGTTTTTTGTCCCATTCATCGCAAAGCCAGCACGGCTTGGTAAAGATTAAGCGCTTGAATAGACACTGTACTTCAGAGCCTCTTTTCTCAGTTCACACTTTTCCTGAGTTTGTGCTTTCTTTCCAATATTTAGATAGGTTAGGGAAATCCATTTAATTTGAGTTATGTATCATTTTAAAGCTTAAAGTCTGCTCTTTCAGAATATGGTCTTAACTAAAAATTCATGTCTGGCGACTTTTTGTTTGTTTTGTGGTGCAGGGTCACATATGGTACGACAGGAAGCACATACATTGTACGTTACATGCCTTCTTATATGCTGGAAAATTGAGATTCATTCCGATTTCATTGAATCAAAGTTACGAAATAGGGCTTGTGAACTTCTAAAAGTGACCATTTTACCTTTAGGGCGTGCTCACTGAAGCGTGACCGGACGATATCCACTGAATTCCACGTGAAAAGTAGCTTGGAAGTACAGCTCCTTGACCCTGTGTTCACATATAATCAAAGATTCCTGATTCAGAAATTACAGCAATTTGTTTTAGGGGGAACTTATTTTTTGTTTAGTGTTTTATAATGGTTTTACATATCGAACTTTCATTACTTTTCCAACAATCAAAACCTTTGCAACCTTACCTGCGTAATGTTGTCTTCCCGACGCCTTGTGGATGAAAATCATCGTTATTGCACAATAGCTAAAGACCCTGTCACACCACACTTTTCCGGGCAAGCTACGAGGGCTTGTTTCATAAAGGACTTTCCAGCACGCAGGACACCGGGCAAGCCTTGCGTGTGATTTGTGGAGAACAATTTAGCTACCCGGAGATCCCCGCAGATGGCCCGCACATGACAGTACCTAGCACGTATCTCGCCCGTAGTCGCCTGGAGGTGCGCACGCAAATCCTTTTTTATCCGCAGGCATGTTTAGGCCCTGTCACACCTTTCCGGGCAAGTAACGCGGGCTTGTTGCGTGTGGGAATTTTTTAGCATACCGGACAATTTCTGAGGGCGGACAAGAATTTGGGCGAGTTTTGCATGAGTCGTACTTGCCGGACGCCTGCTACTTAAGTTCTACTTGCGGGTATTCTGTGTGACTTGCGTGTCAGGAGCGTGGGGGCTGATAACTCAGTGGAGGGATTCCGCTGAAGGAATATCTATTTGGCAGAGGTCCCAGAGAATGTCATTATCAGGCAGTAACTGATCCTAAATATGCACGCGGGTTAACTGCCTGTGACTTTCGGTAGCTACGTGCTAGGTACCGTCATTGTGCAAGCCATCTGCGGGGACCTCCGGGTAGCAAAAATTGTTCCCCGCAAGTCACAAGCAAGGCTTGCCCGGAAAGGTATGACGGGCCCTTGAGCACGCTTAAACTTGTTCCGGGTGAGTCGCGGGTATTGCCCCAGATGTCCACGCATAACAGCAGTAGAATGGCCGTAGCGGTAGCACCTCTCAAGGAACTCCTTAGCAACTAGCCCGTAACTAGCACGTGAGTAGAACGTAACTCACACGTCCAGCAGGTAAGACTCACGCGAAACTCGCCCAAATCCTTGTCCGCCCGCAGAATATTACCCTACATGCTGGAAAATCCATACACGCAACAAACCCGCGTAGCTTGCCCAGCAAGGTGGTAACAGTGCCTTAAGAAGGACTTGGGTGAGTTTCGCATGGGTCTTACCTACTGGAAGCGTACTATTTACATTCTCCTTGCGTGTATTCCGTGTGACCTGCGTGTCAGGTGCATGGGTTCCGCAATTCACAAGCAGTTAACCTGTTTGAAGTACGTAGGTTGCCCGTGGATCTGTGCCTATGCACCGGAAAAGCGTATTATCTGCGGGCATTCTACGAACATAATACGGGTGTTTTACTGGCAAGGGATGGTGTCGAAACTGGTCAGTTCTGCGGGCTTGGAGCGAACTATACGAGCAAATTGCGTGCATGCTTAGGGTCAGTTACTGCCTTTCTGCTAATTAATTGGGGGTCGGCTGAGGCCAAGATAATGACATTCTGTTAGGACCTCTGCCATATGAATAGTCCTTCAGAAAATCCCTACACGCAACCAGCCCACGTTACTTGCCCGGAAAGTGTAACAGGGCCTACACATCGCTGCGGGTAAATAGGAATTGCGTGCGCACCTTCGGGCAACTAAGGCCGAGATACGTGCTAGGAACGGTCATGTGCGGGCCATCTGTGGGAACCTCCGGGTAGCAAAAATTGTTCCCACGCAAGTCACACGCAAGGATTGCCCGGAAAGGTTGACAGGGCCTTTTAATGTAACGGCTCGAACTCTTTGACATGTTATTGACAAATCAACGCGCAATCCCCATCACTGTTAACTGCCAAAAGACCATTTGGCAAATCTTTGAAGAGAGCGCGCTGCCAACCCTAATTCACACTTTGGCCGACGTACACCATTCTAGGTTTCTCTGTTTATTGCTGTATTTGAATAAAACACGTTCTAGCCTCTTTGCGAAACAACATCGAAATTTGTCCTGCTAGAGTTTAAAATGGTAAGGTTATCCTGTAAACGGTAAGCTAGTACACTTTCGGCTTTTCCAGAAGCATAATTGAGAATTAAAAATGTTTTACACTTCATGATTACTTGAAAATTGAAAAAAAAAATAATACAGGTGTAGGTATCTTCAGGTACACGTATATCTAAGATACACCAATGCGTAATTGTGGTCCTTCGTGTTGGTTTAGTCAGGATTCCTTTTTCTTTTCCATTGTTCCCACCTCCGCCAATATGCGCACAAAATGAGTACTATGCATGATTCAGTAGATGAGTGTATGCACACATGGCCAAATGGGAGTTGAATTGTGGAATTTATGCCTGATTTGTATCTGAAAAGAAAAAAAAAACCGGTATACGTGTCACTGAACCTAGCATGCAATAGCAGTGTGATAAATGAAGTAGTCTTGACACGTTTTATCCTATCATGGCAATTAGCAGTGAATATTAAAAGTCCGCCCGGAGAAAAATACAAATTAACTAGGCAAGCTCTCGCAAATACAGCAATTGAAGTTCTCACTGGGCATTTAGCTGAATAATTTACGTTTCTAATTCAGTCAGGGATCGCAACCCATTACATTAATGGAGAGTCGGTCGGGCTCTCCATGCGTAACCCTCTGTCAATTATCCGATTAACTGCATAAGGAAAACGCTGCCTTCAGGGGGAAAGACTGTCATTTGCTTAACTCAGCTCTGTTTAAACTGCTAAATGTTCTGAGGAAGAGTTAATCCAGCAAGACGTGCGATAAGGTTGCTCTTAAGAAGGATCTTTGAGAAATGATGATGGAAATCTTTGATGTGCGGAGGTGTGTAAATGGCACACAATCCTAAGCTGTTAGTAGGCTGTTTTCCAGAACGGAGGAGTCTTGACGTTGTTATGCCCAGACAAGCGATTCCATGTTCGGCCATAGATATATGTTATACTAACATAGCGAAACGTAATATTATCCCCTTTTCTCTAATCTAATAGGTGATATGTCATTTTCAGCGAGCAGACATATCCCTTTAGCATCAGCAGAAACTGTCTTCGTTAATGTGAACGGTACATGCACTTATGGCTTCTTTTAAATCTTTAGCGCCACGGTGTAAACATTGTGTGTGCCACATTATTCTGAGACCGCAACCTAGTCATGCTTTGGGTAACATTCCGTGTTTCAAATCTATGTAAGTTTTTTTATAGATTTTTGTTACGCTGGACATGCAATGAGCAAAACTGTAGAGAAATGCGAAGCTTTGCTTTGATGTAGATTTTTATCACAAGGCTATGATTATTTCTCATTCAAATGATCAGTAGCTACATCATTGTCCAGACGTGACTTTTGCACATAGAACAGTGTCAGAATCTTCGAATTTACTCGCAAATCCAATAGGTAACACCGCTTGATATTTAATCACAACGCTCTGCAAGCTACATGTGACAGGAATGGAATAGCGCGTGACACTTTAATTGTACTGTATCATTTGGCGATTTATCGATCGATTTGGATGGGTTTGTGCGTTTGAGCAAAATACTAAGTACGCAAACTTGGCACGCCGTCGACTGAGTCAGGCGTGCGAACGCGACACATAAAGATTTAAATGATTGGTAAAATGTGTTGATACAAGTCATATATTATATTTATTTTCATACTAAATATATTACTTTATTATATTTCATATTATATTATATTATATATAATTATATATATTACTTTATCATATTATATTATATTACATTATATTATGTTATATTATATTACATATACTATATATATATATACTACATATATATATTATGTTATATTATATATACTTTATTATATTTATTTTCATATTAAAAGTTCATGGGAACCATAAAAAAAATGAATACAAGTAAAACTGATATTAATACGAATGGATCAAATCGTCATTGACACAGTGACCTACAGAGGAGCAAGTTTAAATGATTGCAGATAATCATCATTATCGTAACGTTACTACAGAGCGTCTCAAAAAAAAAAAAACGTTACACTTTTGAAAAACATTTCATGATTACACCTAAAAATGTTTCGGAGATTTTTTTCATATTTATGGATGCCCAATAGTCTCATCTATCAAGTGCAATCAACAAAACAAATTTTGGTTCACGCTTGCCTGAACACTGACGCTCTTTGTCCAGAGTGTGAAAAATGACTTGCGCCAAATTGAAAGAAGATGGAAAATTCAGCCAGCAGTCCAAATAAGTGTTCTCATTCAAACAAATTGCTCTTTTGTTCACAGTTTTGATTATGTTGTGATAGTTTAGGAATTTTCTGGCGATTTTCTGTCACGTTTTAAATGATTCCATTGTGTTATGGAAGGTTAATTAACAACATCAAGATCTTTTAAGCACAGTTATCACAAATCATGCACAGACATATCGAACCCACATGCCAGTCACTCAGTCAAGAAGAAAAGTACAAAATTAATTCATCCTCAGATCATTCAATCAATACAATCAATCCAATCAATCAAGCTGACAAAAAAATCTCAGACTATCAGAACATAATCAAAGCTTTAAGCAAAAGAGCGATTTGTTTGAATGGGAGCACTTATTTGGACTGCTGGCTGAATTTTCCATATTCTTTCAATTTGGCGCAAGTCATTTTTCACACTCTGGACAAAGAGCGTCAGTGTTCAGCCAAGCGTGAACAAAAATTTGTTTTGTTGATTATACTTGATAGATGAGACTATTGGGCATCCATAAATATGAAAAAAAATATTCCAAATATTTCGAAATGTAATTTAGGCAATTTTTTCAAAAGTGTCACTTTTTTTTGATACGCCCTGCATAGGTTTTCCCAGTCAATTTCATACTTTTGTCATTCAAGTTCCTATTCCGAGCATTCGATTTCACGCATTCCACGCTCGCAGCACTGAATCAGCAATCAAATTCAAAATCCGGTCATCCGAATTCACTATCCGAGCATTCAAATTCACTGTCGGAGCATTCAAAGTCACTATCGAAACATTCAAATTCACTATCGGAGCATTCAAATTTAAGAGAGGAGCACGCATTTCATCAATAAGCATTCAAATTCATGTCAAGCTGGCGACGGAATCTCGTCGGTCATTCAAATTCGTGAATAGGCAACCATGTTCCAAATAACTGCATTCAATTTAAAAGAAGTCCTGAATTAAGTTAATTTGGGGCCGTGTATGCATGTGTTTTTCATTTGGCTTTGAATATATTGGGATTTATGATGATTATTTATTTTGCAGTAGAGGTCCACCTGTTCATTGAAAATTTTCAACTCGCGCCTAGCGAAAAGAAATATACAGGCACAAGTCCCTCCGATTGGACATAAAATGGATGTCCCATGTGTGAGAGAGTCACAACTCATGCACGTAAAAGATCCCACTTCACTTATTCATCGCAAAGAGCAGGGTGTTTAAGACTTACATCCAACTGGACTCCACATGGAAGACCAGCTATTGCAGCTGAGTATGGGTTATCCAGCCATCTTCTTTGATGGAAAACGAAACAAACAAACACGCATTAGGCACTGTATAGGCCTACAAACGAGCATTATACGGAGAGTTGGTTGACACCTTCGAGGAAAAAAAAGACAATTTCGACTTTATTGAAACTGATACATGAACATTCGTCTTGTTTGTTGTGTATTGCTGCCTTATTGGTTTACTTTTGCGGGACTATGTGAGATCATTGTGTGTCAGTTTGTCTTTAAATTGATGAATTGTCATTATGTGGTTGGTGTTGGGACATTGTCAGCATGCAGTATCATCAAGAAATATGATTAAATTGTCTTGTTGCTTGGATGCACTGCTGATTAGACATTACAATTTGAAATCTATTGAGATGAAAAACAAAGAATACATGAACAGAGAACAATGCAGAACCTGTAAACAATCATAATTACACTATATGCAAGCCTTCATTGGTTGTGTTGGCCCTTTTTCCTTTCTTAAAAAGTCTATTCCATTTTCCTCGTTAAATTGATTGCACGAAGTAGGAACTTGATCGCCTAAAAATGAAATTGAACGCTCCAAACAAGCTCATTGGGACTATCACATGACTATCGCATGAATTTGAATGCACGAGTAGGAAAGTCGGTGCTCGCATGCCCAATCGTGAATTGATTTCATGAAAACGAAATAGAACGCCCATAAATGAAATTGATCGCTCGGATTCTGAATTTGAATGCCCGAATATTTTCGCGTGCGTGGGCTGTGTGAAATTGAATGTACATTAATGAATTTGAATGACAAAAGTATGAAATTGACCGGGAAAACCTATATTACCATTACTTTTTTTTCTGCCATACAACAAGCATACGAAAAATGAAAGACACTAACAAACATAATATGAACGAAATACATCAAGAAAATAGTTAAAAGAGATGAGATATACTTACTCTGACGTTACAAAGCTGCTGATTTCATTGTTTGAATAAGATATTGTCATGACATTAAGCACATTTTGCGGTATTTTGTTATGTAAAAAAAAAACTATGATAGTTCTTTTCGCCCCATTTCTACACAACAAGAAATAGATTGCTATGTCATTTTCTAGAGACTAGAGGCCAGATATACATCGGATTCTGCATGAGAAAGATCATGATAACGCGGGAAAACTGTATCATTCATAATATCAGTCTTTAAAACAGGGCATAATGGTGGCCTGTTCCAGTAATGTTGGCAGTTTGACAATGAAGTGAAAATCAGAAATTAATCATTCTAGAGGTATGAAGAATAATATGCCCAAGGATAATACTACAGATAGGACATCTGTTCTTTTTTAAAAAAAAGCAAAAGCGAGTTAATGAACACCTTAAAATTCTTGTTTTCTTGTATGCCACCGCCACGAAATGTCGCCGGAGGTATTATGTTTGCGGGTTGTCCGTCCGTCCGTCCGTTCCGTAATGTTTTTTTTTTTTTTTAATCACTTTACCGGATAGGCCCACCGTACAATAAACGGGCGATATTTTCCTCATCCGTTGTTCAAGTCCTCAATCCAGTGGAGAAAAGTGTAAAGTTTCCGTTTTAGAGGAGGGTACATGCACGGTCTAGGGGCCGAACAAAACGAACCAACAACGCACCTGAGGCGATTTTGTACAGGACAATGGAACGTGCGCAAAAGCATGAGAAACGAATATGAACCGCACGAGGAACAAATGGTTGACGCATGAGACTTACAAGAGGCCAAGTGGATGAAAACGCGCGGAAAACGACAAAATATATTACAGATACAGGAGAAAACGTACGACTATCGGGCAAGGGTTAGATTGCGCTCTCCGTTTTTGGCGAGAAAAAAAAACTTTGTGCATGCAGTGACATGCACAAAATGTTCTGGCCGCTCTGACGGAAATCACCGGAAGATAAACGTCCATCCAAAGGATAAAAAGGACATGAAACGCATTATAACGGATATCAACGGATGCCAAAAATCAACATTCGTTTCTCATACGTTTGCCTTATCCTGCAAAGTGTGACAAGTGGTGACGAGGAACCGTTTGAGGTATCCAAACGAAAACTTGACATATGTATGTGTGAGTGGATGAAGTTGTGCCTTTCAACATTTGGATGCTTGTGGGATACTTTTGGATGCACATGCTTTAGGTCAAAAGTCAAATCAAGGTCATATACAACTTCACTCTTTTCTCATAATTATTTATGCAGTGCCTGGGAGTATTTTCATGAAACTTAATGTATTCATGTACAGGTTTTCCCGGTCAATTCCATAATTTTGTAAATCAAGTTAATATTCCAAGTATTTAATTTCACGCATTCAACGTTCGCAGCACTGAATCAGCAATCAAATTCAAAATCCGGTCATTCAAATTCACTTCAAGCCGTCGACGGAAACTCGTCCTTCATTCAAATTCGTGAATAGGCAACCATGTTCCAAATAATTCTGTGCATTCATTTTAAAAGACGTCTTGAATTCATTGGAGGCGTGTTATGTGTGTCTTCTTCACTTAGCTTTGAATCGATTGGGCTTTATGATAAGGATTATCTATTTTGCCGTATAGGTCCACCTGTTTTATTCTAACATTTGAACTTCACGAGAATGACGGGGGGAAATAGCAGAAAATAACAGGCACATTAGGCACTGTATACAAGTATATACAGCGTAATAGAGAAGGTCGATTGACACCTTCAACGTAAACAATGTATACGTCTTGTTTGTTGTTTATTGCTATCTTTTTGGTTTACTTTTGAGAGACTATGTGAGATCATTGTGTGTCAGTTTGTCTTTAATTGATGCATTGTGTGGTTAGTGTTGGGGCGTTGGACTTGTCTAGTGCATGCGTTGTCATCAAGGAGTATGCAAAGCATGGGCGTAAATCCCCGAGGGGGATGGGGATGCACCCCCCCCCCCCCTTGGAAGAGGAGGGATGGCCTGTACAATCACCGCCCCCCCCCCCCTGAAATTTGAAGAAAAAATGGAAAAAGAAAAAGAAGAAATATGACTGTAATAATTACGGTATACTGGTTCGATCGCACGCCCGCCTATTGAGAGCTAAAAAAAGTATTCTATCTTCTAGGATTTGCATACATAATTTTTTCAAGCGCTCGTTCGCTTCGCTCGCTCGCAAAATATCGACTTAAAGCATGATTTAGATGTTGAAAACGTAAAATGCCATGCCAGTATACCTGCTATGACGCGCGCCACTCGGGCCCATCTACAAATTATCTATAAAAAAGGCCAGAATTATCCCCCCCCCTCCCTCCCCAGTCAGGAATATCTACGGGCACCCAGGGATGATTAGGGGCGTCAATCCTTCGGGAACAAAGGGGCAGCTGCCCCCTCCCCATTAAAATGTTGAGGCCAAACAAATTTCGCCCCCTCCCCCACAATTCCCGACTTTTTTTTTAATGGAAAATTGCCCACATATTCAATCAGAAGTGTATGCACCATATCGTTGAATTGCAATCATAAAAAGGCGAAACCTCCTTTGCTCGGCCCTTTTCCATAAACTTTGCACACTTTTGAGATTTACACATTTCCCGATCTTTGTCATCGAAAAGTGTACACCAGACCTTTCACTTACAAAATGACTCATATGCCTCATATTGGAGTGTGAAATCCCCTTCCTAACACTTCCGCCACTCGGTTCCCCTATAAATTTAGTACCCATTTGATGAACAATTTCCCAAATATTCCATCAAGTAAAGCTCAACAGCTTCCTCGTGTTGGAGGGGTTGAGGGATACAAAGACTATGAATTATTTACTCTTTGAGGATTGACAATTTTTTCAGTGTAACACCACGGGTACACCAGGCCGTTGAATGGAAATAATAAGAATGCAAAAACTCCCTCGTGTGGGAGGGAGTATTCTCCTCCAGCACATTACCTTGAATACTAGTCTTTATTCTACTTACACTTTTAATAGAAACAAAAAAATCTAATATTTCACGGACAGTGTGCACCACATCCGAGATTTTCAGGTCTGAAAATATAAAATCTCCCTGCTGTGGTAGGGGGGTTTCACCTTTGAATGCACAAGTAGGAAATGCAGTGCTCGCATTTAGAATTGAACGCCAATGCATGAATTTGATTTTAAATTTGATTTTGAATTTATCTTTCGGATTCTCAATTTGAATGCCCGAATGGTTTCGCGTGCGTGCGCTGTGTGGATTTTAATGCACATTTATGAATTGGAATGACAAAAGTGTGAAATTGACGGGGAAAACCTATATTATCATGTAAGGATTCTCTAGGGAAATCTTTGTCCCATTGGTCGAAGTTTAAAGGTCGAAGATCATGTTGAAGTGTTAAAATTTCACCTTATTCTCCATACCTCCTAATTGGCTCAGGTTATCTTCTTGAAAGTAGGTATGTGTGCATGTTATGCCCTGACAATGATTCTCTTGAGAATTTTTGGGTCATGGGATAAAAGGTCTAGGTCAAAGGTCACGTGAAAATACTGAATGCTGACATTATACGTTTTTCTCCATACCTTGAGAACTGCTCAGTGCATACACGTAGTGAAACTAGGTATATGCAGCATTACTGCACAATGATTCTGTAAGGAAATATTAGAACCATGGGGTCAGATGATAAGTGATAATGTAAAAATGTCACTATTTTTCCCTATATTTTGATAATAACTCAAGGCATTGCCATGAAAATCAGATATTACCAGTTAGTGATTATTTGAAAAAAGCTGTGAGCCATGGGATCAAAGGGCAAGGATCAAAGGTCGAATAAAAATGCTCGTATTCCCGAATACTTGCCCTCAATTTAGCCACAAAATCGAAATCTGGTTCATGGAATGTACAAACACTAAACAGATTTTGTGTGTGTGTGTGTGTGTGTGTGTGTGTGTGTGTGTGTGTGTGCAATCAAACCTTCAAACATGTTTTTTCATTTTCTTTGTTTACCAATCATGTAAAACTGTCGTCTCATAATCAAGATGTACAGGAGACTTATGGGAGAATAACGCGATATGGCGGAACCATACCGGTCGCCATATGGACTTTTCTAGTTTCAAGATTGTTCCACATTCAGTCAACACTAGACCAACAAGCCGGACACGTTTCATCGGCTGTGACACTGCTCTCATATTTTCTTATTCATTTCACATACAGAAATGACAAAAATCTCATATTTCAGCTGTATAATGTTAAAATTTGCCGTAAAACCACCCAAAATTAAAAGAAGAAATAAATGTTAACTCTGATACATTTTGGTATGGGAATATGCTTTTACCTCTATTAGGTTAAAATAACCATTTTTTTCCGGATTTCGAATATAACACACCCGAAAAAAAAAAGTGAGGGCATGACATCATCAACTCTTTCATTTGAATATTCATAAGGACTGGTCAAGATTTGTTTTCTAAAAAAAAGTGGAATTTCAAATTGTCATATCTTCTCTGTTTCTTATCCGATTTTTGTCATTTTAGAACGTTCTGTGGGGATTGTTTTTCTCTCCTTCTTTTTGAGTTCATTCATGTTTGAGGTGGATTTTTGAAGGCGATTAGTACGAGATACAACTAAGTTTATGTGCAGAATCCATGATGCGATTGTTGAAATCAAGACTCCAAGGTACTGACAGTTGGAACTAAATAGAGCGGGGTGACCGAATTGGTAATTATGGGCTGCAATACGACGCTTTCTGGTAACGTAAATATCTTTTGATTTGGAGGATTTACTGTCCGAAAATTATAGCACAGCATTCAAGTCATGTTAGACTGGCTTTTCATCCTCCAGAGAGCGGATTGGTATAACAGAGATCGAGCTAGCCGGACGAGCAGCGAGATTCTGTCTTCTTACGTTCCTGAGAAGACGCCTTGTGGACTAATTGGATTGAAAAGCAAAAAACGCAAAAAGGAAATCAAGGACAAGTTTAAATTCAATTACAATAGCAGCGTAAATGTTTGGATTTCGTCGAAGATATTTTCAAGATGATTGGATCTTACGTAAGCACAGTGTCTTAGTCATCTCGACCACAGTTTATCATCCACTCAAAGTACACATTTTGTATATGCATATAGATATACAGTGCGAGAATTCTCGCACTGAAGAAATAATGAAGGACCTACACTGGTGCTGTAGACGGACGGGACCCCTTCTCGCACTCTATGATACCATACTTGTTATGATTATCGTATACATGGAGGTGCAGTGCTTACAAATATGAGGTAAAGTCAGAATTTAAAAGCTGCAAAATGGCCCAATTTTTGACGTTCTTAATGGAGTTTCCTCGTTATGAGTGAGTTCCCCATTGTTTCTTTGGTGTTCATTTACTGTAACGTCAGCATTTTTATTTAGTGAAACATGTATGCATTCAACCAAACAGATAAACAAACACACACACACACACACACACACACACACAAACACAAACGATCATGACTCAAACCATTTTATCTCACAGAACCTCGCCACATTAACCACAACAAAGACATAAAGAAGTGAAATGGCATGGTCTTGGTTTTATTGGAGTTTCATCTTTATTTTGTCCTGGCATGACATGGCATGACATGTCCTGGCATGGCACCACTGAAAACTTGAATGTGAAGTTAAGATGTCTATTGAAATTTGCCTCCATGGCTGACCAGTTGAGAACAAAATACACAACACAATAGAACATGTTCTCTATTTACTCTTCACGACCATTCTCATTCATAAGGACAGTTCTTGTTCATTTTGCAGCTTTTCAATGCAGACCTTATCAGACACTTTTGAGTACAGCCCTTTACTTGATAGGATAATCATAATGAGTAGGATATCATTTCAAAGAAAATTTAATGATCTTTCCATTAATATCAAGCATGTATTGTATAGTGCTTACAAACTGGAGAAATTTACAACTGAAGTCAGATATCCAAACTTTTTTTTGAAGGGTTTATATATACAGTATACACATCCGCATACATACGTACGCATATGTGTGCGTGTGTTTTCCAAATATGTTCAAGCAGTTCTAATGCAAACGTTAGTATTATAGAGACAGAGAGAAGGGGAAATGTACTATTTTGGCAGTGCCCCATAACAATCTCCTCCAGCTCCAACGTCCTTACAATGTAAGTCGAGTGCCTTTTTTTCGGGGGGGGGGGGAGGTTCCTTGTCCATCCTGGTTGTACAGTGAATAGACGTCTTTTGGCATGATGCATGTATGTATAGTCACGGTAAATATTCAATTCAATTCAATTCGATTTTATTGTCCGTTTCTGGTAATTTGTTTGGTTTGCATGCATACAAGTTACATCGATACATACATATACAGAGAACACGTTTAGCATGGATACATAGATATGATAGACACACAAGAGATATACAGCAATACAATGTCAATGTCATTATCAGAAATACATAACATCAAAGAAATATTAATCTGTATGAGTCAATGTTGTGTTAGGTGTGGTGTGCATGTAACATAGACAGGTGTGTAAATATGTATCAGATTAATAACAACTATATAAAGAGTTTTAAACAATATAAATGAATGCATCTTTATGTCTATATAAATGATTGTATAAAAATCTTGAAGGCTATATACGTGCGTGTGTGTGCGTGTGTGTGTGTATGTGTGTGAACGTACAAAAATGTAAGTCTATGTGTTTTTGACAAAACCGTATATCACACCACGGTCATAATCATTCTTCTCCTGATTAAATATTTTCACTTGACTTTAACCTTTGACCTTGACCCAATAGCCCAGAACTTACCCTGAGAAATCTTTGTCTAATGATAAAATATACACTGAGTTTGAAACATATAAACAAACAAACAAACATACATATACTAGGTGTTTCAAAAAGCATTTTCCACTTTTGATTCTTAATAATTCATAAACTGTATATCACATAACACTGTCATTGATATGAGTAATAGCTGAATAGTGTACAATTTGGTTGGAAGTGGTTTGAATATGAAAGCCTAAATCAGTTTCATGAAATCATTGATTAATTTCACAGTTAGGTTCCAGATTTTGCTCTATTTTCAACCCTCTGTACAAAATTTCACTCTGCACAGGAGTCAATGGGTGTGTATGGGATTGTGTGGTTAACACCCTGACAATGGTCCTAAACAATGGTTAGGGTTTGAATGCTTCATTATTTATTCATGAGAAATTCCACTATCACAACTAGTCTTTATTCAGCCTCTGGCAGTATCTGTGTAAAGTCAAACGCCTGCCGATACTGTCGTTGGGTCTCGACAGTGCTCTCTCTACATCTGAAAAAGGAAATTACAATGAATACCTTCTGTTCTGTCGTAAATATGGTGACAGGAAGCAAAGAAAATCAATCAGAGTATACATTTGTGTAAATGGAGCCTTAAATAAATCTACTGTGAAACATTTCGCCCCAATGATAAATGGTGCTGAACTCTTTACAAAAAAACAAATGATTTCTTTTTATCAAAAAGCGAAAAATTTGTCAGACAATTTAATTATTTAATTTGTAGACAGTTTTATTAAAATGAGGAACTTTAGATCATTTATGCTTGTTTATATCCCAAATTTAGTGATATGTAAAGCAAAATTTGAAAATGATTGCCAGCTGGAATGAAATGTGGTGCTTGCGAGAACATGGAAGCATGTGCTTACTTTTTCCATGTGCATGCATTTTACCCTTAACCGTGCATGAATCCAGACTAGCAGTGCCCAAGGCAATCCACATGAATTTTTGATTAAGCATTCATGTGCCTGGGAGCACGAGACTGACGCCTAGTCAACAGGTGGTTCAGGCGTGTCCATTGTTCAGAGCCATTGTCAGCACACACTCACATACACATCATTGGTTCCTGTGTAAAGTTCAATTTTTGTACAGAGGGTTAAAATTTGACCAAAATCTGAAACCTTACTTCAAAATGAATCTTAAATTTAATGAAACTGATTTATGCTTTCACATTTAAATCACCTCCAACCAAATTGTACACTATTCAGCTATTATCTATATCAATGACAGTTTTATCGGATGAATAGTTTTTGAATGCTTTTTGAAACACCTAGTACATATATATATATATATATATATGTATATGTATGTATATATATATATATATGTATATATATATATATATATATATATATATATACAGCATGTACATACATGTAGCTGCCGAAAAGATGACAAGGACAGTGACTGGTGCTGGTGATGAGACAGGTTAGAATAAAACAACAAATCTACTAAGTTAAAAAGCCTACATTATTTGCAAGACTTAATTACTAGGACCAGCCTTATAGTAACTTAACGCTGTACAGTTCATTGGAATGCTTTTGTCATCCTTTCATTTTTATCACAAAAAAAACCCCGAGTAATGAAAAATTTATTCCTTAGGGTTTGATCAATGTTCAGGTTTTATAATGATATTTCCCATAGTAGGCAAGGACGATAACTATTTTGCCATACACACACACGCACACGCACACACACACACACACACACACATATGAAGAGCTCAGTTGCAAAAGGTACTACATCCATTTTCCATCAAAATTCACTTTTTGGTCTTGATGTACTCATTTTTAGGACCTCTTCACACCTATACTAATGAAAAGCTGAATTTCCAACCAGAAAGTAATAAAAAATTACATTTCAAAATCAGTTCGGTTGCAAAAGGTACTACATCCATTTTAGTTGGGTTGCAAAAGGTACTACATCCACTCCAATGACATCATCGGGAAATTGACCAATCAGACAGCAGCATTGGCTTGACCCTCTACCATTGTCTACTGACTTAATCCGTAAACAAAAGAAGTTGGCTTTTGGCTTTTTGGCTTTCTGTTAAAATCACCACGCAAATCTGACCAATATCTTGGAAAACTCATCACATTTCTATCAAGCAATGTAGGAAAATGAAGGAGAACTCATTGACAAAACAAACCATTCCAGGAGAAGGATCGTGAATTAAAAGCAGTCGACAAGAGCAAAGGAGAAACTGGAGAAATTACGTGACTCTCATGTAGTCCCACGTACTGCATCTACTGTTAGTTACCGGTACCGTGTGTTACTGCTAGGGTGTTGAGTTTGAGCCATAAATTGTCCCCAGAATAAAGTACAGACACTTTGTAGGTATGGTCTATTTTTGACATAAATAGCTTAACAGATAATAAGCGTTTGACAACTAGTCTGAAAGCAAAGTTACTTTGTTTATAGATGTATACAATGGCATGAAATTCTGACATCCCTACCAACAGTGCTTTACCTGTGGGTATGCTGTGCTATTCTATACGTGCACGATGTCAAGTACCAGGCCCTAGGGCTTGAAAGTACACAGTGACATACAGCTTTAAACACTAGATTTATATTCATTCTTGTAAATGACACCTTTTACTTAAATAATGTCACAAAGGTAATACCAAATGTTGCATTTAGTATAGGTGGTCATGTTACTCATCGACGGTCTTGATTTCTATCAGCTATTAGATTATCAGATTTATCTTACCTTATAAAGAACATACAAAAAATGAAATTCATGTAATGAATCTAATTAAGCCGTTGAGAAAATACAGCACATCAAGATGCTACTTTTCCACCTTTTCCCTTAGAAGTTACATTGAGAAAAAAAATGAAGAAAAGTTAATGAATACAGTATTCTTGAGAAACGTGAAGGGAGAATTCACAGAGAGAAAAATAGCCAAAAATTTATTACAAAGAGGAAAAAGATAAGAAATCATGAGATAAAGCTCGTGAGAGAAAAACAAAAGGAGAAAACGGAAGAGAGAAATCACCTGGTGAGATATTGTGACCCCTCCCCATCTATAACCGTTCACGCATAATGGATCCCATCCCCCCCCCCCCCAATGCTTATGACCAATGACAGTCATTCATTCAAAATAATTAGTCAGCAAGGGAGAAGTGGGGCATTAGCGATGCACATTGGTTTGTTATTCTTGATGCTAAATAGGGCAGGGCATTGTCAATTACCTAGGCCCCCTTGACCTCATATCTCATCCAAATCAACACCATTGCTGAAAAAAAAATAAATCCGCGAAACATGTCATAACATCACACTAAATATATCTCTGGCACGTGAAATTTCTGTTTCAAAAGGTACTACATCCACTTTCGGTTGCAAAAGGTACTACATCCACAAAAATATAAAAATGTTTAATTCATAAGAAATTAATGAACTGACCTGGATTTTCTTAGAGAGTGGGTTTAGTGTTGTATCATCTAGCAGTATAATAGGGGGAAATATAATTCCAGTCTGAGCTTGCTAAATATGATAATTAAACAATCGCGTTTTTCTCAGATTATGGATGTAGTACCATTTGAAACCGAACTCTTCATATATATATATTTTTATTCAACTCTTGCGCTTTTCAAAAAAGGAGGAACAGTAAGAGGAACAACGATGTCAAAGCTACGCACCGATTTTTCCTCCCTTTCTCATATCTCACACACACACACACACACACACACACACATATATATATATATATATATATATATATATATATATATATATATATATATATTATACAGTTTCCCTCAGATTTGAGCTATCCTGTTCAGATTATTCAGATTAGTAGTATTACTACATTCATTATACAGCAAACAACTCCAATGTATCCATTGATTTCACGTATGACGTAGATAACAAAATATGCAATCCATCATAAAACGTACAAGGTACATAATCATAAGCCCTTTTGCTTTCAATACATATAATGGGTTTGTGTTTCCTTCGCGACGCATCTATTCTTCAAACAGTCTGAACCAGCCACATCATGTGCTTGTTCATAGCATTTAAAGTGTTTCCCGCATTGAATACAGTACTTATCAGCGCATTTTCGTATCCCCGCCTTGCATTAATGTATCATGGATTTCAACACTCAAACACGTCAAACATCACACAGGAACACACAATTATTCACACACCCATATTCACACAAAGACTCTCGTAAAGATAACAGTTTCCTCGCTCATAGAGTACTTGACTGTCCATGATTTTTAGGAGGTTTTTTCAGTGTTTTTAACACACAGAGAACTCTAGAGGGAAGTGAAAGCCGATGTGTAGATGCCTTCTACTTTTGGTTATATTTCTATCATAAATTTTTCATAAATTCTTTTCATAAATTATCATTACCGTCGTGATTAGCGCGTACATCTCAAGTTAAAAAGTAATGTAGAGACATCTGCTCCGGGTCAAAGCATCTGGTTTGCAACGTTGATTTAGTAATGAAAAACTTGTTACTTACCATTTTACCCCTTTTGATCAACAGTTTAATATTAGGTAATTTCCCACGAAATCCAAAGATGGTCCACAGGTATAGTGGAACAATTGTTCAGTTGTGTTTAAAAGCACAAAAGTCCACCATTGATTATTGTAGCAATAGCGAGCAGTGTAGAAATTTGTATCATGAGCAAAGTATTAATTGTCCAATTCTAGAAAATGCTTATCATTCGGTTAGGATAGAGCATTGTAATTTCTTCAAGAAAAAAAAAAGCATGGCAACCATTTTTTTTTTCCAAAATTGCTGCCATAATAATAATAATTATGACAATGGACATGACAGTTTTCTCTCCTGGTCCATATTTTGCAACATTTCATTATTTCCAACTGCCAGACAAATATTTGAAATATTTGAATACGCAAACTTTTTTTTTCAGAATAATGGTGAATTGCCGCCATTTCCTTTTTTTTTACCAAATGACAATATTCTATCTCTATTATATGTTGTTTAAGTATTGATCCATGATATATTTACATTAAACTAAATTACAATACTAGTGTGTTGATAACAAATGTCCTGGTCAAAATTCTTATTTATGAAACAATAAACATAATCGAAATGTCTGAGAATGTCTATCGCAAGATGAAACTTTGTTTTGCGATCAAAATCTTAGTCATTCAATGTCATATTTTCTCTGTAAAATGGTGGTTGCTGTGGCAACGACTTTGTGGAAATTGCTGTTTGAAGAAAACATGGAGCATTTCTATATCAAAGCATAACACAGATGTAATAATAAGTACGTAAAGTTCTAACACTGACTCTTCAATCAATGATTTAAGATAGAGGTCATGAATAATAGGATAGTTTTTATGGCAACACCATTTTTGAATGTAGGTAAGCAGGTACGCTTGACTTACAAATCAAATCAGTGAAAATTGCATTTTTCTAATGTATTTGTAAACGTAACCCCTCTCTGACACGATTTTATTCAGTCTTTTCTTTTCCACCTAGGTGAACTTACCGTTCCAAACTGTCTTTTGCTGTTAATCTGGTGTTAGATAAGAGTCTCAGAGGTGCTGCCATGGTATAGGAAGGCTATTCTTTAATGAAATTCATTTATAAAAGGAAACAGAAGTGTGCCTGTGCAAAATATAACAACATAAAAACATACTGTGTCTTTCAATGAATACATTGTATCTACGTACCTAATTTGGTCTCTTTGATATAGCAGGTGTGGTTGTTATCAAAACCTAAGTTATCAAAAATCATGGTCATTATAGTTGACATGGTCTTTACCATAGTGATACCTGAATTGTCAATAAATGTGACCGTGCACCTCAAAACAAACAAAAAGTCGCCAGACATGAATTTTCAGTTAAGACCATATTCTGAAAGAGCACACTTCAAGCTTTAAAATGATGTATAACTCAAATCAAATGGACTCTCCTAACCTATCTAAATATTGGAAAGAAAGCACGAACTCAGGAAAAGTGTGAACTGAGAAAAGAGGCTCTGAAGTACAGTGTCTATTCAAGCGCTTAACCTTTACCAAACCGTGCTGGCTGTGCGATGAATTGGACAAAAACAGGAAGTAGACCATTGGGGTAACAACGATAAAGAGATTATCAAATTAAACTGAAATTAAGCATGCCTCATTCACAGATTCTGTTCATAATTAATGCCAACTTTCAAAGCAGTAGCACTAAAGATATTAGAGTTGAAAGTGAAGAGTGTGGACAAGGTTTTTCAGAAATGAAAAAGGGATTCTAAAGACACACCTAATCACACTATTCTACCAAAAATGTTCGAGATAAACTGCTAAAAAAACACACTTTCCTGCCCGTTTTATGATACCAAATTTTAGCATAATGTCAAAGAAGACCCGCTCTTTCAGAAAATATGAAAAAGTCAAGTTCGGCTAGGTTGACCCATTTCACTTATTTTCAGTCCTCACGCAAAATCAGTGTGTGCGACTTAACGTTCGTTTTGAGGTGCACGGTCACAAATAATGTCTAGGTATTAAAATTTCAATCTGAAAGTTTGACCTCCTTTAAAATCCTGCATATTCGAAGTCCTGTTTTATTTCAAAACGTTTATGTCATTTTCGCAACAATATTGGTGTTAAAATTTTGAGGAAAACAACGCCGTGATGTAAAATTTAAAGGAAATAGACCTGGTGCCATTTGCAAAGCATATTTCTTCCAAGTCCACTACAAAGTCAGATAGAAAAGATGAAAATTTGCATAAAATTGTGCACTTGTTTCTTAAATTAGACTTTTTGTGGAATACATTGCAATATAATTGGAATTACATCTTTCATTTCCTTAAAATACCTCTAAATATGCAAGATATTTAGATCTTTTAATATTATTACCAACATTCTTTCAAAATCTTCAGGTAGCTAGTAGGAAAAATGATAACTCAGCTTCGAGGTGAATATATGCTAGCAAGGGTATGGGATATGATAGGAATAAGACAGTCTAATTTTGACTTCTGTCATTTAGTCATGGACTTATGGTAATACCTACACAAAAGTTTCCTGGAATTAAACTTGATTATTAAAAAGAAGAGTTAAAGATAATTAAAGCCTGTTTAAAGGACAAGTTCACCTTCGTATACGTGTGGATTGAGTGAAAGCAGCAATATAAGCAGAACACATCAGTGAGAGTTTGGGGAAAATCGGACAATCCGTTCAAAATTTGTGAAGTTTCTGCTTAGTCACTGCTTAGACTACTACAATGTGTGATGTCACATGCGTACAACGACATAAGGAAAATATAAAGAGAATTTCACAAAATTTTACTTTTTGAAAAAAATGCGCATTTCCTCGACTCGTCACTGATGTATGTTAAGGGTAATATTGTTCCCCCTTGCCTTCTGAACGAGGGAAGTTAAGTGTTTTTTTATCATGCGAGAAAAGTGAAAATATCTTGAATTTTCTTTATATTTTCTTTATATCGTTGTACACATATGACATCACAAGCTGTAGTAGTCTTCTCATGCAGCAGTGACTAAGCAAAATCTTCAAAAAATAATTACTGTTAAGCGGATTGTCCGATTTTCCTAAAACTCTTGCTGATGTGTTCTATTAATATTGCCGCATTCACTCAATCCACATGTATATGAAGGTGAACTTGTCCTTTAACAATTCAAACAGAAAACAAATTACAACTAAATCTGATCAGTGATATTTCGCTAGTTACCCTGTCCTATGTATATAACGTATGAAATGAGTGTCCCGGTATTACATGACAACAGTCATTGTCGAGTGTATAAGTACGATTTTGGATAGTTGAGATTTTGATTGAAAGAAATTATTAAGATGCTTACAGTGTGTATGCATTGTAGGTCACAGTATGCTTTTATGGTGCTTGAATTTGTACAAGGACAATCTGGTTTCCTTTTTTAAATTCATTTGATTAAGCAGTATCTCTGAGACTTTTACCTTCCACCAGTTTACCAGAAAACAGGCATATTGATATAGTAAAGTCAAGTATGTAAAAAGTATATATGTATCGGATGATATTGTGACGAAAAGGAAGGGTTACATTTAACAATACATTGGCATATGCAATTTCTATTAATCTGTAAGCCAAGCAGACCTACTGTACTAAAAACATTTTCACAACAAAAATCTATACTGTAAAGAGTCAGTGTTGGAACTTTGTGTTCTTATATCTACGTACCTCGTAGTTTGTATTGTTTTGATGTAGAAATGTTCTTATTCACTCGAACAGCAATTTCTACGAAGTCGTTGCCGTAGTAACCACAATTGCATGGAGAAAATATGACTGCGTGAGAAAAATGTTGATGACAAACAATTTTTCTTCTAACTGGGACTAAATGTTCTAAGATCCTTATATCGTGTTTTGCATTGTTTCATTATAATAAATATGTGACCCTGCACCTCAAAACAAACAAAAAGTCGCCAGACATGAATTTTTAGTTAGGACCATATTCTATAAGAACAGACTTTCAGCTTTCAAATGATGTATAACTCAAATAAAATGGACTCTCCTAACCTATCTAAATATTGGAAAGAAAGCACAAACTCAGGAAAAGTGTGAACTGAGAAAAGAGGCTCTGAAGTACAGTGTCTATTCAAGCGCTTAATCTTTACCAAACCGTGCTGGCTGTGCGATGAATGGGACAAAAAACAGGAAGTAAACCACCAGAGCAACAACAATGAAGGGATTATTAGATTAAACTGAAATTATGCATGCCTCATTAACACATTCTGTCCATAAATAATGCCAACTTTCAAAGCAGTAGCACTATCCTTTCAAAAGTTATTAGAGTTGAAAGTGAAGAGTGTGGACAAGGATTTTCGGAAATGAAAACGGGATTCTAAAGACACACCTAATCACACTATTCTACCAAAAATGTTCGAGATAAACTGCTAAAAAAACACACTTTCCTGCCCGTTTTATGATACCAAATTTTAGCATAATGTAAAAGAAGACCCGCTCTTTCAGAAAATATGGTTGACCCATTTAACTTATTTTCAGTCCTCACGCAAAATCAGTGTGTGCGACTTTATGTTCGTTTTGAGGTGCACGGTCACATATTAGTTCCTGGAAATTCAAGTGTTACCGTGGCAACGGCTCATGACCTTGAATGGATCTTTGACTTTCATGGCAATTGAAAGAGTTATTATGAATATATACATTCAGTAACATTTATTGCTGTTTAGTATTGTATAATTTGACATTTTTTATCATATAACTTGATACTATGGGAGAAGACGGGAATTATGCCACTTTTGTTCCAGCATAATTATGATACTTATAAAATGTGAGATTGCATCATAAAGAATAAACATCATGCGGTCTCATATAGGCCTATATGTATGTATTTATCGACGTGGATTCACAAGTTTAATAGAACAATTTTGTACGAGATTGCTGTTTGTTTATTTTTTTTCTTGTAGGGGTCCCATCAAAATCATGTGTTACTTTTTAAAGTTCTTAAAGCTTCATGTGTCCAGGCACTTTTTTCATCAATATAAATCATACACTATCCAAACTTCACCGAAATCAAAAAATTAGCAAGCCCACTCAGGTATAATAGTGATGTGCCTTAGTCCAACATAGGAGGGTCATGGTGACAAATAGGGATGAAGGGGGATTAAGTACTCTCTATTCATTGACAATACGTGCCAATCGGCAAAGAAAACACTTCAGCTTGCGTACCAATCGGCGCCTAAATACAGTAAGGGTTGTATAATGTGTGACATTTACGTATCTAGGTGTAAAAGTTAAGAAAAAAAAAACCATCAGTGACAACTCCATATGTCCACAACAAATGATTTATTACTATGTAGTGCGAGCTCTTATCAGTTCTATAGCACTGTGAAGTCGTCATGTGCTCTCCACTTTCTTTCTCTCTCTCTCTCTCTCTCTCTCTGAGAGTATAACTCCAGGGGAAATGGGAGTAAAGGGATGGGACATAAATCAGCAAAATGCATCCTCTTGATTTAGCGTGATGTTTGCTCCCCACAATGTATCAGGTATTGACTAATGTAAACTTGAGTGCAGATAGAGCCTCCAGGATATCGATTGCATGGCACCATCGATCACGACTGATTCCAAAAGACAACCTAGATGAACTATTCCCTCAACACTTGTCACTCCGCTTGAGCTTTCCTGCCTTTATAAATCAAATGCCCTTACCAGCTACGTTGTAAATCGCCTGTAGAAATGTATATTTGCATTTTCAAGCAAATGCGCTCCTTCGGAAACACCTAAAAATCCCGAATCATTAGGACTGACACAGCTGCTCTCTTAATTCCTCACATGAACTAGAGCACAGGAAGATTGTTTTGTTTTGCTTTTCCATTTACAATCTCAGGAATGAAAATCGAAATATCAAGGTCAATTACTGATAATTCGCTATGAAAATGGATATGCATCATACATTTAGCAGCGCATTATGATAATTGTGCATACTTCTACAGCACAACAATCCATCAAAAACATGCTCATGACGCTTTTAGGCTCTAAGGTTAAGAAAAGGAAGAAGACGACGAAGAAGAAGTGACATCTTCCTTTTTTATCTAAATTTTTATCTAAATATTTGTATCTACATTTATAGATGTGAAATCGTTTGGTTTGTAATTATTTGATATTCCGCCCCGCATTTTATCATGACTGAATTTCATATTCATGTTATACCCCATTTCCTTCCATTATAATGAGCCATTTAATTAGAATTTCACTACGCCCTTCAAAACGATCTTCGTCTTCTCATATAAAGATGTAACATTTGCGCATATTTTCCCAGTGATAAACAAAGCAAGAAATTAATGAAAGTTTAATGAGAAACATGATGAAGTCAGACCTTGACCAATTTGACCAGTATAAGTTGTGATATCTTGATCATAATATTTCGTTCAAAAGGTCCATATACCGCGCCTTGCAAAGTTTCTCGCGTTATGAATTTATAATGCCACGCGTCTTCATGTTGCAACCAACGGAGGGGGAAGGATGTACAAATATATCATCCTCTCTTTCACAGACACTCGCATTGCTTCCATTATTTACTCAGAGTCACACAACATAAGACACTGAGGTTTGTCGGTTTTCTTTGTATGGAGCAATGCTTAATTTCACAGGTCGCTCACTTTTTCTCTTGCAAATCCAAATATGAAATTATGTTCTAATATTTTGAAAACATTACGATATGGTGTAAAGAAGCAGATATACGAAAAAAATCTTTATGTATGTGTTATGACCTACATACGAATAATGCATATCCGCCATTCAGCCTTGAACTGGTGTCATTGCTGAAATTGAGATAATGATCTGGAGTGCATTTGAAGATAAATATGTTGTCGCGTGCTTGCGTGTTCTGCTGTATCTATATATATATATATATATATATATATATACTCCTAGATGGGTCATTTGGAAGACATTTCCATTTGTTTTATATGCAAATTTTAAAATACATGTTCAATGGCAATTTACGCAATGGAGACACGAAAATTGTCTCCTTAATGACCAGTTGTGTCCCTAATGAAGACACTTCCCCCCAATATGTCTCCCTAAGGTGCCAACTAGGGATATATATATATATATATATATATATATATATATATAGTGTGGTTGTATCTTTGAGAAATCTTCATTTCATTATCCAATAAATTATCGAATCCTGAAGAAATAGCATGTCAGACTCTGAGGCTACAATTGATCTTATCTGTGTGTGTGATTACAGGTAGCAGCTCCAATTCGTAGATCCTCAAGTGGATAAATGGTCAAAACATCCATGAATTTCAAGACTATATGTCAAGATGTGCAAGTATCATTATGACTTATATGGTGCTTATGTGTAGGATGCAATTTAAAAAGAAAAAATCTTGCAAAGTTACCGGCCTTCATCCGCCAGGTGGTGACGAAATGATTCCAGAGATAATGCAATGTTAGCCTCTCGGTTTAAGGTATTCCATTTCTTGATATTACGTGCGAGGAAAGACTGCCTATGCCGTTCAATATCTGAACGGGGCACTGAATATCCTAGTTGGTGTGCGTTTCGTGGAAGGTGACTAGAAGATATATTGATTCGAGTTGAGATCTTCTAGTGTATGGTGTATCTGGAACATAATGTAGATTCGGAGCATTTTTTTTCCTCTTCTGGAGTGTTCCAACCGGGTTGTAGTAGCATTCAGAGACGCTCGACGTATACATTAATCAGTTGAAATATGCAGTACGAATGGTAAATGTATAAAGTAAGGAAGGCGGGCTGTAAAAACCACGCGTTTAGTACACCGCTCACTTACAGTATATATGGAAAGGATATTGGCGCGACGAATTTGCCAAAATCTTCACTGCGTACAGTCCAATAAACAATTCATATCTAAGGCTCCCTGTCTCTGTCCGTCTGCATGTTTGGCTATCTGTTAAACAGTCTTTTCCCTTCGTTCTCTGTACTCTCTCTGTATTTCTCATTCCCTCTGTGATGAAATCTGGGTACTGGCAGTTGTCGAAACGGTAATGCACAACCGTACCTTGCCACCTGCAATGACAATCACGGCGTATGTGAGAAAGACGGTCGACATTAATTGGTGTTCGGTTTCGCGTCATACAAGGTTTGCTTTAGCAGACGATGTTGACTCTAGCTTAAGAGAGGCATAGTTTTTAGAACGAATCGTCACCAATATAAATTTCATAACTATGCCACAGGCATAGAGCTGTAAGCTGACTTCTTAGTTCATCTATTTACCTATCTATTTAATAGGGTCATAGGGCAGCTCTGTCACTGGGCTACAAACACTGTTATTCTCAAGAGGATCTACACATACATCACAATATACAACTATAGACACATGGAAAAAGAAAGAAAGAAAGAAAATAATACATAATACAGTTATAGTAAACGTACATGTACAGGACGACCACATTGTTGAGTATTGCGGAGACAGACAATACATGAATAACTTCATTTTTACTATTACAATTTACTGAGAAGTATTGGGATCTCAAAAAGAAATATTATAAATGTCCAAAATACAATACATGAACAGGTGTATATCTTGCCTAGTTCCTAATTTTCATAATTTCACGTCATAAACAGAGATAAGGAGTTGCATAAGCGTAAACAAAATAACACTGTGGTACATATATATATATATATATATATATATATATATATAGGCGTACCTGTGTTTTGGTGCCTTGTCTACTACCGGCGGTTTCACGCTGTCGCGATCTTCAGGCAGACTGACTGATATATACCAAACGGATATATATATATATATATATATATATATATATATATATATATGTTGCGAATTCACGTATTGGCTCCAATGTAACGAAGAATAAACCGGTAATGCAATATTTCGCCTATACAGAGTTTATTGAGCAACTCAAATTTTCGGTGGCTTCCATCCACCTTCTTCAGGAGTCTCATAGAAAAATGTGGCTAAATATCAATGTTTTATATACCATAATAAAGATAATTCATTTGGCTATCTACCTGGTAGGTCAATAAAAAGGCAAACGCATGAGTGACCACATTCGTTTTTCTCTTCCAAAGCACAAAAGTAAAAATTGCAAAAATGGACAAGTTGTCATTCATGCGTATGTGCTCTTCCATGTAACAATGACAACAAAAGGCATTTCAAAACGATAGAAAATAACAATTAAGTTTCAAAATCATCCTATGATCTCTATAATGACTTTGTAGCCCGCTAAGATAAAGAAAAGCGTAAAGAATATTAGAGAAGATTAAGAATCTTCTGTCAAATCCAAATTCAAATGGCGTGAAAGAGGCAATATTAGCAAAAATGGTAGAAATTTGTAATGTTTCAAATGTAGAACTTTGAAAATGATATTTGGTTCTTGAATTTATCTCATGAATTCTTTTATTCCTAAATCAAAAGAATAGAATAAACAAAGTCAGTCCATTTTATAACCTTTCTGGCTTACTCCCTGTGTCATTTGAAGTTAGATTCGACAGAAAACTCTTATTTTTCCCCGTTAGTTTCCCACTTTGTTAGTGTTTGTGGATATAAAGAGATGCAAGGGGACGAAATCATATTTTTGCTATTTCATTCATGCCTCTCATTGTGTTGAATTGGTCTTTTGTTATCATTGCTATCTTGAAGGGTGTTTGCAAATGAACAACAAAATGTCGATTTTTGCAATTTTTACTTTTGTTTCTTGAAGGACAAAAATCAATGTTGTCACTCATGCATGAAATTTACCTTTGTATTAACCTACGGGTTGATAGCCAATTAAATAATCTTCAATATGGTATATGAGATATGATATATGATTTGTATCAAAATCTTCTATGAAAAATATGTGCTGGAAAAAGTGTTTACTTTCTCTCTTTTTTTCTTTTTGTTGAGTGTAGAAATAACTTTACTGTACATCAAGTTTGTTGTTCGTCATTTTCTATTTGACAAGATGGTTGGATAGTCAATATTCAGCAGCACTAGCTGGTCTTCCATGGGATCTACAGTTGTAACTGGACCCTTGATAACAATGGTCATACACATAATTATGTACAAAATGGCACAGAAATAATCCAACACAATCTGTGTTAATCCTAAGAAGCACCAAATTGTCACTGAGACAGCAAGCTCTGTCCTGATGGTGGAGCAGTCTGCTTCTTCCATTCTAGGTGCTCGCAGCCTCAAGACCATTGTGGACACGACGAGCATTCCTGACAGTCCAGAGCTGTTACACAGACTCTGATTGCAGACTGTGACTTCTCTGGTGGTGAACAGCAGTTACAGAGGCGGAGTTTATCTGTTATTGCGTATTCTACGGAGTGGTCTGGAACCCATGCTGAGAAGGGAACCTGATACAGATGCTGCTGTTTGTTTGTTTTGTTTGTTTGTTTGTTTGGATATTAATTGTATTTCGATTGTAGGTAATAATATTCCTCTGTCAAAGTCATGTCGCAATCTGGGTGTTATGTTTGACTCTCACATGGCTATGTCCGATCAAATCACCAACATTTCTAAATCAGTCCGTTATCAATTGCGCAATATTGGTTTTATTCGCAAGTATTTGACTCGCTCTGCCACGGAAAAACTTGTTCATGCACTTATTTCTTCACGCCTTGATTTCGGTAATGGTTTGTTTTTCAATCTACCAAACTCGCAAATTGCCCATTACAAAAGCTACAAAATGCCGCTGCACGTATTGTTTCTTTGTCAAGTAAACGCAGTCATATCACACCTATCCTGAAGAGTCTTCATTGGTTGCCTGTACAGGAGCGTATTCGGTTTAAGATACTTCTTTTGGTTTATCATGTTATTGAGGGAACAGCTCCTGATTACAATGTTTGTTTGTTTCGTCAATACCAACCTTCACGAACTCTTCGATCCTCAACTTCAGGTCTCTTACATATTCCGTTTTCTAGGAAATCTTGGGGGGAACGAGCTTTCGCTCACGCTGGACCAACACTGTGGAATTCACTTCCTCGTGAGCTGAAAGACTCAAGCTCTATAACATCTTTCGGGAGTAATTTAAAATCCTATCTGTTTAGCAGTGCATTTTGAAGACCAGTGTCTTTTGAAGACAGACTTTCATGTTTTTTTTTTCTGCTTCTTCATCTTCTTCTATTACTGTGATGTACTTGTATTTTCAATCTGTTTGCTGTGATGTACAATTGTAAAGCGCCTTGAGCATTTAATCAAAGTGGAGAACGGCGCTATAGAAATTGTATGTATTATTATTATTATTATTATTGTGTGTGTGTTTTTGTTGTTGTTGTTGCTGTACTGTTGCTCCTACTATGGGTACTGTGGCTGCAGTGGATGCTACATGTACTGGTCCACATAGTGAATCCCACTCTTGGCTTGATCCCCCAGAGATTTGCCTTGTTGTCCACCCTCTGGCAGTCAATTTTTGATGTCCCAGATGATGGCGTCCTCGCGAATGAACCGATCCCCTTGGACATCAAAACAAAGGTGTGTCTTCTTGGCAATTTTCCCTGATTAGAGTTAATTTAGGGAAGGTGGTGGCAATTGACGCAGCTATCGACGCCACTGAGGCATGAGTTGTAACCTCCATCTCTATGAGGGGTGAGTGTTAGGTGAAAGTGTGAGATGATGGAACTTCCATGCGTTCACGTTCACGCCAGCGAGTCAAGGCCTGTTGGCCGCGTTCTTCGAAATCGATGACGTGATGTTGATACGGCAATGTTGATACCGCTATGGTCTAGTGGGGTTATGATTTGAATGGTCGAGCGGTAGCCTTCATATTACTCACAGGTGATTAGTTGTCGGTAACACGCTAAGGTATACAGATTATCTGCAAATTGTCAGGATATTCCATATACGTTACTGATGCGATATAGCATAGAATTAAAGCATCGATAAATGAGGGTATGCCAGCGCTGGCTGAATTCGTTAAGATGTGAAGAAATCGCCCTCAATAAGTCACTAAATAACCGTGATAAGGATAACTGCATAGTACAGTAAGTAAAACTTACTGAAAAAAAACATATGTAAACAACTTTTGTTAAAAGTGTATTTATTTAGTAATACTAATGTACTGCGTATGATAACATCATTATGAACCTGGCTTGTGAAGGGCATATAATGCAACTGAGTTGCTTCCAAAACAACGTTATATTGCATTAAAACAATGTTCAATGTTGCATTGTAAAATGTTACACTTAGTTAACTGTGTAAAATGCATTGCCAAAGAGAGGAGGAGAAATGTTAAATTCATTTCTTCGTGAACGTTGTGTGATTCTGAAATACTCGATATTTCTAAATGTACACTGATCGTCAGTGCAGAAGATAATGATAATCTACAGTCCATCCTTTGATATGTGAGAGCCTGCACCAGCAGACAGCGTCCTTCCAATTACATTTATGGCATTTTCTTCCTCAGGGAATCTCTCCAATGAAACATGTTCCCTCCCTCGTATTGAGACGATTCCCATCATTTCACAGAAAGTAATGGAAGTGTAGGCTGAAATAAAGCAGTACTGCAGCAGGCCACAGACATATATATTGTCAAACTAAGGTCACTTGTTATGAATTTATGGCTGTACACGCCTCCATAACGAACTGTTATTCGAACATACACCAAGGTTAAATTACTTTCAAATCAAGTAGCATCCACTACAAAGTGCATATTAGCTTTGAATGAAACTTGAAATGCCCTCCTTATTTCCAATCTCTTATTATTATCTTATTGAAGAAGTTTGGATCTATTTCTGAAAAAAAAAGAGTTTGTGTATACCTTCACGTTTCTCCTGGATGAAACTTGAGAAAACACCAGACTGATAGACATTGGTTTCAAAAAATACATTAATCCCACTTAGATATACGCATTTGAATTTCAGGTGTTAGATACATGTATAAGATATTCAGATTCAAAAATATTTCACAACACATGTATTTTCAAGGTTATGGGGAAATTGACCCAGACAACCTTGTAGCGGGTTTTGAAATGCAAAGCTTGGTGCCATTGTACTTCCAAGATGTGTACAATGAACCACTCTCTACTGGCAGCTTAGTATCCTTAACATATATTTCATACACATTTCCCTTTTCCAGCATTCTTGCATACGTAATTCCCAGTAGACGTTACAATAGAAATCATTTACGGGAATATAATCGAATAGAGTAAGGGTCAATATCGTTTCATTATCCGAGACTGGAACAAGATTGGGAGGCGCATTTGGAAAGCCCGACAGGTGTTTTTCATTTTCCAGTGGCATATATGAAGGATGCTTTTGTAATGAATTAAGACCACAGGGGAAGAAAGAAAGCTGTGAGTGTTCAAATGGAAAAATAATATCCTTAAGCCAACCGCAATTTCCAATTTCCATCAGATGTAATGAACAATGTCACATAAAAAGACATGGAAGGGGGAGAGTGTCGCCAGACAACACCGTTTTCCAGTTTCAAGTCCCAAGCCCCATCGCCTGTCGTCGTTCGTGAAGAAAGTAAGATGGTGTTATAACTTCTATGAATATGAACAGATATGCCCAGGAGGGCATCAAAATCGTCTGGTACCATCCTATGGCTTTCCAGCTGGTTGGAGCAAATATTAGGCATTTATTACATTGGACGTTTGGTACCGCGAGTAGTCAAACAGCAAATACATTTAAATGTGTATAAGCACACTTTCATAAGCACGCTTTCATGACATCCAAACCTCGAGTCCGAAAGATGTTGTAGTTACAACTAATCAAAGACTAGACATAGTAGTCTTACTAGAAAGAGTAAAGCAAATCCTAATTGTTGAATTGACAGTACGATTCGAACATAACACTGAGGCCGCTCATGAAAGAAGAGTAGATAAATACAAATTAGTATTGAATGAGCTAAAACGCAAGGGCTATAAGCCTTCCTTTCTTGCCATCGAGATCGGAGAAAGGGGCAGATAACACTTGAAAACAAACGACTAAAAGGCCTATTCAAAACATATAAATCCAAACAAAGTCCGAGTGCATTCTATCAAGACATTAGTAGACATGCAAAAGGTTTCATCATTCACCATAATCTATGCAAGAAAAGAACAGAATGGGGGGGGGGTAATCTCTTGGAAACGTAATATGTGAGTATGAAAGACACTGAGTAATATGTAATAATTATGTAGAATTCTTACATTAATTGGATAAATGTAATGATTTACTAGAATGATCTTTGGCATTTATCCCAAAAAGTGTATAAATTAGTAAAATTGGATTGACACGCGAACACTTGGAAATGCATGTATCCCGGACAAATATAATGATTTATTCGAATTTAATTTAATCAGATAGAAAATGTGGAGCATCCTGGACAAAATAATGAAATGAGTCATTGGTTATAGACTCTTCAACACTCAAAATTATGTAATACGTATCCAAGAAAATATAAAATTAGTACAGTTGGTTAACACTTCAGCAATCAGAAATGTAATACAGTGTATGTGTAGTGCGTGGGGAAAAGTTCGGTGATTGATTAATTTTGTGTGAATGGTGTCAACCTCACAAATCTGTTGTAAATAAAGCTATATTGTTGTTTATTCACTGTAAGTATTTGAAAGTGTGTCATTATCCGCCATGTGCCTAGAATAGGACCATTGACCTGGTATATATACGTTAACATGTCCTTTGTTTTTACTTATTAATGGAGACATTTCATTTCATTTCATTTCATTCAATTTATTTTCATATTTCTCACATATATCACAATATGAAATAAATTGATACGAAATCTATACAGAACATAATTCAAAATAGAACTTCACCGGAATTAGTAGAGCAGATAGGTGCAAAATTTCGTCGAATTGTGGGTTTCGTGAAACAAGCATGAAATTTGGTCTGCTGGTAGATTATGACTCAGTGGTGATTTCTAGATATAGGGCCATCGCAGATTCGACCACGGACAAAAATGGCGGCCATTTTCCAAAATGGCCGCTATTGCTACTTTGAAATTCTATGATGTTGTGGGTTTAATCAATTCTAGGGGAGGGATTGTTTTCCCTTTGTATTATAAATCACAACGCAGTAATTTTACTGTCCACATAACATTCCAGACTCGACCTGTGACGAAAATGGCAGCCATTTTGCAAGATGGCCGCCATCACTTATTGAAATTCTGCGATATTGTAGTGTCATTACAGCTATTGTTTTTGAAGGGTTTGGGAACCCGTCTGGCACCATTTCATATTTGCTTGCGATATAGGGAAAGAGTCTACCAAAAAACTTAACTGACGCGATTTGGCGGGATGAGGAATTGTTTTGGAGTATTTCGAGATCAAAAATAAAAGTTGGTATACCGGTACCGACTATTATTCCAGAAGGATCCAGACTAACTCGGTCTTGAGAAAACTTGGCCCTATTTCAGACAATATACACGCTGTTCGTGATCGCCATACTGAAGAGACAATCAAAGACGCTTGATAAACAAAACAGTTTCAAAGACAGCGCGTCTCAGGTGATGTGCGTATATACGCTTGAGGACAGCGCGCTGTCCATTTGTTTTATAATGGGTTAGCGCGCACTTTCTGTTTTCAACTCGGACCATACTGTGATCAAGCAGAACGCAAAGCGCTACAGGCCGCTCCCATAGTACAACACAGTACAATCTAGAGGGACAACTCGTCCCGCCGTCAAAGCGAGGCCGAATTGTCCCCGAGTTCGAGTTTAGCCTTACCCCGAATGGATAAGTTCTGAGACTGTTGATTCTGGCGAACCCTTTTGGTTATTATTTCGCATTTTCGTTGTTAACCATCAAATATCTTGTTATTACAGCATTATTCCACACATTTCTTAGGCATACGTGCACATTTGGAAGTGAAAATTGACCATCAAAATGCGAATGATGATTTTCACTTAAATATTCAAAAATTTTGATCAGTTGAATTTACTCTTAAATAACATAAACAAAAAAAAATGATGTCGCACTTACTGTTATGGACCTCTCACAATTTTATTGCAACGGCATGTTTGCTCTTCCTGGCTATCATAGTCCAATAACAAATTAAGTAGCCTGAATACACATGGAATAGGGCAGGGCCCTGTTGCATAAAACCCTTACCGCTGGACTTACCGCTCCTTTCTAGCGGTAAGTCTTCAAATTAGCGGTAAATTTTATCATCCTTGATGCTGATTGGCTGTGACATCTAATTTTGAGGGTAGTTACCATTGAATTTCAATGGTAAGTTTTATGCAACGGGCACCAGGTGGCTACTTGTATAGCGCAAGGGTCCACTTCTCAGTGCTCATGGGGCTTTAAAAATGAAAATATATTATATATATCTTCTCTAATTTTGAATACAAGCTTAAATCAGAACTTACTGTTTTGAGTTAAGCTTTAAAGACTCTATACGCTGAATTGGTTATTCCCGGCCACAAAAATATTGTAGTTGGAATTATACATAGACCGCCACAGCGTTGTTCTGAAGTCTGTCTTAATGATTTACAGGATATTCTCTCGAGCCCTTAATTGAATAACAAAACGTTGTTTCTAATGGGGATTTTAACGTAAACCTCCTACAATTATTTTAGAAAAAATATTTATGTAAATATTTTCTTGAATACTCTTATCTCATTTGCTTTGTTTGTATGATGTCATTTATGTGAACACTTTTTTGAAAAATCTTATCTCATTTTCTTTGTTCCCACTCATTGATAAGCCAATCAGAATCACTGATACCACCTCATTCTATACATATTCTTTACAAATCTACAGCCGATTCCAACAGGGATCCTAGTAAGTGACATTTCAGATCACTTTCCTATATTTTCTAGTTTATCTCTAAGGATTGAACGGTATGAATTTTGCAAAGAATATTTACAAAGTTGCAGCCCTGAGAATGAACAGAAATTTTAGGACGACTTACTGCTGAAGAATGGACCTTTGTATTGAGTGAAACTGATGTGAACAAATCTTTTGATAATTTAAGGCAGATAATAACTTTGTTATTCAATGAAAATTTCCCTGTGCTAGAAAAGAAATCCCGTAAGTCTAAGAAAACTCCTCGCATGCCTTAAATTGCATGTTCTTTAGTGAATTTAATAAATACGAAAAATAGGCTTTTTTATAAACATAAGAATAAAAAACACCAGAATCAAAGCAAAAGTATACTTGATATAGGAATATTCTTACTACCACTTTGCGTAGTGCTTTGTAACCAATTCAAAGCTACATCTAATGACATTAAAGGAACTTGGAAAGTTATAAGACAATTACAATAATACAAAATCAAAACTCACAGAAGCCACAAAACGTATGATTAATGGTCACCAAACTGGAGACAAATAGCGAATCATTTAATGAATACTTTGTGAATGTATTCAAAAGGTTGTCAGAAAATGTTCCAAACAGCGCAAAGAAATCCTTTGACTTTTTAGAAAGTCCAAATTCTGAAACTTTTTTTTTATCATTGTTTCCAGTCATGTGGAAGAGGAGGTAATTGATATTGTCAGTAACCTCAAGATAAACATATCCCAAGGATGTGATGGCCTCACAAACAAGCTAGTGAAGAAAGTCGCTGCATTTTTTGTGAAACCTTTCACTCATGTATTCAATATCTATTTTAAACGGTTACGTACGACAAAATATGAAAATTGCAAAAGTAGTACCTATCTTCAAGAAAGGAGAATTTCAAGAAGTACGTAATTATAAACCGCACTACTTCTTTACTCAAAACCTTTTCCAGAATCCTCGAAAAGCTCTTTTATAATTTTCATTTCATTTGAAAATCAGTTGAAAAGCATATTTATGTTCGTTTGATCAAATTTTCCAAGTCATGTGAAATATTAACTAATTTACAATTTGGCTTTCATAAAATATCACATGCGATGCTATATTCTATTGATAATGTTGCCTCGGCAATTGAGAAGAAGTTACATACTGTAGGTATATTTTTATACTATGCTAAAGCTTTAGATACCATTGATCAGAATATTTTATTGTACAAAGTATCCTATTATGGAATCAGAAGAAAGGCCCTGGAATAGTTTAGAAGTTACCTAACTAATATGAAACAATTTGTTTCTTTAAATGATGCGGAGTCTATATTGCGATCTATTTCTTGTGGTGTTCCACATGGGTTGCTGCTTGGTCCCCTACTTTTTATTTTGTATATGAACAATTTTCTCGAATTTCCTCCCATACTACTTTCTTTCATATCATTTGCCGACGATTCTAGTATTTTCTTCTCTCACAAAAATCCACACCAACTACTAAATATTATAAATTCGGAACTGAAATCGGCATGGATCCATGCAAACAGGCAGTGGCGTATCTAGGGGGGGGGGGGCAAGGGGGACACGTACCCCGGGCGCCACTACTTGAGGGCGCCGAAAACGAAAAAAAAAAAAACGAAGAAAAAAAAAAGAAAAGAAGAAGGAAAAACAGAAGAAGATGAAGAAAAAAAAAAAAACTTTGCCAGACCGGGGGGTGGGGGGGGGGGTGCAGGGAGAATGGGGGAGGGAGAAAACCAAATCAACCACAAAAACAAAAAATGACAATGTGTTCACACAAGAATTCCATGTTTTGTAAGCTGAAATTTCGGCTCGCTCGCCAAAATTTATATACACATGTATATATAAAAAAGAAGATAAGATCAAAACATTATGATGACGTGGACAAAATGACAATGTATACTAGCATTGTGTTCACACATGCCATCGTTAGAAGGCAAAATGTTACACGGAGCACCGGCTGCAATTTTCTTTCCTTCGTTCTGAAGCGATCGCCCATTGGATCAAACGAGAGCGCCAAAGGTGTCGAACATATGTGACTGTGCACCTCAAAACAAACAAAAAGTCGCCAGATATGAATTTTTAGTTAAGACCATATTCTGAAAGAGCAGACTTTAAGCTTTAAAATGATGTATAACTCAAATCAAATGGACTCTCCTAACCATCTAAATATTGGAAAGAAAGCACAAACTCAGGAAAAGTGTGAACTGAGAAAAGAGGCTCTGAAGTACAGTGTCTATTCAAGCGCTTAATCTTTACCAAACCGTGGTGGCTAGGCGATGAATGGGACAAAAAACAGGAAGTAAACCACCAGAGTAACAACAATGAAGGGATTATTAAATTAAACTGAAATTAAGCTTGTCTTATGAACACATTCTGTCCATAATTAATGCCAACTTTCAAAGCAGTAGCACTATCCTTTCAAAAGTTATTAGAATTCAAAGTGAAGAGTGTGGACAAGGTTTTTCAGAAATGAAAAAGGGATTCTAAAGACACACCTAATCACACTATTCTACAAAAAATGTTCGAGATAAACTGCTAAAAAAACACACTTTCCTGCCCGTTTTATGATACCAAATTTGAGCATAATGTAAAAGAAGACCCACTCTTTCAGAAAATATGAAAAAGTCAAGTTCGGCTAGGTTGACCCATTTCACTTATTTTCAGTCCTCACGCAAAATCAGTGTGTGCGACTTTATGTTCGTTTTGAGGTGCACGGTCACATATGGGGGGAGAGGGAGGGGCGAAAAAAATCAAACAAGATAAGAACAAAACATAAAAAGATGACGCGGCATTATACAAATTTCGGCTCACTAGCGCATATCTTTTTTTTTCAAGTCCTCTGTTTGTTTGTTGGCGTAAATCGTTATCTACAAGGTCGTCACTTTATCTTGATTGGAATTTTAAGATATAATAAGTAAAATATGACAAGAATTCCATGATTTGTAAGCTGAAATACAAAAAAAGAATATTTTGCTCGCTCGCTGCGCTCACTACCAAACTTTATATTAAAGAAAATATTAACAAAACTTTATGGCGCGGAAATATGCAAATTTCGGCTCAATCGTGCTTACTAATTTGGAGTATTTTTTTCAATTCCTCAGTTTGTTGGTATAAATCGTTATCTTAATAAGGCCGTCATTATATATGTTGATTAGAAATGTAAGAGTTAATAAGCCAAAAAATGATAAGAATTCCCTGTTTTATAAGCTGAAATACACAAATTTTCGGCTCGCTCTCTCGCTAGAATTTATCCAAAAAAAAAGAAGAAAAAGAGGAGATTAAAACATGATGATGATGCCAAAAAATATATTAAAAAATTCGGCTTGCTCGCTGCTCTCACTTGCCAAAATTTATCTGAATCTATTACATTTAAACTTCCCTCAAAAGACCCCCTTTAAGTGTTTTAGAAAGCATATCATGTGAACTTTTCTGAAGTCCCTACCGGGATGGGGTTGGGGTTGAACTCTAACTTTTTCAGAAATTATAGTGGCGCGATTTTCGCGCTTGCCCCAGGCGCAGTTTTCCGTAGATATGCCAGTGCAAACAGGTTATCTTTAAATTTCTTGAAAACCAACTACTGTATGTGCTATTTAACCGCCCCTTATCATCCTTGCCAGGCCATTATTATACTCTTTGATAATGTGCAATTAGACAAAGTCACGAATACAAAAATTTTAGGCCCGCATATAGATGACAAATTGAATTTGAGAATTCATATATTATATGCTACTTTGGTAAATTTCTTTCCAGAAATGTTGGCGTTATCAATAATATAAAATCTATATTTCCAAAGAATATAGTGCGTTACTACTGTATACTCAACCCTTGTACTACACTATCTCAATTATGGTGTTCTTGCCAGGAGAAACTCAGTAAAACTTTATTTGGATGAATTATTATTATTCCAAGAACGCGCAGTGAGAATTATTTTTCTGGTGCAACATCACGTTCTAACACTATTGAGCTTTTCTATGAAAATAAATTTCTAAAAGTACATGATATACATTCTATGAATCTAAGGTCCATTATGTACAGAACGAAGGATTCTGAATTTCCACAGGTTATTTCGTCACTTTTTGTTATAAATGAAAAAGTGCACAATAACTACACTCGGCAGTCTTCTTCTTACAACTGCCATCCATTAGAACCAACTTTAAACCCAATGAATTTGCTTTTGAAAAAGGTTGAATTTCAGGGGTTATCAGGATAGTAGGACTACTGATGTGTGGTTTATAACATAATGGAAAAAGATTTCCACCCCAAAAATTGATTTAACCTACAATATCAACAACTTTCATGTACAAGCGATAGCGGCCATTTCGGAAAATGGCCACCATTTTTGTCACAGGTCGAATTTGAGATCATGTTGTGTGGACAATAAAACTACTGAAGGGTGATTCTTTATGCATGAAAAAAGATTTTGATCCCTAGAATTGATCCCACTTATACACTGAAATGTCAACAATTTCTAACGAAAAATGGCGGCCATCTTGATATATGGCCGCCATTTTGAAGCAAGTCAAATTTGAGATGTTACCTAAACAGTAGAACTACTGATGTGTGGTTTATAACATAATGGAAAAAAAATCCATCCCAAGAATTGATCAAACCTACAATATCAATGACTTTCATATAAGAGATGGCGGCCATTTTGGAAAATGGCTGCCATTTTTGTCACAGGTCGAATCTGAAATATTGTGTGGACAGTAAAACTACTAAAGGGTGATTTTCAATGCATGAGAAAAGATTTTCACCCCTAGAATTGATCTCACCTACAATGTCAACGATTTCTAATGAGCAATGGCGGCCATCCTGAAAAAATGGCCGCCATTTTGAAAAAGGTTGAATTTCAGGGGTTATCAGGATAGTAGGACTACTGATGTGTGGTTTATAACATAATGGAAAAAGATTTCCACCCAAAGAATTAATCTAACTTACAATATCAACGACTTTCATATACGCCATGGCGGCCATTTTGGAAAATGGCCGACGTTTTTCGTCACAGGTCGAATCTGAGATGTTTTGTGGAACGTAAAACTACCGAAGGGTGATTCTTAATGCATGAAATAAGATTTTTACCCCTAGAATTGATCTCACTTACACTGAAATGTCAACAATTTCTAACGAGAAATGGCGGCCATTTTGAAAAATGGCCGCCATTTTCAAACAGGTCGAATTTGAGATGTTATCTGAACAGTAGAACTACTGATGTGTGGTTTATAACATAATGGAAAAAGATTTTCATCCCAAGAATTGATCTAACCTTCAATATCTATGACTTTAATATATACGATGGCGGCCATTTTGGAAAATGGCCGCCATTTTTGTCACAGGCCGAATCTGCGATGGCCCTATATCTAAAAATCACCACTGGGGCATAGTCTACACGCATGCCAAATTTCATGCTTGTTTCACCAAACCCACAATTCTTTCACCTATCTGCCGTACTAAATGTTCAAAAGTTTGTCTTGGTATACACAAGGTCTGTATACATGCGAGTTAAACTGAGATCATAATGCGAAAAATATGATGGGGCCTGCGTAAAAGCAAGCTTGTATAGAGCCGCAGGTCCCGTGGTAAAATCAGATTAGGGGAAGCATAAGTACAGATATTTTTAGACCATACTATAATTGGGGGATCCGATTAAAACGAACAAGATCAAATCAAATGTTGCTATATAAAATACAGAATAAAACACTGAAAGGTCACATGTTGCAACTATAACCTACTACAAGTAAGGACATTGAGAGAACAACGACTGAGATTGTAAGGATTTAAGTGGGTGTGGAGGTATAGATGATGACGTAACAATTGGCATAAATACATAAATGGAAGGTGGGCTAAAAGAATTTTGTCGTGAATATAAAATATACACACAAGGACAATGGAGCTCAGGTGTCAAATTCCAGCGGGGTCCTAAACCATGCGGGCCGTGTGACCATGGTAACAGACAGCTGCCACGCGCAAGAATTCTAACAATCGAGTGTAACAATAAAAACTTAGAGAGCGCAACAGGCAGACTGATCGAAGAATAATAATGTACATGGTTAGGATCCCGTCGGACTACTACTAGAAGATAAATAAGATAGACAAGGGAGGAAATACTGAGCAACAAGTACTATACAATATGCATGCCGTAGCTGCTCAAAAGATATTGTTTTAATTTTCGTTTGAATGAGGTTAAAGTGGTGCAGCTTGTAAGTTCCGTAGGGAGTTCATTCCAGTACTTAGGTCCAGTGAACATGATAGTTTTTTTCGCAAAAATTTTTCGGGTACGTGGAAGGTGATACGCATAACGTTGGCGGGTTGGATAATCATGAACTGTATAGTTTCTTGTGAACATTTTGGAAAATGCATCTGGTAATTGGCCAGTTGAGAATTGAAACATAAACAGGCAAACGTTGTAAGAAAATAACTCAGAAATTTTCAAAATTTTATTGCTCATAAAAAGTTAATTCGTATGCGATAAATATCCAGCGTGGTTTACAATTCTAATAGCGTGTTTTTGCACAATGAATAACAAATCGATAAGATTTTTAGAAGCATTTCCCCACGCCAGAATCCCATAATTAAGATAGGGAGATATCAAAGTTGAATATATACTCTGTAGAATATTACATGGAAAATAATAACTAAGTTTGTTTAGAACCCCTGTATTTCTAGCAATAATTCTACTTACATAACCAACATGGGTTCTCCAAGATAAATCACTATCAATGTAAAGACCCAAAAATTTTGTACTGTTGACCTGTGACAAATCAATGTTGTTGATCTTGACAGAAATAGGTAGTACATGTGGGGAATTACTAAACAAAATATAATGAGTTTTTTCAAGGTTTAAGGAAAGTTTGTTTGCAAAAATCCAAGATTGAACAGAAACAAGTTCTTCATTTATTATGTTTATAAGTTCATCAGGATTTGGATGAGAAAAGAACAAATTTGTATCGTCTGCAAAACAAACAAAGGAAAGGATCTTAGATGAGTTCTGAATATCGTTGATATACAAAATAAAAAGAAGTGGACCTAACAGGGAACCCTGAGGAACCCCGCAAGAAATTAACTTAGGTTGGGAATCGTGACCGTGGATACTTACAAATTGTTTTCTGATTTTCTGATTTTCTGTTTTCTGTTTTCTGTTTTCTGTTTTCTGTTTTCTGTTTTCTGATTACAACAACACCTATATGTTAATAGGCCTATGTATGTATGTATCTATTCATTTATTTGTTTATTCATTTGTTTGTTTATAGGTAAAGTAAGGTAATATGAGAGAATGAAAATACCAAAGTAACATCATGTACAGAATTTTAGGCATCATTTTCATCAATTCATTTCATTTCATTTATTTATTTCAATATCCAGATGATACAAAATCATTGCGGAGTAACATTAACTATATTGAAGAAGAAGGCGAAATGTCATGAAGCAAATACAAATATAAACAATTGCATAACAAAAGTATAGTACATATACAGCTTGATCTACAAGCACATATGAATACACGTATTTTACATAATTTGATCTTTTTGTTTGTTTGATAGATACTTTATTTTCTGCAAATCAATATACATAAGTTACATAATCATGAAGATGCAGGAAATATACAAAGTAAATTCAACGCAGAGTCGTTTGACTTGGATAAACCACGATACATATAAGTACATAATCATGAACATGTAGGAAATATATAAAATAAATATAACACAGTCTTTTGACTTGCATAAACAACGATATGAAAGAAACATAATATACAATATGCATGTCTATGCAGCAGTGATAAGAATAACATTTATAGTTAAGAAACGATTATGCAGAGGGCCGCCATTATAAGCATTGCTTGAAAAGATGGCCGGCCCGAGGAAAAGATAAGGACGTACTAGATTCGTAACAATATAAATTCTGCTGCGAAGGTAGCAGGGGAAAATAAACTCTGGTGTGTGATGGTGGTGAATGTGTGTGCAGGTGCTTGAAGGTGCACAATGGCAGATAGGCTGGAATTTAGAGTAATAAAATTCGTTTACTGAAAGAGGGGACGATATGCGTTGTTGCTATCGGGAGACCAACATTAGTTGTATAATTTGTTTATTTTTAGTTCGTATTTGAAGTATACTGTAATAAATGTACTTCTTTAAGTTTGCTTTAAATGAAAACAAGGAGGCACACTGTTTCAACTCCTCAGGAAGAGTGTTCCATGGATCCGGACCTTGATGTCTAATCGACTTTTGAGCAAGTAAAAGCTTCGGATTACTTAAATGAAAATCATGGGAACGACGGGTAGGGTATAAGTGAATATAGTCATTGGTTACTAGGGTATTATGAAAAAATGGTAATAAATTTCGAGTGTGTTTATACATAAATATGGCAGTTAGGTATAGATGTATATCATGGGCCTTCAAAGTTTTTAGGCGATAAAATATGGGATCAGTGTGAGCCCAAAAATTTGAATGTGTGCATATACGAAGAGCCTTTTTCTGGAGAAGTAAAATTGTGTTCAATTTTGTTTTGCTACTGTTGCCCCATACAATATTACAGTACATTACATATGGTAAAAATAAAGTGTTATATAACATAATTAAAGTTTGATCATTAATTAAATATTTTATTCTTCTTAAAACACCAGTTGCTTTAGATATTGCTGTTGTAATATTCTGAATATGAGTATTCCAAGTTAGATTGCTATCTAGGGTCACTCCTAGGAACTTGGTTGAATGTTTCTCAGCAATGTATTTTTTTTATATCATCAATAAAAATACTTTGAGGAAGGGTGGGTTGGGATTGCAACGTATGAAAGTGTATGAAACATGTCTTATCAATATTCAATGAAAGCTTATTACTTCTAAACCATTTCGACATGTTGCTTAATACCGTATTTAATGTATCAACCAGTGTTACAATGTCCTTGTGGGAATAAAAAATATTGGTGTCGTCTGCAAATAAGATGAAATTTAAACGAGGAGAGGAGTTGATGATATCATTAATATAAATCAAAAAGAGTAGGGGCCCGAGGATAGACCCCTGAGGGACACCGCATGACACATTAGAATATGTTGAGTGAGTGGATTTAAATGCAACATATTGTTTTCGATGACTTAAATAACTTCTGAACCACGACAGAGTAATCCCTCTCACACAATAATTATGTAATTTTTCAAGTGAAATGTCGTGATCAATAGTGTCAAACGCTTTACTAAGATCCATAAAAACTCCAATTATGTGCTCCTTTTTAGTAAGCGCATCAATAATATTATCACCAGATTTAATTTTAGCATAATCGGTAGAAAATCCTTTCCCAAAACCAAACTGATTCGCATTTAATATTTCATTTTCAATCATGAACGAGTGGAGACGCTTGTAAACTACTTTTTCTAAAATTTTCGATATTGCAGGTAACAATGAAATGGGTCTATAATTTTTCACCATTAAGGGATCTTCTCTTTTATAAATGGGGATAACTTTGGCCGTTTTGAAGGAGTCTGGATACTTTCCGTTGAGTAGGGATAGATTGAATATATGGGTGAGAATTTCTTCATGAAATTACCTGTGATTTGAAAAAGCCCTGTCTATTCTTGCAGGGAAATCAAAACTATGTATTGTATTTGTCTTTTATGCAAGACTTATGCAAGACCTTGCATTCTCTGAATTTAATTGTCAATGGTTCATCATAAGAAATATCATTACCGGCAAGAAAGTCGTTACTCGACCACTACGAGATGAAAAGTATCTTTGATTTAATCACTTACACGCAGTATAACATTAATGTTATAGTGGAAAAGAAATCAAGAACAGGTTGTTGCTGCAATTGACAAAATGAATGTTACAATAAATGCTAAGATAAAACAAATCACAGCTCGAAAATAATACGAAATTAGTAATGAGTAATGAATAACGGAATGGGTGAGTGGGTTAGTAAGTCATTTTAAAAAAAATGCTTGGTAAGTCCATTCCAAATGATATGTAAATTAAAAATAAGATGCACTCATGAAAATACAAATGAGGGAGTCGCCATTCATATAGCCAATCCTTCTCTCCTACATCATGAAGGAATACTTGTTTTGCAACCTTGCAAAAAAGACATAAATTTCTGGATGTGGCAATGAACGTCACTGTACAATCTGCTGGGAAAGCAGTCGAAAGCAAGTCGAACAAGGCAATGCGTGTGGAGGGATAAATTCTGGTTCGAAGCATAATAACGACCTAAAATAAAATTTATGAGGCAGTGAAGGAATATTTTGATCGTCGTAAACAGCGCCTTAAACGAACTACAAAGAGTCTCAAATTGTAATGAACCATAAGGGAAAAAAGAAACTAGGACGAAGAGAAAAATTTGGATTTATATATATATATATATATATATATATATATATATATATATATATATATATATCACTGTCTGTTGCATATCTTATCACATAGCCGGCAAGAAACTTGCATGGATATGAACTAGATTTAGTTGTTTCCTTATCCTTTCATTTTGAGATGGCAGGCAAACATACTTCAGTACACATGGAGGCAAAAACCTTCATTAACACTACATAATCAACTATAGCTCTTCACACAGCCTATAATAGGCAATATTGTCTACTTCCACCAATGTTTACTCTGCATGCCAAGAGGAAAGGTTCTGCAGACGGAGTAAAATCCAGGGACGAGCTGGCATTTTATGGCTAATGGTGATGTATCGAGCATCTCCTGTTGCAATGAAAGCTTCTCCTCGTCGCTCACTCGGCGAGGATAAAAACGATGATGATGTGATGTCAAAGGGAAACAGCAGATCAAAACAAATGAGATGGAAAGCATGGGTAGGTGGGAGGGACGAAAGGAGGGAAGCAAAGTGCCAGACATGCTATCATGAATAGAGAAAATGGTAGGGAAGATGGGGATGATTATGTTAAACAATATATATATATATATATATATATAAGGCAAATGTAGACTAGCGGTACAGTCTATAATGAGAAAACATACTAAATACCGAAATTGAGGGAGACATAGATCGCTAGTGACATTAGGACAGGTTTTTTTTTTTTGTACTGCTGTCCTAGCTAATTGTCAAATATGGTACAAAACTTTTTTGTTTTATTGGAAAATTTTAAGTCGCACTTCCCAATCGTTTATTCATCTGTATTCTTTCAGGCAAATTTCTTGAGGACAAGGGAAATCTAACAGTTTAAGCAACACTTAGTATACATCCCTTCTTTTTAGGTCAATATTGTACTTTTTCTTACCAAAGCATTATTGTGTGCGAAAACGCTGACTAGTGTTTTTCGCACGTTGCGTTGCATCTTGCACCTTGCAATCTATGGATTCCGGTAAATAAGCCAGTGTCATTTGTACAGAGTTTCAGAATGTTTGTGTAGAAATGTTATGCTTCGTTGATTTCTGACCTGGCCTTTTATGCCTCTGCCACGAAGTGTCGCCGAAGGCATTATGATATCGGGTTGTTCGTAAGTCCGTCATTCCGTCCGTAAAGCCCCAGTCACGTAGACATGCCGGATCACCCCGGATCTGATCCGGGGTGATCCGGGAAGAGATCCGTGTTGACGCCTTGGGCATCCTTGGAGGTCCGTGTAGATCCGTGTATGTCCGGGGACATCCGGGAGGCCAACACGGCAACTTTCGGAGGTCAAAAACATCCGGCGTCATCCGGGGACTGCCGTGTTGGAAGAGCAATCCGGGATGGTCCGTGTGGCTGCCGTGTAGTTGCCGTGAAGGTCCGTGTGGCATGAATCTCCAGCTACAGCTGTAAAATCATCTAGTTTCATAAACCGCCCGAACAAAATTAATACCATACTCCAGTAAAAATTGGCGAGCCTTCGATCGTACACCGAGCCCCCAAAATCGAGAAATTTAGGGAAATCTCCATAGGGAAGATGAAAACATGGATATTTTAAAACCAAAAGTGCAACTCTTTCCTCTCATGGAATAACTTCAAATTCAGTATAATTGTACGCAGAACCTTTTAAAGTTGCAAAATCCGCCCGAAGATTTTTGTAAAAAGTGACTTGCTTCTGATTTGATTTGATTTGATAATGGTTTATTAAACAAACATGCAAAGTAGTAGCCCGAAGGCTAAATTATAATGCATCACATCGAAAAACATATCAATTACATCAAACAACATACAATGTATGAACATTTCAAAAGTGACAATTACCGGTTACATTAACATAAAAAATATACAGCATCATATCAAAACAATAACCAATTCATACCAATTATTATACAAAATATGTTACTTTAAAATGATAACCATAGTTATCAACGTCAACGTACTCATACGCACACACGCAGACACGCACGCACACACGCATTAACACACATACACCTACGTACACATGCACATCACATCCACATGTCTATACAGATAAGCCCATATACTCATCTCATGCAGCCGTTCAACTCTTGCATGCACAGTCACACATCAAACGAGAAATGATTATAATATCCTGTTTAATTAAGATAAAATTATTTTAAAAAAACGTATTAAACATCATGCTGATGAGCCTCATCTTAAACATTAAATATATACACTTTAACGTTGAATTTATATATCAAAATAATTGTTCAAACATTAAAAAAAACCTCGTGTATCACATTACACAGAACAAACGAGTATTGCACTGTTGTGAATTGCAATATTGCACTGACTGAAACAAACAAAAAGTTTGCCCGAGACTGAAAAAAAAGTATCTGAGAAGAAAAAGATAAAAAATTGGAGATAAAATCAGTAATAAACAAACATATTCGGTACTTAAGTTGTATATCCCGGTTACTTGCACTTGTTAATGGAGATGGTGTTATGAACATTTCTCAAATACTATATGACAACAAAAAATATTGCATTCATCTCATTCACCAGAAAATGAAATCTTCATTACTTAAAACATTACATCTATATCAATAGACTTGCTCAAATATAAAAAAGGAAAAATACCACAAAAATACAAAACTTCAAGTATCACATGACTCAAAGCAAACAAACGTGCATTGCAATCAGACTAGGAAAAAAAACCTGCTTTAAACTGTAAAATAAAATTAAAACCGGCAGATGAGAAAGAAAGAACACCCAAACAAACAAACCATATATTTGGAGATCAGAAATAGACATGAAAAGCATATTCTATACATAAGGTTTGTATTTCAGACACTTGTATTTGTTGGTGCAGGTGGTGTTACAAATACTTCTCAATCTATCACATTAAACTCGGTTACATTAACACATACACACACTCTATCGTATATCTGCATACGTATTCATAAAAAAATCCTTATTTACAATGTGTTGTTAAAAGATAAAACACCATACACAAGCACACGCACACACACACCCAACACACACCCACACACACACACACACACACACACGCGCATACACACACAACATAACTATTCATTTAAGAGACGGATCAAATGAGGAATAGCACTGGTCTTGTGTCTTTCAGTTCTATATCGGAGAGTGGTGAATTTCTGTTTACTTCTTGTATTGTGTGAGTGATTACGGGGTGGCGGAAGCAGGTGGTGCAGCTTCGAAGACTGATCCAGAAGGGTCTTTGCGAAAGACACACAGAGGTCTCGCCGCTTGTCACTGAGGGTGGGGAGGTGAAGAGCGTCCCTAGCGTCTGAATAGCTGGAATAGCTTCGACCAATGATGATCCTGCAGGCTCTCTTTTGTATGCGCTCAATCAAGTTAACCTGTTGCTTGGTGAGAGCCGCGGCCCAAACAGGAACAGCGTATTCTAGGATTGGTCTAACGGTGGTCAGATAGATTGTTAGAAGGTCAGCTGGGTAAAGGCCATGGAACTTAAGTCTGCGCAGGAGGAAGAGTCCACTGTTGCCCTTGCGGACCATGCTGTTGACCTGGGTGTCCCATTTCAGATTTGACTGGATAAACACTCCGAGTAGCTTAACAACTTTGGTGTTCTCAAGCACTTGGTCGTTAAGCGTTATGATGGTTGGTGGTGGAAGCGCCCTTGCAAAACATATATCCATGTTTACACACTTCTTCAAGTTAAGACGCATGTTACTGTCAATTGCCCATTGTTGTAGTTCCATTAGTTTGTCAGGCAGTGAAGATTGACTGTTGATCTTACGACATTCGACCACCGTTAGGTCGTCCACGTATTTGTAGTGTCGGGTATCAGGCGCGTGGCTCACCTCGCCATTGTTGAAGACGTCGTTGTTGAGGACGTCGTTGATTAAGGCTGCAAAGACAACTGGTCCTAGTTTCGTACCCTGCGGGACTCCTGACGTGGGGATACATGGGTCAGAGAGTGTGTTCTTGTACTTTACTCGCTGTTCTCTGTTACACAATAAATCCGCGATCCAGGTGACGTATGATGGAACCACTCCCATATCGATCAGTCTTCCTACAGTGTGGTCAACGTGGTCGAAGGCTTTAGAGAAGTCAGTCAGCAGGAGAGTCGAGAGGGAGCCAGTGGTGTCCGCGTGTTTGTGCAAGGTGTCTAAGACGTTGACAAGACAGTGTGTAGTAGACACCCCCTTCAGGTTCCCATACTGTGCTGGATCCAGTTGGGGGCGCATCATACGTAATGTATCACGAGCCACAAAGTGTTCTGCCACCTTAGCGAAGTGGTCTGTCAGGGCGATGGGACGAAGGTTGCTGATTGTAGCCGGTGACGACTTTGGAATTGGAACAACATGGGCTCGTTTCCATTCTAAAGGCACTTCTTGATCGCTGTAGGAAGCGTTCTTGATGTGTGATAGGGGACGAGAGAGTTCATAGGTGAAAAGCCGGATGAACCTAGCAGAAATCCCGTCAGGGCCACACGACTTCCGCCGTTTGACATGACTGAGTTGTGTGAAGACTTCATGCGGTTCTACATGGAGCGGTGGCGGTGAAGGTAAGTATGCGGGCAAGCACGATTTGTCAAGCACAGGAAAGTCACCACCGATCGACGCGAAGTGCTGACATATGACGTCACCGATAGCTTTCTGGTCGTTCGGGGCAATATCAGAAACAGTGATGTTCATCTTGGGGGTATTTCCAGACAGCATTCTGATATGTCTGAACCATTCACCAGGACAAGATTTCTTCAATCTTTGCACTCGTTTGGCGTAATTGTTTTTCTTCGCTTTGCGGATTTCTCGTATGACTTTGTTTCTTAGTTGTCTCCATAGGGAATCACGCTTTTCGCTAAATGCTCTCTGTCTTTTGGCTATCAGGGACTTGATAGGAGGAGTGATCCACACTATGTCCTCACTGTGCAGTTTCACTGACTTCTGCGGGAAGTATTTGTCAACTGATTCATGGATTGTTTGATAGAAGACCGAGCACTTAGCCTGTACACTGCGTGCATCATATACCTCTGACCAATCGTGGTCAGATATCCAAGTTCCGTACTGGTGTTGCTCCGCTGGGTCTCGGCAGTTGGCAATAGTAGGACACAATTATGGTCGCTAAGTCCTATGGGTGGTATGATCTCTGCTGGTCGATAACTGCCAACTCTGTTTGTGAATATCTTATCAAGGATGACATCACCGCGAGTGGGTTGGTCAACAACCTGGACGAACGCGTTGGACACGATTCACACAGCGAACACGGCAGAAAATTATTATTAAAACAACTTACTTAAGATGAACTTTGGTGACATGCAAAGTCCTCCACAATCCTTGCCATATTCGGGCATCTACACACAAAATCCACTGAGTCACAACACTGGAAAACAGGCAAAATATTGTGCAAATAGACTGCAAATTAGGAGCGCTAAGGAAGGTGCGCTTGTGCTGCCGAGGGCGCACTTCTAACGAAGTACACGCATAATTACAGTCAATTCATCAAAAAACGCTAATTTTGATGTTCACTTTCCATGTTAAACGAGTTCGCGCGGGGCGTGCGGAGCAGATGCGCGCAACTTTTCCATATGGTACATTTTCGTCTGCTGGCGTGGTCCGTGTAGCTGCCGTGTTGTTCCGTGTAGACGCCCTGATGGTCCGTGTAGACGCCTTGCTCTTCCGGTATGGACCGTGTAGTTGCCGGGTAGGTCCGGCATGGTCCGTGTAAGCGCCGTGTAGATGATGTGTAGATGCCGTGCTGTTCCGGCCTTACCCGTGTAGCTGCCATGTTGATACCGTGTGTACAGTCATCAACGCTCGTCGATGCTCCATCCTGGGCAAAACTATCCCGGAACTCCCCGGATCATCGCTGGCATGATACGGGGATGGCCGTGTACATCCTTGAGGATCCGTGTTTATATGTGACTGGGGCTTAAAGGGACTGTACAGTAGTGGTTGGGTTGAAGATTCAGCTTGTAACGTTTTGCGAGATATTTAGAAACCACTCTATGAAATGTTAAAGAGCATATAATTCTATGGGGAATCAAAAGTTTATTTGATGAAAATCGGTTTTGAAATGACTGAGATATCTAAAAACAAGGAAAAAACAAAGAGTTCCTAATAAAAGTCGTGGCCTGTCAATTTTATTAGGATCGCTTTTTTGATATCTCAGCCATTTCAAGGCCAATTTTCATCAAATAAACATAGAATCCTTCTTGAATGTACATGCTCTTTCATATTTCATAAGATGTTTGTCATATCTCACTAAAAAAAAAAAAAAAAAAAGTTTTAAACCTGAATCCTCACCCCAACCAGTATTGTACAGTCTCTTTCTGTAGTCAATTCTGTGAGCGACGTAAAGCCCCAGTCGCATTTAAACACGGATCCTCAAGGATCTACATGGTTATCCCCGGATCATTCCGGGATAGTTTTGCCCTATATGGAGCATCGACGAGCGTTGATGACTGTACACACGGTATCAACACGGCATCTACACGGGTAAGGCCGGAACAGCACGGCATCTACACGGCCGGAAGAGCACGGCGTCTACACGGACCATCAGGGTATTTACATGGGCTAACACGGCAACTACACGGACCACGCCGGCAGACGAAAATCTACCATAAAAAGCGCGCCGATTTTGGATTTTCATCAATCGTCTTCTTCGCGTTCTCGTCACGTAGGGACCGTGTAGATCCGTGTTCATACTGTGTTTGAATGTGATGGTCCGTGTAGTTGCCGTGTGGCTGCCGTGTAGGTCCGTGTAGCTGCTTTGATGATCCGTGACTGTCCTTGGACTGCCAAGAATACGGCGCCTACACGATCGTTCCAGGCAGCCACACGGACCTTCACGGCAACTACACGGCAGCCACAGGGACCATCCCGGATCCCGACACGGCAGTCCCCGGATGACGCCGGATGTTTTTGACCTCCGAAAGTTGCCGTATTGGCCTCCCGGATGTCCCCAGACATACATGGATCTACATGGACATCCTTGGACATCCGTGTATGTCCGTGTAGATCCGGGGACATCCGGGAGGCCAACACGGCAACTTTTGGAGGTCAAAAACATCCAGCGTCATCCGGGGATTGCCGTGTTGGCAGAGCAATCCTGGATGGTCCGTGTGTCTGCCGTGTAGTTGCCGTGTTGATCCGTGTAGATGCCGTGTTTGTCCGTGTAGACGCCGCGCTCTTCCGGCCTTGTCCGTGTAGCTGCCGTATTGATACCGTGTGTACAGTCATATCAACGCTCGTCGACACTCCATCGAGGTCTAAACTATCCCGGATCTCCCCGGATCTCCCAGGATCTACCCGGATCTACCCGGATCACCGTGTAGATCCTTGAGGATCCGTGTTTATATGTGACCGGGGCCTAAGAGCCATATGATGTATTAATGAAACTAGAGACATGTATGTACAAGTGGAGAAAACACGTTCACTTTGTGGACACACACGCTCAAGGTCAAAGGTTATTTGGAGAGCGTTGTGGGTCATGGGGTTGAGTTCAAGGGTTGAAAGTCAAATAGAACTTTGTTCATGGAATGTAGTTTATGTCCACTCAAGACATTATATAAGTTCTGCCATCAAACTTTCAGACATGTCGTTTCATTTTGTTGGCAGTCATGTGAAACTGTCGTGTCATATTGGTAAGATGTACTGTAGACCTTTGGGAAAGTAATGTGATAAAGCAGAGGCTTATCAGTCGCCGTCGCTACATTTCTGTTCCACGGTTTAATTAAAGTTAAAGCTCAGTTTCCATGATGCTCAAGCCTTTTTTAAGCAGCTCTAGACAACCTACCTGTCCGGCTACCTACCTACCTAAAACGCTGACACTGTCTTGATAAAGGAACTTAGCCCGTCAAATCGATCACTGACTTTGTAAATTTTCAGAATCCATAATAGGGATGAAACGACTTCTGCAATTTTTCTTTGCAGTGATTGTGTTCAGCTAGTTGACAGCTACAGCCACTTTGACAGTGTTTTTATTTATATCAATCAGGGGCGGAACCAGCAGTTCCGTAAAGGGGGCGCAAAGCAGTTTATATTTCTGGTGCCACTTCCGGGTTTAATAAGATAACATGGAAAAAAAAAGGCCGTAATATTTTTTGTTACCACTTCCAGGTTAATCGGCTGACAAGCAAAAAAAAAAAAAAAAAAATAGCTTAAGTGCAAATTTTCTCGTTCTCGTGCCAATTCCAGGTTTCATCAGCTGACAAAAGTTTATGCGCAATTTTCTGTTGCCAAACAAGAATCATCGTGTGATTTCATGCATTCTTTTCCACACCGCCCTCCCCCCTTTCATTTTTTTCTTTTGACGTATTTCATTTAAAAAAATAATAATAATGATAATAAAGGGGGCGCCCCATCCCTTTATGCCTCTATGTCAATCGATGTCTATTCAATATAATCTGTTTGAAGTGTGGTTACAAATTGTTGGTAACTCCGAAAATGAAATAAGGTTCGTCACTCCGAAGGTTTGTTGATCCGAAAATGAAACGAGGTTGGTAACTCCGAAAATGAAATAAATTCTTCTTAGTGACAAGATATGGCGTTGTAATTAGAAAGAAAAAAATAGGATACTATGCAATGACAATTTATTGAAAACGTGCACATACAGACACAGACACACACACACACACCACCACCAACAACAAAAACACACATGCAGGCACACACGCACACAGACTTATTAAATTTGGGTGTTTCGCAATAAGGAACCTAATTTCATTTTCGGTTAACGAAACTTCAGAATAACGAACATCACCCTTAAAAGATTCATAGTACATATATTTCTCAAATACAATGTTTTCGTTTTAGTGTTCTAATAAGCCAGTTCGTAATTTGCTCATGTGCACGTTGGTACAAATGAGCTTTCTTTTTTTCTCAGTTGGTTAGACACTTCACTCGTATTCAAAGCAACATAATGCGTACCGGTAAGTTTGCCCGGCGTAACAATTTATGGAATTCGTGTTAAACAAAAAATGACCAGGTGACCAGAATGGTTCGTCAAACAACCCTCGGGGGAAGCTTCCATTTCTTTGTTTTGATTTAATGCATTAAAACACGTGTTTATTTGTATTGCCAACTACCAGGTTTGCTGTCAGGTGGATGTACTGGCAAGTATCATTTACAAGGATTGCATGAATAATCATTATATGACAGATGCTTATCTCAGTGACTTTAAAAACCATCATGCGTCTTGGTACGAATGACATTTTTCTGCTCATGCGCAAAGTAGAACTACGAACTGGCTTATCTTTGGGCAATTCTTGACGAACAAAGTTTAACTCTATTCATATAGCACTTTTGAAATACAAATTGGCATGAGGCACAAAGAAAATCTCAGAAAATTACGTAATAACTTTTAGCCCATGAACACCAAGCTAAAACCCGGCATTCTACTTTTACTGAGAATAGCAATGTCCAGTGATTAAACTTCGTCTGTTTCGGTACCTTGAGAAATACATAGTACATTCAGTTTTAGTTTACATTGTAATCATGAATTCGTGTGAATTTCATTACTTTTATTTATGACAGAAGTGAAACTCCACTTTCCTTTTAGCTGACTACAAGAGAACAAGTTTCCAATTCAGTAGAAAACATTTATTCCGGACTTATAAAAATAATAATGCATCTATTTCAAAAATTCCCATTCTTATGAAGGGCTGAGACACAATCATTGCTTTCGTCTACTAGTATATCCTGATTGATTTTATATGATTAGAACAAGTCATGAAAATGGTTTTTGTTTTCTTTGAAGAAGAGGCTAATTGCATAAAAAGACATAATTATAAGATAGTTTGATTAAGTATCACGTGTGTAAATCAACAGACAACCCCCCTAAACAAATGACTTCCATTCATGCACATACATAAAGTACATAAATAATGGAAAAAAAGCTTAATGACAAATACATTTTTCTTCAATCATTAAATGTTTTGAAATCAGGTAAATCTATTTTACAAGATGACATCTTCTATGAATGTCTCCGAACTCTTGTTCAATACTTCAAGTGTGCACTTCTGAATTCTTTGCCAGGAAATTACAACTGACAGTTGAAGATTCATCCATGTTTTGACACTTTATATCCAATGATCCACAATGCACAAATATTTGCCTCTTGTCTGCTTATGTTAGGCGCCCTGTCATTTAAAAGTCATAAGGTACGCACTCGTCCACTTTTAAGGGGGCACTACACCAAAAATTGAAAATTGTTTCAATTTTCTGTTTTTACTTCCAAGTGACAGTTTAGGTTCTTATCTTCAATATTCAGTAGATTCTACAGTAACAAATAATGCAGTAAAGGTGGTTAAACTTCCTTTTTGTGATACCCTTTTGAAGGCACATAATCATCTTTGCGATGGGGGTATGTATTTTCACAACTGTATAGGTGGGACGACAGTGTAATAAAAACTGAACATAATCCTCATACCGTGTTTTTGTGGGTTCAAGTCATAATTCTTGACAAAATATGTTTGTGAAAGGGTATTAAGTGAATTATACATACATTTAGAAGGGAAATTTGTGTCCATATACCGCTAGAAATGACATTTGCCTGTACTTTGAAGTCAAATGTTTGTTGAAAATATGGCGAATGCAACTTTTTCATGTATTTTATCATACGAAAATGGCATCTTCATTTTCAATGGCCGTATGTGTTTCTATAAACCTTTGTTTACAAATTTTGCTATAACTTGGGAATGCTCTATTTTCTTCCCAAATTTGGTACACTTATGCAGAAGGACATGTTCAAATTCAAATTCAAACTTTATTTTTTTCACTTTCTTTCTTCAACAGAATGTATAAGAAACAATATCATGAACTTGACATGCGACTCGTTGTAAATATATATAACCAGACAGGATTAACAACATATTCTTGTCTACATGATCAGTAAAATAAAGATACATACGCTCTATATATACACACTGAGGAGAAAAAAGTGGAGGTACCCACTCAAAAGACTAAGCTTGTAACATGTGGATACCTCTGAGGGAAAGGGGGAAAATGGGGTGAAAACTTACAACTACAAAGAGTGCGGGAAACTGGGGAAGCGGGGAATAGAGAAAAAAAATAAAGCAAAAGTGTGAAAAAAAAGAAACATGTTTAATAATTTCAAAAAGCATCTTGAAATTACGGGCTTTAGTTTTTAAGTTATTGACAGCTAAACCCTAAGTAAATAATACCGGTTGCCATGGCATCAAGAGAAAACATTTTTCAAAAATAATCAACAAAAATGTTTGATTTTTAAAGTTCCATCAATCTATCAAAAATGAACAAAAAATACCAAAGTCTACAGCAGTAGCAGGCATTTTTGTGGTAACCAATCACCTGTAGGCATCTGGTTACCATGGTAACCATGCACAATATTTTAAATTACAATGCATACCAGTGTATTGCTGACATCTCTAGAGACATGTACATACAAGGTTTTATGGGTTTTTGATAAGTTCTTCATGAAATAAATGCAAAAACTGTGATTTTTTTGTCATTGTCAATGTTCTTGGTGTAGTGCCCCCCTTAATAGCACGCACTATTTGTCTTCACAAAGCGGGCTTTATCTTTATTTATTATTTTTGCTCAGTAACATGTCGTGTTCTACATGTTACTCTTTCCCTGATTTGGTTCTCCCCTGTATTACGCCTGTATTACGACACACTTCAGACCAGAAGGAATCGCACAAAATGACAAACAATCTAAATTAACTCAGTTTATCATGTTGCATATCTTCCCTTTTTATTCAGACAAAAAAAAAATCAAGTTTACACAATACAGACGGCAATGACCTATCGTACACAAACTACAGTAATTATACATTGACATAGATTCAACGAAGTTATGACAATCCTGGCTGTTATACAGACAAATTTCAAAGTCATGAGGTGACATACATGTAGTTCAATTCTGAATGATCCTACAATGCAATATGGTGTAGTACAGGCCCACTCGATAAGCGATCCAAGATTCTTGACTTTTGACGATCCACAGGCGAAACGGAATAAAATCTCATGTCAAAAATCCCACGACGAATTCGAAAATGTTTGACGAGGTGGTTTCATATAGGGTATCGAAATTATAATCATTTTTGCTCTACATAAACTGGAGAACAATTCCGCCAAGTGCAGGAATTACGCTGTAAATAGGCCTCCTAATATCCGTTAATGATTCCAAAGTACATGTATGCTGGCATCCAAGCATACAATATCCAGGTAGCAGGAGCAAGGCCATGAAGAACATTCCTGGTTTGGGAACTCAGCTCATTAAATGATGTACGTTATTATAAACATTAAAACGAAAAAAAAAGTATACATGCGCGAGAAAACACGCGTAAAGGTTTTATTGCACGTGTCAAGTAAAGGGTGGCAAAATTGCAGAAGTCACCCCTGTTCTCAAAAAGGTGACCCTCATGAAATCGACATATTTCTATCTTGCCTAGCATTTCAAAATACTGTACAAATAGTTTATTATAGACCCTATCACTTTTTGCAAACCCCTAAAATACTTTTTACTAAAGCGGTTCCAGAAAAAAAATAGAGAAGCACTCTGAGAGCGCAGACTTCCGCCAAGCATGCAGCTCATTTCCACCACTGATCTTGTTCTTCCATAGAGATATCAGTGATTTCCACCCAGATACGTACTCATAGCATTGTGTGCTAATAAGATAAAGAGTTCTCCAACAAATTGATTCTGATGTTATTTCAATGAAGAATGGATGCTTCACCCAACAAGCTAAAATACTATCGCATTTCATCCCAGCAAAGTCCTAAAAACCTGCTGTTCCATTTTTTGGGCCACCCTGTATAGTGTAAGCTCACCGTAATATTGTCGTTTATCTATTTGCATCTAATCATCAAAGTGCCACAGTTTTCGTAGCATTGTGATCTTTCCAAGCAAGTGTAAATGGCCCTATAGTACAAACTCTGCCAAATTCAGTGACTTCCCATGAAAACGAGTAGCATTAGTTCTCACCTTTAAACTGACATGGTGCAATCTGTATAGTCACGTAGATTATCAAAATTTGTAAACAGTTCAAATCTGGAAGTCAATCACGATCCCCAAATATTCCTACACTCCTGTGCTACATACTACTTAACTACCCCGCCCCCTCTCGAAAAAAAAAAATATATGTTTGTGAATCTCATGAAATGTTTTTAACGATCAGAATGGTAAAATCTTGGTTTGACACCTAGATATATCCATATTTTTGCTAACAAATATTAACGAATTTTGAGCCTGTATATTTTTGTTACTCCCCTTTTGTAATTGCAACTGAAAGATTCGTATTACTTTTTAGTGAAGTTTTCTTACTGTTGTATAACGAGAGAACAACGTCATTTTCGCAGGCTGAATCTACCAATCTTTAGCAACACACCATGTTGATGAATTTACTACGTTAAAGGGACTGTACAGTGATGGTTGAGGTGGGGATTCATGTTTTGAACATTCCTAAGTGAGATAATGAGAAACCTCTTATGAAATATGAAAGAGCATGTAATTCTAAGGATTCAACGTTTATTTGATGAAAATTGGTTTTCAAATGGCTGAGATATCCAAAAAAGTGATGATAATAATAAAAGGCGACAGGCCACGCCTTTTATTAGGATCTCTTTGTTTCACCTTGTTTTTGGATATCTCAGCCATTTCAAAACCGATTTTCATCAAATAATTTTTTGATACCCTTTAGATCATATGATAGTCATAGGAGGTGATTTTAACCTACCTGGATTGGATTGGGAAACCAGACAGGTGAAAGCATGTCATCACCCAGCGCTTCATCATGCTTTTGGTTCTATGCTTGATGACCATGGGTTAACGCAGGTAGTTATGGAAACAACCAGGAAGAAAACGTCCTCGATCTATTCCTAGTAAATAATCCAACGTTAGTCACCGATGTCTCAGTTGTACCAGGCATTTCAGATCATGATTGCCCACTTCTCACGATTGCTGGTTGTCCAACTCGCCAGAAGCTAGTAAGAAGGAAAATCAACATCTACAGCAAAGCGGATTGGGAGAAATTTGCTGATTTCATGCAAGGTGTAGGCAAGGAAATTGAAGATAAGCTTGACTTTTGCTCAGTGAATGAGGCTTGGGTTATGTTCAAGAATGGAATAGAGAAGGGAATGACAGAGTTTGTTCCACATAAGATGACATCCAAAAAGAATGAAATACCTTGGATTACAAACAAGATTAAAAAGTTGATCAAAAGGAGAGATAGGTTGAACAAAAAAAGTCGGAACATAAAATTGAGAAACCACGGGATAGTGCCTTTTCAATTGGAGGAAGAGTTGAAAGCTATTAAGAAATCACTGCAACAGGAGCTAAGGAGGGCTTATTGGAATTATGTGGAATCTCTCTTCTCTATCGATGAAGATGCCACAGAATTTGAGAGTATGAAGAGATTTTGGGGCTTCATCAAACACAACAGGACTGATAATACAGGAATAAGAGAACTGAAAAGTGATGGTATTACGATCACTGATCCGATTGCAAAAGCTGAAGCATTGAACCAACAGTTCAAAAGTGTTTTCACCAAGGAAACTCCCATACCGAATGACTTACTACCGGAAACCTCAGACTTTGAAGAAATGGAGGATATTTTGTTTACATCAAAGGGTGTAGAAAAGTTGCTTTGTGGTTTGAAGATATACAAGGCGCCTGGACCGGATGGTATAACTCCACGAGTCTTGAAGCAGCTGGCAAAAATTCTGGCTCCAATTCTTTGCAATATATTCCGGTTGTCATATGAATTAAGTGAAATACCAAATGATTGGCGTGAAGCAAATGTTGTGCCAGTCTACAAGAAAGGTAATCGATCTACTCCTGTAAACTATCGCCCCATTTCGCTGACATGTATTTGCTGCAAACTAATGGAACACGTTTTAGCCAGCAAAATTATGAAGCACGGGGACGAAAATAACACCATTTTTCCCCTGCAATATGGCTTCCGTAAGAACATGTCATGTGAACAACAATTACTTGGTTTCACAAGCGATTTACATAGGAACTTGGATGCAGGGTGTCAAACGGATGTCCTAATCATGGATTTCTCAAAAGCTTTGACAAGGTTGGACATGAGCGGCTTTTACGTAAAGTGGACTACTACGGTATCAGGGGGAAAAATCTGAAATGGATTCAAAGTTTTCTCAATGGAAGAAGTCAGAGGGTCGTTTTGGATGGTGTTAAATCTTCTCCAATAGCGGTGCGATCTGGGGTGCCTCAAGGGTCGGTTCTTGGGCCTTGCCTCTTTCTGCTTTACATCAATGACTTGCCTGATGGTCTCGCGTCAAAGGTTCGCCTTTTTGCCGATGATGCAATTTCCTACATGACCATCGACAATCAACATCATACGCTAAATCTTCAAGAGGACTTAAACAAAATTGGTGACTGGGCGAAAAAATGGATGATGGATTTGAAGACAGATAAGTGTAAGGTTTTGACAATATCCAGGAAAAGAAGAAAGGTGCAACACGTGTATCATCTAAATATAGCCCCTCTTGAATCTGTTGAATACGTGAAGTACTTGGGTGTAACCATCACTTCTGATTTGAAGTGGACCCAACACATCAACAATACTGTCAATAAAGCAAATAACGTGCTTGCATTTCTAAGACGCAATCTTCGCATAAAATCTTCTGATGTTAAAGCCACAGCTTACAAAACGTTGGTTCGACCAATTGTTGAGTATGCTTCCACAGTTTGGGATCCATCTACCAAGAACCTAATCCACCAAGTGGAAATGGTCCAGAGAAGAGCTGCGCGATTCACTTTAAATCGCTATCATAACACCTCGAGTGTCACCAAAATGCTACAAGAACTTAATTGGACCACTCTGGAACAGCGCAGGGAAAATGACAGGCTAATTATGATGTACAAAATACACAATAATCTTGCACCTCTTTCAGCACAGGACTATATTATCAAACAGGCTACTCAGTTGACGAGAGCCTCGCAACCACACTCCTATCAGGTACCATATTCGAGAACTGAATCGCATCGCCATTCGTTCTTCCCAAGAACTGTAAGGAACTGGAATTCCCTGTCGTCAGAAATTGTTTCAGCGCCATCTGTGGGATCATTTCGAAACCGTCTAATGGTTGATCACAGTGGCTAGTTATTTTCGTCATATTTTCTATGTGCTTGTAAATATCTGTAAATAAATTGTATTATAATGTAAATAGCACCAGTCTGCAAGAATCTTCAGTCTATTGAAGGAGGCAGACTTAATCAGAAGAAGAAGAAGAAGAAGAGTTGCATGCTCTTTGACATCTTATAGAGTGGTTTCTGAATATCTCGCAAAACGTTAAAACCTAAATCCTCACCTCAACCAGAACTGCTCACACCCTTTAAACATAATGGAATCTGACTTTGGAGCGACAGCTAAGTTTGAAAGCCATCAAACATTTACATTTTTTTTCGCCTGCGGATTCGTTCAGCAATAATTGAAAGAAATCCCATGGCAAACAAGGAAAAGTAGAAATAACGCGGTGCGTAATATGTGTCCCCGCCGGAAGTAGCATTTTGCAGCAAAATGTACAATACAGGTTAAAAATCAAGGTCAAAGGTCAAAGAAGTCAAAGGTCAAAATTCTGTGTAGAAGTTTTGAAACCCTCACCTAGTGCCATCACATAAAGCAAACGGAATCGAAATCGGATTAGAAATGGCGAAGGAGTAGCATTTTGTAGCCAATGTACAATAAAATGTAGGTAAAAATCAAGGTCAAAGGTCAAAGAAGTCAAAGGTCAAAGAAGTCAAAGGTTAAAATTCTGTGTAGAAGTTTTGAAGCCCTCACCTAGTGCCATCACATAAAGCAAACGGAATCGAAATCGGGTTAGAAATGGCGAAGGAGTAGCATTTTGTAGCCAATGTACAATAAAATGTAGGTAAAAAATCAAGGTCAAAGGTCAAAGAAGTCAAAGGTCAAAGAAGTCAAAGGTCAAAATTCTGTGTAGAAGTTTTGAAGCCCTCACCTAGTGCCATCACATAAAGCAAACGGAATCGAAATCGGGTTAGAGATGGCGAAGGAGTAGCATTTTGTAACCAATGTACAATATGGGTCAAAATCAAGGTCAAAGGTCAAAGAAGTCAAAGGTCAAAATTCTGTGTAGAAGTTTTGAAGCCCTCACCTAGTGCCATCACATAAAGCGAATGGAATCGAAATCGGATTAGAAATGGCGAAGGAGTAGCATTTTGTAGCAAAATGTACAATATAGATCAAAAATCAAGGTCAAAGGTCAAAGAAGTCAAAGGTCAAAATTCTGTGTAGAAGTTTTGAAGCCCTCACCTAGTGCCATCACATAAATCAAACGGAATCGAAATCGGGTTAGAAATGGCGAAGGAGTAGCATTTTGTAGCAAAATGTACAATATAGGTCAAAGGTCAAGGTCAAAGGTCACAACTGAAATTCTGTGTAGAAGTTTCAAAGCTCCATGTCGTGCTATCATAAAAAGCAAACAGAATCAAAATTGGCTCATAAATGACAGAGACGTAGCAAATTGAAGACTTTGATCACACACGGACGCACACACGGACAGACGGACAGACAGACACACGGACACACGGACACACACACGTACGGAGCCCGTTTCATAGTCCCCTGCTCGAACTCGTTCGGCGGGGACGATTATCGGTTTTTACTCTCACTAGAACAGTCTATTGCTAAAGTTCGTCTCCAGTTTTAATAGGCATAAGTTTGTAAAGTGACCACAAAGTGTTCATTAAACTTCGAGATATTTGTTTTTGCGCCATGTGATACTTGAACAATGTAATGAAATATTTTGCAAGAGCTTACTTGTGTCTGCCGATACATCTGCTGTAGTTTTTTTTTTTTTTTGCGTTTTGTATTTTTACTTCTACATTATGTCGTGATCAGGCCTTGTGAGATAAATAGGCTCCTACGAAACCTGAATGTGAGAAAATAACATAGAACAGGTGAAAAATTAGCGGTTTGCTTCGACTATGTCTCCTTCACTTCTTTACACTAAACAGTTCAAAAAATGAAAAATATATACTAGCCTGGACGTGAGCGGAATTCGTTTGTGTAAGAGTGTGTATGTGAGAGTATGTATATCTGCGTATAGAACTATATGTTTATACCAAAAGTGGGTTCGTGCGTGTGTGTGTGTGTGTGTTTGTGTGTGTGATAACTTCATTGGGCGAAACAACGTACGATTATACTGTTTAAGGGGTTTGCAGCATTGTTGGAACCCCCTTATAATGATAAATAATAGTAATAACAATATTAATAATAATATTAATAATTTCCCATAGGCCTACTAGGCTCTTAGCTGGTTTAATATTCCTCTGAACAGACAGATTACGCCACTGCACTTGAATCAAACTCAGAATAATGAGAGTGCTCTAATTTTTTTAAAACATAATTCCATAAATATTCTTCAAATCTGCAGTTTGGATTTGATAATTCGATAAATACAGTTTGCTCTGGCTAGGTTATTATTCAAAACCTCTTCATACGTTTACCTCTGACGAAATTGCTCTCATTACTTCTGACGTTTTTACCTCTGACATTACCTCTGAAATTTTTACCTCTGAAATTATTACCTCTGACATTATTACCTCTGACATTTTTACCTCTGACATTTTTACCTCTGACATTTTTACCTCTGACATTATTACCTCTGACATTTTTACCTCTGCCATTTTTACCTCTGCCATTTTTACCTCTGCCATTTTCACCTCTGACATTTTTACCTGGCACCTAGCTAACAGTTCTGACACCTATCATTCAATCGAGCTGCCTACTGTTCTAAGTTTCCATTTTCACCATTTAAATTTACTGCACTTTCAAAGTGACTGCGTTCTTACTTAACAAACATGTGAAACTTATTCAAATTTATGAAGTTCTTCCGTCGAGATGTTTTCATTGCAACTGATTGACAAATTGCCCTACATCGACGTAAATAAGCACTGAATTGATCAGTGCTTATTTACGTCGATGTAGGGCAATTTGTCAATCAGTTGCAATGAAAACATCTCGACGGAAGAACTTCATAAATTTGAATAACAAAAGCAGTACCCGCTGCATGCTATAAGGATTAGAACCAACACTTGCTGTTGGGCGAAAGCTCGGTGGTCTAGTGGAGATGACGCCTGTTCGGTGATCAGGAGGTCGTGGGTTCGAATCCTGCTCGAGTATGTACGCCCATGATTTTTTATCATGGCTACTACTAAAACACTGATCAATTCAGTGCTTATTTACGTCGATGTAGGGCAATTTGTCAATCAGTTGCCATGTGAAACTTGCATTTTCCAAGAGTCTGGAATTCTAAACAACAATTTTTGAGTCTTCACTTGTGATATCCAAAAAAAAAAAAAAAAACCTCAAAATTCAGTCAAAGCTTTGACAAAACCTTTGTACTACTAGTAGTTGTAGGCCTACATGATTGTTGTGTAGCTATGAGAGTGGAGGGTATGACGAAATAAATTAGTGTAGGCCTAGGTCTAGGCCTATCAATACATAGACCGACTAGGCCTAGGTGTTCTATAGATTCATTGGTCTAGTTGGGAGCAAAGCACTGCTTCTGCACTGACCTTGATTCTGGAAAGTAGAATACAACCAAAAGCATTAAATCATTAAAAACACACGTAATGAATTAATGCAGTTCCTAACTGCGACAGAGTCACCCTTTCATTCTCAATTAGATCTCCACTTGGCAGTTTTCTTAGTTTATCTTAGTATGACAGTGTGACACAGACGGGTTAGCAGTCAGTGCCATGTTCTAGCCAGGGACGTATCCAATTTCTGTACAATTGTACTAAAGAAAGTGCATACTAACCTTTTACATAGCATTCATGCGGAGCTCTAGCCAGCGCTAATCACATTCAACCACTGGTATGCGTCTGTCTCGCGGCGTCTGGTGGCAGCGGTTGGCATGCAGTGTCGAATTACCCAATGAACGCCGAAAAATCGGAGGGGCGGTATTTCCTATGTAACTTCAAATCTCATAATGCAAAAGAGAGTCTGTGTAACTTATCAAGACACCCAGCCGCTGCGCGAGCCAGCTATCAAGATCGAGTTCGCTGTCAAGATCGCGCTAGCAGCGGGTGCACGTCATGAGACTGACAACCATGAGTCATACAGCCCACGAGTTATACAGCCCACAAGTCATACAGCTCACGAGTCATACAGCCCACGAGTTATATGAAACTAAGTGAACAAAGCCCATGAGAGCGACATCAAGTAAACTAGGCTCACGAGTTATACAGCCCACGAGTTCGAAACTAGGCAGATAAAGCCCATGAGTTCAACACTATACTACGCAAACAAGGCTCATGAGACCGACACTAAACAAAGAAGACTCATAAGACCGACAGTACGGAAAAGAAGACCCACGAGACCGACAATATGAACAGCGCCATCTATAGGACCAATGAAGATTGTGCAGTATTGTAGGGTGTCCCGATAGTGGCATAAGGAAGAAATGAGTGAAGGCGGAGTTGCTCGGGTGTTACCGCGTTAGTTACCCTTCCTCACCCTTTGGAATTTTCAGGACCTTTATTTGTGCGTGCGTGTGTGCGTGTGTGATAAAATTCAACAAAAGTGTCCACGAAATCTTTCCACTTCAATGCCAAAAATGCAAAAACACCACCAAGAAAGTGTGATTACTATCAATATCAAAATTCCGAAATATAGCCTCATTACAATAAATTTTGGTGTGCTAGTTCATAACAGTTCCCTATGAAATAAAAAATGTCTCGCGACCCTTCTTTCCCTAGTGTCAGTCTCGTGAGCCTCTTTAGCTTAGTGCCGATCTCGTGGGCTTTGTTTGCGTAGTGTCGGTCTCGTGACCCTTCTTTGCGTAGTGTCGGTCTCATGAGTCTTTTTGCCTAGTGTCGAACTCATGGGCTGTATGACTCGTGAGCTGCTAACTCATGGGCTGTATGACTCCTGGACCTCTATTCAGTGTCGGTCTCGTGGGCCTGTGTGACACGTGAGTGTCGGTCTCGTGGGATGACCACCTAGCGGCACCCGATCTTGGCCGGTCCGGCCCGCGGGGCTGGGAAGTGTGAGAGACCCTCCCCCCCCCCCCCCCCCCCCCCCCCCCCGCCGGTCCGGTCTATCGGTCTATCGCGGAGCTGTGGGATTTGTGTGCACTTTCGCCCGCTTGAGGCTCGTTCAAGAATATTCAAAACGGCAATGATATCATTTTACCGGTGGTAGCGTAACGTGGCTTTTATGCAACCGATTTCTAGAACGATGGTAGCCTACCACTGATGCAGATCTCAGCAGAATGTGGTTTATATTTTGTTTCTTTCTATAATTGTATGTAAGAACTATTTGCTATACCCCCGAGTATTTATGTTGTAATATTTTTCTCTTTGGTCTAAATTTTGGTCCAAAGTAGTATCCATGCTCCTTATCTTCTTCTCTTTTTTTCGATTGGATGTGGGTGGGTTGTTTTTTTTGGGGGGGAGCAAGAAATGCTTAATTCTATTGTCACTTTCTTTTGCCGCAGAGATATTCTTTATTTACCAATAATTTGTTGATGATTCCACTGTATGTCTAACATCCTATCGGTTTTTAATGTTCTTGTCACAACATTTTATGATTTCTAATGCAGCTTTCAAAGGCCAGCTGTGAGTAGTTTGATATTGTGATCGATACTGCATGGTTGAGGGAACCCGTTTTTTAAGGCAAAATGTGGCTACTCAACTCCAAGAAATTGATGCTACTCTTTCGGATAAATAAAAAGTGAAAATCAACTTTCTTCCTGAATGTGTTTTATTCTGTTAGATAAGAATAAAGTACGCCATTAAAATTGCGAAAATAAATGAATGTTATGCTTCGAGAAAGACTAGTTTATGATTTCAGGAAAATAACCAGAAACAGTTTATTTCAGTATCGTGTGTACTTATTCCGTTTGTTTGAATGAATTTACATTAAACAACATGATCATCATACTTGAATGAAAATACAGTTAGGGCCAAAGATTTACATACACCTTAAAGGGAAACAATTTTCATCAATTTGTCACAACTGAAAAGAAATCGTTGCAAAGTCAATAGTTTTTAACAGAATACAGTGTTTCATAGACTGCAAAATATGAACATAACATGTATTGAATCAATAAAGTTAGCCTACTGTTTGATTTACCAGTGAAAATTACATAAAATCATATCTCACCCTTTGATAATAGCCAGAGAAGATTGTCTCATCATCAACAGGACTTGCAGAGGAACAACATTTTTGTTCCTCTGCGAATCCTGCTGATAATGAGACAATCTTCTCTGGCTATTACTCCCTCGAGGTTGGCCACTTCTTCTTGGCAGGTCTCCTACCTCCCAAGTATCATGACACTTCTTCGTAAGATTACGAAGGGCTTTGAAAGTAACACCCACTGTTCTTGCTTCTTCCTTGACAGGGGTTCCTGCCCGGAGAAGAAAAACAGCTTTGTCCACTATCCTAGCATTATGTGAATGGAGAGTAACAGTAACAGTGAATATTATGGTGCATAACATATACTGGCTAGGAAATGAAAAAGAGATAGTCAGAAAACATACATTTATTTAAAAAAAGAAAATGTCTGACTGTGTTTACATATCTTATGTTTACAAATGTGCAGTGGGTAGGTGGCTAGGATCCTCTTAAATCTCAGTAAAGAATGATTTATAAAGATTGAATTCACCTCATTCTCTGCTTCTCTTGAAGATATATACATGATAATTATTACCAATAGATCATGCTTAAAATTTGAAGCGTTTTGTAAAGACAAGGCTCACAGTGCTTCAATGTGAATACGATTCTAAGGAGGAAGATAGATAGTTTTGTGTGAACAGACAATGATCGCCACACAGAGCATGTGTCAGGATTTCACCTTTTCGAAGAATGTAGTCAAAAGGGGCTGTGTCAATATGTCAAATCATCAAATTAAAATTGTAAATTGTGAGGGGTGTAACGTATTCACACCAGAAACGGCATTGAAATTAAATTCATTTAATGCCAAATGTGTAACTACTCAATCGTAAAGTGATGGAAAATATTACTTGTATTTTACAGTGCAACACTTCTTTTAAAAGAAAAATAGACCCATCACCGCGTTATCCTCATAAGATTGCACATTCAGAAGAAATAGCTCCCATCAAAATAGTGGCGAAAAACGTTGGGCAAAATGAGCAATTCCATATGCGTTCTTTATTAGGCTTTATTATGCTTTCGGGATGCCACATCGCTAATAATTATAATGATGCTCTTCCTACCTAACAATTGAAGTATTTTGGCACCGAAAAGCAGACTCGTATCTCTAAACAAAAGGAATGTACGTGATTGTTTCTACAATTGACATTGGACCAACTTGACTATTTATAAGGAATGCTGTAAAATGTAGATTTCCAATAATTGAAATTACAGTTCTTGCTTAGAGTGAATTGTTCCAACATATTACTTTTGGTTGTCATGCAGCAGGACTGGCTTTTGTAAGATATTCATAGTGTGAAGCCTACTTACTGGCACCTTGCAAATCAGCCATTAGAGTAATCAGTGAAAACAATAGTACATAATTAGGTCATGCTAATATAGGGGAGAGATTGTGTGTATAAGATTTGTAGTACACTGTACCTGTGAAAGGACCAAATAAAAACTGTAAAGCATGCTGGGTTGACACATAATGCACATATAGACAACTGAAAAAGCAGCCCGGGCAAGTCTTAGATGTTTTCATACTGTATAGTCACACGTAGGACCCTACAATTTTGTAAAGTGTCCTCTCTCTTGCCTTCTTATTGATGTATCTGATAGGCAATGGGTAATATGTACTTCTATTCACTATAAAGTCAGGCCCCTCCCTCTCCCCCCCCCCCCCCCCCCCCCCCCCCCACTCAGGTGGTTACCTGTACCACGTACTTTCATTATTTTTTCCTCACGATATGTTTAATCGTGTTAATTAGGGGTAGTTTTCAAATTTTTCCCGAACGATCCTAAAAATAAGGTCCCAAATAGGGTTAGTTTCATACAACCGAAAAATTCCGAAATATGGGCGGTGCGGCTTCATGGCGTTTGCCCCGATTCTCCCGAATGTGCTTACGATGCATATTTTGCTTCAAAGCATACAGGGCCGACCTTCTTTTCGCAGGATATTTTGCCACATGCGTTGCACGTACGTTACGCTGCTTGTAAGTACGCTAGTGGGCTGTTCTTCCAAAAACCCGTGATAGGGGGACATTTTTATGGCTTCCCTTTCACGAACCCGTAATAGGGTGTCAAAATCCTAACCCTTTTCCATCCGTAGAGGGGGTATCTCAAGAATCTGAACAAACATATGTTTGTTCAGATTCCAGTATAAGCTTCTGCATAATGTAATTTTTTTGTAATGATAAACTTCACCAGTTTGGAATAACACATTTAAATCTGTGCTCTTTTTGTAGGGAAGAGGTCGAAACAATTATCATATATTTTATGACTGTCCTCTAGTTTATCGAATATGGAACGAGGTAGGAAATAAACTAAAATTTCCTCAGTTTATAAATATAAATTGGCTGGATGTTTTACTTGGATTCAGGGAAAATATCAAACTTAATGCCTTGTTGAATCATGTATTAATTTTGATTAAGCATATGATTTATACTAATCGTAAAATTGGAGGAGCTCCAACCTCTGAAGAAATATGTAGGGCAATTGCCACCTCAAAACAGTTTGAATATGAAAAAGCAATATTAAAGGATAAATTGACATTACACTACGCGAAATGGGAAAACTATAATTCATGAAATACGGGTTTAACTATTGCATCTTGTTAAGATATATCTTTTGTATTTACCTCAGAGAATCTATCTAGAATGATCCGAATCTCCTGTGTTTTCAGCTTTGCCCGCTCCACTTGTTTATTTACTCTGATCCTCATATCATTAAAACTTAATCAAATATCATTTGGTTATGAATCTCCACTTGCATAAGACCCTGCGAGATATTAGTAATTATGATGTTCATAACTGGTGAATAGGATACATCTTAAAGATTTTGAAAGTCCATCACCTCTCACGTTTTTTGTATTTGTTTGAGATAAAATCTTTATTCAGACTGGTGACTCCTTTCCTCGAGTAGGAAGGCTGAGTGTCTTAGAATCATTTATATTCCATTTCTGTATGAGGTGTTTATTGTACATTCATGAATCATGTGAAATGCATACAATTTATGTATGTTTCATCTATACTACTTTGCACACAACCTTTTGTTTTCCGTTAAACATTGTATTATAGTTATATTTTGTGTCATTACAATGTAACAATTTCATTTGATTTGTCTGAATAAAGGCTATAAAAAGCGTCAAAAAAATGTGTGTGGTTGACCGCCTGGGGGGGGGGGGGTATAAGGTTCATGTGAAGTCTCCTTGCCTTTGATCTCATACAGGTGGTCAAAACCTTTGTTTTTCATGCTTTCCGCTGAAAGTGATAGCCCCATATCTACTATGAAGAAAAAAGGAAAGGACATTTCCAATGTAAAGTCTCCTTGCCTATGAGCTCATGCAAGTGGTCAAAACCTTTGTCTTCCATGTGTGTTTTTTTTTCTCGCTGAAAATGAAGTCCCCATACCTACTGTAAAAAAAAGGAAAGGACATTTGAAATGTAGTATACTTTCGTTCAATACGACAGATAACGAAATTCAATCTCTCCAATCACCCCGGGGATACTCTGTGCATGCAATTCTTCACGCATCTTCATAAGTGTTGCTGTTTTTGTACTGAGTACCAGTATTTTTATCTGTGTGTCTGCCATTGTTTCCGTTGAACCAAATGGGAAAGTTATTCTGTGTTAAAATGATTTCACACAAGTTGAAGGAGAAAAAAATATATACATTTGAATGAATATATGCAAAAGCGGGGTCCCGAAGAGGCAACACCCCGGGGATCGGTTGTAGGATTTCCCCCCACTGGGCAAATGTGAAAAAAAGGAAAAATACCCCTAACCACAAGCCTTATACCGCATTGTGGAGGAGGATTAATACTGACCAAAGCAAGAGACTAGATAAATTGTGCATCTTGGGTGTACATTTTGTATCGTCAAGTTTACATTGAATGTCGGTTCCCTTATAATACAATGGATAGGCATACGAATAAAAAAAACATACATTCTAAAATGAAATCCAAGCTAAGATACGGCAGAGGCAAAATTCAAACATTCCAAATTGAAAGCCAAGGTAAGATACGGCAGTGGCAAAATTCAAACCGCTGGAATTACTCACAGCTGGCCTTTGAAAGCTGCGTCAAAAATCATAAAATGTTGTGACAACTATTACTATGGTGCATGCTGTCACCATTATAGCGATTTGAAACGTATTGCTACATCGTGCAGCAAATAAAAGCCATTGCTTCTACCAGGTACAGACGTGTGAATAGGCATACATGGGCTACTTTAATAGTAGGATGAATTTACGAACTGCGGCAATAAAGCGATCATCAAGTGGACGAGCATCCCCCTATAGTATTACCCGAGCGGTGTTGACACTAATGCTGAAACGCTTTATTCATCAGCCGGCACATCTTCACTGTGAAGTACCCTAATTGAAATAAAATACTGATGTAATTGATTTTGTATGTACTCAGGTCAAGCGGCACACGACTTACAGTAGCATCCCCAATCATTCTTTGCGTTATGTTTTGATGCATGACTGCATCAAGTAAACCGAAGCATATTCGGCTATTTATGGACACATCACCCACCGAATGACATATAAAATGGAAAAATGTCACATTTTTGTAAATAGTGCAGTAAACATAGCGGAATCTTGTCCAAGGCTGTTTCTAATGCTGTCTCGGGATAGTAGCGACAGGGCAAGTGAACACTGGGATAGTCAGAATGTAGTACCTCCAGACAAACCAACATAATCATATAAATTACATGACGAGGCTCAACCGGATGGATCGACAAACAGGAGTCCATATCAAAATACAATAATACGTCGACATTTTGAGGTTGCAAGCATTACGCTTTAGTGGAGAATACTCTGGAGTCTCAAACGAAGTCGAATCTTGTTTTTCCTTGACGGATTTTCAATAGATTTGACAGATAGGACCCTAGCATCCCTATTGGGTAATAGCATCTATTTTTTTTTTCAAATGGGCCCAAAGCCCCCAAATTCTGATAAGTTGGATAATCAAAAGGATAACGTAAATGGCTTATGGGAAACTATATATGAAATAACAGGTAAAAATAATAAGGAAACATCGTCCGTTTTTTATAATGACAATAAAGAACTCACAAACCCTGATGAAATATCTGATGCTTTTAACTCATACTTCGTAAATATTGGCCCCCAATTAGCTTCAAAAATAAAAAACAAACATGTTCATTCAAACTTTACTGAATTTCTTCCACCAAACTGCGACAAATCCCTTTTCTTTACCCCAACAGATGAGGAAGAAATACTGGAGATTGTTAACAGATTAAAACCAAGTAGATCTAGTGGCCATGATGAAATAAGTGTTTATATACTGAAGAAAATCATCAAACAAATAACCACACCTTTATCTTACATTTTCAATCTTTCACTGTCTTCTGGAATATGCCCAAACTCATTAAAAATTGCGAAAGTAGTTCCAATTTTCAAAAGAAAAGACGACCCTTCTCTTTTAACAAATTATAGACCAATATCGTTATTACCTAGTATTTCTAAAATTCTGGAAAAAATTATTCATAAACGTCTGTACATTTTTCTTCATGTAAATGACCTACTTATACCTAATCAGTTTGGATTTAGAAAGGGCCATTCCACTGATTTAGCTATAATTCAATTGTTAGATAAGATTACTGAATCTTTTGCAAATAAAAAGCACTTTATAGGAATTTTCATGGATTTATCAAAGGCTTTTGATACCATAGATCATGATATATTAATTTACAAATTAAAAAGATATGGTATTCGTGGTTTAGCACTTTCTTGGATTATTGATTATTTATCCAACAGAAAGCAATATGTACTATTTAAGTCATCTAAATCTCCGAATTCTAATATTGTATGTGGTGTTCCCCAGGGATCAATTCTTGGCCCCCTCCTTGTATATATCAATGATATAATAAATACATCAAAAACTCTTAAATTTATACTTTTTGCGGATGATACTAATATTTTTTACTCCCATGACAACCTCGAAACACTGTTTAATACTCTGAACACGGAAATAGACAAAGTCTCCCAATGGTTCATATGTAATAAATTATCCCTTAATGTCTCTAAAACAAATTTTATACGTTTTAAACCTACTGCTTCACAGAACATTAACAGCAGTTATAATATTAATATTGATGGATTATCCTTAACTGAAGTAAGATCTACTAAATTTCTAGGAATCACAATTGACTCGAGTTTAACTTGGAACGATCACATTCATGATATCCACACGTCTGTCTCAAGAACTGTAGGAATTTTATATCGACTGAAAAACTTCATTTCTAAAAATTCCCTGACTATTCTATACAATGCATTGATCTTACCACATATCACATACTGCAATATCGTTTGGGGAAACTGTGGCTCAACTAAAATTAATCCAATTCTTACCCTCCAAAAACGTGCTGTACGTTTGATTACCAATTCCCGTTACTTATCCCCATCCAATCCCCTATTTCGTCAACTAAAAACATTGAAAATTGAGGAACTTCACACCTTTCAAACTGCTTTTTTTATGTATAAATATACATTCAATTGTCTTCCAAAAATTTTTGATGGCTTCTTCACTCCAAATTCCACCGTTCATTCATATCCAACACGTCAGTCGTCCGATTACCATCTCGAAAACCCCAGAATCATTTTAGCTCAAAAATCATTAAAACATAATGGACCAGATATTTGGAATTCTTTACCCCCTAATTTAAAACAATGTACGTCGTTGAACATTTTCAAACGAGAACTAAAAAACACCCTCATAACCCAGTATACTTCTGACACATAAATATTCATACCACCTGGTCAACAAACACCCTAAACAATGAGTTCACGGCCATAACTCAAGTAACATTCACCTCATCACACTGATACACAAAATAACACTCAACGTACAAACCAAGATTCATCCCAACACAATGCACACCGCACTGCACCGCACGTCCTTCGCACAATTACTTCCCACTCAGTGAGTGGCAAGATTTTCTTTATGTATCTCTTTATTGTGCCCTTTGCACAATTACCCCCCACTCAGTGAGTGGCAAGATTTTCTCTATGTATCTCTTTACCTGGGGCCATCTTCCTCGTCAAGCTTAGCTTATGATGATGGTCCCCTGCATTTCATTTTTATCATTTCCTATTGCTTCCTTTCATATATGATATTCGTTCTTGAAAAAAAGAAAATGTATGTCAGATCCAAACGTTACGAATATTAGCTGTGTAAATGACTATGTAAGTATTTTGTTGATTTGTTGATTTGTATTGATTCTGAAATGCAGAAATAAAAACTGAACTGAACTGAACTGAATTAAGGAATCTTTAAAATTCTTCAAATATTCTTATCTAGAACCAGAAAATAATAATAGAGCTAATTTAGTACCATGACTTAGTACAATCCGGATACCCCCCCCCCCTCCCCGTCCCTCGGGAGTACTGCGGACCAAACTGGGACTCTATACATTTTCACATTCTTCTTGAAACCCTACAACATCTTATTACCAAACTTGGCCTATGGCATCACTACGGTAATGGAATCTCAATGTGTTCAAATGGGGGTCATTCCACAAGACCGACACCCACGAGTCATACGGCCCACAAGGCCGACACTATAAATGGGTCCCTGAGTCATACAGTCCACGAGTTATACAGCCCACGGGTCATACAGCCCATGAGTTCGACACTGCTCAAAAAAGGCTCACGAGACCGACACTACGCAGACAAAGGCTGTGTTTATACTGATCCCCTTTTCGGGTCAAAATCAGCGTTTTGATACGCGTTTAGTTCAAAACATGGTTGCGTCCTTTCTCACGTTGATATAAACGCCGTTTCAAAACGTCGTTTCAAAACGCACAAATATGTGCGTGTACGATCGGCGTTTCTGACTAATCACGTTTACAGGGGAAGCATAAACGCAAATCACATATATACGCGTTTAAATGACGTCATCTCCATCGCCTTTTCGGTTCATGTGAAAATGCGCGCACCAGGCCAGTCGACCTTTCGGTTACTGTGCTGCGCTATACACAATCTGCAGGTGTTAATCCCTCGTGCTCCCTGTCGGTTGGTACATTACCTTACTGTACATACACAGACACGTTAATGCATGAAGAGCTGACTACAATACAATCCGATTCTGGCAACAATTTGCCGATGAAATAAATACTCTTATTTCCTATCATTGTCTACAGTTCATACGTGTGTATTAGTAAAATAATCGAAATGATATCAGACATGCTACGGAACGTGAGCAATGCACACTCTGAGGCCAGAACTTCTGAAAAAGCGCGCGCCCATATTTCACCTGCCTCTGCTGAGGTCAACGTAACAATCGTAAACGCTCTTTCCAAACTTGAAGAAAGTGAGCATGAACAGTGCTCCCGTGAACGGCGTTTGGAATCAGCGTTTCAAAACGCTGATTCTGCCTTCGCAAATTGAGCATAAACACACCCAAAGTCCACGAGACTGACACTGCGAAAAAGAGGCTCACGAAACCGACACTGCGAAAAGCAGGCTCACGAAACCGACACTACGCAAAAGAGGCTCACGAGACCGACACTAGGCAAAGAAAGCCCACGAAACCAACAGAATGAACATCGCCATCTATATGTCAACTACAAGTATGTATCTGTACAGGGTGTTGTACTAATGACATAAAAATGGAAAATATATACTGCCGGGTACACTTTCTTCACACTATCTGTGGGATAAGGAGGGCAGTTCTGGCTCGCTACCGGGCGCGACATTGTTACCACTTATTTTTTTTTTTCATGATATCATTGTAATCTGATTCGTCAAGCCAAGGTAAATTGAGTGTATATCACAGTAGTATGGAATAAAATCTCGAAATCTGTATAGTAGCTTAACTACTCACCTCTCATCCATTCAAACTGCATGTGCACATAGATTTTTATATGTTTTATATACTTCATAATTTGTTGACGACTTTGTATCTGATCTTCATGTATCTATGAGCATGTCATTATCAGTGTTTCCTATGACTCCAAAGATAAAGAAAACATTAGCAATATGCTATTATGATGCATGACAACCCATAAGTAACATAATTTGCCAATAATTAGCATGTTAGAATCTTGTGGTAATGATAATGTATTAAATTCTTGTCTGCAGCCCTACCTGAATTCTCATTACGCAATTGAAGCGGATATTAATTTGTCAGTTCTGTGGAGAATTTCCGAGTGGAATTAGTCTACAAGAATAAAAAAGGCGATGGTTTAGCAGCCATTTTGTTATACAAACTAGCTGAGTTTGCACGCTTTTGAATATTGCTTGCAAACCGTCTTTTTTTTCTTAATCAACTCAGTATACTCGAATTATGCCAAATATTTACAAATATCTAACTTTTACTCTAAAATTCCTCCAGCAGTCACATTTTTTTCGAAGATTCGACTAGACCATGAATAATGCTAAATATTTACAAATAGCTAACTTTTACTCTAAAATTCCTCCAGCAGTCACATTTTTTTTTCTCGAAGATTCCACTAGACTATAATAACCTTGGCCGTGCGCAGATTTTTTTTTTTTGGGGGGGGGGAGGAGGAGAAAGAATACCTTTAAAAAGTCGAGGAGTTAACACGGAATTAAAGTGGAAAGATGTGGTCCACACTTTTAGTGAATTTTATCAATTTTTTGCATAAACACTCACGCAAGCACGCACGAATAAAGATCTTGAAAATTCCATGGGATGAGGGAGGGCAACTGACGCGGTAACACCTTAGAAACTACCCTTTCTATCACTCACTTCTTATTCGTTATACTACCAATTCGCGACACCCTATCCAATTTCGTACTCTTAATTGGTTTATAGATGGCGCTGTTCATCCTCTCGATCTCGTGGGCCTTTTTTTTTTTGCCTACTGTCGAACTCATGGGCTGTATAAATCGTGGGCCTATTTCACTTGATGTCGAACTCGTGGGCTCTGTTCGTTAATTGTCGATCTTTTAGCCTGTTTAACTGGTGGGCTGTACGGCTTGTGGACAGTATGACTCGTGGGCTGTATGACTTGTTGGTTTTGGTCTAGTGACATGCATCCGTTCAAATGGGCCGAACCCAGCTAACATTTCGACGTTTTCTGAACGTTCTTGAAACGTTCCAAGTTCGCTATTTGGACGTTTTGTCAAAACGTTTTCAGAACGTCTTTTTGTGGAAGGTTTTCGACGTATTCAAAACGTTTCAAATGGACGTTATAAAAAGTTTTTTTTTTAAACCAATAAAAAACCTTTCGGTATTTTTAAGGACCTGCAGAAAACCTTTTGGACGTTATAGACGTCAGTAAAACCTTTTAAGAATATTTAAAACGGTCTGTGGACGTTCTGCGGACGTCCAGAAAACCTTTGAAAACCGTCTAGAACGTTCAAAACACGTTTTAAGAACGTCTAAAAAAGTCGTATGACCCGTTCCAGAACGTTTAGAGAACCTTTCATATCCGTCCAGAACGTCCAGAAAACCGTTTAAGAACGTGTAATGTTTATTTTCTATTGGGTATTTTTTTTATTATTGTTATGAGATTATACAGGCACAAGTTGGGATTAATGTATCATAATCCTAGTCCTATATAATCCTAACCAAACTTGTTCCTAATGTTCTAACACCTATACATATACTACATCCTATTCCCAATTGATGAATCTAAACATATCACATTCTTTTATATACCAGCAAATTGTTGTAATGCATGAAGACATGGTTGCTAAAATTAAATCACACACACCTTAATTAGGCCTATTAACATATGAAAATACCTCTTCATAACACAATTTGAAATTGTGAATAACTGAACAATAACGTAGCTAAGTTAATTTTCAACACAGAAAGTTTGAACTCAGCGTAAATCTTTAGATTTCAATGTCTTTTATCTATTTCCACTAGTTTTCAAATCTTATATTTTCTTATTTGAATATTCATAAATAGGCATGAATATTCATGATAAAGAAACCAATGACGAACACGTATAGCGGACCAAATAAAAACGTTTTTTAAACGTTCATTAAAGACGAAGTCGACATAGCAGACCTAATAAAAACGTTTTGTGGGCGTTTATAAAGGACAAAGAAGTAGCAGACATAATAAAAACGTTTTGTAACGTCCACTGACGTTTTTAAAACGTTTTCCATAAAACCTGTGCTTTGCGGCAAATGCTAAGTCCCAACTTTGACGTTGTATGTACGTTTTTAAAAACGTCCATTTTATACGAAGACGTACGGAACCTCAAAAAAAAAAACCGTTTAGGAAACGTTCTGAAAACGTTATGGGAAAGCTGGGAAAGCCCCAAATCAAGATATCTAAGTGATAGAAGTGATAGAGCTGAGTTAGTTTGGTCATTGCGGATCTGGGGTGTTTCCTTTAGCCGTGTTAGGGGACCAACCGAGGCCAATTTTTCACAACTTATATTTTCTTCTTGAAACCACATGAAGCACGGCCAAATTTTCACAAAACATGGCAGGTATTATCGCCAGGGTTGTTGCGGCACAAATTGTCGCCCCTGCTAAACTTGTCGCCTGCCGACAAATTGTGCTGCTTGCGAAATTCCCAATTTTTGACCTCAATGGCGACAATTTGTGCAGGCAAAATGAAACGTAGCTGGACAAATCGTCGTCGGTTGTTGTCTTCAAGCAGCAGAAGATGATGCTAAGACGCACTGCGAATTGTGTGGTTGGGGTGGTTGTTCCTGTGTTATGCTTTTGGGAGGTGGGCATAGCTGTATGTGTGTTTGGAGTATACACACACACACACACACACACACACACACACGCCAACACACAAACCGAGGCACTAACACACACATACCCCCATTCACGTTTACATCCGCCTTCACACACATCCCTCCACACAAACACAATACACACACAGACTCACACACATACACATACAGACATCCCTCACGCACTCCTATTTACACGCACACATATGCGCGCGAGCCCCCCCCCCCCATCCCTTACATTCACCCATCATCCCCATCATCCACCCACTCCACACACACACACACACATTCACACCCGTCCCTCAAACCCATACCCCATCCATCCTCTCCTCTCCTCTTCACGCGCACCCCATACATACACACACACACACACACACACACTCACACACACACACAAACGGACACTCGATTATCATGTGCGCGCGCATAAACACACCTCCTCGAAACTTTAAAGTGGCCCTTTTACATGGCTCGTTTGCATGGATGTAGCCATGTTAGTTATGTGTTGGTATTCCAATGCCTATGTCAAGAATGATATTACCCCCCAAATGTGCTTTGAGGACGGGTGACAATTTGTGCCGTCAGCCCTCTGCAGAAATTGTCGCCAGGCGACAAATTGTGTAGGGGCGACAATTTGTGCCGTCAGCTCCCTGCACACTTTGTCACCCGTTTCAGGGGGCGACAAATTGTGCAGGGGCGACAATTTGCGCCCCAACAAGGGTGATGGAATATGATATTCATTAAATTGTACAAACGGGCATCATCCCCAGCTTCGGGCCTCAAGAGAAAAGAACTTATTTTCTTGTTTTTTTATAAATCCACAACTTAGATAGCTAAAATGCCTTAAATGAGTATGTTTGTGCGCATAATTTCGAGCTCGAAATCCCTCGAATGTTTGAACTGCCTAAGGCCGAAAGTCTTCTAAAATGACCAATTAGTTGAATTTTCTCCTTTCAGCATAAGTGAACGAATTAAGCATTAAGAATTAATAAATTCGGTATTATACACAATTAATTCTTATGTAATTACCTCCGCCAAGGTAGGTGGTTATATTTTCATCGGCGTTGGTTTGTTTGTTTGTTTGTTTGTTTGTCCGTGCGCAAAATAACTCAAAAGGTTTGGCACGGATTTGGATGAAACTTGCAGGAATGGTTGAGAATGACACAAGGAACAGATGATTAAAGTTTGGTAGTGATCCGGGAATTTTTATGGATTTTATGAAGGATTTTCGATATTTTGGCAGGTAGGGTCAATGAACTTGGGAGTTCAAGCTGCGCATTTTTTAGGTTTTCATACGCGCACTAAAGTGCGTGCTCTAGTTTCTGCTAGGGCGAGGCGCGCCGCGCAGCAGAGGGTTTATGACGCAACAAAGGCTTCTACTAATATATTGGGAAATCGGGCGATTTTTCAGCGTGCATACATCATACACGGGTGGAAATCACTGATCTCTATGAAAGAGCAAGATCATCGGTGGAAAGTAGCTGCTTGGCGGAGGTCTGCGCTCTCAGAGTGCTTTTCTAGTTACCGGAATTGTTTCCTGTGTTCTACCTCTATCCAACTAATGCTGGAGTATGTTTGTTGGTTTGATTGTTACATTTTCCTCTTAAAAGATGGCTGGATCGCCCGTATTCAGCTGCACTAGCTGAGGCGGGATCGCTTCATCGCGTTATGCACCCTGCTCCCTTAACACACGGAACCTACATGCCCTATCCGAAGGACAGAGTGTTTTACAACTTAACCTTTTTGATCAGGAGGCAGACGCGCTATGACTGAGCCAAAACTATGTAATGTGGCAAGGGAATATAATAATTCGCCTTTTGCAAACGTGAAATATTGCATTTAATCATGCGTGTTCTATGGCATCTAAGGCTTGTGAAATGAATCCACAGTGAAAATGCAGTATTTGATTACCAACGACGGGCCCAAAGCTATGTTGTATGGCAATAAAATGTAATAATCCCCCTTTTGCAAACGTGAAAAATTGCATTTAATCATGCTAGTTCTATGGCATCTAAGGCTTGTGAAATGGATCCACAGTGAAAATGCAATATTTAATTACCAACGTCGGGCTATTCTGCTTCTTTCCCCCATTCAAATTCAGATTCGAAGCATCCGCTACATGGAGATTGCAGGAATCATTACATAGTGTGCTTAAATATGCTGTGTGAATTCTCCAAGCCGTCATGCTTTCAAGCCAGTGCTTAAATGCTAATCCACCTGTAACAGATTGATTTTGATCCTAATATGCACAAAGTACATATTCCAGCATGACTAATACCCATTTTCAAATTTTCAAAAGTATCATCCTTTCAAAAATTTTAAGAGTTGAAAGTGAGGAGTGTGTAAAGGGTTTTTAAGCAATGAAAAGGGACCTCGTCACACTATTCTAGAAAAATGTGTTCCAGAAAAAAAATGGGGAAAAAATCCATTGGTCTTATCAGAATAATGTAGAAGATGTAGAAGAATAATTGCTTTTTCAGAAAATATGAAAAAGTAAAGATTGACTAGGTTGGCCAATTTCACTTATTCTGAATCCTTAGTTAAAATCAGGACGTGCAAAGTATTGTTGGTTTTGTGATGCATGATCATATACAAGGCTTTACATTAGCGGTGGCCCGGTGGTCTGGGCCACTGAATTTGATGAAATTGATGAAATGATAAATGATATTATATTTATGAAATATATGGTTTGCCCGATGTGTGGGTGTGTACAATGTTTGTATGTGTCATTGTTTCCACAAAAAGGAAGCATAACTCGCGGCTCAGTAACTGCATGCGATTCAGCTAGATGCCGCGACAAGGATTGCCAGATCACCGAACTCTATTTTTTTACGGCCAAATTCGGCTGAACTATTTTTGTCTCTCTGCCAAATTTCACAACCAAATGTTATCAAGCTAAATTAAGAAGTAGGTGTACCCCTAAGTTAAATACAATAGTGTATTACCATTTCGTGAATATGAGATGTCATTAAAAAAAAATCATGTTCATGCCTCAATTTAGATTTAAATTTAAACGTTAGACTTAATGAGCTTAGTCTCGATATATATGCACACACGTCGTTTGAGATGTTTGTAATAGAACGACGTAGAGGTCTGGTTTGATTTTAATCAAGTTAGTAAATCACATGTGAAAGGAGTTCATTTGGTGGAACGCACCATCATGCATCGTCCCGTATATACACACACTCATACAGTGTATATACATACATGAGTGTATTATACAGCCAATCCCCCGCCCCGTTCTGAGTAAGCATCAATATTTTTTTTTTTTTTGCTTCAAGCTCTTCCATATTCTTCAGTTATCAAAGGAGAGACCGCCGCGTTTTCCCATTAGCATCGGATGGGCAGTCAATTTGGAAAAGAGCGCCCTACAGGTGCACACCATGTACAATATACCGTCGATCATTGCATCTCTGTTAAAATGAATTGGCATCCCAGTTATTCTCTACCCATCACCGTCTCTCTTTTCTCTCTGTTCTGTCTCTCTGCCTCCTTGTTCGTCTGTAGACTTACAGCTTCATTGGCATATTGTGATTTAAAGAGAAAAAAAATAGTGCTTAAGATCTAAGATCAGTTTCCCAATATCTACGTTATATGCCTGTCCTCTCTTGGACACTACGTATCACGTAGCGAGAAGCACACACTCTTTAAACGTTGTACCTCAACAGTAGCCTGGCTGTCAGTGTTCTCTTCGTACCACTGCTCTAGCCTTACCAATATTTCCTGTTTGACTATGCTTTGGGATTTTTAAGCAAAAAAAAAAAACGCAAAACATTTTATCTCGCGTGTGCCAAAGAACACAGAGGTTTTATTCAACTTCATGGGGATCAAACAAATATCTCTCAGGGATTTATGACAAGTATGAATTTCTAAATGCCTGAACGTCGATGTCTTGTATATTTGTTCAATTCGTCAGCAATGCTGCCAAGTTCAAGTAAGATTGAATAAAATTTCAGCTGTATAAGAACTACGTACTGCATTAAGATACGCTGCGTATCGCTAGCATTGATAGTGCATATCGAATGTATTTTTACGTTATCTCATGACCGACGTTGAACAGTTTTTATCCAATTGGCATGTGGGTGTCATTTCAGTATTACTTAAAATGTTGTACGTTAGGGTGTATGTCATGAGACCGACACCCACGAGTCATACAGCCCGCGAGTTATACAGCCCAAAAATCATACAGCCCACTAGTTATACAGCCCACGAGTATGACATCAAGTGAAATAGCCTACTAGTTATACAGCCCACGAGTTCGACATTAGATAGAATAGCTCACGAGTTACACAGCAAATGAGTTTGACACTAGGCACATAAAGCCTATGGCCCGAATTCATGAAGGTGGTACAAATGAAACCATGGTTTAAACCATGGACAAAAACCATGGAGCGCCAAGTGTCGCATGGAATATTTCGTTACGAAATCAGTCATTAAATTCGTCGATGAAATGATTATTTTGTAACGAAATGACAACATTTTGTAACTAAATGAACATTTCGTTAACGAAACGGTCATTTTGTCGACGAAATGACCAATTTCGTAAGGAAATATTCCGTGCGACACTTGGCGCTCCATAGTTTTTGTCCATGGTGTAAACCATGGTTTCATTTGTACCACCTTTGTGAATTCGGGCCTATGAGTTCGGCACTACACAATAAAGGCTCACGAGACCGACAATTCGCAAACAAGGCCCACAAGACCGACACTGTGCAAAATAGGCTCACGAGACCGACACTAGGCAAATATGGCTCGACAGGCTGTATGACTCGTGAGCCGTATAACTCGTGGGCTGTATGACTCATTAACCTATTTTTTATGTCGGTCTCGTGGACCGTATGACTCGTGGGTGTCGGTCTCGTTGGATGAGCTCTGTTATCGCGTCAGTTACCCTCTCCACCCCTGGAATTTTCAATACCTTTATTTGTTGCGGGTGTGTGTGTGTTGTGCAAATGGATTATGAATAAAATTAACTAAAAGTGTGCACCACATCTTTCCATTTAATTCCAAAAATGCAAAAAGCAACCTCTTTTTTAGTAACTTTTTGCCTTTTCAGGTACCTTTTCAGGTATTCATGCGCCCTAGAGGAAGGGTTAGATACTTCACTTTTTTTACACTTCTTTTGTATGCTGATTTGATTAGAAAAAAACGGTTTGAGCAAATCCATAAAAGTGCAAGCCAATTTATTTCATATGAACAAAATGGCTGCCAAATCATTACTTTTTTATTCTTGTATGTTATTACTTCTCGGAAATTCTCTACGAAAGTGACAAATTAACGTTGCTTTAATCGCATGAGAAGGAAGGGCTGCAGACAAGAATTTGATACATTATCATCCCACGATATTCATTAGCATGCTAATTATTGCCAAAATATGCGATTTATAAGTTGTCATCCATATTGCACAATAATATACTACCAGTGTTTTCATTATTGCTGGAGTTATAGGAAACAGTGATAATGGCGTGTTCATAGTGACATGAAGATCAGATAAAAAGTCAACGAATTGGGAAGTAAATAAAACATATACAAATCTCTATGCACATGCGGATTGAATGGATGAGAGATGGGTGCTTAATTTAATGAGATACTATTGTTAAATCTTCACTTTACATGTGTTGACGAATAATATTACGAACGACAAAAAAAAAATGAAAAAATCTCAGCTAAATCTAGAAATGTCGCAATGGCGACTAATATGCCTCCGCCATAATGCATGATTCTCCTTATAGGTCTACAGTACGTCTTGACAATGTGTGATGGCAATTTACCATTATTGGCAAAATATTGAAATGACATGTTTGTCATAAATGTGTTGAATGTTCATTTTCCTTTAACGAGGTTTAATTGGATGAATGGCTATATTTTCAAGAGAGCATGTATTTGGGGATTTAAGTATTTTACTTGACTTTTGACCTATTATAAGTTTATGCATTGAGCAAATTCCAAGGTATGGAGAATAAGGGTAATTTCAGTTATAAATAGTAAATTGTTACCATTTTAACCTGGCCTTCGACCCTTGACCTTTGACCTTATGATTCCAAAATTCCCAAGGGAATTACTCTCAGGCAGAACATGCATAAATATTCACTAAGTTTCATGATAATACCTTGAGCCACTTCCGAGATATGGAAGAAGTGGAATTTAGCATTTTCACTTGACATTTGACCTTTGACCTTTTTGGCAGAAAACTTACGAGAGAATCTCTGGTAAGTGTATGTGTGAGAGAAGTAGGTAGAGAATGTGTATTACATGTATACACTAAGTTTCAAGAAAAATCCTGCAGACATTGCATAGAAATGAGGGGGAAGTAAAATTTTGAGGAGTTGACCTTGACTTTTGACCCCCCACCCAATGACCTTTGACCCCATGACCCCAAAATTCCCAAAGTAATCACTGTCAGTCAGTACTTTTATATGTCCTAAGTTTCATGAGGATACCTTGAACCGTTTCCGAGATATGGAGGAAAAAGGTGATTTTTTAAATATTTTCACTTGATCTTTGACATTTGACCTTTGACCTCATGACCCAAATCTCTCTCTAGAGAATCTTTATTGGTTAGAACATGTATGCACTAAGTTTCAATAAAATACCTTCAGGCATTGCATAGATATGGGGAAATAGTAAAATTGTGAGCATTTGACCTTGAACTTTGACCTTCGGCATCTGCACATACAATAGGCATAATTCACCCACTCATACATATAAATGCCAAGTTTCAATACGATACCTCAAACGGGTTTTTAGTTACGCTGTCGGCAAAATTGATTACGGACGGAAGGACGGACAACCCGAAAACATAAGGCATAAAAAGGATGACACTATCTCATGTACATACTGAATTAATGTATCATTTTGCCTGTTTTGCATGCATTTTTTTCTAAAGCTTAATCATGATTTAAAACTGTATCAGGGACTACTGAATAGCAGCTGTAGGCCCCAATAGGTTAGGAGATAATTTCTTTAACGATTTGAATTATATTCAATCATATTACATACATGTAGTTGACATAAAGATGGCGCTGTCGGTCTCGTTAGCCTTTTGTGGGTAGTGTCGAACTCATGGGCTTTATTAGCCTTTTGTCAAGGCCCTTTGGCTGTAACGGGCGAGCAAAGCGAGCCCAGCCGAGCGCGACAGCGCGAGGGCCTTTTGAGATCTGCCTCACACATTATTATTCATGACACATGAATCCTACTGAATATTCATATTAACGGGCTGCGGTCGACCAGTGGAATGGCGCGCTCCCCACATCCTCCGTCTTGGTGCGGTCATGCCTGTCCGCATGCTATGCATCACTGACCACCTGTGGAGGTCTTAGGCAAGCATTCGCCGTATCCAAATCGGGCTAGGGCAGACAGACGCGCTGATTGGTCGACTTTTGCTCCCGAAACCGGGGAGCAAAATTCGGTAATTCAAAGGCCTAACAAAAGGATGCGAAGCAGATCTCATAAGGCCCTCGTGCTGGGCTCTCTTCACCATACAGCGAGAGGGCCTTGACAAAAGACAAGGGCTTTATTTGCCTAGTGTCGAACTTATGGGGGCTGTATGACTCATGAGCATAGGATGACCCCATCACGAGCAACAAGCACGAGCAAGGGGATTAACATTTTTCAGAGTTTACTTGTGCACTTCCGATAATGGGGAGATACGGTACAGAAGACAAAGGCGCATGCATGACAGGTATTAACTACATCTCTAATTGTATTACGCTTTCCTCTCTTTTTTTACTGATTTTCATCGTGACTTCAAGTTCTGTAAAATATATTTTACTTTTTGTCTCATGTCGAAAGTCTAACACTTGAAACTCTTGAGGTGCAAGCAGCTGCGATGTAGGACGTGATGATAGAATCATGCAACCGCCCTGATATTGCTATATATTGCGCTATATTGCTTGACATTTCTTTTGCGAGAAAAACTACAAAAACTAAGGTGCTTTGAGGATGATGATCTACAAAACTATGAGGCTTTTCATGCACTTACATTGTAAAGTGCGCGCTTTGCACCGTCACGCTGCGTTATCAACACATTGTTACGGAAGGTAAAAAGCACTGCGGCCGTTGGATTTTTTACATTTATATGCAATAGGGAGAACGTACGGGTCATCCCACGAGTCATATGGCCCACGAGACCGACATTAAAAATACATGTAGGTCCACGAGTCATACAGCCCACGAGTTATGCAGCCCTCGAGTTATACAGCCTATAAGTTCGACACCAGGCAAATAAAGCCCATGAGTTCGACACTACGCAAAAAGGCTCACGAGACTGACACTACACAAAAGAGGCTTACGAGACCGATACTAGGCAAAGAAGGCCCTCGAGACCGACAGGATGAACAGCGCCATCTATACTTCAGCTACAAGTGTGTATCCGTACAAGGTATTAAAAGGGGAAAAGGGAAAAATAGCAAGAGCGATGTATGGCTTCAAGTTCAGGCCGTACTTGACATCATGCTAATTTCTATAGGCTTTCCCCATTTCTAGCTAGAAGATACATGGCAAGAGTGTAAGTTTTTCCTCCTTTTCTTCATCCTCCTACCGGACTGATATAAATGTATAAAATTCAATTGATGAAAACTTTTTTTATATCGCAGCGATGCATCCTCGACTACGTAGCTTGTGTTTGTGGTATAATTTTCTCCTTAAAACGGTAACTTTTTTGATCCACACCTTCGCTTGTGACTACGCCCCCTCCAGATCATGTCAAGCAGGTGTGCGCTGCGACATTGACCATTTGTGACCCTGCATCACAAAACCACAAAAAAAGGCGCCAGACATGCTTTTTTTTAGTTGGGGGCAGATTCTTAAAGAGAAGACTCTAAGCTTTAAAATGATGTATAATTCAAATGGACTCCCCTAACCTATCTAAATACTAGAAAGAAAGCACACACTCTGGAAGAGTGTGAACTTAGAAAAGAGGCTTTGAAGTACAGGGTCTATTCAAGCGCTTAATCTTTACCAACCCGCGCTACCTGTGCAATGAAAAGGACAAAACACAGGGTGTAAACCACTGGAGCAACAACAATGAAGAGATTATCAGATTAAGCTGAAATTGATCATGTTCTATTAACACATTCTGTCCATGATTAATGCCAACTTTCAAAGCAGTACAGTTATCCTTTAAAAAGTTATTAGACTTGAAAGTGAAGAGTGCTGAAAAGATTTCTAGAAATGAAAAGGGGACTCTAGGACATACCTGATCATTCTATTCTCCCCCCCCCCCCAAAAAAAAAAAAAAAATGGGTTGTAGAAAACTGCTGAAAACACACTTTCCCATTCATGTTATGATCCCAAACTTAAGAATAATGTAGAAGGAAGATAGCTCTTTCAGAAAATATGAAAAACTCAAGATTGACTCGGTTGACTCATTTCACCTTTTTTGAGTCCTCACGTAAAATCAAGGGGTGTGAATTTTTGTTCGTTTTGTGGTGCACGGTCACGTTTGGTGAAATATTCTTTGTAAACTTCATTTCACAACTGGACGTTTTTCTAGTAGTCTGACCTGAATATGCACATATATGTATATCACGTTTTTCGGAGTGAGTTTATGTTATGCAGGAAGGGACAGTACGGCTTCTGGGGATAAATTCCTCTACCTAAAAAAATGGACGACAGGGAACATTTTTTCATAACGAAGTGTTATAAACTAGCACACCAAAAGTTATTGTAATGAGGTAATATTAAATAATTTTGATATTAATAGCAGTCACACGCAAGAATGCCTGAAAAGGTCGAGGAGTTAATACGCAAACGACAGTGCTTTCGCATTTTGGGGATGGAAGTAATAATAATAATAATAATAATAATGATATGGTCTTATTTATCCAGGGTAGCATCGTCAGTGATGCTACTGCTTTACCAGAGGGCCATGCCATCATTATTTCCCTAGCGTTGCCAGATATCCATTTATACACCTGGGTCGAGAGGGAAATGGTGGGTAAAAACATTAATTTTTGTCCAAGGACGTAAGCACTGGGCAGAAATCAAACTCGGGTCCTCCGACTGGGAGCCGTGTCCACTATGCCACAGCGCCCCCAAAAAGTGGAAAGTGGAAATATCTGGTACACACTTTTAGTGATTTTTTTAAAATTATTTTTGCACAATCACTCACACGAACAAAGATCTTGAAAATTCCAAGGGGTGAGGGAGGACAACTAACACGGTAACACTCTAGCAACTCCCCTTTCCCATCACTCATTTCTTCCTTATGCCACTATCAGAACAATTACGGACTCTCATTGGTTTAAAGATGGCGCTGTTCATCCTGTCGGTCTCTTGGACCTTCTTTGTCTAGTGTCAGTCTCGTGAGCCTCTTTTAAGTAGTGTCGGTCTCGTGGGCTTTGTTTGGGGGGTGTCAGTTTCGTGACCCTTCTTTGCGTAGAATCGAAGTCATGGGCTTTATTTGCCTGGTGTCGATCTCATGGGCTGTATAACTCGTGGGCCTATTTTATCTTGATGTCGAACTCGTGGGCTTCGTTTGCTTGGTGTCGAACTCGATCGTGAGCTGTATAACTAGTGGGCTGTATACAGTAACACGCGGGCTGTATGACTCGTGGGTGTCGGTCTCGTGACGTGCACCCTCAATCACAATAGCCTATGTTCACAAATGACTCTATGTAAAAAAACATGCCGGTACACAAAACATGTCACTTAGGTTTCTACAGCCACCTTACCACGCACAAAATAAATGTCAGACCTGTAAGATGTCCATACCTTTTGAATGTTTTACATGGATACTATCAGTGGACCTTCAAGCAGGAACACTGAACAGATTTTGAAATTTGTGTGAAGTTGTATCATGAGGTTTGAATTTTCTTCCGTTTGTCTCCCTCTAACAAATGAAATTTGTAAGATCGCAACTTCTGATCTGTAATTTAACAAACATGTCGAAAAAAAAGGAACCAAGGGACTCGAACCTGTCAGCAGTTGCGATCTTACAAATGTCATTTGTTAGAGGGAGACAAACCTTGAATTTACATTGTATCATGTTTCACTGGCCTCACAGCCTAGCTATTCTTCATCATGCATCCACCTTATAAGACACAAATAGCTTTTCAGAAAATGCTACATATACATAGCGTAGTATCCATGTATAACATTCAAAGGGTATGAACATCTCATAGGTCTGACATTAGGTATCGTGGCTGCAGGAACATAAAGTGACATGTTTTGTGTACTAGCATGCACATGGAGTCATGTGTGAACATATATGTGTGTGTGTGTGTGTGTGCACTATTTACAGCATTGCGATAGTCTTGGTCCTGGCCTATTACTATAGTATGTACGTAGCATACGGTCAGTATATAATAAATTAAGCTCAACCAACCACTTCATCTCGCCCTTTTCGATAAACTATCTGATGAACTTGGCTTCATTCCCAAAAACTCTCTTAAGGGAAATTATGTTTTGATACATCATCTCTATGTGCAGCTACTCATCAATCTTATGATTACAGGTCGAAGAAGAACACATATGGTCTAGTTTTCTCCTTTCCATGACTAGCTGCATGTGCTGCCATGACAGATAATCGTCATAGTGGTGCCGGGCATGTGAATCAGCTGGTTGATAAACCAATAACAAGAAGTAAATTGTGTGTTGACATAAATATCAAACGTTTGTTAATGCCGCCCGAATGAATTACACAATGATCTTTGTAGAAATAACAAAATAACAGAAAAAAAAAATCATAAACACTTACCCCTTCCTCCATGGAAGAATGAGGAATAATAAAACCAATCGTATACAAAAAGAGGAACTAACTCCCTGTAAGTCAAGAGCACAGAAAGAATTATGTTATTTAGTCATTCACACACACACACACACACACACACACACACAAAATACCACCTTAAAAAGGTAGGCCTAATATTTCTTCCTTTAAACTGCCAATCCTGCGATTTTTTGATTTTTTTACTCCAGTGAAATGTAATTCTTTGAACTTGTTATCACCTATATCTTATCATGTTAGTAAATAACAGCTGTTAAGAGATATTGAACTCAGATTTGTGTTAGTAATATCGGGCTTGCATGCAAAGAAAAAGAAATGAATATGTATAATGATAAAGATATATGAAATGCTTTCATTCTTCTCAGGCTATACTTCTCGAAGTGTATCATCTCGGTTTGTTGAAAATAATTATATCCTGCATCCTGAGATGGAAGTTTATGACATATTTTCCATTGCTCTGCTGCCTAAGACGAATGAAGCATATTTTATTCAGGAGTTCAAGGCATATCAAGCGATACTATAAAGCAATGCATACTCTTGTCATCTCCCAATTCACACTTATCAAATTTATATATGCGTGTGCATGATATTGGTATTTGTATTTGAAGGCGGATAAACGGGCCATAGAGTAGATTTAACCAACACCGAAATTACACCAGTGCAGTGCCAAATTTTGTTCTGAAAATCTTTCTTTTCGTTTTTTTTTTTGTGTGTGTTTTGAGGGGGTGGTTTTGGTGGTTTTGTTTTGTTCTGATAATTTTGATGGTGTTGCATTACGCATTCTCTGTAGTCCATGGAATGGTAAAAGATTTGCAAGCTCTGTCCATGGACACATGACGAGTTGCCGATTGATTTGACACACATGCCTCTGTGACATTTGAGGTAATAGCTTAGCTGAACAACGCTGCGCGTAATCATACCGTCCCCTCTGCTAAGAGGGAAAACTACTCTGTCCCTCGGATAGGAGATTAAATGGAGGTCTGTTGAACCCACAAATGTAGGAAATCGCCCACAAATGCAGAAATTGGACATCGCCCGCAAAATATATAATGTAGAAACACCCACTAACGTAGAAATGATTCCAAAACGTCGCCCACAAAATAAATGTACAAACGGCAAATTGGTTGATAGACATACTTCTTATCTAGCAGGGCTGCGTTTCTAGTAGAATAATGTTTACGAGTACGTGTGTGGGTAGAATGGGGAGATGTGTGTGCGTATGCGTGTCTTTAAACCCCTTTTACACTTTCCCGGATCGCATCACGGATGACCACAGATCGTCGATCCGGGATCATCCGTACTGTTTCCGGCATGACCGTGTTGACTCCGTGAAGTCATCCGGCATCATCCTTGATCATCCGTCATGTCCGCTGAAAAAAAAATTGAGCTGGCTTAAGCCCCTTTTACACTTTCACGGATCGCATCACGGATGACCACGGATCGTCGATCCGGGGTCATCCGTACTGTTTCCGGCATGACCGTGTTGACTCCGTGAAGTCATCCGGCATTATCCTTGATCACCCGTCATGTCCGTGAGAAAAATTAAGCTTGCTTAATTTTTCATCCCGGACATCACGGATGAAAATCAATATGAACTCTTCCTTGTTGGCACCGTCTACTTCGTGTTGCCGCCGTATTCCTTCCTTGTAGGCACCGGCTATTCCGTGTTGTCTCCGTACTCATTCCGGGACAATCCGTATATATTCGTAGTAGTTTGCCAATACATACTAATAAAGTCCATGAAATTTGCTCACATCTTCCCCCATCATTACAGCCAGCAACCCCTCAAACTGTTCGAATAATGGTAGCCTGAGAAGCTTTAGTAACTCACACACATGTCCTTGATGTTTTGTGTGTGTGTGTGTGTGTGTCTTGATTTGTTTTGCTTTTTTTATGTCTGATGTTGCCGCAAAATGAGAGTTTGCAACAAGAGATTTGCCTGATGTCGACAAGCCCATGCGTATGTACGCTGCTGTAGACTTACTGGTGTGTTTGTTATTAGGTCTGGAGGCATGTTGCCCGAGAAGAATAAAGTATCAAAAGCAAAAGTAAATGTCATCTGTCAACATTTTAGGGACATCCGTGTAAAGACCGCGAAGGGACCCAGTTGCATCCGTGCTCTTCCTTGATATCCGTGTTAACTCCGTATCGTTTCCGCTGTGGTCCGCGTTCGTTCCTTGTCTGTCCGTGTAGGCACCGTGATTGTCCTTGTAGCCTCCGTACTTGTCCGTGTAGGCAACGTAATTGTCCTTGTAGCCTCCGTACTTGTCCGTGTAGACACCCAGTTGGGCTCGTATTCACACCGGCATTTGAGAGGAAAATCGATATTTTGCATGCCGGAACACCACGGATGACGATCCGTGGTCATCCGTGAAGCAATCCGTGAAAGTGTAAAAGGGGCTTACATTTTTCATCCCGGACATCACGGATGAAAATCAAGTCGAACTCTTCCTTGTTGGCACCGTCTACTCCGTGTTGCCTCCGTATTCCTTCCTTGTAGGCACCGGCTACACCGTCTTGCCTCCGTATTCATTCCGGGACAATCCGTAAAAGACATCGGGACGTCCGTATTAGCATAGGCTCCATCCGGGATGAAAAAGTCGTGTATTTTGCCAATACAAGCTCATAAAGTCAATGAAATTTGCTCACATCTTCCCCCATCAGTAACAGCCATCAACCCCTCATACTGTTCGTATAGTGGTCGTCTGAAAAGCTTAAATGACCCACACACACGTCCTTGCTGTTTTTTGTGTTTTGATTAGTTTTGCTTTGTTTTGCTTAGTTTATGTCATGATTTTCCAGAAAGATGAGAGTTTGAAGCAAAGAGATTTGCCTGTATGGTGTCGGCAAGTAGAGAAGAGTGTAGACAGCTGCAGATTATCTGGTGTGCTTGTTATACTTAGCTCTGGAGGCATGCAATCAAAGCAAGAGCAAAAGTCATCTGTCAACATTTTGGGGATATCCGTGTAAGGACCGCGAAGGGACCCAGTTGCATCCGTGCTCTTCCTTGATATCCGTGTTAGCTCCGTATCTTTTCCGCTGTGGTCCGCGTTCATTCTTTGTCTGTCCGTGTAGGCACCGTACTTGTCCGTGTAGCCTCCGTACTTGTCCGTGTAGACACCCAGTTGGGATCGTATTCACACCGGCATTGAGAGGAAAATCGATATTTTGCATGCCAGAACAACACGGATGACGATCCGTGGTCATCCGTGTAGCAATCCGTGAAAGTGTAAAAGGGGCTTAATAAACGTGTTTCGGTGTGCTGCGTGACGTAAGGGGGTTGCACCGGGTGCAACTGCTGGCAGTTGCTGGCAGTAACATCAGGAGAATGGCGTAACGATTAAATGCGAGCAAGCGAAGCGAGCGAGCTTGAGAATTTTGACATTTTACAGTCCCAAAACTGCCGTTTGTAGCTATATTTTTTCGCTTTAGAAATTAAGGGGAGGGGCGCACTGGGCGCAACTGCTGGCAATTACTGACAGCAACATCAGGAGAATTGCATAACGATTAAATGCGAGCGAGCGAAGCGAGCGAGCTTGAAAATTTTGACATTTTACAGTCCCCAAACTGCCGTTTGTAGCTATAATTTTTCGCTTTGGAAATCAAGGGGAGGGGGCGCACCGGGCGCAACTGCTGGCAATTACTGACAGCAACATCAGGAGAATTGCATAACGATTAAATGCGAGCGAGCGAAGCAAGCGAGCTAGAAAATTTTGACATTTTACAGTCCCAAAACTGCCGTTTGTAGCTATATTTTTTCGCTTTGGAAATTCGGGGGGGCGCACCGGGCGCAACTGCTGGCAATTACTGGCAGTAACATCAGGAGAATGGCATATAACGGTTAAATGCGAGCGAGCGAAGCGAGCGAGCTTGAAAATTTTGACATTTTACCGTCCAAAAACTGTCGTTTGTAGCTACATGTATTTTTTCGCATTGGAGGGAGGGGGCGCCCGGTGCGCCCCCTGGATCCGCCACTGGTAGTCAAGGGTGTCGGTTTATGTTCATGATTGGGGGAGGTATGACCAGCGAGGGGGCGTCGAAGTGACCAAGCGGGAGGATGTCCAAAATCTGCACTTTATATAGAGCATCCCCTAATTTGTTTGTGTTTGTGAGTGTGTGTGTTTCATATAGATGGAAAAGTTAGGAAATAGCCAAGGTCAAGTCTTATTATTGGCAATGCAAGGCATTTTAATATAGATTAGTATGTAAAGCAACACTGCAAAATCAATGATCAAGCTTTGATAGCAAATGTGTACAACCTATCAAACATCACATTGCGCAACATTGCAGCGACTCTTTTTGCCATTCCGATATTCTGAGTACACGGCGCACATCCTGCTTGTATTCAAAATGCCAACCAGGAATCACTGAATCACAATCTTTTGTCGTCTCCGGCTTTTTTAACAATGTTATACCTCTTTAATTATATGGTTAAAAGAAATATTAGAAAAATATCTTTTTTTCTTGATCATCCTTTCATGTCGATTTCAAAAGCAGTTAACTAACCCTTGAATTACCATTTTCGTAGGGTTTTTTTTCTTTTTCTTTTTCTTTTTTTTTCTTTTTTTTTCTTCTGTTTACCAGCGGATTGGGGGGGGCACGTGCCCCCGCATGCCCCCCCCCCCCGTAGTTACGCCACTGTTCCTAAACCAAGATATCTAGTGAATTTTAGGCGCCGCTCAGTAAAGTCATCCAACCACAATTTGTAGACTCACACTCAGTTATCTTTCAGTTTTAACTTTCAGTCATTGAAAAAATTCATATCTACTATTACTAAAGATTACCAAGTCCATGTGCTATTACTAATTACATTGCGTAGCAAGTAACTTGCTACTCCCAGAGCTTCCAGAGCTTGCTGCTTCCAGTAGGCTATACTATACTGACTGTACTTGGTAGTCAGTGGCGTATCTAGGGAAAATGGCGCCCGGGGCAAGCGCGAAAATTGCGCCCCTAATTTCTGAAAAAGTGTTCAACCCCAACCCCATCCCGGTAGGGACTTTACAAAAGTCCTCATGATATTCTTTTTAAAGCACTTAAGAGGGGTCTTTTGAGGGTGATTTAAATGTAAAAGGCAACCCTAAATTTTGATATATTGTGGCGAGCGAGCGCAGCGAGCGAGCCGAAAATTTTTATATTTCAGCTTTATACATAACATGGAATTCTTGTCATTTTTGGTTATTAAATCTTCGAATTACAATTCTAAACAATATATAGTGACGCCCTTATAGATAACGATTTATACCAACAGTGTCCAACCCCATCCCGGTAGGGACTTAAAAAAGTCCACATGATATGCTTTTTCAAGCACTTAGAAGGGGTCTTTTGAGGGTGATTTAAATGTAATAGATATTGAAGAATTTTGGCGAGCGAGTGCAGCGAGGGAGCCGAAAAATTTTGTATTTCAGCTTACAAAACATGTAATTCTTGTCATTTTTTGTTATTAAATCTTCGAATGACAATTCTAATCAAGATATAGTGACGGTCTCATAGATAACGATTTATACCAACAGTGTTCAACCCCAATCCCATCCCGTTAGGGACTTTAAAAAAGTCCACTTGATATGCTTTTTCGAGCACTTAAAAGGGTTTTTTTGAGGGTGATATAAAATCTGATAAATTTTGATAAATTTTGGCGAGCGAGCGCAGCAAGCGGGCCGACAATTTTTGTATTTCACCTTACAAAACATGGAATTCTTGTCATTTTTTTTTTTTGGTTATTAAATCTTACAATTCTAATCAAGATATAGTGACGGCTTCATAGATAACGATTTATGCCAACAAACTAAGGACTTGGAAAAATACTCTAAATTACTACGAGTGAGTGAGCCGAAATTTTTATATTTCCACGTCATCATTACGTTTTGTTCTTCTTATTTTTTTTTTTTGTTGGATAAATCTTGGCGAGCGGGCGCAGCGAGCGAGCCGAAAATTTTTATATTTCAGCGTTACAAAACATGGAATTCATGTTTTGGTTTTATCTTGTTTGATTTGGTTTTCTGCCCCCCCCCCCCCCCCCCCCATTCTCCTTCCCCCCGTCCGGGCGAGGGTTTTTTTTTTCTTCTTCTTCTTTTTCTTCTTCTTTTTCTTCGTCGTTTTTTTTTTCTTCTTCTTTTCCTCGTTTTTTTTTTCACGTGCCCCCCTTGCTCCCCCCCCCCCAGATACGCCACTGTTGGTAGTTGATACTACTAACTTTGCATGCAATGTGCCTATAATAGGCTGTAGCGCAGCATACATTGTACACACATAATATTATGCATCATACACAATTTACGGTACCGCGTACGGTATAATACCGGTAAACGGTGAACATTATGCGCAATGTATCTTCGCGATTCGGCCAGAAAGCAAAGCAGGGATCGGGAATGTCTACTGTTTGCGCGTCAGCTTCGCGCGCGGTGCAGTAACGTATAGTATTAACACGTACCGTACACGAGTTCTTTAGTGCGTATAATATTATGTAACTCCATAATGTATCATCATCCACACAAACATTAAGATAAAACAAGGAAGAGAGACAGAGAGAGAAAATGAACGCAAAAGAAAGGAAAGGCGGAATTCAAAACGGAAATAAAAGCGGTAAAGACAGCTTTTGTTTCATTTGTCAACATCTAAACATTGCTGAAGAGGGGTGTTGAATAGCTCAAACACCTCCCTTTTGCCCAAGGGAGGTGTTTGAACACCTCAAACACCCCCATTTTGGCAAAGGGGGGTGTTTGAACACCCAAAACACCCCCCCCCCCCCCTCGGTACGCCCTTGTTTAAGACATTCTCACAACTGCACTTGAGTCTTCTACACGTTAATGGTAGCTCTTTAGCATATCAATGTGGCATATTCTCTTGAGTTTTAGTTGCCACGTAATTCTCCTCCCCAAGCATTCTATCCTTTACATACGGACGAGTGTTATTAAGCTCTCGCTGCATCTCCTTTCAATGGAAGTAGAACTTACACTTTACCTTCAGCCCAAACGAACGACTTTTTGCCTTTTGAATCAAATCACTCTTTCATTGTCTGTTGATATCTAATGCTCTTTCGCCTCTTCATTCGCTCTCACAGAACTCACCAGAACGTGGAGTTTTTGTCAAAGACATGAGAGTTTTTCTCTTCATCAGAAAGCAACTGTTTTCAGCAGCTTTCAACCACAGCTTTTAGGGGCTCTCTTGGCTCATGCTAAAAAAAACAACTCCAAAGGGGAAAATCTGCTTGATTCATGTGGCGCTTCACGGGCAGCATGGAGAAGAAAAGGAATTACTTTATCCCAATACCGTGAATAATCTTCTGACAATACACTTTCAACATCGCTATTAGGGTCGGTGGTTCCTTTCCAAGGTTCCCTAAGATTGTGGGTGATATACTGACATTTAAATTTTTGATCTGTTGAACACCAAATTGGTACATCAATTCCTGGAAGACATGATACATGACGTGACTACCTTGATCGGACTGAATGAATATCTTTTGGTAGCCTGTACCGGGTAAAGATGACAAAAAGGCATTGAAAACTGACAAAGCAATTGAGCTCTTCAAGGGAAATGCTTCCGAGAATCTTGTGGAAACATCTCTCACAGTAAATAAGTATTAACACCCAGAGTTACATTTCGATAATGGACTAACGGAATCCACCATCTCACAGCAAGATGGCTTCTCGACGACCGGGATGGGAATCAACAGTTGAGGTCTAATAGCATGTTGTGGCTCTCCAACTACTTGATAGTCGTGACACATCCTTCCTCATTTTAGCCTGAAGAAATAGGTTCTGACTCTTTAAAAAAAGAAAGGCTTTTTGAATCTAAGTGTCCAGCCATCGAAATTTCATGCGCAGGCTATGTAGTCAACAATCGTTCATTCCTCATAAGCGTATTTTGCACGACGATCTGCCGGACATTACCTACTTTCCAACTTTGTTCTTTTTAAGCTAAATTAAATCTTTTAAAGAATGTGTCACCAAGGAAAGTCTCACTGTCGTTCCCTTCCCTCTCATTTTCTGCTATACGTGCCTCAGTCCTTGTAACCACCCATGCATGAATAATCTCGGAAATCCATCGCCAAGATTTTCCGCTTCTTTATCATACACAGCAACTCCAGAAACAACTGGAAGAATCCTCACTCGACCAAGCAACAAAGGAAATTCCATCTATAGGAAGAAATTAAACAATTCCAACAATTGCTTCCTCTAAATTTAGTTCACATTCGACATTCTTTCGGAATAGAGGGACCGCCTGAGTTCCTCCATTGACGTCATGTATCAGCACTTTTCTACCAGTATTACAGTCCCAGGATTCACTGCACATCTCCTACCATTATGGACTTGCAGTTACAGTATTACGATTTACGAAGGATAAGAATTGGTACCTTCGGTAATGGTAACTACCATGGGAAATGAATTCCTTCTCATCAACACTAGCACTTGGATAATCATCTATCATTTCCGGAACATTCCTCTTCTCGACATTTAGATGACACTAAATATCACTTTTTCTTGATTGATGAAACCATTGTTCGCTGTTTGATATGGGTTTTCTTTTGTTTAAACTGTTCTGTGCGTGTGTATCCGAATGGACAAGACCATGTGCTGCCTTTTAGCTTTTATTTTTCTTTTGCTTCATTCTGTTCCTGTATTCTCGTACACTCTGACGTGATATGACCCGTTTTGCCAAAAACATATATTCCGCTTTATATTGAGGCCGTAGCGATTTTGAGCGCTCTTTCTGTGATCCAGTTTTTGCTTTTTCCTTGCCTGTACTATCACCATCGTACCACCCTTGAGTGTCTGGATTATTGGGATGATCGAACTTCCCTTACCTGGAAGATTATTTGTTTCCCCCTGTGTGACAACTCAAACTGGTCAGCGGTGACCAATGCACTCCTAACATCATTTTCTTTTTTTTTACTCTGCGGTCTTCCAAATAATGTTCTTAACTCTGGAGGTGTCTATTTTCCCGTATTGATACTATTTCTTCCAGGTTTCCATAATTGAGATCTACTTTGAGTGAGCGCAGCCACTGATCGAGAACAATTTTCCCCCTCTGTAGGTTTGTCCAGAACTTCTCCTGTACCGTCAAAATGTCTACCTATAGGCTTGTGGTACTGAATACTAGACAAGAAGGACCGTTTCCCAAACTTTGTCATCGTCATTTGCTTCCTAATTCGAGAGAGTAGACACTACTGAGTGAGCACTGCCTGTGAACTTTCGTTGGACTATCATAAACCAATACTTCGTCTCCCACTCTAAATTTCTATTCTGTCAGAGGAGAAAATGAACGAATCTACATCCTCTTCTAAAAGGGAGGGACTGAGTGTGGTATTTTTGCAAAGTCGGGAGCCTTTGGTCTTAGCATGGCAGGCCTATGCCCTGGGACGCGCTACTGGCCTGAGCCTTGGTTAACTCAATTTGACGTTTCGTTAACTCATGTTCCCGTCTCAGATTTTTTTTTTTTTTACAAAATTTTACTTTTTGAAAAAGTGCACCGACTTTCTTTGACTTGCCACTGACGTATTTTAAGGGTATTCCCCCTGCCTGCTGAAAGAGGGAAGTCAAGTGTTCTTTTATTATGCGAGAAAAGTGAAAATATGTTAAATTTTTCCTTACATTTTCTTTGTATCGTTGTACACATGTGACATTACAAGCTGTGGTAGTCTTCTCATCCAGCAGTGACTGAGCGGAAACTTCAAAAAAAAAATCATAACTTTTGAACGGATTGTCCGATTTTCCTCAAACTCTCACTGATGTGTTCTACTAATATTACTGCATTCACTTAATCCACAAGCCTATGACGGTGAACTTGTCCTTTAAGAGAATAGACTAAGCAATTCAAACTTGGTGACAAACTCGAGGTCAATTTCCTCGTGTAAAAAGCCACATCTAACGATGCTATAATAGAACCGAAGAACTTCATTCCAACCAACCAGGAAGTGAAACCCTCATTTTAATAGAACGGCAGTAACGGAAACGATAGTGTGCATCATTACTCTCTTAGCAATCCATGCTGCAAATCCTGTTAAGCTGTTAGCGAGAACGGCAGCACACGAGCATGAGGTATATGCATCGCATCTCCAGTTTTCCCTATACTAGCTTCATGGCCATGAGTTCCATTCTTCCATTTACTGCAATATCACGCAGATCGCAAACCTATAAGCAGGACATCCAGTCCAGTGAGGTGAGACGTATCACCTCCATGCGATAAGGACACGTTTGACGCTGTACGTATCTGAGAAATATATATGCCTCCAATGGACTTCAAAGACTCCGACGATGTACACGTAGACCTACATGCAAAACATGCTTGCATGTTCACTCCCCGGACGTGTCCCCACATGTCATGCAAAAATCAGACTACACAGGCCAAATTCAAACACACCGAGACCTGAACCTCGAGAGTCCAGATGATCACTACGTGTTGTTGTAAAATCCCCACCTCACGAGGAGACGATTCCGTTATTCTCCTTAAAAAACGACAGTCAGCGTGGTTTCGTTGTGGCTTTAACTGATAATTTCAATCTGTCTTCTCCATCGTATTTTGAGCGTTTCGGAAGGGTCAATGCCTCCCCCCTCCCCCATTACTGGTCGTCATTACAATTTTCAACATGTCTACAACTTCCGTGGCCATAGTGCAGAGATGTTAGAGTGCATCACGATAGCTCATGAGCGCATCAATCGCGGCCTATTTGTAGCCCTACCAGATGAACACCGTTTAATGCGCTACCTTTGGTTGTTATTTTAGATCACACCTAGCCAAAAGACAAGAAATGTATAACTTTACAAGCTTCAGTGACAGTGGTCACAAATAAAACAAAATATCAAAACGTAGTTTATACGATGTTCACCCCTCATGACATCCCCCAACCTGTGACTAACCCTATCTTTAGTAAATATCCTTTTCCAAAATGGAATTAAATACTTCGCATCAAGTTAGTGAATAAACTAACCGCTACAAATGTGGACATTTCAGGAGGAGTTAACAATAATAATATAGCTAGGAGCTAGGTGCTGTAGTTCTGCTGAAACTGTTTTAAGAAATAGAATGTCCGTGATTTCATTTTCTGTGATATTCCGTTTCAGTTTGCTCAATTTTCTTGGCTACGATATTCAGAACCTGTGATGTCAAAGCGGTTGTCAAAGCTGTACGAATATCTACCCAACTGAAAAATGAGATAAATGATCGAATTAGGAAAAAAACAAAAGTGCCTTGATAGCACACCTTATTGTCTGAACTGAAGAAGCAGGTCAGCACCAATCTTTTACGAGAGCACAAAATATGCAGTGATTTTCCCAGGACGCGTGGTTTTCGCCATTTATTTTACTGTACACTGCTTGTCCGTGACAACCTAGCATGCATTTGTGTCCTTTCTTTCATCTCATTATCTCCAAGCAAGGGCATGAGATGATTAATCACTCTAAAAGACCGCTCTTTTTCATCTCCCCTGTGTCACAAAGATGAACATTTCTACGTAGGATTGGTTGCCATAGAAACGAATCTTTCCGATCATCTTTCGGGACACGGCTGGCGTGAGATGTCATCCACTATCCCCTTCTCTGTACTAAAGATTATTTTGAGAAAGCCTGAAGGGAATTAGCAACAAGCTTCTGAGAGTTTGGCAAAAATGACCGGAATGATGATTTCGATTCTCATTTGCGTGAGCAATACAAGTGCGGGAAAGTGTGGAATCGACTCTCGTTTGTTCTTTCAGGGTTTTTTTCTTTGAGGGGTTTACATTGTCCTTTCTCATTTTTTCATTGTGATTTTTTTTTTAGGTAAATGTCAAGAAGCGATAGAACAAATCATTTTTTGTGAATGTTTGGTTCTTCCTAAATCAATAAAATTAGAGAAACGTTAGACTCATTTCTTTCCATCATTTCATTTCACTCCATCTTTATTCGCGTATTATAGACATATGGATTTCACGTGTACGCAGATCATAAGTGGACATTTTCGATATGATCCGGTAATGCATTTTTATTGTAAACCATTTTCGATACTCTCCGGTAATGCATCGTTATCGTTAATATTCTTTACCATCCGATGAGCTATCCCCTATGATAATTTCGGCGCTCACAACAATGCATTTGTCGCCACGGTAAATGTATTTTTCATCAAAAAATTGCTCAAATTTTGATTTTAACATGTTTAAGGTAACTGTGTGTGCTTTCGTTCACATAGTATGGACAAAGGCACACGCGTATCCATCAGGTGGACATGAATTTACCATATTCCGACAAGATCAGTAAATGCATGACCCCCAGATATTGATCAATAAGAATACAGCCAACGTGCTGTGACAATTATTAGCTTATAAAAAGGCACACATGATAAAATCTTACTAAATGTTTTGCATGTTATACATCCCTCAGAATATTCGTACTTACAGACACCACTAACGACACCTCAAAGACTTTAGATTTGGTTAGAAGCTTGCAAGACAAGGTTTAATGGAGATGATTTCGTATGCCGTTGTAGACATTTCAGTATACCACACATTATTAGTTCACATATACATTGTACCATAACAATAGCCATATCATCAGGTAACATATTATACTATAGCCATAAACAAATCAGTACCACCCATTGTAAGGTTACATATAATGGTCATAGACATATCACTGCAACACATTCCCAGGTTGCATAATACCATAGTAATAGACATATCAGCAAACACATCAGATTACATATACCATGGCAATACTCTTGTCATTGGTAGGATTATTTCAAAATTGGATATGTGTTTCGATTACAACTCATGTCATAATGGTACTTTACACGTACTGCCTTAGCCTCACTTCTGGATGGACCCGGGCTTTTTCTTTAACATGCTTTCTTTCTCATTGTATACATGCATCCATCCGCACTGAGCATGGCCATCCATGCTAACTCACCGATACTTTCTGCATAAGGGCCACCTACAGACAGAATGAATAAATCAAATCAAATCAAATCAAGCACCCTCCGAATCCCCCCTTGCCTGCTAGGGGTGTATATGAAGACCCCACTGCATAGAACAGGCGAGCCCCCAACGACACCCCCCAAGCTAAGGTCCAAGGGATCCCCATAAGCCCCCTGCATCCACGAACGGCGCGCGGCGCCATTCAAAGGCGGGACGCGTACGTGATCCTTCCCGCTATATATAATGATTCACAATAGTGCAAACTTAAGATGCAAAATCTGGCCAATATTTCACTTCAAATTTATTCAAATAAGTTCCACAAAATGAAACCTTCCCGTGAGGTCCGCTAAAGCAGTACATTAAATAGCCAATTGTTAACGGGGTACATAGGCACAGCGGCTCCTACAATTACCGATTGCCGCCAAACGGGCACCGCCCGCCGCCACTGTGCAGATGGACCACGCGCGTAACGTGGAACCAAAATTCCCACATGATCCGTCTTCGGGAAATTAGCTTATAGTAATAACTAGTAATTCGAAATCGATTTCCATATGCATTATGGCATACCCTTCTTATAACTGAATGTAAACTATAGGTACTCACAACAAGTATCACTATATTATGCTCGATGGTTATAAAGTTCAAACCTGCGTAACTCTTCCTAGAGAAAGCGTTACGATATATCGTAATCATAACTGAATACAAATAAGGTACTTTACATTATACCAAACTAACAACTACATGTACTAAGTTATGTTCATTGGTCGCAAAGTTCACACATGAATATCCCTCCTCACAGGTAACTTTATACCACCATTCATACCCCGACAAACATTTAAATAATGAAGCCGCTCGAGACGAGATTTTCCATTACGTACTGAAAATTCTCATTGACTAAACTAATTATAACTAACTCAAACGAGCAATATTATTTCAAGCAATACTATGTACCACAATTATAAACCATGCCCATAAAGCATAACCTGTTAAAATTATTCCATTTATGTTACACTGTGCAGGTTACCTAGTACTGCGCTATGAACTGATACAAACCAGGTACTTTACCTAATACCAAACTAACAACTACTATATTGCACTCATTGGCCTATTAAAATATTCTATTTATGTTACGCTGTGACACGTTACTTTATAATGCGTTAAAAATTGAGGATCTACAACCAAAATAATAGACCCTCTAAAACAAGGTGGCCCCTGTGACATTAGATGACTTTAAATGACATACATATCCAAAACATTATAGCCACACATAATTGGAAATCAAAGTCGATGTGCTCTACTGAGAGCCTACTAAGATAACCCCGTGGAAATGGACAGACCCAACTTTCTCCCGATTACAAGACTGCCTGCAAGGCTTGCTTGAGGCTGCGCAGGAACACTTCAATACCTATTGCCGAAAGGTGTACCCCATCGACTCTATACAGATGCTTCTTCTCGTACTGAATCATGCAGTGACGTACTGTAAAATCTCCGGTGCAGCGGCATACCGCCCGAGCCCATTTGTTCATGGCAAGCCGCACTCGTTCTAGCTTTGGCTGCTCTTCGGTCGTAAAGCCCAAATGCTCCCTCCTTGGTAATATTTCTGACCACATTACCTGGGTGTGGGGCAGTAATTCATGGATCTGTTGAAAAATGTCCTCTACTAGCCTGCGCAGCTCATACTTCGTGGCCCAACCGATATCATTGGTTCCCGCGTGGATAAGAATAAAAGCTGGGCGAAGGGTCTTGTCTCTTCGGAGGAGGCCACGAACTACATCCGGCACGTAACGCAGCTTAAGCCCTCTACAGCCTTCCCAAAACACGCTGGCTCCAAGGCCCATGTCCGGCTCTCCCTCCGATGATGCCTGCCTTCCGGCCCAAGGAATGGAGTCACCAACGATTAACACAGCTTGTACCGCCCGATCTACAATGAAAAGCAAAAACAAAACTTCCGGCAGCACATAGATTCTTACAAATTTAGAAGTAATGCACCTCGTCACTGTTTTTATCCCTCTCTCGCTGATTGTATTAAAAAATATCAAACGCAACCTTTAACCTTTATACTCAATTTATACATTCAGCCCTTATGCATATAATTATTATTCATATAGACCTACTACAAATTTAACTGTAACATCCAACCAATTCGTTTAACTATGACTAATTAAAATAAAAACCAACCACGAGGCCCCGAGCTTCTTGAATGCATTTTTTTCAATACAATTACTTAACATTACCAATTCTATAATTATAACCAACAAAACTACCGTCCACGCAATCACTTTCACCCCTTAACATCTGAATCCCCTTAGGCTATATCTATATATGTGTCTAATTATAGCCTATATTAATGGGGGGGGGGGAGGGACACTGCAAGTCACACAATCAAATTCCAGCAAGGCTTCACTACATATACCTTCTCATAATAACGCCAATCTTTAATATCATTCCGGACTACAACTCATCCAGCATGTTTATGCGTACATAACGCTTGTGTGTGTCCGTTGAATGGCTGATGCGTCAAACCCTGCCATCGCTGCCGATGTTGCCGCACCGATGCGAAAAGAGTGTGAGGCAAACCGCGACGCCGGCAAATTAAAAAAAAAAAGACAGGCATTTCCGCAGACCCTCCGTGAACACCCGATTCGTCAGCTGCCGACCATCAAATGCACAGAAGAAGGCTTCCCCTGACTGCGGCCTTACTGCAAGATAATCTACGGTGGCATCGACTGGGCAAAGCGGGCTACCTTCGGCTTCCGGAATTATGATATAACAACCCCTGGCCAGCTGGTCTGTTTTAGATGACCGAATAAACAGTCTAAGATGGCGGCGCGGGGACTGCCCACACACTACCACATCGTTAATGCTAAGGCTGGCTCCTGTTGCTGACCGTGAGATACTGGTGAATTCGCCAATCCTCAAAAACCCGAAAAAGGCAACTGTAAAGCATACTTTGAAAAGCACTGCTTCGAATAGAACGTGCACACCCTTGTGAAACAAGGAAGCAACTTTTCCCATAAGGACATAACAGGATAACATGTATCCGTCCTAGAACGCCGCCTACGGCAACCCTCCAATAATCGACCGACTACGAAGTGCTTAGTTACATCTGGGAGCCCTGAAGATCGCAAATGGAATGATAACCCCGCAGCATATACCGGTACGCAAATGGTGGACGCCGCGTAACCTTGAAAAGGCAAATAAGAAATGAATAATGCAACCTATTCAAAAAAAATGATGCGTATTCTCCTGGGAAATTAATTGCGAAAAACTCACTAAATGATTCATATGCTTGCCCATACACCGCATGTGTGTTTTAAAACCTAAATGCCCCATTAAGTCCGACAACTCCTGTTGAAAATCGTCCATAAATGGCTCGGGGGAGGCGTCGGGTACACATCTGAATTCGGTTCGATTTGCCTGAAACACTCGTTCTAAAAACGAGAAAGAGCATCAGCGATATTATTTTGCACGCCTGGAACATAACAGGCCTTAAATCGTACGTTATAGCAAAGGCAAATGACTACCAGCTCCCTCAATAATTGCATAATAAAGGGGCATTTGGATGTCTGTGAATTTATTACTGCAACCACGGTCTGATTATCCGACCAAAACTACACTCGCTTATTAGCTAAGTGAGATGCCCACAAATGTATTCCAACAACAATGGGGAAACATTTCAGAAGGGCAATGGAATATCTAGGAGTGCCGACACCTTCCGGCCATCTCATGATCTGCCATGCGACCACTTGCCCCCGAAGTAGGCGTCAAATCCAATGTCCCCAGATGCGTGTATATGAAAATGCAATTCTTTGCGCTCCATAAATACGAACCCGGGAAAAGGACCTTACCATTAAACAAAACAAAAATTGCTACCATGCCTTTAGGTCTTCCCTGGCCCCCAAGGAAAGACGAATTTTATGGTATTGTTCCCGCACACTTAAAGCCAAGCAATGGCGTCATCGAACGTAGCGTACACCACCGAACAATCATTTGGGTCTATTTGACTATTAACAGAATTGTTTCTTGGCGCTGAGAAATAATGAATCATTAGATACACGCCCGGGGTCTTCTTTGGGACCAACCCCACAGGTGAACACCGAAAATTTTGAAATGGCGGAGTTTCGAAAGGCCCTACGATGCGGCCCAATGTAATTTCTTTTGCAGTTTATTATACAATACACCTTTACGATCATACGCAGATTTCAAGTTTCTCAACATGACCATAACTCCTTGTCCTTTATACCCAATATGAAAGCTTTGCTAAAGACCTTCCCATAAAAACTGAGCATCCTGCGCGTTTGGATAACGCGTAAGAAATGGGGCCAAACGATCAAACTTAATTGGCGTTGGTGCTCGGGTTCTTGTTCCCGCCACGGCCCCGCGGACACCGGGCGCTACCATGCGAGCTTCGCCCACATCTTTCGCATGCATGGGTGAAACTGCACGGCTGTCTGTTAGTACACTGCCCGTTATTGAAACTATAGCAGTATCTTGGACCACTTGCCAGCACATTGTATCCAAGCCCAGCACAGACCGATTCTGCCCTTGCGAAATTTCCTCCGCGACCAGCGGTCCAGTAGGCACGAAAATTCATCCCGCGATTGCCCCCAGTAACGGTTAGAGCGCGGGAGCTCGGTTGCAAGAATGGTGCCGCCGCCGTCATCAGCCAGAGTTCACTATCCACCCTGGCCCACGACCATGTGGGTTCATGTTGTTGGCGGAGGCGAAATTGTGTGTCATATGTCCGCCATCCATAGCCCCCAAACCTAGCGGCGGTACGCACGATAGCCATGTACTTAAAAAGCTCACGTGCCCTAAGGACGTGCTTTTCGGCGTAAATGGATGCAAAAACCAAATATGCGCTCGACCATTGCTCAATGGAAGTGATGCGCGGGGCCCTGCGCTGTGGTTGCAGCTGCACGGTACTAGAGCCAGACACCACTAATACCATGGCCGTATCGTCCCCTTGGGCTGGGGCATTTTTTAACAGACAACCTAACTCTAAATATTCACCTCTCCAAATTTTTTCTTTAATTGATAAAGGGACAGCGGAGCCAAACTCATCCCTTGCCATTGTCATTAATGAGGGGGTATCATGCTCCCGCACAACTTCATCCACAGCCATCACCACATGTCATTGAACTCATTCGTTTCATTCACTCCACTACAAACTACGGGCCAAGAGGCTGGCACACTTTGTAACTCACCGCCCATAGCTGTCTCTGATGCAGCGGCCCTTGGCAGTGCAGCCGGTGAGCTTGCTGCCCTTGAAGTTGAAGTTGATCTAGCTGAGCTTGTCCCCCGACCGTCACCGACAGCTTCCCCGGAAGGCCCGGCCACTGCAGGGCCCCTGGTCTGCATCTCATCACCTGCATTCAGCTTGGAATGTGCCCCTTCTGCCCCCGTCGTCGATGCCGACCTTCTAGTAGCCCGAGCTGACGGCGGCTGGGCTCTATTGGCTGGGCCCAGGGCTCGCCCCGCCCTAGACTCTGACCTCGTGTTCCTTCCCAAACAAATGACGGATTCGCGATCAAAACAACTTAACTCGAAATCACCGCAAAGGTAACGTTATGCTATTACAACTTCAAGGTAAATTCCAATACCAAGTCCTGTTAAGATAACAGTAACAAACGCGAAAAGGGTTGAATAATATAGATGAATAAAATAGATGCAGAACCAAGAGCTACATCAACAATGAACCGATCTCCATTAAAACCAAGTGCGTAATGAAAGGGGTATGCATTCCCCTTCCCAACCGCTACGTTTAACTCGAGTGCGCGCCAACCCGAATCTATTTTTGGTCAACCGGAAAGCGGTCCGTTTGAAATTAACAAGATTGTAATACATTGTATGCGCGCGCTCACTGTTTACGTCTCGCCAAGGCTGGCCACCTGTCGGCGGCCCCTGTGAAGTAAAAAGGTTAGCTGCCGTCTGTAAACCCATTTTAACAACTATGGCTGTTAAAGAGAATTATCGCATGACACCATATTCCGTTTAACATGTAAAAGTGATTGATTTCAGGTAATCATCAGATATTTGTTTTCGTCGTGCAAGAATTTTGAATGAGGGATCCATATCATTTTCTTAATTCATCATTTGAAGAATTATATTGCCACAGGAAACATACACATCTCGTTAAATCATCCATTATGTATACATATAGTCTTTGACTTTAGACTCTTAGCAGAACACTCAGCCTTGACCACACAGGACATATAGCCAAATACAGAAGATGAGCTTATTGCTGTGATGCAGGACATCATTTCAAATCATACACGCCCCAGATCCTGATCAAGGCCTGATGACAGGCCGAACGCTCGATTAAAAGGGAGAACAAGATCGAGAGCAACGTCCGTGGCACCAAATTTTGATATACAAGAGCGTTTTGACATGTCAACAATGACGGATTGATTTGAAGTATCTGACAAAACATCGAATGGCCGCAATTTTGAATTCCAACATAGCCGCCTCAACGTTATGTTTTAAATCCCTATCACGAGTTCTTAATGACGAGTAACCCTGAAATTTGGTGCAAACAGATATTTAACATGCTGTGTTAAAAAATGGAATAATGTGGTGTGTGTGACAATAAACGCTATGCCCGCCATTTTGAATTCCAATATGGCTACCAAGACAAACATCACGACTAACATTTACGGGCATGCAAAAAAGTGCAGCAAAATAAAGCATAATGCACTTTCACTGACGTAACAATGTCGTACAGCAGCGCGCACTAAACCAGTTACAAACGAGCGTTCAATCAGGGCCCCGTTGCTAGAAACTCAACTTGCGATTAAACGCAACTTCACATCAAACGCAAGTATCGCCCGCAAATTGTTTGGTCCCTGCGTTTCGTTGCTAGAAGAGACTTGCGTTTGATTTCTTGAGTTGCGTTCAAGCGCAAATTTTCTAGCAACGGGGCCCAGGTAGCCTAATTAAAGGGACTGTACAGTTCTGGCTGAGGTGAGGATTTAGCTTTTAACGTTTTGCGAGATATTCAGAAACCACTCTATGAGATGTCAAAGACCATGCGATTCTAAGGTTTATTCAAAAGTTTATTTGATGAAAATTGGTTTTGAAATGGCTGAGATATCAAAAAAAAAAACAAGGTGAAACAAACAGATCCTAATAAAAGGCGTGGCCTATCTCCTTTTATTTCTAACACTTTTTTTGGATATCTCAGCCATTTGAAAACCAATTTTCATCAAATAAACGTTGAATCCTTCTCAAAATTACGTGCTCTTTCATATTTAATAAGAGGTTTCTCATTATCTCACTTAGGAATGTTATAAACCTGAATCCCCACCTCAACAGGTACTGTACAGTCCCTTTAACAAACCCGACATAGAGATTTTCAACACTCCAACATGGCAACCATATAGGAAAATTCAAATTGGCTGCCGTGCAGCTTGTCAGACATGTCAAATTAATCTGTTATTGAAGTCATCATATCACCATGCTTTTATGTATGTATCAAATTTCAATGGCCTATGTCATTCAGAACTAAAGATAGGGATCTTTAAATGTTTTGTGATGGCGGCCATATTGTAATTCAAAAAGGCGGCTGACCCAGTGGTCAGATCTCTAGGATGCGGCAAATTTTTTAAATCAGCGCCCCAAAATGCCCCTATAGGCAAAATTTCACTCTACGCCGGATGTAAGCATCTTTTTTCACATATCTGCCCCACAATCGCCCTCCCTCTGTAAAACTACCACCCAGTTGCTATTTTTCTATAGATTTGTAATACCATATCAGAAGACAAAGCCCATGTTCGTTTGAAGGCACCTTTCTCTTGCACTGTTATCATTCACTCGTTTAATTTATTACCGTTATAACACATAAGACGATGAATATAAGAAAATGAGAGTTGATATCACTGCACGTCTTATTCCCGTATCATAAGAGATGGGCCCTCGATATAAAGCCATTATTTCTGATAGGATCTGGGCTCCGTTTCATAAAAGTTGTCAGTCCTGACAGTTATGGAGAAGGTAGGTATGTGGGGTGGGGGGAAATTATCCGGAGATGATGGGGGATAGTTATCGTGTGGTAGTTATCCGGGGGTAGTTATCCTGAGGACAGTTAACTGGGTGGTAGGTTATCTGGGGAATAGTTATCGGGAGGGGGGGTGGGAGTTATGGGGGGGGTAGTTGTCCCGGGGAAAGTGCCCTGGAAGTGATTGCCCTAGGAGGGTAGTTGTCCGGGGGTAGTTGTCCTAGGTGGTAATAGCCGTGGAGAGTAATTGCCCTTTAGTTGTCCGGGGTAATTGCTCTAGGGGGAATTGTCCTGGGTGTAATTATCCGGTGGTAGTTATCCGGAGGGTGATTTTTTTTTTTTCAGAGGGTAGTTGTCCTAGACCCGATTATCACCCCAGTGTACAGACTATTCTATTTGACTGTTAACATAATTGTTTTTTACAACACACAAGTAATGACAGTACCATCTGCATGGATTATAGAACAAGTAGATCCTTGCACTGTGCAGTATATGACGTAAGGCAGCAATAAGATTGGGAATATCACACAGCCTGGGATGCGTTGTAACTCAGAATCTTGACATGTGAAGTGATTTAAATGCAGTTAGCCCATTGTGGCTTGTCAATTAGGAAGATGTGCAGAATTAGAGCAAGGTTGGGTGCAACTGAATTACAACAGCTTGTCAATTAGAATGTGGATTCGTTGTCATTGAAACCTATAAATGATGATCATCACATCAGTTTACAAACTATTCTATTTGACTGAAGTAAGCCATGACGTATTGTTTCTACAATGCGGTAGAAATGTCAATGAACACCAATCTGGCAAACGATTTTTGAGTCTCCAAATGTTGGTAAAAATAGAATTGTCAAATAAACGATTAAGCATTGCGTGCTTCAGTTAGCTCGATGCTTCTTCTTACTTTTCTAAGCAAGTGTATTATGTGTTTTGCGGAAAGGGAAACGAGGGTATTTTGGCATTTTTTAAATCAATGTTGAAAGAGTAATGCACACTTTTACTGACTTTTCGTTTATTTCTTCACAAACACTCACACACGCAAACATAATCCAAGATCTTGAACATTTAAGGGAGTAACTGAGGGCAACTGACGGAGTAACACCCTAGCAACTCTCATTTTCCATCTCTCATATCTTCCTTATGCCATTATCTGGACACTCTACACAATTAATCGGTCTATAGGTGGCGTTGTTCTTCCTGTCGGTCTCGTGGGCCTTCTTTGCCTAGTGTCGGTCTCGTGAGCCTCTTTTCTCGTGAGCCTTTTAAGCGTAGTGTTGGTCTCGTGGGCTTTGCTTGCGTAGTGTCGGTCTGGTGAGCATTTTGTGCGTAGTATCGAACTCATGGGCTGTATAACTCGTAGGCTTATTGTACTTGATGTCGAACTCGTGGGCTTTATTTACTTAGTGTCGAACTCGTAGACTGTATAACGAGTGGGCTTTATGACTTGAGAGCTGTATGACTCGTGGGCTGTATGGCTCATGGGTGTCGGTATCGTGACGTGCACCCTTCTCGGTATCGAGTAGCGTTGCCGCTGACAGCTTAATGATTATGCTGTATTGTCAATAATGTTGGGCAGTACAAAACCATATAGATGTGTAGAATTTGTATTTTGACCTCCTTAGGCAGTCGAGTCCTGGAAATGTAGATGATAATTGTTTCCTGAAAATAGGCACTCTCTGGCCTACTTATTTGTCACTGATATATGTGCCCATATACATACAATTAATGTATACGTTCGTTTGTGTGTGAAAGCCGACGTCATATGACGATACTGTAGTGAGATTCGTCAGGTGCGTATGACAATTGTAATATGTCGGAGAAAAGGCAAAAGAGGGAGAGAGAGAGAGAAAGAGAATGGTCTGATGAATGAATCTGTTTTATTTCTTATCTCTTTTGCTAACCTATCTTTCTTCTCTTTTCTGGATACCTCATAATGACAAAAGACTTGCGCAGAGAGTGCTGTGAGTGACAAAGCCACCTTCCCGACATTCGCCCGCACGGTGCCAACGGACGACCTTCTCACCGAAGCCGTGGTCGTTGTACTGAAGTATTTTCGTTGGTACAATGTAAGCATCGTGTCAGCATCCATTCCGAGCAGAATCAGCGTGAAGAACAACTTGGAGCAGAAACTCCCGGACCGGGGAATTCACATTGGCGAGATCAGAGTATTTAAATCACCATTTGTCTCAAGCCTTTTCCGTGAAGACAACACAGAGACGGACTTGTCAAGGATCGTAAAAGAAACCTACGAGCATACAAGAAGTGAGTAGACATTTGCCTTCAAATACGTGATTAAGCAAGATAACTTCCTCTCTTTTTTGGGGGGGGGTGGGGGCGAAACGATATCTCTTCATTTTTTTCAAGATGACAAAATTGATAGTTCATATCGTAATTGAATATTGTATGGTTGTATTATGTACTGTTCATGCTGGTTATGTAAGAGCGCCATTAGCATCATTCTTGATGGACTTGATGGACGCATTATAAGAGGCCACCAATATTATCATTATTATCATTATTATTATCATTATTATTATTAAATCATGAAGCAATGATCATTTTTGAAATGTCATTATGTGTTCATACACAACAGATATCACTTGTTTATGAGTGTAACTGTACATTACTGAAGCAATGTAAACTCACCATGGATTGATATTGAGATATACTTGTGCCTGATTTCTCTGGCACCTTTTTTTATTTTATTTATAGCTCTTTGTTGTCAAATATCACAAAACTTGAATGAAAGGAAGAACTTTGAGGGAATACACGTTCCCCCTAAAAGTTATGTTGCTTCATAATTTTTCTTTTTTGTCATTTTGTTGCCATTTACAGTAATTGCAAGTGGGATTTACACGTTAGCGATTTAGTAGGATACGAATGCAGGATATGCATCGCGAACAAAATCTCGAGATTTTTGCCCGTGTGAACACAAAAATCCCCTCCGATTATTGTTACCAGCATCGCGATGCAAATCCCAAGAAATCTTTCGCTTATTTCTGAATTATCTCCATAATTCGCCCCGTGGTGACCGTGTGAACGCAGGACCAAATAATCTCGAGATTTCATATCCCATCATTCAAAGCACACATTACAGCAGCGTGCGCACCACACCACTGTGATGCGCAGGAACTGTGTGCGCCATCGAGATGTGGCTCACGATCGTTATCCCGCTATTTTGTACGAGTGAATCCGGCTATTTTATATATGCATATGTCAAACGTAGCCTACACCTTCTTGAATCTTCCATTATGAACAGATCTTGATCGATAATACAATTGCTATCAACAGACTCTGTTTCTGACTATTTCACTCCATGTTTTAGTCAAACTTTCATTAGTATCGGTAAAAAGATGCTTCGGGAAACAAAAACTTTCTTTTTTGTACAAGTTCGATTCATTGAAATAAGGACAGGAGGAAGTTGAATATCAAATATTGATTTTAGGTATTTCACTGCTGTTAGTTTCCCAGACTGTAAGCTTCCAGTGACATTTATTTCTTCCATTTTATTGCTAAACAGCCTTTATTTACAATTAATGGTATTGTAGTCGGCCATCGCTATTTGTATATTTTAAGAATATCAGCTTTGTAGCTTAGACGTATCAACGAGTGCCGGAGCGTGGTCATCTTTATAGGTATAAGGGTGGTTACGACATCACCTCTACACGCTTTGTAGAATCAGATTATTTACTGACAATTCAATTCAATTCAAAGTTTATTTTATTTTTCGACAAAACATATATATTTCACTTCCTTTGATAACAGAGAATAAAGTAAAAAGAACATTGTAAAATGAAAAAAAAACTATACAATAATTAAGGAGCCTTCGAAACTAAGAAAGGAGATTTTGGATGGTTTTATTAACTTTTCATTCATCATCATCTTTTCAATTGTCTCAAAACAACGTTCTTAGACTAAAAATATAACAATTAATAAGTGTATCTTTTGTAGTACTTTTGAAATATACGATATGCAATAGAATATAATGAACACAAAGGTTAAATCTAATACGTTTGCTACAAGTTATTTCGGAAGCTGTGCATATCGCGCGAGGCGTCAAAATTAGGGAACACTCTCTATATTTTTTTTCTGTGGTGTCACACAATAACGACGATGGAGTTCTCAGAATTCGGCTTAACATAAAAACTAGATAAAGTATGTGCCAATTTCGTCATCAGGGCGCACCTAAAACTTAGGATTATACTGAATATCAAACACCTGCAGCAGAAATCATTAGCGAACTATAATAGATTGTGTTTTGATATGTTGAGAGATGCCTTAATTCTGCGTTTATCACCTTTTCATGTATTCATTACGATGAAGTGTTCATGGAATATCTTTAGTTTTTAAGCTACTTACAATGTTTGTGGATCGTTTCCTGTTCCAAAAGCGTGCAAATTACTACGTTTAACATGATATGTTTGACTTGGGAATAAACACACTTACAACGCATTCCAGAGAGAAATCTGCTATGATGTATTCGCCAGTGCAGGAAATTACAAGTTTAAAAGCGCATTGTCAACCATCACCCTGTTTGACGGACTTTGACTTTGTCACTGGCCAATGTCACTGGCCAACGATGCCTTAATTTGATTCATTTAATGATTCAACTGATGTTTCTCAAGTTCAGCGGATGTTTCTCCAAGTATTACCAAAAGGTAAAGTAAAAGAAGAGGAAAAAAGTACATCAGTACACGATAACAATAGCAATAACGCATTCCAGTGTATAAGAAAAAATTCGGTGGACACACAATCTTGCTTTTCCGAACGTTCGTCATCACCGCTGAAAGCTGAAGATTTAGTAAAGTATTAAAAAATACAAAAGTTTGAGCATATTTGTTCTTCATATTGTAGTTATACTAGGTATTGAATTGAACTATATTTGAACTAGTTTAGGAACATTAATGCCGTGATATAATGTGTTTGTCTGTGTGAGTGAGTATGTATATTTGAGTGGCTTGGGTGCTTTCAAGTGCATTATTTGTATATAATATATACAAATAATGCAGTTTTGTATGCATTTTAGTACAAAAATGTTACCATAGTAACACATCGTTCAACAATGACAAAAGATTAAGTTTGCCCATCTACGTACCATAGCGGTCACATATGCCAAATTCCAAGCCATATGCTAAAAGACTGAGGGAGTTAGCTGAATCCACAATAGTATTGTATTCTTTTCGGTGAAAAATGCAGTTACCATGGCAACCCATTGTTCAACATCGATAGAAGACGTGTTCTGCACATCTATATACTAAAGTGGTCACATGTGCCAAAATTCAAGCCAAATACTCAAACACTCAGGGAGTTAGGTCAATCCACATTTTTTGTATGATTGGTTTTAAAAAACTGTTGTTGCTATGACAACAGATTTATTCACAAACAAAAAAGGCGTCCTGCACAATTACACATTACATTTATCATATATCCAAAATTTCAACTGAATTGCTATAAAACTGAGAGAGTATATCGGTCCACATTTTGTAAGATTTTTTTACAAATTTGTCGTTGCCATGGCAACGCATTACGCAATGCTGGCAAAAAGGTGTCGGGCACATCTTCATTTGATAGTGGTCACACATGCCAAATTTGGAGTTAATTGCTCAAAGAATGAGAGAGTAGTTCGATCCAAAAGTTTTTTTTTTCTGAGAATATGCTGTTGCCATGGCAACGCATTATGTGATAATAACAAAAAAGGTATTTCGCACATCTACCTTTGATAGCGGTCACTCATGCTAAATTTGGGGTCAAGTGCTCAAAGATGAGAGAGTAGTTTGATCTACAACATTTTGTAATTTTTTTTAATTGCCGTTGCCATGGCAACGCAATATTGAATACTATCGAAAAAGAGGTCTTTCATATCTTCATTTGATAGCGGTCACACATGCAAAATCTGTGGTCAATTGCTCAAAAAATGAGAGAGTAGTCCGATCCAAAATTTTTTGATTAAAATATGCCGTTGCCATGGCAACACATTATTTGATACAATAAGGCGTCTTACACATCTGCCTTTGATTGCGGTCTCACGTGCCAAATTTGGGGTAAATTGCTCAAATAATGAGAGAATAGTTCGATCAACAAGATTTTGCAACGGTAAATTTGGAAATTTTGACATTTTCAATTGTGGTCGACGTGTTATGACATTATTGGTCGTTATGACATTAGTGGTCGATTTTGACATTAGTGGACTCTACATCCCCCCCCCCCCCATTTCCATGGAGCTTTTGTATTTGAGAAGTGTTAGTCGTATTTCTCTATGTTCAAGTTCTGTAAAATGCACTGTCTTGTTGACATTTGTAAGACAAGTATAGTAATCCGAGAGAATCGGAAATATCCCTGTGTGCGTGAAGGTTCATAAGTTTCCCATTCATTCCATTGCAGAAAAGGATAGCAATCTGTCGGTTCTTGTAATACCGTGGACTCTTCTTCATGTTGTTATGTGAACGAACGGGTTTTAGAAGGCAGCACGTATATTTAAGATAGTCGATAAGATAGTTTGTATGCATGTGTGATATGTACTTTAGAGGTTCCATTTGTAATGAATAGTTTCATTTGCCTCTGGTATCTTTGTGTAATTCTCAGTATACACTTGATTTGTCATGTACATCAAACTATACGTGCGGATATTCATATTATATTGGATGGCTATGAATGGGATACCAGGAAATATTGCATGAGTTAGGGCCAATATTGCACGAATCGAAGATGAGTGCAATATTGACCCTAACGAGTGCAATATTCCCTGGTTTTCCATGAATCAAGGCCATCCAATATAATTATTATCATCTATACAATCAAGCAGAGCAAGCATAAACTGCACAAAATTACCCGGCTTCTACTCGTCTTTGAAGTTGACTCGGCAGTCCCATCCCAGCGCTGTAAAGGGGAAGCCCCTAAAACTGCGTATGAAACAATCAACTAGCAAGATGTTTGCGCGCTTGTGAAAAATGTAACAAAATGACGCGCACTAGTAGCAAGCGTTTGCGCATTCAGCAAGCGCTGACGCAATAAACGAGACAGAATTGAATATCGTGTGATCTTGAACGGCAAGTAACAACGGTAGCCTATGGGGAATTAATACGTTGGTCTATGCGATTCGTTCAATAAGCTCTGATATTGAACGGTAAAAATTGAGCGGACTACAATACGCGTTTTTAATGCGCCGCTAAAACGTCGTATATAGATGATAATTTAAAATATTACACAGATCAATCATGTGTTGTATGCTTCTACTTCTTAGATCCCTAATCTATGTCTTCAGTATGGAGGGCAAAAGACTCTTTTCCCTGTGTTCAGTACAACCTTTCAAAATATTGCTAACAACAATATACAAATTTTCGAGCAGGATTCTCTAGACTAATAGCCAGCATTATCATAATTTTGAAATCATCAGTCAGGGTTTTTTTCTACGCAAATCAATGGGAGGTCATTACATCCTACATGCAATGCAGTCGGTGCTGTTGTTAATTAAAGACACCGGTAACAGTTTTCAAAGCTTGATACTAAGTAGTATTTGAGTTATCTTGTATATTTTGGGCAACTGAATCATGTGCTTCACAATCATAGACTAGTACTTATACGGGTCAAATTGGGGTATAATTAGGGTATAATATCATTACATATGAACTAGAGTCTGTCCCCCACGAATTTCTACTTATTATATTACTCGTTTTCACATGTGGGTCTTGTATTTTCGATTTGCTTTGTCCTTGATAGTTTGATGTCTATCCAAACCACGAGAAGTTCCTGTTTTTGCCCGTTCATGCAAAAATTATACAAATTTGTTTTATAATCTTATTGCCAGTAACAATTAATACTGCTGACTTTCTTGGGACAGAAATCGTTACGAGCCAGTCTGAGCAGTGGCCTTTGTGGGGTTTTTTTCTCGAGGGTTCTTGAATATCCTCTATTACGGTGCAAATCTCATCTTCTTTTTGGTTAACCAAATTACTCAGAAATTTGCATTTAAGGAAATATTTTGACTGATAATAATAATAATAAAATAACGATCTTTCCTCTCGCGAAGAAAATCGTAGTAAGGTGTACAACGTTTCGCTCGCTACTGCTGAGCTTCGTCAGGTACAATCAGTCACGTGCGTGCACGCAAATTATAGCGTGTATGCCGACGTGGTAGTGGGCACGCCGTTTCCCGGGCGCGCCTCTTTTTTTCCGTAACCAAGCGAGAGATTATCTCATGATTATTCATTACACGCAGTCGCAAACATACCATTCTCCTCGCTCAAGCGTGGGAGCCATTCATGAATATTTATTACGAAGGAGGCAAACCCCCTGCAACGAATTATGGAATTGTGTATGATATGGTACGTGCGTGTGTGTGTGTGTGTGTGTGTACGCGTGTACAAATTGTCTGTGAGCTCTCTGCGCCCACGTGTACGCAACTGTGAGCTGAGTTCTGTGGTCGTCGGTATGTGAAGAACTGACGATTACGGTCATTAGCAACATAGGCCTACTAGTATTCAGGGAGACATAATACAAACCTCCCTGAAACATTCAAGAACTAGAGTAGTGATCAGCACCCTGGACTTCTCTACCAAACCTGACCAAACGTGACGCCACGCCAGAATAGATGCTAATAAAGACTTGACATTAGTGAAAAGGAACAAAAATCATGGAAATGAAGAAAGTATTTTGTTTCTTTCTCCTTTTTCGTATACAACTGCTATGGAAGGCCTACTATTGATAGGCTAAATGTTAGACACATCGTTAGAGGATTTGAGTAACTGTTGATAGCTTCACAGTGATACTGACACTGACACAAGAATAAACGCAGATTTATTAGAGGTTCAAATGAGATTAACAAGATTGGTGGTCAACGAATTACAGAATACAGCACACCACAAAATCATGTTTAGTAAGATAAAAAAAAGAACGCCAATTCAATTTTGAATTTGTTGTGTGTGTGTGTGTGTGTGTGTGTGTGTGTTAGGGGGGTTATATCTACGTTCACTATCACAGCGCATAGGTATGTAAATGGATGGCCTATTAAATGAAAAGAATTATCCTGCGGAAACTTTTTTGTGACATCTATGCTTATTCTTTATGTAGCTCTCACGATTGATTCAATTTATGTAGTGATATGGAATGCCTACTTGTTGTTCCAAAAATCAAGAAATCATGGGGGATCGGTCGTTTGCACAGGTGGAGTCAGTTGCCTTGTATCCGCTATTCTAAAGAATGATTTTATGGCGAATGCTGTCTCAAATCTGCCCTCCGTACTGTAGTAGCTTTTGCTCTTTACTTTGATTTACAAACGCTACTCAAAAGTATCCTTCTATACGTATTTATGGGAAACTCTGCTCTATCTATAAAGTCTTCTCATCCTCCTTTGTTTCTTCCATCTAACCAGCACAATATTGTAATATAGGCCTACTTGTGAGGTGATACATGTGGGCAAAATGTATATTGTCAAGCACTTCAAGTTGTAATTGCTGTTGTAATCGTTTGGCGTTGCATTCAAAATTCGAGTGCTTCGTGCCAAACAAGGTATCTTTCATTATAATACAATAATTTCTTTGTTTTATCATTTATCACACGCTAAAAGCGCTGTCAATATCACTCAATATCTGTCTTTGGAAATAACCCACTCGCCTTAAAGGGGTGGTAGGCCTATAGTATTGGTTTAGGTGAGAATTTAGTTTTAACGTTTTGCAAGATATTTAGAAACTGCTTTGTGAAATGTTAAAAAGCATACAATAATTCCAACAGGAATTCAAAGTTTAATTGATGAAAATTGGTATTGAAAAGGCTCGTATATTCAAAAACAAAGTAAAACAAAGCGATCCTACTAAAAGGTGGGTCCCACCTTTGACTAGAATAGCTTCGTTTTGGCTATCTCAGCCATTCTCATACTGATTTTCATAACAAACAAACAAAAAAAACTTTACTTTCCCCCTAGAATGTGCTCATTCATATCTTGTATGAGGTTTCTCATTATCGCTCATTGACGTTATCCATGAAATATTGGTAATCTCAGGCTACTTTCATCCCTAGACTGTACTCTCTCTGAGCGACCCATTTATTATAAAACTAACTTTAAATTTATATCCATGGTTACAAAAAAAAACCGCTGGCTCCATGAGGCAATTTCTACACGCGTATACACGTGACACCACAGATACATACACATACACACACACATACGTATCATGCGCTCAAACACAGCCACAGCCACATACACGCAGCAAACACACACACACACACACACACATACACACACACACACACACACCCTCACATGTTTCTATGTGCACTAGGTCTGACATGTGCGCTGAGATATACATTATTCATGAGATAATCTCTCGCTTGGTTACGGAAAAAAAAGGCGCTTCCCGGGCCGGGTCGGGCAGTGCGCCACCCTGTGTCCGCTGTTTACTGCGTTCATGCGGACCTAGTTGGCAGCAGGACCAGGACCAGGATATCATAGTGCTGCCTGGCGACAAAGGTCGAGCCACTGTGGTAATGAACACCAGCGACTACACAGGAAAAAATAGCGGACCTCCTCTCCATGGCTTCATACCGGGAGATCAAGAGGGACCCCACAGACTCCCTCTCCCGAAAATTCACAGCCACATTGATGGGGCTACGAAAGAAAGGGAGCTTGGACGACAACACATATCACAAGTTGCGTCCCAAACGTAAGCAGCCGCCGAGAATCTACGGCCTCCCCAAGATCCATAAGCAGTCTATCCCGCTCGGCCCTATTGTGTCATGCATAGGATCATTTGCATATGATCTATCAAAATTCCTCGCTCAAATCCTTTCCCCGCTCACGGGACGAACGCACCACACCGTGCGCAATTTCACTGACTTCGCAGAATTCATCAGCACACAAACAATACGATCTGACGAATTGATGCTTTCCTTTGACGTGACGTCACTGTTCACAAATTTTCCTATTAAAGGTGCTTGCATGCAGTGTCGCACTCACACGACTCTTGGCAGACGAAGATTTATCAACTAGAACTAGCCTCAATCCGGATGAGGTCCAGCGCTTCTCAACTTCGAGCTGAGATCTACCTACTTTCTTTACAACGACAGATACTTCGAACAGTTAGAGGGCGCTGCCATGGGCAGTCCCGTGTCCGCGGTGGTTGCCAACATGTATATGGAGGCCTTCGAGGAGCAAGCGTTGGAGAAGTGTCCCACCGAGACCGCACCCAGGATCTGGAAGCGGTACGTCGATGACACCTTCATCGTCGCCAACAGGGAACACGCTGACGAACTGCTCCAGTTCATGAATAGAAGGGAGCCTTCTATCAAGTTCACTTCAGAGCATGAAATGGAAGGAAGTCTCGCTTTCCTCGACACCCGAGTCCACAGGGGCGCAGGCGGGAAGCTGAGCACCACCATATACAGAAAGCCTATCCACACAGACCAATACCTCGCCCTCAACTCACATCACCCAATCTCCGCCAAACGAGGAGTAGTCAGATGCCTCTACGATCGAGCCAACAGGATCATCACTCAACCCTCAGGCACATCAACTGAGAAGCGCCATTTACGGTCAGCATTGTTGGCCAATGACTATCCCAGGTGTTTCGTCGACAAGGCACGACTAGCAAGAAGTCCACGTGAACAGGACAAGGAGGAGTACAAGTCCACGATTGTCCTTCCTTATGTGGAGTCAATCGCTCACATTCTCAGACGCCGCCTGCGAAACACAACATCCGTGTCGTCTACAAAGCCGACGCCACTATCAGTAATCACCTAGTTCGAGCCAAAGACCCGGTACCAACCCTAAGGAAAGACGGAGTAGTCTACCGAATCCCCTGCAGAGACTGTCGGAAGAGTTACATTGGAGAGACTGGCAGACCTGTTGGGGAAAGATTAGCGGAACAGCGACGAGACGTCACAAACCACAAAACGGAGGCATCTGCAGTAGCGGAACATGCATGGAATGCCCAACACCACCCGGACTGGGCAGACGTGAAATGCATAGACACAGCCATCCATATACGACTCAGTGAAGACAACCTAAACAGAGATGTTGGCATTGAGTTACCTGAGTCATGGATGCGTTAAATTCGCACTCACCAACGCGCAGCGCACACATCGAAACCGCTGAATCGGGATGGCAACCAACAGACGCAGGAGACGGCGTGCTGCCAATTAGGTCCGCATGAACGCTGTAAACAGCGCTCAGAGGATGGCGCACTGCCCGACCCGGCCCGGGAAACGGCGTGCCCACTACCACGTTCGCATACACGCTACAAGCTGCGTGCACGCACCACCCTCATGACGGGGCAAGGCCCGCTTGTCATGAGGGCAGGTACTTTGAATACAAAAGTTGAACAAATTTATGATTGTATATTAAAAGAACAGTATTGGTATTATGTACCTCCGAGAATATCATATTATATTTTTGATAACATTAGCAAAAGAATTGATACTGAGATACAAGTAACAAACTGTGTAAATGACAGATTATTAGTAAGATGGAAAGGTTATTTGAAAATATACACAGATGGATCAAGGCAAGACAATAATAATACTGGTGCTGCTTTTAACTGCAATTATAATGGCAATAGAATGGTTAGAGATTTTTCGTAGTATTTCGGTTGTTATTTTAACCGATTCTCTAGCTGCATTACAGGCGCTAGAAAATTTGTCTTCTATTACAAGTGTCTTAGTTGTAGAAATTTTGGAGAAATTGAAATGTTTTTATAATTGAAGGATATAGATGTATATTTTGAATGGATACCCTCCCATCGAGGAGTAAAAGGTAATGAAATAGCTGATAATTTAGCAAAAAGGGGGTCATTTAAAGAAAATATAGATATGGATATTGCTCATACGAGAACTTACCAAATATATGGTGTCGTATTATACAGATATTTGGCAAACAGAATGGGAAACATCTGAGAGAGGAAGAGATTTCTTCAGAATACAATCGCAGGTATCTAAGGGAATACAGTTACAAGGAATGAGTAGAAAGGAAGAAGTGTTAGTACATCAAATTCGTCTGGGGAAATGTAGGTTGAATTATTATCTTTATTATATTAATTGTCATGAAAATGGATTATGGGATTCATACCAAGTGTTAGAAACAATAGAACATTATTTATTGGAATGTAAACGGTATAAAAAATGAAAAAAATGATGCAAAAAGATTAAGATCAAGATCAAGATTAAGTAGGATGAAGAAAAAAGATTATATTTATATGTATTTGTATATAGATGCACTGCACATACTGCAATATCAACGGTGGAGGGAAATTGATCTCACACACTGCCACTTGACAGGTAAGCCGAAAACCTAGAACACGAGTGAGCGTGACGTGATCAACCGAACTGAGCTCATAGACTCTCTCATGGACTCCTAATATTATAGTATGGAGAAGACGTGGCGCAGATAATCAGACTGATTGAAAAACGCCAATAAACACGAACAACAACAACAACCGTGTCTCCTTAGGTTACGAACGTTTTGAAGTATCCACGTACATTCCTCCGGTCACTCGCTGCTTCAGATGCCAAAGGTTTGGCCACGGCATCGACACCTGCCGTTTCAAGCAGCGGTGTGTCCGGTGTGGCGAGCCCCACCAACTTGAACAGCGCCCCATAAAAGGTCCTTCTCGATGCTTGAGATGTGGGGGTCCCCACAGTGCTGCATATGCCGGATGCCCTGAATACAAACAAGCCAGAAAAATAGAATCAGTTAAAATCCTAAGCAAATTATCTTATGCAGATGCGGTCCAGCAAGTACGGAATTGAACACAAACTACCCATAACCTTCCTCCCTAAAGCTCAGCTTTTCAAGTCATCTCAATTTACCACATTAACATTTCTACCAATCCCCCACACATCATTTTGGTTCAGGAGACTTGGGGTCATAAACACACTGATTTCTCTATTCCTCGTTATGTATCCATCTGGCGTTACCGTCCTGACTCCCATAGAGGAGGATGCGCCATTTTCTTACGCTCCGGAATCACATACGACATCATTAACTGCGCCCCCTCGCTCGAGGCGCAACAAATAGATGTCTTGTTAGGCACCGTCAAACTGTCTGTTGTAAATTTCTATAAACCACTTAGAAAACTTACTCAAGATAATCTGATAGCACTAATCTCCAATTGCCTCCCAAATTTTATACTAGCAGGAGATTTTAACGCTCACCATCCTATGTGGGGAGGAACCTCGGAAGATCATAACGGGAGATTAATAGTCGATTATATATTAGCCAACAGCATCTCTATATTGAATGACTCCTCCCCCACACGAATTGATATTCCACGCGGGACATCGTCTTCCATAGAGTTAACTTTTTCAAGTCCCTCCCTAGCCGCACGATGCAGCTGGTCTGTCTCTACTACCACGATGGGAAGTGATCACTTCCTGATCAAATGAATGTAGCACTAAATGCACCTGTACCTAACATCACACCCACCGATTTTAGGTCAGAAAAACCATCCCTATCCTTCCACAGGGCCAACTGGGAGTTGCTTGAAAAGGAATTAAACAATACTTATAAGATGAAGAATGTTGCTATTGAAAATGTTTATGACTTTTGCAACTTTTTCATCTTATACATCCAGAAAGCAGCCGAAACTGCCATTCCAACTAATAAAATCAAAAATTTTCCTCCTAATCCATGGTGGAATCAAACATGCACCGAGGTTACCAAGGCCAAACACAGAGCTAAAAGAAGATTGGAAAGCTCATATTTATACACTGATCTATGCGCACACCTCCGCCCTTGCAGGGAAAACGATTAAACTTACCAAACGCGCTCATTTTGAACAGTTCTGTAAGACATTAAACCGCTTTACTCCCCTCTCTACAATATGGCGTAAGATCAAAATACTTTCCAATAACCGCCAGCATGGCACAACTTTTCCTCCTCTCTATATTAATGGTTCTCTCTCTTCCGACCCCCTAACTTTAGCCAACGCTTTATCAGCCTCCTTTTGTGAGAAGTCCGTTTCTTCACCCTTTTCCACACGTGAACTACCCACTAGCTACACCGAACGTCATTCATGATAACAACTCCCCATTAAATTCCCCCTTTACACTCAGAGAACTGAAAAGAGCCATCCGTGTTGCAAAAACAATCTTCACCTGGCGCTGACGGGATCAATAAAGCTCTTATCTCCCACTTGACTGATAGCATGATCCATTCGCTGTTACGGATGATAAGTTACATGTGGGACACCTCCACCCTACCACCCCAATGGAAGCACTCTATCGTTACTAGCAGCACCCGTGGAAATCCACGGGTCTGAGGGGTTTAATTTTTTTTTTCTCATAATACGATTTTGCACATTTTTATTGAAGAAATAAAAAGAAAAGTCTTCTCATTCTTTCGTTAATTGTGCTGTCTTCTAAATGACCACCCTTCCCAGAAATTTTATAATACATTTTTGTAGTATATGCCAGGCGATCCGGTCCATTGGTAGGGATCATTCCCGCCATTACTTGCTTTTATTATAGAACTTGAGTTTCGAGGGGTTATTTGCACCCGTTGAAGTCCAACAGTTGTCTTGTTGCCCCTCACCCCTCCCCCCCCCCTCACGCACACACATATTTCCACCTCCGCAGGGCAAAAAACAAAAACATTCAGGGAAAAATTACCAAAAACGCGAATGAGATTCCCCGAAAGTTCTGCCCACAGGTTGTTCCCGTCGAAACGGGAAGATATTAACACTATGACTTTGATTACCCCCCGCTCTTGCATCCACGCGGGCACCCGCGGGAATCCACGGCTGGTCTCAAGGCCTCGGTTTGTTTTGTGGGGTTTTTTTCATGTTTCTTTTCCCCACGTTATGAGAGAAAAATAAGATATTTTCGTCTTCATAATTTTGCTCCCTCCTTTTTGTTTTTAAGCACCAAAACTTGGCTTGATATATCATATTAATATAGAACTACATCTGCTTCAGATTGTACATTATCATGATTAATATTAGGCCTACAATTATTGCTCCTATTATTGTTATTATTATATCATTATTATCATTATCCTTATCATAATTATTATTATTATTATTATTATTATTATTATTATTATCATTGTTATTATATGGGGAGGGGGAGATCATAGTCATCAGGTTTAATAGGCACCCGTGTGAGTAGGTTCTCACGACCTCGTATTTTTTTTTCTTTAATATTTTTCCCATGTTATGGAAGAAAGAAGAATGATTATACATCACTGCATTCGTCTTCATTTGCTCCCTCTTTTTTTTTTTTGTCACCAAAACTTGGTTTGATAGACCATAGAACCACACATTCTATTTCCACTTGCAATTTTAAAAATAGGCGGTCGGCAAAGCGAGGTTTTCCTCTACGTCCGCTCATCTTATGAATATGTATGATTACAGCAGCTCTGCAGTATTACACGAATGGACACAGCTGCGCGTGTAATCTGATATGTAAGGGTACGATCGGCAAATATATTTAGCCGCGTCCTAAACAGTCTGCGTACAATGACCCCGGACTTGAGAGCAAACGGCGAGCAAACTAAATGACGTACCTGAGCTGCATATAGTATTCTGCAGTTGTGCAAAATACAATTACATAACGGTAACCAACGTTCGTTGTTTTCATTTCACGCCAATAATGGCGAACTGTACGTAAATGCCCTTGTAGTCCATATCACGCACACACAGATTCGTGTAACCATCGTCAATACATTCAGTACACGTAACAGGCGGAGGCAAAGGTACATCACAGAACTATTATATACACACAGTGTAGAGTGTGTATAGAGTTCTGCGAGGTACATTGTGTGTGTGCGTGCGCGTCCGCCGGAAGATGTCAGAGATTTCGCTGCACCATCATCTTTAGTATCCCCCAGTGTCTCTGCAAGCTAAAAGATGGAAGATCGAGAAAGCAGGAGGCCAGCGCAGGTTCCGTGAATATTGAAACGCTCGGCTCTTTCGTCACGCACAAAAATGCATTATGCATGTAGCTAATTAATTTTTCTTTTTCGTCCTCGACGTCGACACGGAGGCGGAGAGGGGACGAAACCCGCGCCATTCGATGTAGGATACTCTCCTGCGGCCGACGGCACCGGTCGCAACTGCCCGGAGCCGACGGCTCGGGAGGAGATAGAGAAACCAGCAACGCCGAAATAAAACAGAAAATACATAAGGCCGCGACAACAACAACAACTTCGAGTATTATAGTATAGGATATCTATTGTGAAACCCGGCAAGGATAAGCACGACATAACGTTCTTATCGTCCTATTTCTCTGACTTCTTTCTTATGCAAGACTATGGAACGAATGATATCCAACAGATTAACTTATGTTATAAACAAACACCACTTAGTGTCTCACACTCAATCCGCTTTTCGACCTCATCGCAGAATAACCAACAACCTGCTTCTTCTTGAATCAGATGTCCGTAAATCTCTAATCACTAAATATTACATCGCAGCTATTTTTCTAGATCTCAGCCAAACATTCGACACTGTCGACTACAGTGCCCTCATCGCCAAACTCAAATCCATCGGCCTACAAGGTAGATTCCTTGGCTGGATTCGCAACTTTTTAGACTCGCGGACTCTACAAGTACGCGTTGATTCTACTCTGTCAGACACTTATCACCAAAATATCGGTCTCCCTCAAGGAAGCGTCATTAGTCCAATTCTCTTTACTGTTTTCATCAACGACATCTCTTACTGAAGCAGATCCAATATATCTCTTTACGCAGATGATATATCGATTTGGCGCACTTAAATTCCACTAACCTACGATACATCAATTTTAAATTACAGGTGGACATCGACAACATCGTTTCCTGGCTGAAACAATGGGGCCTCACTTTATCAAGCAATAAATCTAAAGTAATGATTTTTTTTATCCCCGATGAGTTGCCGCCTGTAATTGCAATATACACATATCTGATACTCCTTTAGAAATCGTGCCAAATCACAAATACCTCGGTGTCATTTTTGACTCCTCGTTAACATGGTCGCCTCATGTCAATTACATACTAAATAAATGTAATAGACGTCTTGATATCCTTCGGTCTATATCCGGCTCGTCTTGGGGTGCTGATACTAAAACTTTGCTATTGCTTTATCGTAAATAATTCGTCCCCACCTTGATTACTCATGTGAAATCTATAATTCTATTTCCCCAACGCTCGCCAAGAAGCTGGACTTAGTTCAAGGCTACGCCCTACGTATTGCCACTGGTGCTCTCCCCTCCACCCCACTACACTCTCTATAAGTGGAATATGCCTTGAAGCTCCTTTAGCCATACGTCGTGAAAGGGCCGTATTCAACTACATTGTATTGTGCATATTTATTTACTCTCTCCACCACTCACCAAGCCCGGGCCGCCATTTCTGACTACTGGCAGTTTGCTACAATCAAATGGCCTGAACACAAAAAACCGTTTGCCCTCCGTAGCTCATATTTATTTCCCACTTTCAGCAAACTCATCCCTCTCTCTGACTGCCCGTGTCCGCCATGGTCAATAATATACCCAACAATTGACCTCTCTATTCATGACCACTGCAAAAACAGACTGCTCTTCAGATAATCAACACCACATATGCTATCCATCTTCATCTCTACACAGATGGTTCTCACGACCCCACCAGCAACAGGGTTGGCATGGGGATTTACATCCCACGCCATGAAATCAAAATTCATGAAAGAAACTCCCGGATATCCATATGCCGTGCTAAACTCACTGCAATTGTGGAAGCGGTTACCTGGCTCGAAACATCTCCGCCGTTGAAAGCTGCAATATTTTTAGATTCCAGCAGCTCTCTGTCTTTATTAGAAAATTACTCTTCTAATAAGCATGATCTACAAGTGAAATTTTGGTAATAGTCACTGAATGGATTGTATATGGACTTTGTCTCATAATTCGAGAAGGAAGTAGTAGTGATAACCTCCATCGTTTCTCCGTCACAATCATGGTTTCCTTTTGCAGATGACACCAATGTATTTTTTGCCCATAATGATATTGATTTTCTCGTTCACAAAATCAATATTGAATTGAAAAAAAGTGACAAACTGGGTCAGACCTAATAAGCTATCACTGAATGCTCAAAAAACGAAATATATGATTTTTGGTCATACTGTTGATAGCTTCAGCACAAATATAGTTTTAGATGATTCTCATCTACAAAGAGTATCACATATCAAATTCTTGGGTGTCATTGTAGATGACAAACTTCCCTGGAAATCACATGTTTGCAACATAATTTCGCGTAATAGGCGTTATAAATAGATTTAAATTTCATATTCCACAAAAATCATTACTTATGTTATATTCGTCGTTAATATTGCCTCATCTTAATTATGGAGTTTTAGTTCGGGGCAACACGCATAAGAATTTACTAGAAAGAGTGTCCCTTTTGCAAAAGAAAGCTCTCCACGTTATCTGTTATTCCCCTGTACGTTCTCATACAAATATGTTGTTTGCCTCTAACAAGCTCTTAAAAATTAAAGATTTGTTTTTGTTTAATTCAGGGCAATTTATGTACAGGTATAGCAACAATTTGCTTTCGTCTATTTTTGATTCTATGTTCCTCAAAAATCAATAATTTCATGAATATCCCACAAGGCGTTCCAGTGAATTTCATTTACCTCTTTTACGAACGATCTTTGCTGAAAACACACTTATTTATGTATGCCCAAATTATTGGAATTCTTTGAATCGTGATATAAAAAACGCCCCATCCATATTTTCTATCAAGAGGAGACTGAAGTCCTTTTTATTGCAATCGTATGACTCTACAGTACTGAACTAGCCATTTGGCCTTCTTTCTTACATTCATTCATTCATTTATTTTTCATTTCTAACAGAAACATATACATATATTACAGAAATTGAATACAAGTACATAGATTTCATCATAATACAAAATAAAGGATAAGTTTACAGAAAAATTGTAAGTATACGAAAATGTTGGAAATGGGGAGGAATGCTAAAAAGCTAGGCTTGTAGGGTGCATTCCCCCCACACGAAATACAAGAAATTATATGATCGATGGACTGATATACATTGAAAATGGATGAAACAAAGAAACTAAGACAAAAAGACCTATAACTAACCTAACTAATCCGAAACAAAAACCCTGAACAAACCCTATACACTGAGTCGCTGTCATGCCGGAACAGAGAGGAAGAGAGAAAGAGAGGGAGTGTGTGTGTGTGTGTTTGTGTGTGTGTGTGTGTGTGAGGGAGAGAGAGAAACTTATTACGTGGAGTGAGGATAAAAGATTAAAAAAATAGAAGAAGACGAGAGGTAGTGGATGGATGGAGCCGCTTAGCTGTGATTTCAACAGAATAATTATACGGTTGGGTTTTACACTTTTTTGCACCCAATAAAGAATCAACACAATTTTTCAATTTCATGAGATTAATATTGACATAACATACTGACTTACTCACTTTGTCTCCTCTTCGAAGAATTAAGTGTAATTCAGTGTAATTTTTTTTTTATGTATGTTGTCATCTATGCTACTGCCCAAAGCGTCTAGGATTTGAATTTCTGTATGTTACTCCTGTTCATACGTCCCTCTATTTCCTTGTCTTTTTTTTCAGGCGTTACAATATTACCTTTTTTTTTTCTCCACAACTATCATCTGTTTCTCTTGACATGCTTCTGCCTGAGATCGCTATCTCCATTGTGCATTTTTGTTTGCTATTTTGTCTTCTGTTTGTTAGTCTTGACTATTCCGTTTTGTCCCGTACAGCCTTTTCTTCAGTAATTGTTTTGTTGTCTAATCTTGTTTCATGTTTGTTCGCGTCTATGAAAGTGTATTTATCTGGTAATTTAATTTTCAGTGGGCTTCCAGACTTCTTCCTCTTCTTTTTTTTTTGTATTTACGATGCTACAATTTATGTTTCCATCGATGTTCTTTTCCAGAGGGGCCCACATTCTACAAGCTCTGTCTTTTTAGTGGGTCCCTCCATTTTTCGCACTATGGTTATATATGTATTTCACTTCGACCACTTCTGTTTCTTTTTTACTACAATGTATAATTACTATAAGGTCCTCAATTATTGTACAGTCTTTTCATTTCAAAATGCTCTGTTTACCTTATTCTCCGTTATCAAAGGAAGTGAAACATATATGTTTTGTCGAAAAATGAAATTAACTTTGAATTGAATTGAATTGAAATACGCAGCCCACCCATACAATAATTACGAGCCATTGATTGAAGCCTAACAATAGCAGTAAGACACTGCTGAACAGTTCTGATTACTGTCAATGTATTGTTAAAATGTGATAATACAATTATTTGCTTTTCCATTAGTCATTCCACCAAATTCCGACGGTCAATGTCTTGCTTCACAAATCACCGTGACCAACTCGGCGACCTGTTCTCATCCCATATTCAATCTCATCTATAGGACTGGGAGGGGTTAGTGTGTAGAGGCTTTCACCGTGGTGCAAGGTATTGTAGTTAAGCAAACCAAATACCCCATGTTAAATTGCAGAACATCGTTTCAATTCTTTAGATCTTGCAATTCAAACAGGGCCTATATCAACCAAAACATGCTGCGTGGTTATAGTTCCTTTTGTCTGTTCCATGTACTCACATTATTCTTTCTGTGTCTTCATCCTTTGTTTTCTGTCCTTCGTTGTTGTTACCCTCCTTCCGTTTTCTGTTTTATCTCTTTCATGCAAACTTACCTTTAAACTCTTTAAAAATTTGGGTTAGATATAGTGTTATATCCAAAAACAAAGCTGTAAAGAGTGCTTACATCTGTACAAAGGACAGCGTCACACTACAGTCCGGTGTAGCAATAGAAAACGCCCCAGAGTTGCGATTCCGCACCAGACAGGCATTCCTAAAATTTTAGGAATACGCGCCTCCCCGGGCCCTCACCACTACGGATTTTAGGGGAAGCAGCCTCCCGTCAGGCTGGTCAGTCGGGAATGAGTGCCTCCTTTCGTGCTCAGCGCCTCCCCCAAAATGTGAAGCGCCATCTATATCTAATACGAGATCAGCGGTCGCTATGCCGATATCCTCCATCCATTTTTAACAAAGATCAGTGGTCGTCTTTACAGCTTGTTTCATGGCCTTCGCTTGCGCTTCTGTGCGGACCAACTATAGTATCTTGCGTTGTGTGTTTTCTGTGAGGTGTGTTGTGTTTGCTGTATATAAAACGTATATGCCAACATTCGAGCGAACTTATCATTTCGCATCATGCGATATTTGTCGTATTGGCAACGTGCTGCTAGGTATGATCGCATCGTACGAGTATTTCATATAACTCATGTGAGCACTGATCTCTATGCCACAAAGACGCGCGGCCCGTTACCAGCCTTGTTCGTGTCTGTGTTTATTTGCCGTCTTTGTCGTATCCACTCGGATCGTCGTTCATTCATCACTCCGAAAAGGATGACTGTCGCCATAGAAAGTGTACTGTAGTCTTGTCATTGACACTCTCTTTCGCAATCTGCTTTATTTTTTATAATAATCAGTTACCCTTTTTCAAGATAAAATATGATGATCTCTATACAAACTATGAATGTGCCTTCTGTATAGATATTCAAATAATTTGTTACATACTTTCTAAATAGTGTTCTGAAGGAAGGCACTTTGCTTCGAGAGGAGGCGTCCAGCACGGGCAGGGCGGGCGTACAACTCTGTGGAGCACTTTCCAGTGCTACACCGGGGCAAAGGTTCTAATCGCGATGATGGCCACGTCCCGATCGGCTTATCTGTATCGACCAAAACGATACGATGACCTTCTGTAGGTATGAGCAGACGGTAATAATTTTTCCATAGTTCCGTGTGATATTTCACTGGCGATCGCCATATTGTAGACGTCAAGTTGGTATAATCTCTTTTTCAGTCATTTTTCATGACATGATATGCTTTCGTTTGAAAAAGGGATATACATGTATATATTATATATACATATTTAATGTTGAGGCTAATGGAAATGTTTGCACTGAACGATGCTCGCAACAAGTGAAACAGCTGATCAATGAAATCAACGTGACGAAATTAGCGTTGATCGGAAATGAAGCGACTGTTCGAAGTTTTGTGACTATGTCTAAATAATGTCTAAGTACTTTATTTCAAAAATCTAGACATAAAAAAAAATGAACTACAGATCGATGTAGTAATATACAAGTATAAATAATCGGGTGTAAGAATAGCCCCAAAATTATTATAAGAGACGGGAAACTTATTGACGAAAAAAATGAGAGGCGCAGACAACTGACTAATCACGTTCATGGGATTTGACCTTTCCATTTTTTTTAATCAGCCTGTTTTGGCGTAGAGTCCCAATCGGGACGCGGCTTTTATCCCTAATAAGACATGAGCCGGACTGCACTAGTAGAGTGTCGTTCTGTCCACGAAGTGTTTGCACAGCATTACGGTTCTAAATGAATGACAGTTTGAAATTGATTGTTATAAAATGATGGAGTAGATCCTAATCAAACGATTGGCTGAGAGCAATCACGTGACCTGTCTTTCATTTTGCCTATGCCCAGCGGACAAAAGTTTTTACTAATGACTGGTACTAACTTTGTGTCTTTACGGGAAAGTAGCCGACACTCTCCAAACGGTTAATGTCCATATTGTTTTGTCCATATTACATTTCTTTGTTCCCGAATGATTACTATCATGGTCTCTATTACATGCCTTGTATTAACGTCTACAAATTTTTACCACTCAAACAATAGTATACTGTACATCTGAGTTTTGCAGTTCATGGGTAACACTTCCCATGACACCACTATAACTGCTCAAGTGGCAAAACAAGGTAATTGTATGTAACTGGTGTTTGTATTAACAACATACTTCCTTTATCATTCGTTAGAATACAATTAAAAGCAGTGAAGAAAATTATGTTTAGATGTTTAGATGAGGCTCCTTAACCTTATCATTTTCAGACACATGTAAACAATGTACACACGCACACACCCATGCACAAGTATGTATAAGCACTTTAACAAGGAATCAATTCTACATTACATACATGTTCCTTGTGTTCTTGATGCGTTTTATCAGCATTTTTTTTTCCTGCATCTTTGACGCCTACGAGTTTTGTCTGTACAACACAAATCCTGTTTCGAATTTGTTGCTTGTTGATTAGTTGTCACGCCTAAAAACTTCTTTAAATTCGAAAACCAAACCACCGGTAACCATACTGGTACATGTATAAAACTAGAATGGTGGAAAATATAATGATGTGAATGAACTTAAATGATAGGATATCATAGCTGATATGCGCTACCTGACAATATGATGTCTTCCTGTGATGATAAGATGTACAACATATCATTTATCAAGTCAGGATAAATATGCTCAGGCTCAGAGCATATCGCTCTACTGTATCGTTGGCACAGAGAAACTGAAGAAAATACACGATTACAAATCTGAAGTTTTTTTGGCGTCTCTTGGCTTGCATTTCGAGGAGCCAAAAACCTGATATAAAATTACAATGCCATCATGGTGAACAGAAAAAATAAGGACCACATGAGAATTCTGACCAGAGAGCGTTAATAATACGGTGTATGCAAAGTTCTGCAGAACACATGACATGTGGTACGTTGTTTTGTTACTCTTTATTAACTGAATTGTCATCCCTCGGGTTACTTGACTAAAGGAGGTTAAAAGTATACCATGACAGGGATGCCAAACTTTTCAACATGATTGCAGTATTCTGACGGCTCATGAGATTCATTTTGGGTGAAAACGGTATTTTTACATGTCCTGCAATAGACGTGTGAAGCGTCCGCTTAGCTTTGTAAACATATCATTTTTTTTAACTTCCCGCGAATAACATTACCAAGACATAAGACACAAATATGTGAGACAGTAATTTGTCTTGCCTTGCAAGAATATAAACATATGGGGCTGGATATTTTGGAGAAAGCAACAACTTAACTACCCCGTAAACTTGGAATCAAATACTAATATTCTTATTTGAGTGTAATTTTCATGTCCACGTCACACCGGAACTTACAATCCACTGTCAATTCATCAAGGCTATGGATATTAAAAAAAATGAATAAATTTCGACCTAATGTCCTGCGCTGTCACACAAAATATCAGCTACAGTTTCTCGCAGACAGTCTACGTTTCTAGGCCGCTGTAACGTTAACAAAAATAATGACATGTTTGTTTTGTTTTTGTTTTTTTATTGTTCCATATTCCACATTTTAACAAATACATAAAACATAAACATCACAATACAAAAGCCTGGATGAATTGTCACGTACAGCTTATAAGACAATAAAAAACATGTGAAATATGAGGAATCTACATAGAAGCATTGCTTGTAGGGTGTAGATTCCCAGATGCGGATGTGAGATTATTTCTTACTTGGGTATGTAATTAAAGGAATGACAATTTCTGAATTGGAGAAATATAAACGCCAAAAAGTAAAACGAAAAAGAAAAAAGAAAACAATGAAAACAATGTCCGCGGCACAGACTTCTTGAGTGTTGCGTGATCACCCGAGCGAGGTACAAGTCAGATGCAGTGTACAATAGCAGAGATACCAAATGTGTACAAAGGAAGTTCAGGAGATAATACAGAAATCGTGAGCGAGGCACATGTTACATAATCGATAATGTCAGTAATGTGAAGTATGAACAGAGAATATCGAGGAGGATTGAAGAATAGCTATAGATATGAATTCAGAAAAACTAGTTTAAGTTTATGTTTAAATGAATAAAGAGACTGAGATTGGATTATTTCTCTATCCAACTCATTCCAAAATTTAGGTCCTGTAGTGGTTATTGTTTTTAAAGCAGATACGGTTCGTACAGGAGAAAGATGAAAAGAATCTTTTTGTCTAGTAGGGTAAGAATGAACTTCAGTATTTTTGACAAACATCGAAGAAAACACATCAGGGAGACCACCTGAGTTTAATTGATACATAAATGACCCGATATTAAAATGATATAAATCCTAGATCTTAAGTGTTCTACTGGAAAAGAATAAGACATTAGTGTGTTCGAAAAATGTGGCGAAGTTAATTATCCGTATAGCTCTTTTCTGTATCAATAATAAAGAATTAAGTCTAGTTGTACAGCAGTTTCCCCATGCCAGGATTCCATAACCTATATAAGGCAAAAATAGAGTAGAATACAATGAATGCAGAACATGTTTCGGAAAAAACTGTTTTAACTTATACATAACACCTACATTTTTTGATAATAATTTACGCAAAGAATCAACATGAACTTTCCATGTCAACTTACAATCAATATAGAGACCAAGGAATTTTATATATTCCACCTGGTTCAATTCTACGTCGTTTACAACCAACTTACCCGGTAAAATATTGATTATATTGCTAAAAACCATAATTTTGTCTTGGTCAAATTCAATGACAATTTATTAGCCTGAATCCACTTAGATACTGATTTTAATTCAGTATTTACGGTATTCAGTAAAACATGAGGGTTTCGATTTGAATAAAAAATACTGGTGTCATCGGCAAAAAGTAGAAAATAGAGCAGAGAGGACGAACTGCAAAAGTCATTCATATAAAGAATAAACAATAAAGGACCTAAAAGGGATCCTTGCGGTACCCCACAAGTTATAGGCTGTGAACTGGACACATGGCCATTCAAACTAACAAATTGAGTTCTTCCAGTAAAGTAACTTCTAAACCACTCCAAGGCCCTCCCACGAATCCCATAGTGTTGTAATTTGTATAATAATATTTCATGGTTGGTTGTGTCAAAGGCCTTGGAGTAGTCAAGAAAGATACCTACTGTATGACACTTGGCATCGATCGCTTTGATAATTTTCTCTATCATGAGTAACATAGCATGAATTGTGGAATGCTTTTTACGAAATCCAAATTGATTTTCATCTATTACATTACAGTCATTTAAGAATCGGAATACACGTGTGTACACAATCTTTTCAAGTAATTTAGAAAAAGAGGTTAATAACGATATTGGTCGATAATTTCCCAGTTCGTCCTCTCGGCCCTTTTTATATATCGGGATAACTTTAGTGATTTTCATCCTAGTAGGCACTATACCGTTCAGCAATGACAAATTAAATATATGGGCGAGAGGTACAACAATCTCATGTATAACATATTTCAGAAGATAACTAGAAATTCCATCATAACCAGTACTTTTTTTGGCTTTAAGATCATTTACAATGTCAACAATTTCGAATTCTAATACAGGCATAAAAAACAAAGATTGATTATTGCGATGACTTAAATACGTAGAAAAAGGTATATCCGTTTCCGGAATAACATCAGCTAAATTAGATCCAACCTTCACAAAATATGAATTAAACGCTTCTGAGATTTCATTATCATCTCTTAACTCGATGTCATTTACACAAATCTTATGGATATCCGATTTATTTCGTTTCTTCTGAAGAACATTATTAATAACTTTCCACGTGGATTTAATGTCCTTCTCATGGAGAAGAAACAGTGAAGAAAAATATTTCTTTTTTGCCTCACGCAACACAGAAGTAAGAACATTACGATAACTAGTATATTTGCTTTTTGCAGCATCAGTTTTTTGAGACTTGAATATATAAAAGAGCTTATTTTTCTTATTGACAGACCTCAACAAAGATTTCGATATCCAGGGGGATCGTGGTATCTTTTTATAATTTGATCTAAATTGTGATCTTATCGGAAAATGAAAAGAGAAAAGAGGAGCGATCAGATCAACAAACTTATCATATGCATCATTAGGCTCATTCGCATTGAGAACCCCTGACCAATCAATATTTAACAGGCTTTCCTTAAATCTTATAATATTTTGTTCAGACATAACACGAGCTGTAGAATTCATTTCCCAAGTTGCAGGCTTAAAGCGATTTAGTATAAATGGACTGGAAGCAAACACTGGGAAATGATCAGACATATCCGAAACTATTTTACCTTGATCAGTTGGATAATGAATATTAGTGAATATACTATCAATAATTGTATACGCTGAATCAAATATTCTGGTAGGTTAAGTTATACACGGCGTAAAAGCGTATGAAAACATAGTGTCCACAAAATCCTGGCAAAAGGGCTTTTCGTGATACTGCAGTAAATCAAGATTGAAATCCCCCATTAAAAAACAATGTTTATTATGCAAAGACTCAGAATTCAATACGGAATTCAGTACATCAAAAAAAGCAGTATGATTACAGTTTGGTGGTCTATAAATCTCACCAATCAAAATATTCTTTCCAGCTGGTACGTCGATTTCAATAAATATGCTTTCAAAATCTTCAGTCATATGACATAATTTCTGAATCAAATCAAAATTGAATCCTTTCTGAACATAAAGAGCGACACCCCCTCCATGTTTATTTACTCTATTATTAAACACAAGAGAATATCCATCCAAATGAACTAGGGGAGATGACACGTCAGACAACCACGTTTCGCACAAACCTATAACAGAAAAATCCACATTGTGTAAATTCAAAAATGTCTTCAGTTGATCAAGTTTCTTATACAAACTTCGTATATTGAAATGAAGAATACAAAAGTTGTTCTCCATCTTGAAAAAATCACGTGTACATATGTCCTGAGGGGAAATATAGTCGGAACCTCTACCTCGCAGTAATGTATCATTTTCATCATAAGACAAGTCAAATTCTGGAGTTTGTTTGTTTAACCTTTTTATAACATCGGAATCAGAGATCTCATTATCATCACCATAATAATGCATGCCCATACGACTGGTCATTAAGTCACTTCTCTCTCCATTAGTTACCATAATGGAGGAGTAAACCTTCGGATTTGAAAGACATTCATGATAGGTGAATCAGGGAAACAGAGCTGAATAAAGTACCTCGCCAGATGAAAGAAAAACGTGTGTGTGTAATTACATAACAAATGGCGTACATGGAATAACTCGCTCGGGTGACTCACGCATACCGCTAGGGATGATTGACCTTGTATATGCATAGCACTATATGCATTACAAACTGTGTCAAAATGGTAAATGACATAGCTGAATTCACGGACATGTTTTGACAGGAACTGAAGCATTGATAGGAATGTGAACTTGAACATCGTTTCAAAAACGGCTACGAAACACAACAGTAAGTGCATACATATGTATGCATTGTACATTGGAAAAAAAATCTATTCCACGACATTACTGAGTGAACCGGAGGTTGCGCCTGAACTAACACTGCCACCACCTGTACTTTTGATTTTTGTGTTATCGTAAACAAGCACAATACAAGCAGGCATACCTCTTTAAAAAAATGTCATCTTGACTAAGCTTGAACCTTAGGGCGTACAGTCAAATTTAGTACATAGAGATATGCTATATGAGTAACCTTCGACGAAGAAAAATAAAATTCCGTACGAAATGTAACCATACATACATTAAAAGATAGTATTTGTGATACATATTACAAAGTGTAGAGTACCTGCATCCTTTGTACATCATCATTATTATAACAACTGAACATTATCGGCCTATTTGTACGTCCCTACGGTACAATTAAAAAATCCGGAGTCTACAAACATACGGTTTACATGAATTGTCAGATAGGTTCTGTAAATCTAATGCACATGCATCGTTTACACTCCACATAAACACGTATATAACTTACTCAAAAATGTGCGGTGTAATATTAAAGGTATCAAAATGTGACAGTTTTTATAATCGGTAGTACACAAGCCTAAAATCGCAAAGATCTGCAATTTTCAGACAATTTCAGGCTACAGATTAATGACAATTTCTGATGAGTTCAGACTTACGCTTTTGAGTAGCTTTGCAAGACATACATAATACCAATTTCGATGGATTAATCTTTGTACAATTCCCACTTCTTTGAACCTTTCTCTTTGAAAAAGAGCACTACTTCCGTACCTGTGACAGATATTTTTGTCGACAGATTCTTCTCCCTCCTCATCTTGTAGGCCACTTTCGCTAGCTGACTGCGCTTGACTTTCAGGGCAGGTGGAAGGTCGGTTCTCACCGTCATCCGAGCCATGTCGCTTGTAGCGTTGGCGTTCTGCTTGCGAGGGGTATTGGAGTCGAATGCTGCTAGAATGCGGTTGCGTTCAGCCATGTAGACAAACTTCGCGATAATTGGCGGGGGTCTGTCATCATCGGCACGCTGTTGTAGGCGATGTACATTGACGAGGCAGACAGCCTTAGCCTCCTCCGTGCTCAGGCCCAGGTATAAGAAGACATCTCTCTCTACTTTGTCGACATTCTCGTTGGGCGTAGACTTTACTCCGTAGAAGAGAAGGTTTGATTTGCGTTGGTAGATTTCAGCGGCGACCATTTTGTTTTCTAGCTCCAGAATCTTGCGTCTAAGTCGTTCTTCCACTTCAGGGATGTGCTGCTTTTCAATGTTCAGAACACGATCAGAATTATCCTGAACTGCACTCTCAAGATCTTGAACTTTCTTGTTGAGGACAGTCAAATCAGAGTGCATTTGATCCAACTTTGCACAGACTCTTTTTTCCGAGTCCTGAAGTGACTTCATGATGTCTGCGAGTGTGAACGCATCCTTCTCACTGCTGACTGGCATACACGTATCGGCCGCAGGTTGCGCTGGTGTCTTGGGGCGTTGACTCTGCGTAGCCATTGCTTCTTGAGCTGTAGGTTTTCGCCTCAGATTATACGATTTTTTCCATGAGCACATGTCACTAAAAATATGATTCTGGAGTTAGGACATGGACGAGAGCAGTAAGGTGAGGACGGAGCATGAGAAGAAAGTCGAGTATGCTTGCTTGAAAAGCCAGAGAAATGGTGGTGGCGGAGCTCAAGAAATCACACGTCCTCCATGTTCACGGGTGTCATCCACGGGTGTCATTCCAACATGCGGCAATATTAGCAAGACCCCGTACATGTAAAAATGCATAAGGACACTATAGACTGTCAGTTAAAAAGACCTAGGACCTAATCGACGGGTAAAATCAGTATAATCCTGAAATCGGACCTGAAATCGATCTGGGGACCAAATCGTCTAGTTTATACGTGAAAACCTAAGAATTCTAGGATACTGAATCAGTTAGGGGTAACGCCCAGTTTTTGCAACGTTTTGCTTGCACCAGGAGTTGTTATCTGCAGTTACTAGTAGTCAGTAACTCATTGATGATGATGCCATTTCCTTTCAGATTCACTTTGAACTTGTAGCCGAACTGTAAAGAGCGCAGCGCTCTTGCAGCAGCTCCTCACGCTGTGCTCCCATCTTGTGTCTAATTTCTACGTATTTGTGAGTTGTTTCTTCGTACTTTATGCACCAGTTATCAGTTTGACATATCAGGATTCAGGAGGACAACATAAGCATATATTGGTTAATTGGTTTGGAAGATATTGCAGTTCGATTTTCTGCATCAGACTCTCCATGGATCCAGCAGTGGTAGCCATTACATGTACATGCTAGTATATGTATAGTGATTCACTCACTCATGCCAAGACTGCCATGCCAAACTCCCAGCTGTGATCCTGCAATTGTCTGTAACAATACCAGCTGCAACAACAATGGATCTACTGAAGTGGACACTACTTGTGTTGGCTGCACTTGGCTTTTGTGATTGTGGTGTTGTGCTTTGTGAATGGAGCATCCAACTTAGTGTACCTGTGGTTGCTGAGACTTCAAATCCCAAATATGGTGGAGAGCCAACACCTTACTATGCTAACTCCTCAGCTACGTTACGACTCTTGATTCTTCAAGCTGGTGATGTAGATCCTAATCCCGGCCCAGTAACTGGAGACGTGCTTAATGGAGATAGCCAGTCGCTTGGACTATGTGCAAGAAGGAGAATTCAGTTTGATGCAGGTGCCCTCTGCAAACTGCAGCCCCCCTTTCTTCAAGCTAGTCACAACAGACTCCCCTGTCAGGTATGGAAGACCATCTCATCACTTGGTATTGCTCGGAGGCGACGTACACGACGCGGGAAAAGGGGTAACCGGAGTGGACACACGGATAGAAAGGTTGCTATTCGCTGTGTTAAAGCAGTTAGGAGTGATGATTGTTCCCGTGATCAAATTGATTGTCAGATCGGTCAACAAGCTCCCATCCGATTTCATCTAAATACTAACGTGAGGCGTTGGTCACATATCGGGCTTTGGAATGCCCGTTCCATGTCAAATAAGACTACTTGTATATGCAATTTGATACTGGATAAACAACTTGATGTCCTTGTCCTGACCGAATCCTGGTTAGCAGGAGACCAGGGGGATGACTTTGTCATTGGTGATATTAAATCAACACTTCCTAATTATGATTTGCTGCACTGTCCTCGCTTTGGCTCAAAAGGAGGTGGAATCTGCATTGTGTATCGCGCTTCGGCCAAGGTGACTCTGAACAGTAAGGCTGGATATGCCACTTTTGAGCTCATGGATGTCACGATCCGGTTCTCCTCAGCTTCAGTTTTGAGATGTTATGCAGTATACAGACCTCCGCCTTCAGCAAGCAACAAGTTCACATACAGGATGTTCCTGCAGGAGTTTCTTACTCTTCTTGAGTCTGCGGCAATATCGGACAACATGCCCCTCATCCTAGGCGATTTTAACATTCACATCGATGATGAGCACGACATTCAGGCCATGACCTTCATGAACTCCATCGACTCACTGGGTTTCTGTCAACATGTGAACGGACCGACCCATCGGGCTGGCCACACGTTGGACCTTATCTTGTCAAGAAGAATAGACGATATCATCTCATCTGTCCGCATTCTGCGTGGACTTCCGTCTGGTCCTTCAGCTATTGTTGCTGACGTCAACCTTGCCGCTCCAACAAACACAAAGAAACTTGTGCAGTACAGGAAACCTCGGAACATTGACTTTCCATCTTTTACACAAGACATTCGGAATTCTCCTGTAGCTACGGCAATGCCAAAGGACTCTTCTGAAGCAGTCGATGTGTATAATGATACTCTGATTCAGCTCATCAACAAACATGCCCCGATGATAAGAAAGACTATCACAGTTCGACCGTCCGCTCCCTGGTACACAGAAGAGTTGAGAGAAGCCAAGAGAGTCAGGCGTCGTGCAGAACGACGGATGTTGAGTTCTGGCCTCTCGATCGACAAACAACTATACCAGAAAGAGTGTCTGTCTTATTACAATACCCTCCATGAAGCCAAATCCAAGCATTTGACTATCCCAGGTCGAAAAACCAGTTGGCAACTGGTACTGGTACCAGTTGATTCCAGTTAAGGCAACTGGTTTCAATATGGAAATTGGAATGTGTGACTAGAAATCAACTGGTATCAATTGGTATTCATTCAACTGGTATCAAGTGGTATTCGTCCAACTGGAATCAACTGGTACCAGTTGGTAGCAGTTGGAATCAACTGGTACCAGTTGTTACCAGTTGGAATCGACTGGTATCAACTGGAATCAACTGGGATCGAGTTGACAAAATTAATTTTGTGTTGAATTGTTTGATGTATGGGTGTTTCGTGTATGTCAACACATTTTTAATATCTAACCTATCATAATCCTACAGCTAGTCTTAAAGCCTATACCTACAAGTACATTTAGGCTTAGCCTACATCCTAGACCTAGTTAGTACCAGGGATATTTCATTCATTTATATAGGGCCATATAGTTGTTGTTGTTGTTGTTGTTGTTGTTCATTTTCCATCTGTGAAGATGGCTGGATAGCCCATATTCAGCTATACACTAAGCTGGTCTTCCATGGGGTCCAGTTGGATGTGGGGTGGGACCACTTCACCGGGTTAGACACCCTGCTCTTTGCGATGAATGAATGAAGCGGGATCTTTTACGTGCATGAGCTGTGACTCTCTCAAACACGGGACCTCCATTTTATGTCCTATCCGAGGGACAGAGTGTTTTGCCTCTTGCTAGAGGGGACGGTATGTTTACACACAACATTGCTCAGTAGATTAAACTTTTAGTATAAAAATATGAAAATACCTCATCAAAGGTACAAGTTGAAATTGTGAATATCACGGCAATAATATTAGATAAATTTTTCTTGCATTTCAGACATTTCTGAGTTTATTTAAATCATTAAAAAAAATTAAATTTAACAATATTTTGTCTTTTTCACGAAGAGAATTTGAATAGCTTATGAATATTCACGAGCAAAAGAACCAGTAGAAACCAATAGAAACCAACTGGTATCAACTGGTATTAGAATTTCAATGGTTTAGTTACTGGGTTTAAATCTAGAATGAAGTTGTAAGCAAGTCCAGTCAGGTACATGGGTATCAATTTTTGTCAACTAATTTGCACACAAACCGACACACACACGCACTCACACACACACACACACACACACACACACACACACACACAAACACACACAAACTGGTCAAAATACAGTCTGTCAATTAAAGTGTCAAATGATCTTATTGATTCCAACTGAATTTAGTTGAAATCATTGAGTCCAAGTTCAATCAAGTCAAATGTTTTGTTTTATCGTGTTTTGTTTACTTTTTACTCTAATGTTTTAACTAAGTTTAGTTAACTTTTTAATTCAGTTTTAATTGATGAACTAATCGAATTCAAAAAGTAGACTTCAGCTGGTGTCAACTGGTACACAATGAGACGTGAACTGGTATCAACTGGCAACCAGTAGACTTATTGTACTGGTTTCAACTGGTAAGCAGTGCAACTTCAACTGGTATAAACTGGTACCAGTAGACTTGTACTGGTTTCAGCTGGTAAGCAGTGCAACTTCAACTGGTATAAAGTGGTACCAGTAGACTTGTACTGGTTTCAACTGGTAAGCAGTGTAACTTCAACTGGTATAAACTGGTACCAGTAAGACTTCAACTGGTACCAGTATAGACCAACTGGTAAGCAGTGCAGCTTCAACTGGTATAAACTGGTACCAGTAAGACTTCAACTGGTACCAGTAGACTTGTACTGGTTTCAACTGGTAAGCAGTGCAACTTCAACTGGTATAAACTGGTACCAGTATAATTGTACTGGTTTCAACTGGTAAGCAGTGCAACTTCAACTGGTATAAACTGGTACCAGTATGATTAAACTGGTATCAACTGGTTTCAATTAGAATTGCTTATTTTGTTACTGGAAATTTGGAGTTGCCTTCTGATTTCAACTGGAACCAGTTGAAACCAGTTAAGACCAGTTAAAACCAGTAAAGACCAGTTAAAAAATGCTTACTGGTTTCTACTGGCTTTCCGACCTGGGTACTAAGCATTTGACTACTGAGATCGCTGAAGCTGACACCAGAGAGCTTTTTCACATTGTCAAGAGACTTACTTCTCCTTCCAGCCAGGAAAATGTCCTCCCTGAACACCGGTCTGATGTAGCATTGGCCAATGAATTTGGAAGCTACTTTAATAATAGGATTGCCAGTATCGTGACGGGACTTCAGACATCTCAAGCAAATCCACAGTTTTCTTCTGGGGCAAACAGAGTGTCTCAACCGGGTACGGACAAATGTCTTTCAGCATTTGCACCAGTCTCCTTAATTCAAGTGAAGAAACTTATTGTCTCTCTCAAGCCTAAATCATGTAGCCTGGATCCGGTACCATCATGGCTCGTAAAGGCTTGCAATGACGACCTTCTGCCTATCATTTCATCGACAATTAACCTCTCCCTTACGTCTGGTGAAGTTCCTGAAGCGTTTAAGACCTGTCTTATTACGCCTCTATTGAAGAAGTCAACTCTTGACAGGAACGACTTGATAACTACAGACCCATTGCCAACCTTCCTTTCCTTGGCAAGGTATTGGAGAGGTTCGTTTCTATACAGCTCAGGTCTTATCTGGAGTCCAATGACTTATTCCGAGGAAACCAGTCAGCATATCGGCACCATCACTCAACTGAGACAGCCTTGTTAAAGGTTGCCAATGACCTTCTACTAGCAGCTGACAATGGACTGGAAGTCTGTCTAGTTCTGTTAGACTTTTCATCTGCTTTTGATTGCCTGGACAACACGACTCTCTTCAATCGGCTCGAATCCTGCATAAAGAGATGCGCTTGAGTGGATAAAGTCCTATCTCACTGGTCGTCTTCAGAGAGTTATAGTGAGAGGGTCATTGTCACAATCCTTCCCTCTCCGTTTGGGGGTTCCACTGGGGTCAGTTGTGGGCCCTCTACTCTTCACCCTCTACACTGGCCCTCTTTGTCATGTAATCAGTTCACATCATGGTATGCAGCACGCCATGTACGCGGATGATACCCAACTTTACTTCGTTATGAGAGCTGATGTCAATGACAGAAGTGATGCCATTAGAAGACTCACAGATTGCTTATGCGATGTCAAGACCTGGTCCTCGGCCAACAACCTGAAGCTCAATGAAGCGAAGACTGAATTGTTGCATGTATCTTCTAGATTCAGACAGCGGTTTGACGATGTTCCTCCCCTGGACATATCTACGGGTTGTGTGCAGAAGTCCGAGTGTGTCCGAGATCTTGGTATAACCTTTGATCAGCACCTCTCCCTTGCCCAGCACATCCGCAACAAGTGCAGGACAGCTTCGTGGGGATAGCTAGGATTAACAGGATCCGCAAGTACCTCGACGCTTCTGCCACAGAAAAGCTTATCCATGCATTCGTGTCATCTCACCTTAATTATTGTAACAGTCTCCTAGCCGGTTTACCCCAATCCTATATTGCACCCCTTCAACGCATCCAGAACACCACCGCCAGAGTAGTCACACGTTCCAAGAAGTTTGAACACATTACCCCAATCATCCAGTCACTTCATTGGTTGACAATAAAGGAACTTGTTATCTTCAAAGTTCTCCTCCTTGTCTACAAAGCTATCCATAACCAAGCCCCTTCATACCTACAGAACCTACGCTCTCTCCGATCCTCATTAATTTCTTCTGCATCTAGACGTCTGCGCTCCCATGCTACTGCCCATCTTCAACTGTTACCCGGACCTCGCACGAAGACACGCTACTCATTCTCACTCATTCGCGGTTATTGCACCCAAGCTTTGGAACAATCTACCCATTCATAAACGACAAGCCCCATCAGTAGAATCATTTAAGGCACTTCTTAAAACTCATCTTTTCCCATATTGATTCCTTCCCTAAGTTAATGTGCTGAGTGTAATTCAATTATTTCATGTGTTTAATTACTGGTACACATTGATTTGTATCATGTTATTCTTACTTGTGTTTTGACCTGTCTGTTTTCCCTCACTTTTCATCTTTCCTTTCGTTTTTTTCCCTGTGCGCTTAGAAACATTGTATTAAGCGCATTACAAATGTAATGTATTATTATTATTATTATTATTATTATTATTATTATCATTATTATTATTATTATTATAACTGCCTCGCGTTGTACATGGCGAAGCGACCTTGCTTTCTGTGGTCCATTTTTTTCGCGGGTTGACAGCGTTTGGTTTGTTTCATTTTTCATCTGAGGATGGCTGGCTAGCTCATATTCAGCTGCACTAGCTGGTCTTCCATGGGATCGAGTTGGATGTGAGGTGAGACCACTTCACCGGGTTAAGCACCCTGCTCTTTTCGATGGATGAGTTATTGTCGGTGTTCTCATTCCGGTTCGCGGGGAGACCGTGGATGACCAAGCAGCGCATATCTAGTGACACTGAATTTCACTAATTACATTGAGGCTTATTTCGACACTAACTTTAATCCCCAAATCAAATTTCAGGAAGTAGTCTATAAAATGAGCATTTAGGTTTCATTATTTTTGTGTTTCACAAAGCGCGGGGAATAGCCGTTTGCCATCAAATGTGCAGTCCGCTGCACCGTCTGCCAATTCCGCTGCGTTAGTGAATACGTTAGTGAGCCCTACATTGGAGTATCGTGGGTCTACTTTCTCTCTCGCTTTCTCCCTCACAACCAATTTAGAGCGGACCCTTAAAACCGGAGTTTCATTCACAAACTGTCTTTACTACAACACGGCTAGTTCATTGACTAATCCTCTGCAATCCTCTGCAATCTTATTATCTGCTTATTGTTACAGTGAAATTCTCAGACACGGGTGCAAGCTACACTGAAATATGCAATGGCAACATGAAATCGAGCTGTTTAAAGCAATTACACTTTGTTGGCAACAATTTGTGTGTTCTTGGAGAAGAGAAACAGTCAGAAACACCCCTGGACAAGGTCTTGTACACTATGTATGGTCAGTTGCTGTCTCACTTTTATGTATTAAAGGAAATACAGTTTAACCTCAATACTTGGCCATGTCGTGACCGATAGCCATCTGGATAAATGATTTTGCGAGATATGTTCAAGCATGTCACTTTTAGCAGGTTGTGTTGGGGTTTTAGAAAAATGCATTATTCATTTACTATTCAATGCAATCATATACATGATAATCATTCAAATAATGTGGAAATAAAACGGAATGTGAGTGAAACATACACCTTCCTCTTAGTATTTGTCCCTATAGCATTTTGCACTGCATACGTAAAGACGACCATGTGCCAGTCCATGTCTGGATAGTGGAGCAATACAGAAAAGCGATTACTGGATAATTAGTACCTCCTTGGTTGGACTTATGCAAAGAGGCTAGTGTATGGAAGATGACATATCTGAAAAGACAACGATCCATGATTATTTCTTTGGATGCAGACAAAAAGGAAAGCCGTTTTTAAAACATGATGAAATCACAGTATTAGACCCTCTGCTAGCTTCAGGCTCATGCTGAAGAAGAATAAACGACATTCTCCAAGCAAACTGTATGGCTCTTGAAAAGACTGTACTCTCTAAAAAAGAAAGAGTGAATTTTCACTCGATTTTCACTCCCCTTGGTAGTGACGTCAAGGATCACTAGAAGTGGAGTGAATTTCGAGTGAACAGAAATTTCACTCCAAAAGAGAGTGAAAAAAGACGGAAATGTTTTTGGTGGGATGTTCACTCCTTTCTCACTCTAAATTCACTCCTGACGTATTTCACTCTTTTGACAGTCGTTTTTCACTCCTTTCTCACTCTCAATTCACTCCTATTTATTTCACTCTTCTTTAACTCTGGAGGTTTTTCACTCCTTTTTCAATCTTTTTTCAATCCTTTTTCAACTTTTTTTCAATCCCAAACGGAATTGAGCACACATCTCTATCACAGCACTCAGTGCACTAGTTATTCAACCCTGGAAGAAAAAGTGACAATGGTGATGAATTTGGGAATAATTTAGGTGGTCTGGAACCATTTCTGGAATAATACCAATCAAACTAATACAAACAAACACAGCAATCAACGTTCATAATATAGATATTTGTTAATATTAATGCATGTATTTTGAAGCCAACGATCCACCACTGGTAGCCCAGTGCATTGCCAACTTTGTGTTCCAGTTTTGAAAGTCATTCCTACCCGAGCTGGATCAATACATGAAACTGAATAAATATAAGCTAGTAATCCAGTTGGCTGTTGTTTCATTCTTTCTTATTAATTTATTTTTTTTAAAGTAGCATTGAGGGGGATATAAGAAAAATTTTACAAGTATCCTTCCTGAACATGTTTAATTTTCGACTACAAGTGAATATAATTATTGCATATTCAATGATAAGCTACAAAAGACTTGCAAAGTATAGTCACCATTATCTATATTATAATACAAAAACAATTACACATGTACCAGGAATTGTGATTGCTTTGAAAAATTGACAAAAATACAGAAATTTTCAATACTGCATGGTTAATCAAGTTTGGATCCTCTGTCATGTAACACAGTAATGCTCTACAAGTACATTGCACAAATACCTAAACATACTCGATCAGAGAAGCATGGTCTTGACTTTAAGTAGGCTTTAGGTGAGGTATTTATGTAGATGATAGAGCCAGAGGGGGGCCTCCCTGAAACCCCCCAGACCTCGGCCATCAACCGTGCGATCATTACGAAATCCACACACAAATTGCCTGTGACATAATCTATAAAACGGTAATGTTGATTTTCAACAATAAAAAAAAGTCACTTGGCTAAATTATGCTAATTTGAGCATGAAATCAGACCATTTGCCATAACTAAAGTTCCAAAAAGGCACATTTTTTGTTTTTGTGTAAATATTCTTTCTAACGTCCATAGCAAATGAAAGAGAAAAAAACTGTGCCATCAAAAAATTCTGAAGTATCTATTTTTTTCTATTTACCCATGTATTTCTTTGTTTCTTACTTTTTGTTTTTCATTGCCTTTTCAATGAAATTTGTCAGCGACACGTCCAGCATGAAAATATTTATGTTATTGAATACAATCAATAACCCCCCAAATAATCATGCCTTCATGAAATTTGGCATGGAATGTCAAAGGGGAGGAGGGCTCGTAGCCCCCCCCCCCCCCCCAACCGGGCCTACTATTTATGGAAAAAGAATTGCAATCAATACAGTTGACACAACATGTATCATATCATTGATCTTCTTCACCTAAATAAGGCATCATTGTACAATATTAAACACTTGTAATCCTTCCGAGTTTTGCCAGATGTAGCAACAACTAATGCATGCAAACTGAATTTCTTATAGAGTGATTTCATGTGACGTCATGTTGGTCACCATAATGGTGGCTTCCATAGCAAAGGCGATCAATATTCATTCATGCATGCCTCTCTAACAAAGGTGTTCTTTTGCCTTAGGTTTCCCTGAAGTAAACATTGCTGCAGCTTTTGTATGCAGTCTTGATTTCTAGTCAGTTTAGGCAATTGACTTCATTAGGCTGCGTTCACATAGAAGTATACGGTATACGGTATTCGGTATTCGGTATTCGCTATTCGGGCACCCAGTACACCATCACCCTCACCGTCAACTTGCCATCCCATGCAGTGAGGATTTCTTCCTCCTACATCCCAGCAAATCTTATTAACAATTTCTAAACTGCATCAGAATGTTAGTCTACATGCTTATTTTTGCTAAAGGGCAAATCCAGACCAAAATTGTCATTATTTCATAAACGTGAGACGGTATACGCTGCAGGAAAATCGAACAAGCTCGATTCCCACTTTGCTACACTATTGTATGCTATTCGGTACATTCAAATAGTGCCCTCTTATGTGAACCGGTGTTAGGAAATCCTATCGTTCGATTCAAGCTATTCGCGTGTCCTCGAAAACGAGCCCCGAAAACCCAAATAGTAATATTAGTATACTTCTATGTGAACGCAGCCTTATGGTGGGCAATTGTGACATCACTGCTAACACTCTATAACAAAATATTATTGTCAGTTGCAGGTTATCTTAATAATTTGTTATGAGCTCAAGGGAAGAATTATCCATGAGTTTGACTTGGCACATTAGTGAACTAATCTATTTGGCTGCATCTACTCTAATGCCGTGGATTTATCAATGATGGGCTGCAGATGTTTCGTGGAAAAAGAAGTTGAACCAATTGAGCTTCTACCCACAAGTTTTTCAAAGTACAGTACATCAATTACATAAAGGTGAAAATGTACAAAATAACTCTGGGTCCCGTAACCCTAGGGATCAATGATTCCCATCAATTTTTTTTTTATTTTTTTTAAAGATTTTCCCTCTACTCCAAAGAAGATGGATGCAATAAATTTGAACACATGCATATTGTACTGCATCACTGTTAATCAAAGGGGTGACAAATGTATGTGGTAACTTAATCACAACATGGAGACATGATCTTCATCCCAAGAGCATGGATGACCATTGGAAGATTCTACTATTTAGCTGCTATTTGTAGCATTCCCCCCCCCCAAAAAAAAAAACAACAACAACAACAACAAAAAATGAGGGAAAGAAAAAAAATACATACGAGTGTCTGTCAACAGTTTTCTCTCTTGAATATTACACCATAAAAAGGTTTTATTAAAGCAAGTCAGAATTGCCTGGAGAGAAGGGGGTGCTTCATGAGCGCAGCCAGATTCGTATCATGCGGAATGCCAAGAAGTGTGTGGCCAAACATTCTTTCATATGCTTGGAACACCTTACAGATGAATGTATTGATTAACATGTGGCCATGAAGAGGAGATTTTTTCTTGACTTTATAAGTCAAAACTATTTTCAGTTACTAGTATATACAACAATCAACAATTCAAAGCATTAACAATCACACATTCTATGCAACAAACTCTTTTCATCGGTGAGCCCTGTTTTACTTTTAATGTTGAAGTGCTGCAGTACATCCTCGTAACAGCTTCATGCTAAACTACCGCTGAGCCTGATGAGGCTGACTCTTCAACAAGAATGTAAGTTCCAACGTCAGAGGAGCATATACTGTATCTCAAAAGAGGAAAAAGCAAGGGTATTTAGACCTATACACTGATGGTAGCTGTCTCTTCTCATTGGGCTTCTAATCTAAAGATGGAATGGTGCTCTGTCAGGGGCTTGGTGGGAGCTGCAACTACTCTCTCTCTCTGCCTGAGGTGATGAGTGGTGTCATAGCTCCTCAAGGTCTTCAAACGATACTCAATGAATCCATGATCCTTGCCATACAGGTATACTCCTGAAATATAAGAATGCATTGTAAGTCAAAGCTTTTTCTTGAGTCTCAACAAATTTGACTTTGGCACAGAGTTAACTATAACTGATGAAGATCTGATAGCAGTAGCAATACATGTAGTGGCATTCTTATGGAAGAAAACGAGAATAGGTTTATTATAAATGAACGGCGCAACTGGCATGTTGGAACTTAAGTTACATTACGTTACGTTGAAGTTAACGTTTATCGAACCTAAGTCATGGAATCAGGCCAATCTGCACACAACTTTATTAGACATCTATGAGAAGGTACATCAAAGATTATAAAAAGTCCCCACATTGCCTGTATATTTGCACAATGAGTTAATTAAGAAATAGATGCAATTTCCCTGTAAAGGCCATTTTTTTTTTGGGGGGGGGTGGGTCATGCCCATAACCTGAAAAACTTTGGGTCCTTGCCCCCTAACTAAACAAGGATGATCAACTCCTCGTTTGGTTGCTTAATTCTGTCCACTAGCTCTTGAGAAAAGTTGAAAATGTTGAGGTTATTGCAAGCTAGATGAATAAGATACCATGTTACAAGGTATGTCACTTAAGCTTTCTGCTAAAGAGGGCTAGGAAAAGTTGTAGATCACATAAACTTACGAGTATAAACTTACATGCCCTTTTGCACCTTGTGTGGTGTCTCACAAAGTGGGGTACTGCATCGCAACAGCCTTGGCTACAACATCCTTTGCTCACTACTTGGTATCTGAATTTTAAAAGAAAGCAAGAAGAATGTTAATCATATTCTAGGACGCAAATATATAACATCAAAAATTTGGCCCTCATTTTAATCTTTTAAGGGGCTGAACTATCTTTATGTTTTTTTTTTTCTTGGCATTAATTTCTATTGCTATTCAGTACCACTGTTTCAAGTACATTTATTGCTACTTGAGCCAGATATCAGTTAATACATATGAAAATTTCATGCAGATACAAATGTAGGTTAAGTGTGAATGTGCACAGTGAGTAGAAAAATTTATACAAGATGTGATTATCCATTGAACTTCATGGCACATCAACTCCCACTTTTTTATTAATCATTGTGATGATTAAATCATAAGTATTAGGACTATTATCAAATCAATATACATGTGGCCCGATGGGGCTACCAAGAAAATAAGTCAGCGTGGAGTCTTGTACGTACACTCTGTTTACATGTCTCATACAAGTATACCAGTCTTTATTTTTAAATCTATAACCATCACTTCATTAACAATGTTATACTTACCGGTCCCTTCTACTTTCTTTCTTTCTTTCTTTCTTTTTTTTTTGGGGGGGGGCAAATTTTAGTCTGCTTTTGTCTATACTTGAGAAGACCAAGAAAAAAAAAATGAACAGGCAAATTACATGGTTATATATTGGATGGAAATGTAGTACAAGACATGACAATGGGAAACTGGTATTCCAGACAAATTTTCAATAATTATGATAATGTAATATATGAATAATAATAATAATATTTTAAATAATTGAACTTACGCTGTACAGTTTTCTGCTTCCATTTTCAACAACAAATATGCTGCAATGATCTGGGTGTGCAGATGTCTCCTCGGAACAGTCAGAACTCCTTCCCTCAGCTTTTGAAGTATCTCTTCCCCCTTGAAGTGATGTGTGTGTTGAATTCCTGGGCAAATAAGTAAAATTTAATGGTTTTATGAATAATAGGACCTACAAATGGCATGAGGATAGTAGGTTCCTCCAGTTTACATTATAAACTTGAAGAGCAAAATCATTTAACATACATATTTGACATAAGCAACAGCTCCACTTACACAACTCAAGACTGACCATAACATGGTTTTCACTTCTGTCGATACGGCAAGTACACGGTACACATTTTTCTTAAATACAAGTACTAACCTGTCAAGACATTCATTTTCAGAGGGAAGGACAGCTCCAAAACTGCTCCATGAAGTATCTTGAAAATCATTTCTTCAAACAAAATAAAACCAACCAAGCATTCAGTCTCTTAATGTAGCCTCTTATGTAATTACTAAGACTCTAGAATGTAAAATAAATATAAATCAATTTCAAACTAGTCTCCCTTCATTAATCATAGTGGAAAACAACAGAATAGCTTACAGCACGGTTAATGCAATGGAAGTCCATATCTCAGAGGCTCCTTCGCTGATGTTGGCCCGGTGTTTCCAGCATTCGTCAACCCTGAATTCAATGGCTAGTCGTTGACCACATCTGGTACTTTGCAATCTGGTGATATGCACCCTCTTCGTGTGACAGAGACTGTACAGCTATCAATATCTGTCTTTGTTCTCCAAATGATGACCCCTACACCGAGTTCCTTTAAATCACCATCACTCCCAAAGAGCTGTCATGTCTACGTCTTTATCTGGAGGAAAGTATGAAAACACAAGGTTCAGAAATGGATTTAGAAGTCATTTCCAGTCCACACAAATACTAAGTGAGCACCAATACAAAAGCTAGTAGGCCTAATTACTTTTTTAGCTACATCAGCATATTTAATGTTAGAATTAAAGACCCAAAGATGATCTCTGCCAAATTTCAATACCGGTACCTAAGGTCACCTGTAACTTTCATAAAAAAAAAACAATGTTGAAAATAGTACCAGTCATCGTCTGCTACAAGGGGGATCGATCTCCATGATGTGTGAGCACGCTGATCTTCAGCTAGAAGTGTGATGTCACAGTGGACCAACACTTAACACGAACAGTACACGCATCATACGTCTTACCTAGTACAGTAGTAGATGATCACGACACATGACGTGGGAGCTGGTGTACGTGGTATTCTCCCAGCTGTTTGGATGCTCGAATGTAGCGGCAAATAAAAGTCCTTTTTACTACATACAGTGTATATAATGAATGATAATCATAAATCACTAAGTTTCACCATTCTTTATTACCGTACTGATCGAGATCACCATCTCATCTGGCAACACAGACCAGTGTCAGTGATTCGGCTGTCAACTCAGCAATAGCAATGTAGAGTACGTGTCTGGCGCTAGGCGCTTCTAATCTATTGCTTTAATTAGCACAGCTTAGTAACAGTTAAAGTTCGATCTCTACACTCGACCACAGTAATCTCTGTGTGATGATTAACTATACACAGCCCAGTCGCTGTACATTAAGACATACCTACGTACAGCGACTGGGCTGTGTATAGTTATGTGATGATATTATGCTTACGAATGTCAATTCAATGGCTAACGACCAACGTTTCATTCGTCACTCATTTTTTTTTTGAATAGTTCAAGCCCTAGATCCCAATGTGTACAATTAAACTAAAGTCTAAAGACTCAACGTATTATTAGATCCCAACACCAAGTGTGTACCAGTTCAGTTTCGGCCTCGGATTCTAGCTGTTCGTAAGGTGTTCTATGGTATGACCAGCCCCATATAGCTAACTGTGCCACGGGCGGCCCGGGGTTATTCGTATAGAACCCTAAAGGTAACTTACTTATGGTCGTTTACGGAGAGGTATAACGTTAGACTAGCCCGTAATGCTGAAAAAAAAACTCAACAAGTTATAATTAGATCGATCTATGGTTTGCTTACCTTCAAAAATGTGAATAATATCTCCGCCCCACTCAATTTGAAGACAGACATTTTCTCACGTCCATCACGACATCCAGGCTCAGATTCTCACGATTGCACTTACACGCACGTAAATCTGTGATCCTATGCATAATACACGCACAGCTAGCACACAGCACGCAATTGCACATACACGGTCCACGCACAGGCGACGCGTCGCTGTTCAGGTAAACCTGCCCGCGCCCAAGCCAGGGGAAATTGCGGCTGGTGATTGGCTTAGAGTAAACACATGACAGGGGAATTCTCAATTTCTATTGGCCTAGCCAAATGCGTTTAATTATGTATTCACTCGGAATTCACTCGGCGAATGGGTTTCACACAAATTTCACTCGTTACAAGAGTGAAATTCACTCGACAACGAGTGAAAGTCACTCTTAATTGAGTGAAATTTTATTCACTCCTTCCGAGGAGTGAATTATTCACTCGAAATTTTTTAGAGAGTACAACAAAGTATGAAAACAAAGTAAAACAAATCCTCATTGTGCAGAAATACATGCTGAACATTAGTTGAACTTGTATGCATTAAAGTTTGAATTAAAATAGAAGTAGAGTTACGCTCAGCCGCTGGTATGTAGATGTAAATAAAAAGTTTAATGTCCGTCATATTTTTTTAACTAAATTTTTAGTTATTACTAGTTTGAATATCATTATAGAAAGACAAAAGGCTGATCTTTATGTGATTTATACATCAGAAGTCCATTGCAGACATAAATTGTTTAGATTCCAATATGATAGAAAAGGCAACAAAGCAATAAAGTAAGAGCCCTTGCTGAATAAACAATCCTCAAATAAAGAATTCCTGGAATAAGAGAACTCATGAATTGGCTACGCAACATTGTCAAATGTGTTATATATTACCATCCAGATGAAAAGAATAAAAAATATTATTACAAGCATGATTGTGACCCCTACCACTAAATAAAAGTGGACAAATCTGTAATGTTGGTAACATTTAGATTATTATGATGATAATGATGATGAAGATGATGTTCGTCCTTCGCAGGCGAAGACAACCACAACTTTTAGTATCACTACATTCCGTGAGTGCGAAGATGGCTAATCAGTCCGATCCTCGCTCTCTTTGGAATGATTAGGATGATAATAGGTGTTATAAATTGGGTTCAAGAATGTAGCCAATCAGAAGTGGTGAAATGAGTCACGTGTGCGCTCTTGATTTTCTTACTAACATGCACGGCCGTGCAAAAAGTGTGCTAACGAAAAGTCATAACAGCACGGCGTGTTAACCTATGGCAGATGACTTCTGCGCGAGCGGGTAGTGAACGATAATATGGTACGTGCTGGAGCGGGTATTTACTGTCCTATACGTGCCAAAGAGATTTGGTGTAATCTCTTTGATACGTACGTACTACTGTACGTGCGTGCGCGCGCAGCACCACTGCACACGGTGTGATCCTCTGTAAAGCCCATTGAAGAGTGGCCCAGTTGTATTGCAATATGAAGTCTTATCATCTGATAGACTGATATTATACTAAAGATAGTTCTTCGACCCATTTTGTAAACCAAATAATGCACAGGTTTAAGTTCGTGACATAAGTGGAGATGCAGTGCACTCTCGAGTATTCACAATATAGTGCAACATGCACTCGGCTTCACCTCGTGCATGTTGCACATAGTCCAAGAGCATTAGTTTTAACCTGGACATTTTTGGTAACAAGCTGATTTTTTCAGGATAGGTCCAGAAAAATGTCTAGAATAACATACTAAAAGTCCTCATAAATCCTCTTTGAGCGTTTCCCGCAATCCAAGATGGCGTCCAAAATGGCCGCCATATCCAGAAATTCTTATAACTTTTCAACCAGAGAACCAAAGTACAAAATCGAAATGTCTAAACATATGTTTTGAAGCATGAAGAACTCAATAAAACACATATCAAGAGATGTTGATGCACGGAAGTACATAATCCAAGATGGCGTCCAAAATGGCCGCCATTTTCTGAAATTCTTACAACTTTTCAGCCAGGTAACCCAAATATAAAATTTAAATGTCTAGATATATGTTTTGAAGGATGAAGAACTCAATAAAATACATAATAAGAGTTGTTATAGCACGCTAGTACCGTAATCCAAGATGGCGTCCAAAATGGCCGCCATTTCCTGATTTTTTTTTAAATCATAATGCTGCAAGTAGGTTTCAACTGTACACACTTGGAATGTCGAAATATACGTTTTGAGTCACAGGGAACCAAATATAATACTTATTCGGAGATTTTGAAACACAAATAAAGCACTTAAGCACTTTCAGAAATCCAAAATGGTGTCCAAAATGGCTGCCATTTCCTGTTTTTCTCATAAGCCTGCAACTAGGTGACCGCGATGCGCACTTAAATGTATAAATGAATATTTTGAGACATAAGGAACCCAACAAAATACTTATTCAGTGATCATGAAGCACGTAAGTACAAATAAAACCACGTGAGTTCTTCGCGAAAACCAAATGTTGCCCAAAATGGCCGCCGTTTGTTCTTTAAGAGACAAAGATATTCAACATAATGTTCGAGATTCAACAACTCAGAGGCCCGTATTCTACTGTAGACCAAGGTTTAAACCCATTTTAGACTCACGTATGGTTTAGCTAGACTCGAGGTTTAATTTTGTATTCTGCTAGCAAGGTTTAGTTAAACCCAAGTCTACTTCGGGTTTAAATTAAACCCGAAATAGTCTTGGGTCAAGCCACCATGGTGCCCTCTATGGAAGAAGAAATTATCCCTATCTGAGTACTTTTCTCTCCACAAATCCACTTAAATTTATTATTGGCAGTGTATCAGCCACATGAGCGTGAATTTCTTGGATTTTGAATAGTTTTTACGGGTATTTATGTCGAATAAGGGCATGCTGTATTTTTGCTTGCGACGACTCGTGAAGCACTGTACATTACTGTACAGTTTGTGTACGTGTGCGACGCACATCACAGGATACATGGTAAGCGTATAGCGCAGCGCTATTATATTCCTGGCTAGCTAGCTTTGAATGCTCAGTACCAGCAGAGTCATCGCGCCGCGCTGGCCGGCGGCACGGTTGCTGTGTGCGCTGGATGGGACGTGGCTTTTTATGTCGATTGAATCGTGAGTTCGGAATGGATTGGCGATTGATCAAACCAGGACTTTGAGGTAGGAAATTGAATACATTTTAAAAGCTTTTCTCTTAAGACTGTCAGTTTATAAGAATGGAAACCATTCTAAAATTTAGAAATAGAGCTAGGCCTATATCAACCCCGTCTCGATATTAGAAGTAACAGTTAGATTTTACCTTCCGTACCACACTAACCTAACTTTTAATAGATCTAACAACAGTTACCTGGTAACGTTCGTTAGTCCTAACGTTACAATAATGTACTCTAGCGAGCGGTTAGCTATATTCGAATAGGTTCTACTAACGTTAGTAGGACCCTACTCCTAGTCCTAACGTTAGTCCTACGCTCTAGGTTCTCGATCTGCTATGTCAAATGAAAATCGACCACAGGCTCTACCCTCCAGGCTCTAGTCCTACTTCTTGGTCTAGTCTTCAGGTTACTTTCATCGTAAAGTCTACTACAGGTAGTACTAGGTAGTAGTACATGTATATCTATTACATTTAGATCTCGAGTCTCTTCTAAGTGTACAAGTTCTAGATCTAGTACTAATAGTAGGCCTCTACATAGTAGGCGTATCTCGTGTGTACACGCGTGTTGCCGGCAAGCTAGCTGCAGGCAGCTGCTGCTGTATCCAGCCAGCCACTCGTTTTGTGCCATTGGCGTTGATCTGTGCGCTGGTACCCTTACCAGTCATCGTAATAGACTCGATTTAAACTCGAAATAAACCTCCTCCTGGGTAGGTTTAATTTAAACCCTATTTAGACCATAGCTGGACTTAGCAGAATACCAATTAAACCTGGGTTTAAACCTGGGTCTAAACTGGTGGTTTACACCCAGGTTTAAACCCAAAAAAAACCCACTTTAGACCCAGGCGTGGGTTTAAACTCGGGTCTAAGTTTTTAGCAGAATACGGGCCAGAAGGTCCAGTGGAATCTTTCCCTTAAATGTGCACAACACGGGTATAGGTTCGCTTGGATGCATCCCCCCTCCCATTGTGGAAAGGGGTGGCCTGTACAATCATTATTTTTCAAATATTCATCCTGAAGTATATGCACTTTGTCATTGAATTGCAATCATAAAAATGCAAAACGTCCCTCGCTCGGCCCCTTTCCATAAACTTTGTACACTTGTGAGATTAACAAATTTCCGAATATATCATCAAAAAGTGTGCACTAGATCTTTCACTTACAAAATGCAAAAGTAAGGGTAATTTGTCCTTCCTACAAAGCCCTTCCACCGCTCGCTTCCCCAATATAAATTAAATATTCCTTTGATTAACAATTCCCAAATATTCCATCAAATGTGTGTAAATGATATAATTATTTTCATTTCAATTCAAGTGTAAAAGCTCCCTGGAGTTGGAGAGGATGGGGATACTGAGACTTTGAATTATCTACTCTTTTAGGATGGACAATTAATATAACACCAAAGGTGCACTAGGCCAGTTAATGATCATAGAAAAGCAAAACTCTCTCCAAGCGAAAGGGATTCCCCCCCCCCACATCCTCTACTAGCTCATTGCCTTGGATATACCAGGGAGGTGGGAAGGCACTTCCCACCTCCCTGGATATACTAGTCCTTATTCTTTATTCTACTTACACTTTTTAATAGAAACAAAAATCTAGTATGTCAGTAACATTGTGCACCATAAAACCCGTAACCTGAAAAAAAAAAAACATTTTGTGGGAGGGTGCATCACCCCATACACCTCCACTGCATATTTCCATCAATATATATTTTCTTACTTTTAGGACAAAAACAAATCTCAGATATTTCACCAAAAGAGTGCGCTAAATCTCTGAATTTCAAATTGGAAAATGCCAAAATCTCCATCGTATGGAAAGGAGTATTCTCCCCACACACTCCCCCCCCCCCCCCGACACTTTCCTGAATATATATTTCTTCCAGCGTTAAATAGAAAACAAATATCGGATATTTCACCAAATAGGTGCAACAGATCCGTAAATTTCAAGTCTGAAAATACGAAATTTTGCCCTCGTGTGGGAGCGGGCAACCCTATGACCGCGCACTTCCATGATTACATAACTTTTTGTTCCTTTTCTAATGGAAACAAAAATTTAATATTTCACCAATTGGGTGCATCAGATGTCTGAATATCAAGTCTGAAAATGCAAAATCTCCCTTATGTTGGGGGTAGGGGTAGGGAATCCCCCTCCACACCCTCCCATATATTGCCCATTTCCCTGAATACTACTTTTTATATTGCCTACTCTTTGATGGAAACAATTCAATATCTTACCAAACGTTTGCGCTATATGTTTCACTTTCGAGTAAAAAAACAAGAAGAAGATCCCTCGTGTGGCAGAGGAGTATTCCTCCTCCATGTACCAATAATTATGAGAGCCACATTCTCTGATTTCTATCTATAATATAATTTTACCTAATCTATACACGAAATGAATAAGATAATTTAGACACTTTGTTTAAAGGTGGAGCAATATACTTCAGCAAAGAAATTCACTGTCATGTGATGAATTACACATTATTTTGTCGCACATGGAGACACTAATTTTCAACATTTATGTCACTGAGCACAGACATCAGCTAGAATGTATTGTTTTTATTTCTTGAGTGATAACTGACAGTTTCAAATGGAACTCACCTCAAGGTAGACACCAAATGCGTTGGTAGTAAAAAGGGGCTAGCACTTAATTTTCATTTCATGTGCTTGAGGTGACGAAAATAGACCATGTGGTAAAAAGATCTAGTAGGCTCTCTATTTAGCAACAAATCTTATGGTAAAATGTTTCTCTCGTAACAAGGACATACTCCTTGAGTTTAACATCCAAATGTTTTATTTGTATACTTTACTCATAAGAACTACTTTTAAATAAAAAAAGTTTCATATAAACTATAGAGACATTTATTTACATAATTGTGAGATAAAATTGTGACTGTCGGCCATTTTGCATTTTAGGAAGAGCTCGAGCGGTTTAATCGGGACATAGGTGCGTCAACATCTCTTAATATGTATTTCATTGAGTTCTTTATATTTCGAAACATAGACACTTAAATTTTGTATTGGGTTGCCTAGTTGGAAAGTTATAAATATTTCAGGAAATGGCGGCCATTTTGGACGCCATCTTGGAGTACTGTACTTGTGTCCGTCAACATCTCTTCATATGTATTATACTGAGTTCTTCGTCCTTCAAAACATATATTTAGACATTTAAATTTTGTATGTGGGTTACCTGGCTGGAAAGTTGTAAGAATTTCAAAATATGGCGGCCATTTTGGACGCCATCTTGGATAACCGTACTTGCGTGCATCAAAATCTCTTGATATGTGTTTTATTGAGTTCTTCATGCTTCAAAACACATATTTAGACGTTTAAATTTTGTACTTTGGTTCTCTGGTTGAAAAGTTATAAGAATTTCTGGAACTGGCGGCCATTTTGGACGCCATCTTGGATTGCGGAAAACGCTCAATGAGGATTTATGAGGACTTTTAGTATGTTATTCTAGACATTTTTCTGGACCTATCCTGAAAAAAATCAGCTTGTTGCCAAAAATGTCCAGGTTTAAGCCTTTTTTGACCTAATGCTCTTGGACTAACAATTGTGAATACCCTCGAGTGCGCTGCATCTCCACTAACGCACTCACACATGTGCATTATTTGTATAAAGTTGTGACTTGCGCGTGAATCCGATCAAAGTGAGGAAGAGCTGCGCAGGGTCGTAGCCTCACCCTCTCGTCCTGGCCCATCTATTTCCAGTGGCAAGATTTAATCAAGACCCGGGCTGCTCAACCTGGTGCGCCTTTATATCTCCATTGTATGTTCTGATTTTGTATCATGTAATATTGATATGTGTTATTGAAAGCCGAATAAATAACAATAATAATAATGATAATGAATGTTTTCAAGAGAAGAATGTCTCAATATCAACTCAAATCGGCGAACAAATTAGAGGTTTACGACAGTATTTGAAAGTTTTAAACTCTGCCACATACATACCCTTACTCCTTGCAAAAAGACCCTTCACATTGATATCAAAAACATTGTACTCCTGCTAATCTAGAAGGTCAAATTCTGCGATATGCTACAGCGTCCAACACTTCAAATGTAATGCCCGTATCGACACAAATATGGCTCTAGAAGGTACATGTGTCATCTGTTTCACCAAATTTAATTTCATTCTAATTAACATTTCCTAACCTTTCAATTTCTGTGGAAATTGGTCTATTGCCCTTAAACTCACAGACTTTTCAATGAATGTATAGGCATTGCCAGATTTAATGTTGTGTCAAAACTATTTGATATTTATGTCCCAAAAATTTAATGTCCTTAACGACAGATGTTTTGTGCAGTAATACTCCCATATGATTTGCTGAGATGGATCGAAATTCTAACAGTGTATGATTTAGGAACATATGTGTACATGTGTACAGACATTACACTGTAAGAGCTCAGAATGAAAATATTTTGTTATCTTCATGACCTTATGAACAATTTGTGTGGTACCTTTATTATTTGCATTTGATTAATGTCAGTGTTGCTGACTCAAGGGACTTAATGCCTTCATTTTTTGATGCACCTGACCGGTCCTGAATAGCAACAAAAATGAATATAGCCTGCTTTCGGCGTATCTTTACATCTGATATACATTGTCAGTTGGCCTTCCGTTCAAAGTGGCACCTCTGCTATTAAAGTCTGGTGTGAAGATTTTGGTCTATAAAGGGACTCTTCTTAGGTGTCTGCAAGGAACTAGACAGCACAATAGGGATTTTTGTATAATGGTAAGTGTGTTTTAACCTTTACAGTTGGTTTTTAATGGTACTCTAAATATCTAATTGGGCCTACATGGCCTTTGGGCCTAAATATAAGGGCGTTCGGCCATTATGCCATTTACAGCAGACATTTTATCTGGCATTAGTCGTCCCTTACTCTCTGGGATGGTCTTAAAAATCTATGAGCGTTTTCAAGTGGTACCCCCTATGTTTGATTGAGGCAAAATTTTGGGCCCCTCTAAGGGCGTCTGGTGGGCCCTTTGCAGCAGAATTTTTGTCCGACAGGGCTATTTGGTAATGTTTTGAAGAAAAAAAATTCTTATTTCCTGATGGTTTTATGTGGTGTTTTATTAATCTGGCCTGATTCTTATATAATGGTTCTCTCAGCCACCATTAAGGAGAGTCTAGGGGCCTTTTGTAGCAGAAATTTTGTCTAGCGGCCATTCCGTACTCTGTAGAATGAACTCCATAATTTGACACTACTTTTAGTTGGTACCGCCCATGTTTGATCGAGGCCCATTTTGGGGCCCCTTTAGGGGCGTCTGCCGAGCCCTTTGCAGCAGATATTTTGTCTGGAGGTGGTCATTCGGTCCTCAGTGGAAAAGCCTTTGAATTTCCACTTGGTTTGATGTGGTACCTAGATTGTTTAATCTAAGGTCATTTGGGGGCCACTTTAGTGGGTCCTGCCCACATGTAGCAGAAGCAACACGGCAGGCCTCCATATCTGCATATGGTAGGTTCCCCTCTGTAACCTCTGGTACCTCGTTCGTTTTTATCAAAAGCCTCTGCGCTGCCGGACTAATAGCACCATCAGGGTACTACATCAATGGTGTTGATATCGATAGCCCATTCATTAAAGACCCGGTAGAGTGAGGAGACAAAAAATAACGTCCACTTTATGGTATGGTCCCCTCAGGCAAAGGCTTTAGCCACAAAATTCTCTGTGCTTAAACAAACAATTGCTTTTAATGCACCATATCATAATTCAAATATTATTTAGTCCTTTTAGGGAACAGTTGTCTCTCCCTCTTCAGAAAAACAAAATAATACCGCATTGTTTAACTCTGTGAAAGCCATTTTAAAGTGTGGAAATATAAATCACAGAAAGCCATTTTAAAGTGTGGAAATATAAATCACCTTTGTTAAAACAAAATTCTTCCATGACAACAGTCTCTTTATCTTTCTCAAAATTCCTTTATAACTCATGGCTTCTTCAACACGTTCATTTGATCATTATCCACTTTTAAACTAAAGATTTGATAAAATGCCTCAAATAATGTCTTCTCATCTCTACAGAATTACAGTCCTTGAGAAATGAAAGTAACATCATCACTGTAAAGAATATGTTTAATTTCACCATTATCAACACCCATGAAATATCAAAATTCTTGCCTGTGTCAAAATATCAATATATTGCACGCATAAACTAGAGAAGAACTCAGAGAGCGCAAACCTGCGCCAAGAAGCTAATTTCCATCCATATACACGCATGCTGAAAATCGCTTCTATCATGCTGATAGAAGCCTTTTGTTTGCATCATCACCTTTCTGTACTGTGAAATAACCAGTAGACGTTTTACTGTTCATTACACCCACAACTACAACTTTTCGAATACAATATTCAAACCAAATTACATAATGTTGGCCCAAAAGCAAAAGCATTTAGAACTCTCTGCAAAAAAAAGAGAGGAAAAAATGCAAACATATAACAGGAGAAACTGCAGATCAATGTGTAAATAAAATCGTATCAGTAATCAATCGAATTGCCTCTCTAATGTTTCTTCCTTCCTTATATCCAACTTGATCTGGATTATTATGCCATGCAAAACATACTTGATACGGTTTGACAATATCGAAAATAAAAAATTGTAGTCTACATTCAATAATGAGATAGGTCTGCAATACTTTGAAGGAATATTTCCTTCCTTATGAATCAAAGTGACTACACCTTGTTTTGGAGTAATTCTCTTCTCTCCTACTCCTCATTTAAACTTTCCACTGCCACATCTTCTACAACTGACCAAAATGTCACGTAGAATTTTACACTTAATCTATCATTTCTTGAGGATTTATTAAACTTCATTTTCATCCTCCCTTGTTTAAAGATTTTCCACTCAAAGGATGCTCAAAGGATGCTGGGATATTCTTTAAAGATTCAATGTCAAATATACTGTAATCAGAAGTATTTGCATAATATACAGATATGGGTTGCTTTTCGATGAATGGTTGATATTATTGCCCCAGGAATCTCAACTCCATGCTTTGACGGGAGGACCTTGCTCCGAGAATCATAGCATGGAGTTGAGATCCGGAGTGACAATAATAGAATCGCTGTCAACCATGACCCGAATAAAAGAAGTCTATTATTTCATCATCTTTTTTATATACCGAATAACACTAAAATGAAATCTAACTTGATCAATCGTGATCGCGCTAGCCAGTTCACACATCGTGATCATCATGGTATAATGGACTTCTTGACCTAGCTGTTTGAACCACGCTTCTGATGCCTGTTGGTTTGTATCGACAAAGCGTCGGTAAGTATCTGAACCTAGCTCAGCCTCCCCCTTCAGCACATGGAATTTGTTTGTCTCCACTCCACTCTTGCAATTGACGGTTAGATCGTCCCATGCATATTTCGCCCTCTTCTGTTTCCACTTTTTCGGTGCCCTGAAAGTAAGTCGTACTGTTCCAGTTAACACTACCCTGTGACCAGACCAAAGAGGGGAAAATTAACAATATGCTTCACGGGCAATGATGCTTTTACACCATTTCTTACGTGTCAAAATTATAATCTTATGTGTGGTCTGCGATGGTTTGGTGACATCCAGGCCCATTGCTTCTGAAAGAGCATGTTTGTGACTAATAACTAGCTGGTTGTCCTCCACCATATAAAGCGCCCGCATGCCATGGTTATTCGTGTGATCATTGCATGTGAACGGATCATAATCTGGGCCAAGCCCTGTATTGGGGTCGCCCTGTACCGCCATGAAGAGATATCGAGGAAGAGCTTTAATGTTTTGACGAAGTTTACAATAAAAGTCAGTTTTTATCAGTGTTATCTGCGTATTCACACGGTGCATATGCGACATTTACAGACAGTGCCGGATTTATCTGGAAAGGGGCTTCAATTAGCCTATTTGAAATACGATTGATATCATTAACGGACTTTTGAGCTATTTCGTCCATACACCCACTCCTTCGTCGTCTATCATTAAGGGGGGGGGGGTCGCAGGGTTTGAAGGAACTCAAGATGGCGGGTAGGATCCGATTGAACAAAATTTATTTCTACGGATAAAGATATGCCCTCCAATTTTCCGTTCGCAGCCCACCCAAAATATGCGCTGATGGTTTGTTGCTATATCTATTCTAAATATGCAAAAGTTTCCTCGTGTGGGAGGGGGATACCCCCTCCAACACCTTCCCCCTGCTCGATAGCTGGGCGTAGAAATTAGATTGTGAAACAATTTGATCAATTCTCGAAAAATTCACGAAACTATTAAAGATTTTAGTTGCAATTGTTTGTTTGTTTGCTTTCGTTATTTTTTTGTTTGTTTTTTTTTTCTTACGTGTTTTATTCCAGCATTGCACCGAAAGTGTACTCGAAATCATTAAATTTCATTTCTGAAAATGCAAAAGGTCCGTCTTGAGGAGGTGGGATATCCCTTCCCCCACTGTAGACCATTCTAGACCACCACCCCCCCCCCCCCCCCAAAAAAAATAATATAATATATATGTATATATATATATATATATATATATATATCTTGTTGAATGTACGGCTAGGCCTCCCAAACCTATTCCGATTTGAAACCCTCACTCCCCCCCCCCCCTTAAAAATCTATGTGACAGGCCTGTTCCTCCTGTTGCTGCTGGCATTGTACTCCGTCATGCTAATGTCATGTTAAGTTCATATCCATGACAAACGCTACAGCAGTTGATGTCATCTTCCCGATTTCATCTATGCACTAGCTTGCGTTCCATGATGCCATATAATCACTTCAACACACTGCTTCTTCATATTCCAAGCCAGCTCCTCGCGTCTTCTGTCCAGAGTCCTCATTGCACCCTCATGTTTGGATGTTTAACGTGACTATCTTGAGGGGCTGCTTACATTTCAACGTTGCCATGGGTTTCTTGCACCTGTCGGTCGTACCCTTCTTTGAAAAGTTTGAGGGTGGGCCATCATAATGTCCTCCTGGCGAACGCGGGTAAAGTCTCACAGCATGAAGTCACCTGTAGACTCCCGCCGCTGAAAGTATAGGATTTTCTTGGGTGTTTGTATTTGTGGTTTTATTCAAAGCTTAATACATGTGAGGGTCGCTACTCCTCTCACCCCGATCATTGATACAAAAAGGGCAGAGAAAAGACAGAGGAGAGAGATTCAACATTTAACCCAGTTGCCACCCATACGAGATCACGTGGGTTTTACGCATTGTCCAGCACTTCAGAGATCTGTGTTTATGCACCACGCAATGGTATCGGTGATGTTTTGGTCTTCCCAAGCTCCTTCGCCAGTTTTGCCACCAGAGCAGTAATAGCTTTTAAGCGTTGGGCAACTGGATGTTCAAGTAAAACAAAAGAATAGGAAAGGAGGAAAAGAAATATAAGCTAAGGGAGGTAGAGGGCCCTCATGTCTCACTATGCTGAAGAACTAGCCAACCACCAATCAAACCTAACTATAGATCTAAGAGAGCTTCGAAATTGGTAGGTCATTGTGCGTATGTAAATATCATAGACGGTTGAAAGTACACACGGACAGTCATTAGAGATTCACTGCTAACGTAAACAGTCCAAGCAAGTACCCTATCAGGGATAAAACTGAATTATACCCTCTCAGGGCTATTCAGCGGCTTAACGAAGCGTTGCGATCGTTATCGCTATTCTTGTTGCCGGACGTTCCGATTTATGACTCAAAATGTTGCGGATTTTGCAGGCTCGTGCGAGCGCTGCACGCTGACCATGATCTGGGTGGTCTTGTGTACCCATCATTCACACAGTTCGCGCCGTTTGTATACACCCACATGCAGGCGATAAGTCACAGCGTCACATACCAGCGGCCGGGGATTTCCACACACAGTCTTCGCACATCGCTATAAGATGGTTTTGACAGTTTGCATAAATCGAAACTAATCTAAGCTACACTAAGTGCACATAGTCGTTGCAGGATGATACCACACACACACACACGCACACACACACACACACACACACACACACACAAACAAAACAAAACAAAATACACAGTCCCCCTCTCAAATGGAAGTTGGAACTATTTTCAGTTATAATTCTCCCACAGTCCCAAGCAGATATAACACAAAATGCCTACTTGGTCCTCCAAAAAATTCTGTTGATGCATTCATGGCATTGTATAATCCATAATTCAGGGAGGTGGAAAGAGATTATAACTATGCCTGATTTAGTGCACAGGGACAAACTGTACCGTGCTAATCATTCATGATCTCACTGGCAGCTCACTGGTATCGAGGAAACCCGGCTAAGAAATTAAGATACGAACACAAAAACAACATCACTCCCCCACCCCTTCCCAATGAACCTGCATGGTACGACTTGTATGTGTTTCGCAGTGATTTTCTACAACAGACACTGCCGACCGAGACTGCCAGAACGGCCAGGGTAATAAATCTTTTCGATGTCACAGCACTTTCCCAAGATCGACGCAGGGACGTGATCAATTCACATTTTGATTTTTCTGATTACCTGCGTTGACACATCTTCTAATGTCCCCGGAAGATCGTACTATAAAGAGGTAAGCATCGGTGTCATCCTACACAATGTATTTCTAAAAATTTACAGTTTTGATTTCATGTATATCAATGTGGGATGAGTTAGGTTCCTTCTCACAGCAGCGAGCATTGGCCCACGAAAGCGGCGGCCAAGCAAGCAAGGCGAGTCAGAGAGCAATACGATCGTCGGCCATTCCACGTGGGCTAACTGCGTATACGTAGGCAAGCGGTGTGTGCGCGTTTTTCTCAGTTCCAGTAGCGATAGCCTGACAAATGCAAACCGGATTGAATAAGGCTAAGTGGACAAAATTTTCGAACGTGTCGTGCTATGACAGAGAGCGTGTGAATTTTGCTCACCCCGGATTATCCTGCAAAAGGGTCTACGAAAGTAAAGACTAATGATCTTTACTCTGAGGGAAAGTGAGCACAATTCGCGGTGAGCAAAAAAATACTGTGTGTGTGTTTAAAGGGACTGTACAGTACTGGTTGAGGTAGGGATTCATGTTTTGAACACTCCTAAGTGAGATAATGAAAAGCCTCTTATGAAATATGAAAGAGCATATCATTTTAAGAAGGATTCAACGTTTATTTGATGAAAATTGGTTTTCAAATGGCTGAGATATCCAAAAAAGTACTAATAATAAAAGGCGACATGCCCCAACTTTATTAGTATCTCTTTGTTTCACCTTGTTTTTGGATATCTCAGCCATTTCAACACCGATTTTCATCGAATAAACTTTTGATACCCCTTAGAACTGCATGCTCTTTGACATCTCATAGAGTGGTTTCTGAATATCTCACAAAACGTTAAAAGCTAAATCTTCACCTCGACCAGAACTGTACACACCCTTTAAGTCGAAGCGGTTTTGTCGGTTGCCATAGACTTTACACGTGAGGGCGATTCGCTTGGCACTGAGCCAGGTTCGGCGAGCTCGCTCGGTCATCCCGTGTTATCCTCTATAGGGTATTTCGGCGTTATCCTTCACAGGGTATTTGCTTGAACTGATAAAGAGCTCATTTTATTGTGAAAATATAGAGTGCATCAGGTTTGTCTGTATTAACCTTCTTTGTTGTTTTTTCTCTCTCTCTCTCTCTTCTTTTCACAGTCTATATCTTTATTGGTGAGTTATTTGAAATATATGAGTTTCTTCGAGAGATGATGATTCATGGCCTGCTAGAAAATGGAGAATATATGGTTATTTGGGCCAACTCGGAGAACTACGACGAGGAGACCCTTCAGCTTCTTCTAGGAGGTACGTCAGTAAACACATCTTCTACGCTGGTTTCAAATAATATTGTGCAATGTGAAGTCATTTCCATGTTGATGTCGGGGAGGAAGGCCTCGAGCCTCGGTGATTAAGTTTCCCTTTTCCTCCCCTGGCAAGCAGCAGTATTCACCTTGAATCACCACAATCTTTCTGTTTTATGTGAAATGTGTAATGTTTTATGTTGAAATGCCAAATAAATGAATGAATAATAATAATAATGATAATAATAAAAATAATAATAATGATAATAATAATAATAATAATGCAGATATTTAGGACGTCATAAATTCAATAAGATTTTATATTAACCTCAAAACCTTAAAGCCCCAGTCACATACAAACACGGAGGCTCAAGCATCTACAGGGTGATCCTCGGATCATGCCGGCGTTGACGATAATATAATAATACTAGTAGACATTTTTAGAGCGCCTTTTCCACTGGATACAAAGCGCTGATCCAGGGAGTTCCGGGATAGTTTGCCCAGGGTGGAGCGTCGACGAGCGTTGATGACTGTACACACGGTATCAACTCAACAACTACACGGATGAGGCCGGAGCAGCAAGGTATCTATACGGCGTCCAAACGGCGCTTCAACGGATCTCCACGGACCATGCCGGATCCACTCGGTCATGCCGGCAGAGCACGGTGTCTACAAGGACCAACACGGCGGCTCCACGGACCAACAAGGTGACTACACGTACAACGCCGGCAGACGAAAATTTATCAAAAAAGCAAGCTGATTTTGGATTTTCATCAATCTTCGTCTCGTTCTCGTCACTTAAAGCCCAAGTCACATATACATGCCGGATCACCCCGGATTAGATTCAGCATGTATATATGACTGGGGCGTTAGAATGAGGCCAACACGACAGTTTTTGGAGGTCAAAAACATCAAGCGTCATCCTTGGACTGTTGTGTTGGCAGAGCAATCCGAGGTGGTCCTTGTGGCTGCCGTGAAGTTGCCGTGAAGATCCATGTGGCTGTCTGGAAGGATCGTGTAGGTGCCGTGAGTATCCTTGGCAGTCCGTGACGTATTTTGTTTTCACATCAAGGACCGTCAAGAATCATCAAGGCAGCTACACGGACCTACACGGTCTGTAACGCCCCAGTCACATATGTGACCCTGCACCACAAAACAAACATAAAGTCGCCAGACATGAATTTTGGGTTAAGACCAGATTCTGAAAGAGCAGACTTTAAGCTTTAAAATGGTGTAAAACTCGAATCAAATGGACTCTCCTAACCTATCTTAATATTGACAAGAAAGCACAAACTCAGGAAATGTGTGAACTGAGAAAACAGGCTCTGAAGTACAGTGTCTATTCAATCGCTTAATCTTTACCAAGCCGTGCCGGCTGTGCGATGAATGGGACAAAAAACAGGAAGTAGACCATTGGGGTAACAACGATGAAGGGATTATCAGATTAAACTGAAATTGAGCATGCCTCATTAACACATTCTGTTCATAATTAATGCCAACTTTCAAAGCAGTAGTATTATCCTTTCAAAAGTTATTAGAGTTGAAACTGAAGAGTGTGTACGAGGTTTTTCAGAAATGAAAAGGGGACTCTGAAGACACACCAAATCACACTATGTTCGAAATAAACCGCCTTAAAAACACATTTTCCTGCCCGCTTTATGATCCCAAATTTTAGCATAATGTAGAAGAATACTTGCTCTTTCAGAACAAATGAAAAAGTCAAGATCGGCTAGGTTGACCCATTTCACTTATTTTCAGTCCTCATGCAAAATCAGTGTGTGCGACTTTTTGTTCGTTTTGTGATGCACGGTCACATATACATGCCGGATCACCCCGGATCTGATCCGGGGTGATCAGGGAAGAGATCCATGTAGACGCCTTAGGCATCCGTGTAGGTCTTTGGAGGTTCGGATCGATCGTGTAGGTCCGGGAGGCCAACACGGCAGTTTTCAGAGGTCAAAAACATCCGGCGTCATGCTACCGTGTTGGCAGAGCAACCCGGGATAGTCCTTGTGCCTGCCGCGTAGTTGCCGTGAAGGTCCATATGGCTGCCTGGAAGGATCGTGTAGGCACCGTGAGTATCCTTGGCAGTCACGGATCATCAAGGCAGCTACACGGAACTACACGACAAGAAATCCAAAATCAGCTTGCTTCTTTTGGTAGATTTTCGTCTGCCGGCGTGGTACATGTCGCTGCCTTGTTGGTCGGTGTAGACGCCCTTATGCTCCGTGTAGACGCCGTGCTCTGCCGGCATAGACCGTGTAGTTGCCGGATGGGTCCGGTATGGTTCGTTGAGGTCCTTGTAAGCACCGTGTGGATGCCGTGTTGATGTCGTGCTGGTCCGGCCTCATTCGTGTGCTGCCGTGTTGATACCGTGTGTACAGTCATCAACGCTCGTTGACGCTCCACCCGGTGCAAAACTATCCCGGAACTCCCCGGATCAAGATCCGTTTTTATATGTGACTGGGGCTTTAAGCTCACAGCTTCATGTTGGTTATTATGTAAATTACCGAGGAGAAATCATTCTCTCCTGCACTGCTGAATCAAATATTGTCAAATGCTTGTTGGCATTGCTCTTAGGGAAGATTTTTTTTTCTACATTTTGGCTGACTTTGTATGTGATAATTCTGACAATAATGCAGACTTGGTAATGCATTGTATCTGCATCCACATACTACATATTAAACTTCTTTATAAACAAGAGGAATTTCGAAAACCTTAGGAATTCAATTCGTTTGAAATTTCATAAAGAATAATCTGTCTCACACAAAATTGACACTCGCTTGCAACAATGCAAGACAAGACGCTTTTCCTTTTTGTTGAATGTGATTTTGACTTGTGAATACAAGGTATAGAATAAAAAGAAATCACTGAATGAAGCAAGGAAATCTGATTACTAAATATCAAATGTGCATGCACTGCTTGAAATTCCTTTTAAATTGAATTGTAAAGTAAAATTAAAGGGTCGATGTTATATCAAACATCTCCTTCCCTATACATGTACTGTAAGAACATATTTTTGATAATGGTGAAAACTGATGCTGAAATTTAGCACTTATTATTGTGCTACAGTGAGTTACTGGATAGGCCTCCATGAATTGAGATCACCAAAAAGCAAGAATTTACCACCAAAACCGTTCCTAGTGTGAGTTTCAAATCCTTACAAAATCTTATAATAGGCACATTCCTTGTGCTCACCGAAGGATAACACAGCGGAATGTTTATCAAAATGAAATGACTAATTCCCCACAAATAATTTTGAAATCTACACTACACAGGACCTGAATTTAATCCATTCATAGGGTAAAAGGGTTGTCCAGCCCCACGTGCTCATTGAAGCGTGACACCTTGATTCGAGTGCACAAAATCAAAGCACTACTTAGAGCATAATATCAATATGATTTTTTGTTCGTTTTATAATGTGCTCATTCAACCGTGAATTGACACATATTGTGTGCAAAAATCGTTTTTAGCTTTCCAAAACATAAATCCCATCTATTGGAATAAATGTACCATGGGAAATATGTCCTAACTCTCATTTCGGCAATTTTTACCCCGTGGTCACTCAACCGGGAAATTTTTGCCACAAGTCATGTAGTTTGACAGGAAGCACATAAATTGTACGTTGCATGCCTTCTTACGTTGGAAAATGAAAATTTGTTCTGATATCATTGAATCTAAGTTACGAAATAGGGCTTGTGGACTTCAAAAAGTGACCATTTTGTCTTTTGGGCATGCTCACTTAAGCGTGACCCCACGATATTCACTGAATTCCACATGAAATGTAGCTTGGAAGTACAGCTAGATGACCCTGTGTTCAGATTTCCTCAAAGCTTTCTGATTCAGGAATTGCAGCGATTTGTTTTAGGCAGTGGCGTATCTAGGGGGGGGGGCAAGGGGGGCACGTGCCCCGGGCGCCACTTCTTGGGGGCGCAAAAAACAAAACGAAGAAAAAAGAAAAGGAGAAGAAGAAGAAGAAGAAGAAACTCACCGGAAAGGGGGGGAGAATGGTGGGGGGGGGGCAGAAAACCAAGTCAAAAAAGCTAAAAACAAAACATAACAATGACTCGGACAAAATGACAATGTTTATTGTGTTCACACGAGAATTCCATGTTATGTAAGCTGAAATATTGTACAACAATTTTCGGCTCGCTCGCTGCGCTCGCTCTCTAAATTGTATATAGAAGAAGAAGGTAAGAACAAAATGTGATGACGCGGACAAAATGACAATGTCTATTGTGTTCACACATGTCATTCTATATTTAGCAGGCAAAATGTTTCACGGAGCAGCGGCTGCAATTTATTTCGTTCTGAAGCGATCGCCAATTGGATCAAAAGAAGGCGCCAACGGTTTCGAACATACGGGGGGGCCAAAAAAATCAAACAAGATAAGAATAGAACGTAATGATGACGTGGAAATATACAAATTTCGGCTCACTCGCTCGTACTAATTTAGAGTATTTCTTCAAGAACTCAGTTTGTTGGTAAAAATCGTTATCTATAAGGCCGTCACTATATCTTGATTAGAATTGTAAGATTTGATAAGCAAAAAATGACAAGAGTTCCATGTTTTGTAAGCTGAAATACAAAAATTTTCGGATCGCTCGCTGCGCTCGCTCGCCAAAATTTATCAAAACAAAAAGGAGATAAGAACAAAACGTGATGATGACGCGGAAATATACAAATTTCGGCTCACTCGCTCGTACTAATTTAGAGTATTTTTTCAAGTCTTCAGTTTGTTGGTAAAAATCGTTATCTATAAGGCCGTCACTATACATTGTATCTTGATTAGAATTGTAAGATATGATAAGCACAAAATGACAAGAGTTCCATGTTTTGTAAGCTGAAATACAAAAATTTTCGGCTCGCTCGCTGCGCTCGCTCGTGTCGCTCGCCAAAATTTATCAAAACAAAAAGGAGATAAGAACAAAACGTGATGATAACGCGGAAATATACAAATTTCGGCTCACTCGTGCGTACATGGGGGGGGGCATTTCATGAAGCAATTTGTCGGATATTTCGTCTGACAAACTGTTAAAAGCTACTGAAATCCTTGCTTCTGATTGGCTGAAAGCAAATTTTGTCCGACAAGTTGTCGGACAAAATGCTTCATGAAATGCCCCCCTGATTTAGAATATTTTTTTAAAGTACTCAGTTTGTTGGTATAGATAAATCGTTATCTATAAGACAGTCACTATCTTGATTAGAATTGTAAGATTTGATAAGCAAAAAATGACAAGAATTCCATGTTTTGTCAGCTGAAATACACAAATTTTCGGCTCGCTCGCTGCGCTCGCCAAAATTTATCAAAATTCATTTCATTTAAATCACCCTCAAAAGACCCCCTTCAAGGGCTTGAAAAGCATATCATGTGGACTTTGCTTAAAGTCCCTACCGGGATGGGGTTGGGGTTGAACACTAGTCTTTTTCAGAAATTAGGGGCGCAATTTTCGCGCTTGCCCCGGGCGCCGTTTTCCCTAGATACGCCACTGGTTTTAGGGGGAACTTATTTTTTGTTTAGTGTTTATATATACACTGTATATATATACCGGGTGTTCCAAAAAAAAGCCGGATTGTGGATTTTCAGTACCTTGCGTTCTAAAAGTGATATTTTTTGACATCATTAGAAAGAGCATCTTTCGCAGAAGACAGTAATACCAAAATCATTGAATTTGGTTCAGTTATTTTTTATTTTACGCTTGTTTCTGTAAATGCAATTATTTTCAAATTTCGCTGGATTTTTGCGACGTATGAGCGAATAATTTGGGTGCGACACGCGTTCCATACGGTGTATCGTGTAAGCCCGTTGATCCATGTCAACAAAAGATGCAGCTTTCACACTGGGCGCAGGCCAGAATGAAACCCCTGAAAACGTGCAAAGCCGTTTTCCTCATACAAACAGACTTCGCTGCAGAGAGTTCCGGTTCGCTCAATTGTTTCTTTTGTCTCCTCGCTTTAGGCATAGCAGGTATAACAATGAACAGCTGACGATGCGCTGACAATTTTACTTTAAAACGGAGAAAACATCATCAAAAAAATATGGTTAGGCCTATATCTTTAAAAGTCGCAAACAGTAACAGATAACCTGAATACGAGCGGAAAGCTTACATTATGACAAGAGTGATTGCCTAAAATTTAGTGCTAAAGTCAAAAAGGTTACATTAATCAATGAGATAATTTCAGGTTTATTTTTTATATTCAAAGTAACTTTTTATTCTATCAATAATTTTTAGCCATGTGATTTAGGCAACTATCCTTAAAGAATATGGCTTTTCCGGCAAATTGCATGACCTCAAAAGATATCATTATTACGAATTTGAACTAAATGTTCACAATCTTATTTTTGTTACCTTTTGATAAACTTGCATAGAATATTCAAATTCAAACTTGGTTGGCGAAATCCGATTTTGGTGCACTTCGGCGTACGTAGCATCGTTTAGACGTGACATCATTGAGAACGTGTGCTCTTTTATTTTACATAATCAGTGGCCTTCCCATGCAAACACAATGCACGGGAGTCCCGGGTACAATAACGGTGTTGCAGTCACAAGTTTACACAAAGCGTGTCGAATAGGGCCTACTCGTACTGGGGCATTGAACGCACCGCACACACACACACACGCGCACACACACACGCACACACACACTAACACACACACACTACACACATGCACACACAAACACACACACCTACACACACACGCAAACACACACACCCACACACACACACAGAGAGACACACACAGAGACACACACTCATACACACACACACACACACACACACAAACAGTTTTTTCCTGTCCGCCGCCAGCATTATGGTGGAGGAAGTCCCCAAAAGGTGATGAGGGGGGGGGGGGGGATCCGACACTTTTTACCGACTTCAATTTTTGCATCGACTTTTCACACGAATAGTAGGGGTATCTATCTGGCGTCACAAACATCTGATGAGCAATGTGAAAGATGTATCTTTTGTTTATATGGATCAACGGGCTTACACAATACACCGTATGGAACGCGTGTTGCACCCAAATTCTTCGCTCATACGTCGCAAAAATCCAGCGAAATTTGAAAATGACTGCATTTACAGAATTCTCAACCAAATTTAATGATTTTGGTATCATTGTCTTCTGCGGAAGATGCTCTTTCTAATGATGTCAAAAAAAATCACTTTTAGAACGGAAGGTACTGAAAATCCACCGTTCCGGTTTTTTTTTTTTTTTTTTTTTTTTTGAGGGGGAGGGACACCCGGTATATATATATATATGTATATATATATATATATATATATATATATATATACTAGTATGTACACATACATGTATATTAGTAGCAAAAAGATAAGTTCCTTCCGAAAAATAGGCGCACCGTAGAAAAGTGGAAAACGCTCGGATTCACATCAGCAGTTCCCGCGTGCAGTACCACTATCATGGTTATTACGAGTCACTTCTCGTTGGGCTTCTAATCTAACGTTGGAATTGTAAAAAAACATGGCCAGCCCAGGATAGTAGAGACAAATCCTCTCGTATCACTTGAGCACTACGATTCTATGATCTACTACATATTACGGCGCGATCAGTAAATTTTCTGCTAAAATCGCCCTGAAAAGAGCATTTCAGCCTTACTGAATCAGCTCTAGTGGAAGATATTGGCCTAATCTATTCCTGAATAATGTTTGGCTTACCGCTGTTATGAATTAATCCGGAAAAAAAAGGACGTTACTCTTGCGCAAGACTCTCACCTGCCTTCCAAAAACACAGCACACTTCAATTCAGGTGCTGCTGTGAACCTGGCTGTGAACGTAGTGTTGGTGCTATCAGCTGTGCGTAAGCGTCCCCATACCACGGCGCGCAACTGATAACGAACCCGGCCGCGCTCGTCGGGTTGCACTGTCAATTGCTAAAAAAAGTAAGCCAGAACACGTATGAAATTTTCTTCCTTGTTCCTAGTTTAACATCAAATGATTTTATGAAACTGGTATTGTGGTCCCTTTCGAAGGCTTTGATTTCCCAAACGTACTGTAGAAATCGGAACATATCACACTAAAACTGCTTTGATTTGCCAAAAAAAAAAAACCCTCCAAGTAACATCTTTCATGTGCGATTCGCATGGAAAGTGTATACCTCAGAGTATAGAGGGTCTACTCTCTCGATTTTGCGTAGTACGCTCATGGGCAGGTTCCGGCGCCATTTTAGGAAGCAAAGCGATCGATAGCGCGCGTATTTTTACGTGACCCTCGATGGAGAGATATCTGCCTTCCTTTCATTTTCTCCTTTTTATCGAGGCATACAGGGTAAAAGAAGTACTTCGGACCTCATTACGACATTTAGAAGTATCATTCCCTCCTAAGACGAAATATAGATGAAGAAATTTCCTTTATTATCCAAAATGCGAGCAAACTAATGACTTAATGATAGGGAGTTAAATCTTACCATGGTGTTTGATATGCATGAGATTGCTCACAGCTTAAGAGCCCTCTCTCTCTCTCTCTCCCTCAGCTCTTCTCCTGGTTAACGATAAACAATAATATACAATGATTTTCCCTAGAACATCCAATAGAAATTATTGTAGGCGGTCAATAAAATTATCATTTCTATACAGCCTTTTACATAAAAGCTGCAGAACACTTATTTCTTCTATTGGGGTTATCTTTATTTTTTATTCATCTATTTTTGGTGGGGGGTACCGTGGATCGGGTAATGTAGACCTCTTGATACGCCTTGTGACTTTTTCACTGTGTTTGGCACTTTTAAAATTTATGAATTGTTTGTCTCTTTTTTGTACTGGTCATATTATAAACATGAACATGCTGTTATCCTTGGGTTGCTGTGTATATTTTCAGCGACACGGATGTCAAAATTCACATATTTTTTGGTACATTCTGTTGAAAAAAATGAAATAAAATTTGAATTTGAATTTGAATTTGAATTAACATGGACCAAAGGGATGAGTGGTATTATTTCTACATAGTTTACATTGTTGAATATGATGCGCGGACATGAGCAGAATAGCCCTTTTGGCTGAATTTAAAATTGTAAATGCCGTCCTGAAGTAAATAAAATGAAATGAAATGAAATGAAATGAAAGTATATTGTTATCAACATTGTTCTTGTTAGTATTATCATTATTTTTATAATCTGTCTAGAACCATTGTCTGGGTGTTACCCATACACCCCTGTGCACAGATAAAGTTTTGTACAGAGGGTTGAAAATAGAGCAAAATCTGAACCCTAACTTAAAAATTAATCTGGAATTTAATGAAACTGATTTATGCTTTCATTTCTAAACTACCTCCAAAAAAAAATGTACACTATTCAGCTATTGGTCATATCAATGTCAGTATTATCTGATACATAGTTTTAGGACTATTAAGGATAAAATGTGGGAATTTTTAAAGACCTAGTGTGTATACGCGTATATATATATTCAGATTTAGATTCATTTATTGTCCATTTAGGAAATTCTTTTTGTTGGCATATGGGCACAAAGGAATATACACAAAGGAATATCTACATACATACATACATATATATTCATGTTCATATACACATATAAATGAATACAAGTTTCAATATATGCACAATTATACAAGCATGATTTATACTCACAATACAGTAAATACATACATCATTACAAATTTAAAATTTACTTTTAAGTCATTATATTACCGATCAACAACAAAACAAAAAACAGTTTAGATAACGTGGAGTCCGCCTGTTCCGAGGAAATATATATATATATATATATATATATATATACATATACATATACATACACCTTCTTCAGGAGTCTCGACGCGGAATGTCAATGTCAAAACATAAATTGAACATTAAGAGCGGGCACTCATATACACAGAATTGGTTGCTATGAGAGTGCGTACCCTTTACAATGATGTTGCCATGTAGACGCAATGTAGTCAAGGCACCCCACGCATAAGGAGGAGGACATTGACAAGCTTATTACGTAACAATGGTGTTCAATTACTTTGTATTAACACAAGTTATGATATCGACATACTATGTACTCATCAACGTACCATAGGTTACAAAAATAAGTTAAAGAGCGCTCCAGCAATTAAATTGTTTCATGCTGTGATATCGACACATGTAATCATAAGTTACAAAAATAGGTTGAATAGCGCTCAAACAATTAAATGACTCAGAATACAATAATCATCGGTAGGAAGAAGTCGATATAATAATTCCTCTTAAGAAACATTTCAGTGTCTCACTGAAATCTAAACAGATTTGAACATACAAGACAGTGTGAAATTGATTGTATCATACAAATGAGAATTAGGATGACAGTGTGAATCCATCTATAGAAAATAATACAAAGTAAGAGTAAATTGATTATTAAGATGGAGACATGAAATCATAATATTCGCTTTAATTCATAATAATCTCAGACATGTCAGACAGAATAACCCACTAATTTCTCTAAACACCAGTGATAGTGAAACAGTTATCAATTAAATATCTTATAATCCTCGACATGACATATTCTTCTCTTTAACGGAAGAATGAGTAACCGTTTAAAATGGATAAATCCCTGTTCAACCCTTCACCTTGAAAGCTCTTACTCTTTACGATTACTCGTAACTCGGCGAGTTTTCTTTCCTCTGCTGATGTGTAACCTGATGTGTCAGAGTGTGCATTTTCGGAGGAGGTTACACATCAGCAGAGGAAAGAAAACTCGCCGAGTTACGAGTAATCGTAAAGAGTAAGAGCTTTCAAGGTGAAGGGTTGAACAGGGATTTATCCATTTTAAATGGTTACTCATTCTTCCGTTAAAGAGAAGAATATGTCATGTCGAGGATTATAAGATATTTAATTGATAACTGTTTCACTATCACTGGTGTTTAGAGAAATTAGTGGATTATTCTGTCTGACATGTCTGAGATTATGATGAATTAAAGCGAATATTATGATTTCATGTCTCCATCTTAATAATCAATTTACTCTTACTTTGTATTATTTTCTATAGATGGATTCACACTGTCATCCTAATTCTCATTTGTATGATACAATCAATTTCACACTGTCTTGTATGTTCAAATCTGTTTAGATTTCAGTGAGACACTGAAATGTTTCTTAAGAGGAATTATTATATCGACTTCTTCCTACCGATGATTATTGTATTCTGAGTCATTTAATTGTTTGAGCGCTATTCAACCTATTTTTGTAACTTATGATTACATGTGTCGATATCACAACATGAAACAATTTAATTGCTGGAGCGCTCTTTAACTTATTTTTGTAACCTGGTACGTTGATGAGTACATAGTATGTCGATATCATAACTTGTGTTAATACAAAGTAATTGAACACCATTGTTACGTAATAAGCTTGTCAATGTCCTCCTCCTTATGCGTGGGGTGCCTTGACTACATTGCGTCTACATGGCAACATCATTGTAAAGGGTACGCACTCTCATAGCAACCAATTCTGTATATATGAGTGCGCGCTCTTAATGTTCAATTTATGTTTTGACATTGACATTCCGCGTCGAGACTCCTGAAGAAGGTGGATGGAAGCCACCGAAAATTTGAGTTGCTCAATAAACTCTATATTGGCGAAATATTGCATTACCGGTTTATTCTTCGTTAAATTGGAGCCAATACGTGAATTCGCAACATGTTTATACATATATATATATATAGTGGTATGATGCTGATATTTTACAAACGCTTTTGTCATCTAGAAAGGATGATATAATTGTGACAAAGAAGACTATAGATGTTGCACGATGCCAGCTGGGTAGTAAGAGCTTTCCACCTTAACTCTTCCTCAGCTTTATTGTCTGTTCATACAAACATGGAATAGAATTCTTGAGCATAAACCATATGGAGTAATGAACATGATGAATTGAGTGTGATTTCAGCATGAGCTAGAGGCTTCATAGCCTTTTGACAAGGCCTCGTGGCTGAAGATTGAGACTAACTCGCCACACTGAGCACTGCGAGAAACGGGTGAACGCGAGACCGAGTGGCGCAGCCACGAGGCCTTTTGAAACCTGGGCGGTTTTTTTTTTTCCCTACCGCCTCCCGACAAAGGCGAGTATAAATCATTCATATATTCATGAGTCAGATCACAGTTGGTATGCTAATGAGGACGTGTCAACGCTGGCAATGCAGGCAGCTACCGCAGGCAGGCAACGCAGGCTGGATACAGATTACGGTATATGAGCGAGCCGCAGACATGCATGCTTATGCGTATTCATTAGATGCGACGGCGTAGAGAGCAATGCGGTCGCTGACTGGCCGCTACCTTTTTGGTAGCAGAATCGGCGAGAAACAGCACTCAAGATAAGAAATTCATGTCAGGTTTCACAAGGCCTCGCGGCTGCGCCGCTCGGTCTCGCGCTCACCCGTTCTCTCGCAGTTGGTCTCTTTTTCAACCACGAGGCCTTGCCAAAAGGCTAGAGGCTTCAGGACATATTTGGTAGTATATTTGTCAATTGCAAGACATAACACAGCGGATATATAGTTATTGTAAATAAACATGAATATAATGGGCATACTGAGACATGTTCATATACTGTACATTGTACTAGGTGTTTCAAAAAGCATTTCCCACTTTTGATTCTTAATATTTCAAAAACTGTATATCAGATAACACTGTCATTTATATGAGTGATAGCTGAATAGTTGTACAATTTTGTTGGAGGTGGTTTAAATACGAAAGCATAAATCAGTTTCATGAAATCCATGATTAATTTCACAGTTAGGTTCCAGATTTTGCTCTATTTTCAATCCTCTGTACAAAACTTTCACTTTGCACAGGGGTCAATGGGTGTGTATGGGAGTGTGTGGTTAACACCCTGACAATGGTCCTGAACAATGGCCAGGGTTTGAATGCTTCATTATTTATTCATGAGAAATTCCACTATCACAACTAGTCTTTATTCAGCCTCTGGCAGTATCTGTGTAAAGTCAAACGCCTGTCGATACTGTCGTTGAGTCGCGACAGTGCTCTCCCTACTTCTGAAAAACGAAATTACAATGAATACCTTCTGTTCTGTCGTAAACATGGTGACAGGAAGCAAAGAAAATCAATTAGAGTATACACTTGTGTATATGTGACCGTGCACCACAAAACGAACATAAAGTCGCACACACTGATTTTGCGTGAGGACTGAAAATAAGTGAAATGGGTCAACCTAGCCGATCTTGACTTTTTCATATGTTCTGAAAGAGCAGGTCTTCTTTTACATTATGCTAAAATTTGGTATCATAAAACAGGCGGGAAAGTGTTTTTTTTTAGCTGTTTATCTCGAATATTTTTGGTTTAATAGTGTGATTAGGTGTGTCTTTAGAGTCCCTTTTTCATTTCTGAAAAACTTTGTACACACTCTTCACTTTCAACTCTAATAACTTTTGAAAGGATAGTTATACTGCTTTGAACGTTGACATTGATTATGGACAGAATGTGTTAATGAGGCATGCTTAATTTCAGTGTAATCAGATAATCCCTTCATTGTTGTTACTCTGGTGGTTTACTTCCTGTTTTTTGTCCCATTCATCTCTCATCCCATTCAGCCGGCACGGTTTGGTAAAGATTAAGCACTTGAATAGACACTGTACTTCAGGGCCTCTTTTCTCAGTTCACACTTTTCCTGAGTTTGTGCTTTCTTTCCAATATTCAGATAGGTTAGGAGAGTCCATTTGATTTGAGTTATACATCATTTTAAAGCTTACAGTCTGCTTTTTCAGAATATGGTCTTAACTAAACATTCATGTCTGGCGACTTTTAGTTTGTTTTGTGGTGCACGGTCACATATGGAGCCTTAGCTAGATCTACTTTGAAACAAATCGCCCCAATGAAAAATGTTGCTGAACTCTTTACCAAAAATGATCTCTTTTTATGGAAAAAGCGACAAATTTGTCAGACTATTAGTAGACAGTTGTATTAAAATGAAGAACTTTAAATCATTCATGCTTATTTATATCCCCAATTTCATGATATATGAACAAAAAATTGAAAATGATTGCCAGCTGGAATGAAATGTGGTGTTTGCAAGCACATGTAAACATGTGCTTACTTTTTCCATGTGCATGCATTTTACCCTTTACCGTGCATGAATTCAGAGTAGCAGTGCCCAGGGCAATCCATATGAATGATTGATTAAGCATTCATGTGCCTGGGAGCGCGAGACTGACGCCTAGTCAACAGGTGGTTCAGGCATGTCCATTGTTCAGGGCCATTGTCAGGACACACTCTCATGCACATCTTTGGTTCCTGTGCAAAGTTCAATTTTTGTACAGAGGGTTACAATTTGACCAAAATCTGAAACCTTACTTCAAAATCAATCTTAGATTAAATAAAACTGATTTATGCTTTTACATTCAAATTACCTTCAACAAAATTGTACACTATTCAGCTATTACTCATATCAATGTCAGTTTTATCGAATGAATAGTTTTTGAACTATTAATGATCAAAGGTGGGAAATGTTTTTTGAAACACCTAGTATATCATTTTATATAATGGACATATATAAGGGAAAATGGCAAACAGAAATAAACAAGCATATTATAACTATACTTTATAGTTTGGTCACCTGCTTGGGTTTTGTTGTGGGTGTATGAGGTGGGATGAGGAGGAATCATGTGATATACTGGGAAGGTTGATCTGAGTGCGATGGTGCTTGTCTGGCAGGGTTTGGGTGTCATGGTGGCTGAAAGAGGGGATTGTGTGTAATATGTGAATGCTAGGTTGCTAGGTACCCATGTATACATCTGAGTCGAGAGGTTGGTTGGTAAAGACGTCTTGTTAAAGGACGTAGGCACTTGGTGGCATTCGAACGCGGGACCTCCGATTGAGAGTCAAGATTTTTATCCACTTTGAGACAGTGCCTCCGCATTAAAGTGTAATTTTATAGACATCGTCTATATTTTGGGACATATTGGGGCAAATCCACATACACGTTTCAGTAACTTGGGCGTTTCTGTTTTCCTAAAATATTGAACTCATGAAAAGTATTTGAAGGCTTTTTAAAAACAAAACAAAAAAGAAACTGATGTAAAAATAGTCTATCACTTCATTGCAACTTGAACTTACGGCAGAACCCTACTGGCGGGAACCATCACCCGAAGTCATCATGTATTACCGGTCGATGCTCGCGCTCTATCTGTCACCGGCCACCGACCCGAGCTATGAAGCTTTTAAAGTTGCAGTCTTCGACAATCTGAGGCAGCCCCCGTTTGAATTTAACTATGGAAATTTCACCGCTCCACACAAGGTGAGTTGTGTAACGGCCGTTAACATTACATGAGCGCAAAAGCAAAGTGATTAAGAGGCCAGACCGATAAGGTACGGTTCTTCACTGTCGCTCGTTTCTTTGTGAAAAATTTGCCAATCACTATTTGTCAATATATTCACAAGTCAGTGTGAATAAATTGTCTATTTTTTGAATATTATTTGAGAATTTTTTGTGAATTTTCGATGAATTCACAGATAATTCACAATTAAATGAAAGAAAGATATTAATCAGAGGGGTGAAGGTTCAGGTGTGAGTTTCTTCAATTTGTCTCCTACAAATTAAATTTGTTAAGATCGCAACTGTTGATCTGTAAATTAACGTACATGTCGGAAAAAAAGGAAACAGGGGACTCGAACCTGTCATCTACAAATTGAAGAAACTCACACCTGAATCTTCACCCCTCTGAATAATATCTTTCTTTCATTTAATATGCCTTGTCCGCTTTGGACTACTTAACATAACAATGTCTGATTTTCGGAGCTTGGGTATTAATTTGTTCCATGTTCATCGTGTCACTGCTGGCAACCAGGGACCGCCTGGTGTTAGTGTCGCTGCCCGGAAAGCAGTACATGACAGGTTTGAGTCCCACTGGTTCCTTTTTTCCGACATGTTTGTTAATTTACAGATCAGCAGTTGCGATCTTATCAAATTTAATTTGTAGAGGGACACAAATTGAAGAAACTCACACCTGATTTCACAATTATTTGAGAATCATTTGTGAATTTCGACTCAAATTTCGTTGACATGATTATTTTTGCTATGTCCCTTCAGAGTTTCATAGATTTTTCTGCCCACTGACAAATGCACAGCGGGTCCGGTGCAGCTGCAGCCAGGTTCCATTCCAGCCTCCGCCTCCGGCAGCTCGCACACGCAGAACCGAACATGTACGATCATTCAGATCAATCAGGACTGTTCGCTGCGTGTGCAGCGTATTGCCCCTTTACTTGCAAATAATCAGAACGGGTATCATCAAACAGGAAATGTTTCCCCTGTGATTACAACGATGGAGAGGCTCTAACCTCGTGAGAGATCAAAGGCTGACAGTGACGAACACAAAGATATGATTGATTATTTCATTTTTTGCCAGTAAGATACCCAAATGGCTTTTGAAATGGCCACCAAAATGGCTCCCAAGATATGAAGTTATACTATTTTGGCTCGTGTAAATTGTGTAACCTGCTGGTGTAAATGATTGTATTCTTATGAAACATGTGGTATATTCTGATTATATCATTAGAAATGGTTCCAATTATGACCACTGTGTATTGATACATATGTTATTCCTAAAGCATACTGCATAATCATAATATTTGACAGTACTGGAATACTAACTACCACCTGATATTGTTGTTTCTAACGACGTGTTACCTGTATTTTCTCCAACCACTCGTATACATTTGCGAAAAAAAGAACGAAAATAAAGTTTGAAAAATAAAAGCCTGACTGGCGTCGTAAACAATGTCTACATGACCGCCAATATTATTAGCTAACAAACCAATGTGAGCGTTCATGGATTAAGACGATTTATCCTCGGTAGTCTCAGTAACCTTCTCTTCACCACTATCGCATCATGATTAAAATGAGAAAGTCCTGCCTATTGATGGTGAGTGTTCAGCACTTCTGCGTGCAGAGAAAACAAAAGATGATAATCATGCAATTATTCAACTACATTTTGGTCGTCTTGCAAGGTTCATTGCTAGCACACCATTTGACAGCAGGATAGAGTTGGGTTTAAATTTGCTTTTTTCAAAGAGACGACCTGATAGCACAAAGATGACCAACACTTTGATGGCGCCAAAGAGGCATACAAAAATAGCTGCAAAGTTCTGACTGACTTACCGGATTATGGTGAGCAAATAGTGCAGATTGCTGTGCACAAGGAGGAATATGTGAACAAATTCTGATATTGTGGTCGGGGCCAAAATCTGCAACAAAACTCAAATGCACATTACTGTCCAATGATCACGAGCATTATGAATAAGATAAATATCATGTGTTGAAAGCTCTTGCTTATGCATGTTGATAGAGGGACAAGGACCAAACATACGGAAGCTGGGACAAAACAGCATGAACCAAAGAAGGTTGATTTTGGCCGTTTGCAACTTCAGGGAAATCTACTCGTTTAAAAGAGTATTTTGTACAAAGTGCTAATACAAGCAGGAATGTCTTTCAATTTTTTAGTTATACGGAGTCCGAAAAACTTTATTCAAATTTCCACAACCGTGGAATGTTGACTGATCTGTTACCTAGTCGTCAATGACTAGTTTTTTAAAGATACTCTTTTTTGCATGTGTCACACAAGCAAAGTAGCCAATGCAGGGAAACACCACATCCTTGGAGCCATCTTTGCTTCTATGTTTTCATCTTTTTTGCAGTCTTTTTTATGTTTATGTTTCTTAGCACAATAAAATAATTATTTATTTCTTTGTGTTCATCTCTCAAAGAGCATGTTAATATCAAGCTTTTCAATACGCGTGAAAATATCCTACGAGACATGCATTACTGGGTACAGATTACCGTTGTGGCGGCCATTGTGGATACCATTTTGGCTGATTTGACAAATTCCCTCAGCTGAAATGCATATAGAATACAAACTGAATTTGGTGTTTAAGAATTAGTCTCAACACTCGCTATTTATATTCGGAATTTTCAGCCGTCAACGCTACAGACGTCTTCTGCGGAATGACCCGTCTTCATTTTGATCACGTGACGATTCATAAGCGCGTCATAGAGTTTAGGAAGTTTATACCGCCACGCTAGAAAGTGACGGTTGTAGAGTTAACAGTTGAAAATTCCGAAGGTAAATAATATGTAGTGAGATCAAAAGTTGAGCACCATATTCGGATGAAGTACCCATTCAGATGAACTTCTAGACTGAAATTATAGATTATTCGTTATCGCCCTTGGTTTGATCTCCCGAATCTCTTAACAGCACTATTTGCTCAGAACTTGTGAGGATATATAGAGGAATTTCAGATTTTGGTGGTCATTTTAAATGTCAAAAAAAAAAACCTCAAGGTCGCAGAACCCTTAAAAATGTATTAAAGTCATCTTTTTTATTCATTTTCACCATTTATAAGGTGATACACAAACAGGAATCTCAGATTTTGGTTGCCTTTTTTGCGGCCACCTTGAATATCTCAAAACCCTCAAGGGTGCAAGAGCTGCACCACCAGAGTCCGGATTGAGCACTCTCAAAATAAGGTGAAGCCATATTTTTCCCCATTTTTTAACATTTTTTAACGAAATAAAGGTGAATTTACTTTTTTTGGCTGTCCTTTTAGCAGCCATATTAAATATTTTACAACCCTCAATGAGGTAAGAGTTGTATCACCCACATCCGGATTAGCACCCTCGAAATAGGGTAGACCAACAACAAAATATTGGTCGGACGATAAAACAAAGGTAGGCCTAAAATCTGAAGTTGTCACTTAGCCTATGGTCGCCTACCTGATGGATTCCCACAGGAGCTTTGAGAGTACTGCTGCAGTGATTTTTTCTCAATTTAAAATTTTATTCGTTTTATCAGCAAAAAAGAAATGATCTTTTCTTTTTGTTTCATCTCCCCGCTTCTCAGACTCCTATTGAGGCAGCCTATCTGTATGACGCCGTATATAACGTTTACGCACCTGCCTTGAATGAAGCTCTTGCTGATGGCATAGATGTCCGTAATGGAACGGAGATAATGAAGAGGATCCTCTGCAGGAAACGCAACAGTGAGTGTCCTTTTTATGTTAGGCAATAGTTGCCTACAAATAATTGTGATTGTTTGCTACCGTTTGTTTCACGTCGTTATAACAATCACTAGTGAGAATAAATCGACCTGCTAGATTTATGTTTTTGCAGACCTTGAGTAGAAAGATTGGTGGAAACTGCGTTTATTTTTGTAGGTGAAATGCACAGTTATTGCGCATTAAAATATGTGTATAATTCAACCAGTTGTATGTCCTTACATTGCTTATAATGTTTGCCCTTGTTGTATGACGAAAATATTGATCAGAATAATCGTTTATCATCCTATTTACACCAACACGTCAGATGACATTTATATCCGAAAGCACGTGGATCCAACCAACCTGTACATCGTGTAGTTTCTCCCAAGAAGTCTTTGAAACAGTGCAGCACCAGTCCAAAAATAACACTTAGAATCACATAAATAAAGTTCAATATGCTCACTGCAAACTAATCTTTCTCATAGAGTAAAGTGACATGCTCCGAAAAGAACGTAAATCGACATGAAGTCATATCCTGCCCTCATATTGCAACAATCATGTTGCAATAAAAACTAATTCGATGCCGTAACTGTTGTTATAGGGTGTTGTTGTGTTTTTAGGGGGCGTGCCATTTCTTATGCAATGTAGCTTCATTCTTTCTTTGAAAAATGTTGATATTCACTGAAATGAATCACATCAATATACGAAAAATCTATTACGCTACTAGAATGATTCAAGCTTCTTCCGACGCAAAAATAATTCAGATCACTTCAAGTGATTGTATCATATGATGATCGAAACGTCCCCGAATTAAATTTTCATTAAGATTCATGAATAGTTGATAAAGCGTTCATCTGCGCTGCACCTGAAACGCTGAAACTTCCTAGAGCTCTCACTGTGTGATATTTCACAGCCATTGTGCATGACTATTCTGTGCGAAGTAGGCACACAATCACTTACACACATCGGATCTTGTGAACAGTTCTTCGTAAGTGACGTCTTCAGACCAGATGACAGCTTATTCACAAAAGACGTTACGAAAGTCGCTACGTTTCCGAGACGTCTTCTCATTCAAGAAGACCTCTCCGTGACGTCACCACATCTCCACTGGTAGGTCGCCATGGCTCGCGGCAAGGTCGCGGAGACGTCTAGACTTCGGGGGGGGGGGGATAGTCTCCACTACTTTGCCGCAATTAGGGAGACTAGAAAAAGTCTTCAAAGGAAAAAGAAATCAACCGTGGTGTTCGATTCTCTCGTAACTCCCTGGGGACCAAGCTAGTCTAGTGGCAAACTATCAAGAAATCGGACACGCAAGAAAGCAACACAATGCAAAAGCACAAAGAGCAAGACATACCGGCAACCCATGCACGACGCAGGTGCCGAGCAGCTCTCCACCCGTCTCAAACACAAGTATCACCCTTCTCAATTATATCCGGGCACAGACAGACCTCATTCGCAGAGAGAGACACGGGAAAACGCACCACTCTCAATATACACTGAGAACAGGCTCGAGGAAAAGCCCGGGAGATAAAAAAAAAAGAAACGGGCGGATCCCTGGGTTCAAACTGAACGGAGAGCCGCCCATACCCACACGACACAAAGCACCTAAATCGCCCCACTCCCCAACATTTCCACACCCCGCAACCACCCCTATGAGGCCGACCCCTCCGTCCCCATGCAAAAAAAAAAAAAAACACAACATCAAGATGAAACCTTCCTCCACCTCCACAATCATGTTTGAGTTCTTTCTCAGTTGTAAGTTGATGATAGCATATTGTCAACATTTTACGTGAGTTTCACTACCTTTGAAAAAAACAACAGGTCAACAAGAGATTGGTAAACGAATACCGTATGTTATATGAAATTTAGTTCGTATAGACACACAGCGGCAAGAGAGCCGATGGGCGTTGGCCATCAAAATGGCGGCGTCGGATGGGCTGATGCAAAGAAACGTTACGCTGTCGAACCTGAACCACTTGTTTATTCAGAGCTCCGTTATTCAATAGAAGACGAGATTATACCGTCCGCCAGGAATCTCCATAGCTGTCAGCCTGTCTAATAAGTTCACAGTGATCTCGTCAGCCATGCTATTTACTATTGCGGGAAGCTTCCTCTGTTCAATTTCGATAAGTTTAACAATATCTAAAAAATTTTTGAGGCAGAATCACGATCCTAAACGCATTTGAGGCATTTTCAGGGGCTAGATAAACGCAACCGTGTTTTTAAACGCGTTTAGAAACGGCGCGGCGTTTTGAAACGCGTTTGAGACCACGATCGCCGTTCTGTGAGTAAGGCCGCGTTCATGCGAATTTCGTAGCCAGAATCACAAACATGAATCATGATTCAAAACGGCGTTTCAAATCACGGTCTCAGCGGAAAAGCGTTCATGCGGGCTTTCGCAACGCTGATTCTGGCTCTGCTCATCCTTTGCCATTGCGCAGCGCACTGCGCAGTTTCTGCAACTCGAGCCAGACCTCCTAAATGCCAACTGATCAGTCAGTTTATTATAGGCCTTTACGTTTTAATTTCGGTGAATACTTTCCAGTACTAAGGTGTAACATTTTGGCTCTTCCCACAGAAGGGAATAATCCTAATTCTTCGTCTCTCCAATTGTTTCCTTAGGTAGACACAGCGCTGCAGCCATTACTTTTATCAACTCAATCGGAGAGTAATTACATGTATTATTTTACACAGCTAACGTTAGATACTAGCATAGAATCGGTGTATGGCGTTGATGTAAACAAATAAGTGCAAGTATGGTACCGAAACACACGATTCATAAGACGTACACAAGCGCGCGAACAGAGCAAGAAGCTGTGGGATACTACTCGAGACACGCATGCGCACAACGCACAATGACGTCATAGAATCATGATTGAAATCACGGTTGCGTTCATGCGGTTTCTGCGATCGTGATTCTGGCAGAATCATGATTCAAAACGCCCCTTTTTCCGCGTTTCAGATCGGCGTTTTGAAACGCGTTTAAATGGAAAAATCGCATGAACGCAACGCAACTAAACACGTTTAGCGACTAAACGTGTTTAGAAACGCAATTCTAGTTTCGCATGAACGCAGCCTAAAGCAGTGCCGTTTTGAAACGCGTTTATATCTCAAGGTCAAATCCCAGCTGTTTCCGGTTGTGCTCTCTACCCTTTATTTGTGTGTGACTGATGAAGCATGTTTGCTGGTTCGCAGTTGACCTTTACTTCCCGGATCGAACAAAGTAGCTGCGCAGTGACAACACTCGAATCGCGATTGCATGATGGTTAGATAAACGCAGCACCCCCAGAATAGCGTTTCAAACCACGTTCGCAAACACCATTCCAAACGCGTTTTGAAACGTGATTCTCTCCCTCAAGTTAGGGTGCGTTCATGCGAATTTCGTAGCCAGAATCACAAAAATGAATCATGATTCAAAACGGCGTTTCAAATCACGGTCTCCCCGGAAGAGCGTTCATGCAGTGAGTTTATTGTATATGTTTTTATTTCGGTGAATACCTTCTAATTCGCTGTGGCATTCAGGCTCCTTTGGTATAACAGCTGCAGTCATTACTATTATCAACTCAATCGGAGAGTAATTACTTGTATTATTATAATAAACAGCTAGATACTAGCATAGAATCCATGTATGGCGTTGGTGTATACAAACTAGTGCAGGTATCGTACCGAAACACACGGTTCGTAAGACGTGCACAAGCGCGCGAACAGAACCAGAAGCTGTGGGATACCCAGTGAGACACGCATGCGCACAGCGCACAATGACGTCATAGAATCATGATTGAAATCACGGTTACTTTCATGCGGCTTATGCAATTGGGATTCTGGCAGAATCATGATTCAAAACGCCCTTTTTTCCGCGTTTCAGATCGGCGTTTGAAACGCGTTTAAATGGAAAAATCGCATGAACGCAACGCAACTAAACACGTTTAGGAACGCAATTCTAGTTTCGCATGAACGTAGCCTTAGATAAACGCATCCAAAGTTCCTGAAGACCGAGGCTACTGATTCTGAAAGCTTACCATTAATTGAGGTTACATCGAGCTTTAGGGCGTCCAATTTCTCGTAGACTGAAGAACACGAGCGCGAAATGTATTCCGTTCTCAATGAAAAATTTCGAAATTTGGGTTGTGGTCAGAGTCGCGTCGTTTTGATTCAGCGTTCTCACTGTGGAGAAAAAAAAAGGTCGTGAGTATTTATGAAAAGCTGACCTGCGCATGTTATGAATGGTTAGGTTACTAGTCTACGTCTCAAGGCCAATTCAATATACCGAGGTAGGCCACATCAGGGTAGACATAATAGCAAGGAGTGACATGCGCGGTGCATTGTGGAATTTTTTTTTTAATCTTTTTGCGGTCACCGTTCTCACAGCTCAAATTCTCGTCTTTGTGCACACAAAAAAAATGTACAAATTTGGCCGTTTTGGATTGCGACCCAAATATCTCGAAAAAAAAAACCCGCGTTATTCTGTTCTCACAGTAAAAATTTCGAAATAACAGCATGTTTTTCAAACCAAAATAAAAAACACATTATTTTAAGTGCAATCAGAACGGCACTGTAGACTGTTTTATGTCAGCTAGAGTAAGGTCAACCAGTTCCTGTAGCGTTTCAACGCTTCGATATCAGAATACGGGTTGGCATCACTCTCGGGCCGGGAGGGTTGGTTGGTGTGCGCTGCCATCAGCTTTTCCTTCGGGGGCCTAGCCAAAGCAAAATTAAAAAAGAAATCAAACAATCAATGAAAATCCGAATGGACAATAAATTTGTCCAGTATAATATAGGTTTTCCCGGTCAATTTCATACTTTTGTCAATCAAATTCATTAATGTGCAATCAAATTCCCACAGCGCACGCACGCGAGAATATTCGGGCATTCAAATTCAGAATCCGAGCGATCAATTTCATTTATGGGAGTTCTATTTTGTTTTCGTCAAATCAAATTCACGATTGGGCGTTCAATTTTCAAATGCCAGCATTACATTTCCTACTCGTGCATTCAAATTCACGCGATAGTCATTTGATAGTCCCGATGAGCTTGTTTGGAGCGTTCAATTTCATTTTTAGGCGATCAAGTTCATACTCCGTGCAAACAATCTAACGAGGAAAATGGAATGGACTTTTAAAAAAAAGAGAAAGGGCATACACAACCAATGAAGTGTAATTATGATTGTTTAAAGGTTCTACATTGTTCTCTGTTCATGTGTTCTTTGTTTTTTATCTCAATAAATTTTAGATTGTAAGGTCCAATCAGTAGTGCATCCAAACAACACAACGACAATCTAATCATCTTTCTTGATGATCCTGCATGCTGACAACTCCCCAACACTAACCACATAATGACAATGTATCAATATAAAGACAAAGTGACACACAATGATCTCACAGAGTCCCGCAAATGTAAACCAATAAGATACCAATAAACAATAAACAAGACGTACACAATGTTCATGTTATCAGTTTCAATGTAGTCGAAATCGTTTTTTCCCCGAAGGTGTCAACCAACCTTGCGTATTATGCTCGTCAGTAGTCCTATACAGTGCCTAATATGTGTTTGTTTGTGTGTTTGTTTGTTTATTTGTTTGTTTCATTTTTCCATCTAAGGATATGGCTGGATAGCCCACATTTAGCTGCAATAGCTGGTCTTCCATGGGGTCCAGTTGGATGTAAGGTGAGACCACTTCACCGGGTTAAACACCCTGCTGTTTGCGATGAATAAATGAAGTGGGATCTTTCACGTGCATGAGTTGTGACTCTGTCACACATGCCACCTCCATTTTATGTCCTATCCGAGGGACATGTGACTGTATATTCCTTTTCGTGGTGGACCTCTACAGCAAAATAGATAATCTTCATCATAAATCGAAATGTGTTCAAAGCTAAATGAAAAAAACACACATACACGGCCCCAAACTAACTAAATCAGGACCTCTTTTAAATTGAATGCAGTTATGTGGAACATGGTTGCCTATTCACGAATTTGAATGACCGACGAAATTCCGTCGCCAGCTTTACATGAATTTGAATGCTCATTGCTGAAATGCGTGCTCCTCTCTTAAATTTGAATTCACCGATAGTGAATTTGACTGATCCGACAGTGAATTTGAATGCTCCGATAGTGAATTTGAATGCTCAGATAGTGAATTCGAATGACCGGATTTTGAATTTGATTGCTGATTCAGTGCTGCGAGCGTGGAATGCGTGAAATCGAATGCTCGGATTAGGAAGTTGAATGACAAAAGTATGAAATTGACCGGGAAAACCTTTATATCAAATCGGCAGATCTATAAGAAGAATTCTTCAAATTCATGAAATTTTTCCGTTGAGATGTTTTCATTGCGACTAATTGACAATTTGCCCTATATCGACGTAAACAAGCACTGAATTGATCAGTGTTTTAGTAGTAGCCATGATAAAAGGAATCATGGGCGTACATACTCGAGCAGGATTCGAACCTACGACCTCCTGATCTCCGGACAGGCGTCATCTCCACTAGACCACCGAGCTTCCACCCGACAGCAAGTGTTGGTTCTAATCCTTATAGCATGCAGCAGGTACTGCGTAATTATTCAAATTCATAAAATTCTTCCGTCGACGGAAGAATTTCATGAATCGAATCCTGCTCGAGTATGTACGCCCATGATTTCTTTTATCATGGCTACTGCTAAAACACTGATCAATTGTGTTCTTGTGGTAGATCTTACTACGTATAGTAGTCATCAATATCGCACAACTTTGAATGATTGTGGTATTTTAATGTATTTCTTTGTTTTGGCTACCACTGAAACAGCTCAAAATACATAAAGTTAATCTGTTTTGATAAATCAAAGTCTATTACAGCACTTTGTAGGCAATAAGGTGATGATGATACCCCCTTTATCAAGGATTACTGCCTGTACCTAATTATTCATCTTATGAAGATATTGAGTATGAATTCCTCTACCAACTGCATTTTGGTTGGAAGATACAAGCTTTTCTCAGGGAATTTAAAGGGACTATATTTCATTGGGTGCATGTACAGAAAGTAGGTGATTTTTTTGAGTGAAAAGAACTCGTAGTCCAGCTTTGCGGACCCTTGGACAGAGTATGAGCTGAAGAACCCGCCTTGGGAGTTTGATGGACGAAAGGGTATATCTCACTTATCCAGGTTAGTGAAGACGAAACATTTCATTTCTCCCAGCTATTTTGCAGGGTTTTTTGAATTTTGAATTTTAACACACGTCTCTACGGGGAATTATTTACCCGTGTATCCGCATACTCTCGCTCGGGTAGAAGAAGCGAAGGGTGGTGAGCTAACGCTCGATGGAGGTGGACGTATGGCAAGCCTTTTCACTATTTAAAGTTATTTTCTTATATCACAAATTCCATTTTGTGATATCAACAAATAAAATTTTTGATATCACGAATTCAATTTGTGATATCACAAATTCCCGTAAGTGTAGCACAAGAAATTAATTTGTAATATCAAGAAATGAAATTTGTAATATCACGAAATCCATTCTTGATATCACAAAGTCAATTCGAGATATCAAAAAATTGAATTTGTGATATCACTGAATGAATTTGTGATATCACAAAATGAATTTTTAATATCACAAATTCGAATTTGTGATGTAACTAATTTTAGTTTATGATATCAAGAATTCTTATTTGTGATATCTAAAATCGGATATTCTGATATCACAAATTCCATTTTGTGATATCACAAAATGAATTATTGATATCACCAATTCGAATATGTGATATCAGTAATTCACAGGGAATTCGAGCGTTAGTTTTGCGCTGGAATTCAACTGTGAATTCGAGCGTTAGTTTAGCGCCGAAATACACAGGGAATTCGAGTGTCAGTTTAGTGCAGAAGATCACTGTGAATTCGAGAATAAGATATATTTATTCGAGAATAAGAAACTTTCTTCCGAAAAAAAAAATCATTTGTTTTCGAGCATTAGTTTTGTGCAGAAAATCAACAGTGAATTTAGGCTTTAGTTTTCTGGAGAAATTGAGATGGAATTCGAGCGCTAGTTGAGTGTAGAAATTAAAAGCTGAATTAGAGCGATAGTTTCGTGTAAACATACACATGAATTCGAGCGTTAGTTTTGTGCTGAAGTCCAACTGTGAATTCGAGCGTTAGTTGAGCGCAGAAATACACAGGGAATTCGAGCGTCAGTTCAGTGCAGAAAATCACTGCGAATTCGAGCATTAGTTGAGCGCAGCAATACACAGAACAGTGAATTCGAGCGTTAGTAGAGCTTAGAAATACACAGGATATCCGAGCATTAGTTTTGCGCTGAAATTCAACTGTGAATTCGAGCGTTAGTTTAGCGCAGAAATACACAGGGAATTCGAGCATTAATTTTGCGCTGAAATTTAACTGTAAATTCGAGCGTTAGTATAGCGAAGAAATACATAGGGAATTCGAGCATTAGTTTTGCGCAGAAATACCGATGGCATTTCAGGTGCTATCTTTACATAGAATATAACGATAGTAAAAAAAAAAACTAGAAGAGTTTAGGCAACCCGAATTTTGGGATTGCGCATTCCAGTTTTGTTGTCCCCGGTTCTTGGTTCTTTAATAAACTTGCCTATAACAGATTACACATTAAATTATTTGAAAAAATCATAAACATATTGGACGAGGCAAAATTATTTACAATCTCTATAGGGCTCACACCCGTAAATATTTCCCCATAGGGATGTGTGTTAAAAATCAAATTTCACAAAATTATGTAAAATAGCTGGGAGAAATGAGGTGTTCCAGCTTCACTAACATGAATAAGTTAGATATACCCTTTCATCCATCAAATTTTCAGGGTGGATTCTTCAGTTCAAATTCTGTCCAGGGGGCCGCAAAGCCAGACTACGAGTTCTTGTCACTCAAAAAATCACCTATTTTCCGTACACGTACCCAATGAAATGTAGTCGCCTCAAATTCCAGCAGAAAAGCTTTCATCTTCCAACCAAAATGCAATTTGTAGAGGAATTCATACTCAATATCTACAGCTATTCAGTTTTTTGCCAAACTACATCATTGATTTTTAATTAATTTTTTTCTTCATTTATTTTGGTATCTTTAGTACGAATTTGTGAAGGGGTCTGGGACATTCCATTGTATTTACGGGTGTGAGCCCTATAGTGGAGATCATATTTCTCATTTGACTTTTAAACATCATAAATGTGTTTTTGATGATATTTGCACCTACATCATATGGGAAATTACACATTCAAGGGTTATAAAGCTTCTCAAAGGGACACTTTTGAAACTCAAGCCCTTTGAGGTTTTTTAAAAAAATAAAAATGTAGTGTTGATCAATTCTTCATAAGATGAATACCTAGATGCAGGCAGTAATCTTTGATTATGGGGGTGTCATCATCACATTATTGCCTACAAAATACTTGAAAAGACTTTGTTTTGTCAAACAGACTAACTTTATGAATTTTGACCTGTTTCAGTGGTAGCCAAACAAAGAAATACATTAAAATAACACAGTCATTCAAAGTTGTGTGATACTGATGACTGCTATGTACAAAGATCTATCTATACTACAACAACATAATAAGAAAACAAATTGTAGCCAAACAGAGTTGGGGGGGGTAGAGGAGAGAGGTAGAGTGGGGGTAGGAAGGGGAAGGGGGAGGGAGGAAGAGATCTGACACAATAGATCAACATAAACCAGCAGAGTTTGTATGGGATGAATACTTCCCATAGACTTGTGTGCATTGCATGCATCCTCTATAGTGGAGGTCATATCTCTCATTTGACTTTTAAACATCATAAATGTGTTTTTGATGATATTTGCACCTACATCATATGGGAAATTACACATTCAAGGGTTATAAAGCTTCTCAAAGGGACACTTTTGAAACTCAAGCCCTTTGAGGTTTTTTAAAAAAAATAAAAATGTAGTGTTGATCAATTCTTCATAAGATGAATACCTAGATGCAGGCAGTAATCTTTGATTATGGGGGTGTCATCATCACATTGTTGCCTACAAAATACTTGAAAAGACTTTGTTTTGTCAAACAGACTAACTTTATGAATTTTGACCTGTTTCAGTGGTAGCCAGACAAAGAAATACATTAAAATAACACAGTCATTCAAAGTTGTGTGATACTGATGACTGCTATGTACAAAGACCTATCTATACCACAACAACATAATAAGAAAACAAATTGTAGCCAAACAGAGTTGGGGGGTAGAGGAGAGAGGTAGAGGGGGGGTAGGAAGGGGAAGGGGGAGGGAGGAAGAGATCTGACACAATGGATCAACATAAACCAGCAGAGTTTGTATGGGATGAATACTTCCCATAGACTTGTGTGCATTGCATGCATCCTCTATAGGGCTCACACCCATAAATATTTCCCCATAGGGATGTGTGTTAAAAATCAAATTTCAAAAAATTATGTAAAATAGCTGGGAGAAATGAGGTGTTTCAGCTTCACTAACCTGGATAAGTTAGATATACCCTTTCATCCATCAAATTTTCAGGGTGGATTCTTCAGTTCAAATTCTGTCCAGGGGGCCGCAAAGCCAGACTACGAGTTCTTGTCACTCAAAAAATCACCCATTTTCCGTACACGTACCCAATGAAATATAGTCCCCTCAAATTCCACCAGAAAAGCGTTCATCTTCCAACCAAAATGCAATTTGTAGAGGAATTCATACTCAATATCTACAGCTATTCAGTTTTTTGCCAAACTACATCATTGATTTTTGATTAATTTTTTTCTTCATTTATTTTGGTATCTTTGGTACGAATTTGTGAAGGGGTCTGGGACATTCCATTGTATTATAGATTGATTATAGTGGAAGGAGGGGGAGGGAGGGAGAGATTTGACAGAATAGATCAACATAAACCAGCAGAACTTGTATGGGATGGATACTTCCCATTGACATGTGTGCATTACGTGCATTCTCTGTATAAATATAGAGGTCATATTTCTTAATTGATTTTTAACATCATAAATGTGTTTTTGGTGATATTTGCCCCTACATCATATGAGAAATTGCACATTAAAGGGTTGTGAAGCTTCTCAAAGGGACACTTTTGAAAATGATGCCCTTTGGGGTTTTTTCAAAAATAAATCTTGCAGTATTGATTAATTCTTCATAAGATGAATACATAGATGCAGGCAGTTATCCTTAATTAAGAGGTTATCATCATCACCTTATTACCTAGAAAGTACTGTAAAAGACTTTGATTTATCAAACATATTAACCTTATGTATTTTGAGCTGTTTCAGTGGTAGCCAAAACAAAGAAATGCATTGAAATACAACAATCATTCAAAGTTGTGTTATACTAATGACTACTATGTACTAATATCTAGTACCACAAGAACATAAGAAAAAAAATTGTAGTTAAGCAGAGTTGGGGGTAGAGGAGGGGTGAGGGGGCGGGGGAAGGAGAGGTGGAAGGAGGGGGAGGGAGGGAGAGATTTGACAGAATAGATCAACATAAACCAGCAGAACTTGTATGGGATGGATACCTCCCATTGACTTGTGTGCATTACATGCATTCTCTATAGGGCTCACACGGGTAAATAATTCCCCATAGAGACGTGTGTTAGAATTCAAAATTCAAAAAATTCTCTAAAATAGGTGGGAAAATGAGGTGTTTGATTTTCACTATTCTGGATAAGTGAGATATACCCTTTCATCCATCAAATTCCCAAGGCGGGTTCTTCAGCTCAAACTCTGTCCAAGGGTCCGCAAAGCCAGACAACGAGTTCTTTTCACTAAAAAAATCACCTATTTTCTGTACATGCACCTAATGAAATATAGTCCCTTCAAATTCCATGAGAAAAGCGTTCATCTTCCAACCAAAATGCAGTTTGTAGAGGAATTCATACTCAATATCTCCAGCTATTCAGTTTTTTGCCAAACTGCATTATTGATTTTTAATTAATTTTTTTCTTCATTTATTTTGGTATCTTTGGTACGAATTTGTGAAGGGGTCTGGGACATTCCTTTTTATTTACAGGTGTGAGCCCTTTAGTAGAGGTCATATTTCTTAAGTGAGTTTTTAACATCATATATGTGTTTTTGTTGATTATTGCCCTACATCATATGAGAAATTGCACATTTAAGGGTTGTGAAGCTTCTCAAAGGAACACTTTTGAAAATGATGCCCTTTGGGGTTTTTTCAAAAATAAATCTTGCAGTATTGATTAGTTCTTCATAAGATGAATACATAGATGCAGGCAGTTATCCTTGATTAAGGGGTTGTCATCATCACCTTATTGCCTACAAAGTACTGTTAAAGACTTTGATTTATCAAACAGATTAACTGTATGTATTTTGAGCTGTTTCAGTGGTAGCCAAAACAAAGAAATACATTAAAATACAACAATCATTCAAAGTTGTGTTATACTGATGACTACTATGTACTAATATCTAGTACCACAAGAACATAATAAGAAAGCAAATTGTAGTTAAGCAGAGTTGGGGGTAGAGGAGGGTGTGGGGGGCAGGGGGAAGGAGAGGGGGAAGGAGGGGGGAGGGAGGGAGGGATTTGACAGAATAGATCAACATAAACCAGCAGAACTTGTATGGGATGGATACTTCCCATTGACATGTGTGCATTACGTGCATTCTCTGTATAAATATAGAGGTCATATTTCTTAATTGATTTTTAACATCATAAATGTGTTTTTGGTGATATTTGCCCCTACATCATATGAGAAATTGCACATTAAAGGGTTGTGAAGCTTCTCAAAGGGGCACTTTTGAAAATGATGCCCTTTGGGGTTTTTTTCAAAAATAAATCTTGCAGTGTTGATTAATTCTTCATAAGATGAATATATAGATGCAGGCAGTTATCCTTAATTAAGAGGTTGTCATCATCACCTTATTACCTACAAAGTACTGTAAAAGACTTTGATTTATCAAACAGATTAACCTTATGTATTTTGAGCTGTTTCAGTGGTAGCCAAAACAAAGAAATGCATTGAAATACAACAATTATTCAAAGTTGTGTTATACTAATGACTGCTATGTACTAATATCTAGTACCACAAGAACATAATAAGAAAACAAATTGTAGTTAAGCAGAGTTGGGGGGTAGAGGAGGGGGTGGGGGGGCGGGGGAAGGAGAGGTGGAAGGAGGGGGAAGTGAGGGAGAGATTTGACAGAATAGATCAACATAAACCAGCAGAACTTGTATGGAATGCTTACTTCCCATTGACTTGTGTGGATTACATGCATTCTCTATAGGGCTCACACGGGTAAATAATTCCCCATAGAGACGTGTGTTAGAATTCAAAATTCAAAAAAATCTCTAAAATAGGTGGGAAAATGAGGTGTTTGATCTTCACTAACCTGGATAAGTGAGATATACCCTTTCATCCATCAAATTCCCAAGGCGGGTTCTTCAGCTCAAACTCTGTCCAAGGGACCGCAAAGCCAGACAACGAGTTCTTTTCACTAAAAAAATCACCTATTTTCTGTACATGCACCTAATGAAATATAGTCCCTTCAAATTCCATGAGAAAAGCTTTCATCTTCCAACCAAAATGCAGTTAGTAGAAGATATCGATATCTCCAGCTATTCAGTTTTTTGCCAAACTGCATTATTGATTTTTAATTAATTTTTTTCTTCATTTATTTTGGTATCTTTGGTACGAATTTGTGAAGGGGTCTGGGACATTCCTTTTTATTTACAGGTGTGAGCCCTTTAGTAGAGGTCATATTTCTTAAGTGAGTTTTTAACATCATATATGTGTTTTTGTTGATTGTTGCCCTACATCATATGAGAAAATGCACATTTAAGGGTTGTGAAGCTTCTCAAAGGGACACATTTGAAAATGATGCCCTTTGGGGTTTTTTCAAAAATAAATCTTGCAGTATTGATTAATTCTTCATAAGATGAATACATAGATGTAGGCAGTTATCCTTAATTAAAAGGTTGTCATCATCACCTTATTACCTACAAAGTACTGTAAAAGACTTTGAGTTATCAAACATATTAACCTTATGTATTTTGAGCTGTTTCAGTGGTAGCCAAAACAAAGAAATGCATTGAAATACAACGATCATTCAAAGTTGTGTTATACTAATGACTGCTATGTACTAATATCTAGTACCACAAGAACATAATAAGAAAACAAATTGTAGTTAAGCAGAGTTGGGGGGGGGGGTAGAGGAGGGGGTGGGGGGCGGGGGAAGGAGAGGTGGAAGGAGGGGGAAGTGAGGGAGAGATTTGACAGAATAGATCAACATAAACCAGCAGAACTTGTATGGAATGCTTACTTCCCATTGACTTGTGTGGATTACATGCATTCTCTATAGGGCTCACACGGGTAAATAATTCCCCATAGAGACGTGTGTTAGAATTCAAAATTCAAAAAAATCTCTAAAATAGGTGGGAAAATGAGGTGTTTGATCTTCACTAACCTGGATAAGTGAGATATACCCTTTCATCCATCAAATTCCCAAGGCGGGTTCTTCAGCTCAAACTCTGTCCAAGGGTCCGCAAAGCCAGACTACGAGTTCTTTTCACTCAAAAAATCACCTATTTTCTGTACATGCACCTAATGAAATATAGTCCCTTCAAATTCCATGAGAAAAGCTTTCATCTTCCAACCAAAATGCAGTTAGTAGAAGATATCGATATCTCCAGCTATTCAGTTTTTTGCCAAACTGCATTATTGATTTTTAATTAATTTTTTTCTTCATTTATTTTGGTATCTTTGGTACGAATTTGTGAAGGGGTCTGGGACATTCCTTTTTATTTACAGGTGTGAGCCCTTTAGTAGAGGTCATATTTCTTAAGTGAGTTTTTAACATCATATATGTGTTTTTGTTGATTGTTGCCCTACATCATATGAGAAAATGCACATTTAAGGGTTGTGAAGCTTCTCAAAGGGACACATTTGAAAATGATGCCCTTTGGGGTTTTTTCAAAAATAAATCTTGCAGTATTGATTAATTCTTCATAAGATGAATACATAGATGCAGGCAGTTATCCTTAATTAAAAGGTTGTCATCATCACCTTATTACCTACAAAGTACTGTAAAAGACTTTGAGTTATCAAACATATTAACCTTATGTATTTTGAGCTGTTTCAGTGGTAGCCAAAACAAAGAAATGCATTGAAATACAACGATCATTCAAAGTTGTGTTATACTAATGACTGCTATGTACTAATATCTAGTACCACAAGAACATAATAAGAAAACAAATTGTAGTTAAGCAGAGTTGGGGGGGTAGAGGAGGGGGTGGGGGGCGGGGGAAGGAGAGGTGGAAGGAGCGGGAAGTGAGGGAGAGATTTGACAGAATAGATCAACATAAACCAGCAGAACTTGTATGGAATGCTTACTTCCCATTGACTTGTGTGGATTACATGCATTCTCTATAGGGCTCACACGGGTAAATAATTCCCCATAGAGACGTGTGTTAGAATTCAAAATTCAAAAAAATCTCTAAAATAGGTGGGAAAATGAGGTGTTTGATCTTCACTAACCTGGATAAGTGAGATATACCCTTTCATCCATCAAATTCCCAAGGCGGGTTCTTCAGCTCAAACTCTGTCCAAGGGTCCGCAAAGCCAGACTACGAGTTCTTTTCACTCAAAAAATCACCTATTTTCTGTACATGCACCTAATGAAATATAGTCCCTTCAAATTCCATGAGAAAAGCTTTCATCTTCCAACCAAAATGCAGTTAGTAGAAGATATCGATATCTCCAGCTATTCAGTTTTTTTGCCAAACTGCATTATTGATTTTTAATTAATTTTTTTCTTCATTTATTTTGGTATCTTTGGAACGAATTTGTGAAGAGTCTGGGACATTTCATTTTATGTACAGGTGTGAGCCCTATAGAGTTCACAGGTGCAAGCACTTGCGCCCTCTGTTGGAAGTGTAAAACATCTCTGTCACTTTAGCACAAGCAAGCAGAGGTGTTGCAGAATAACAAAAACACAGGACACGAAAAACATCATAATACAGCAAAAAGTCAACTTCTTAATTTCAGGTATCACCCCTTCTATTACTCACGTGCCAGCAATTGGTTAGTCAGTAATTTATGTTTGTTCTAGTTTCCATTGTAGTCTTTCATTTTGTTAAATTTGATGAATGTTTGATTTGCTGATTTCGATACATTTAGGGAAATTTAAAAATAGCCACCTTGAGGAGAGTTGGGCCATGCAGTCAGAAGAGAGTTGAGCCATGGCTCAACTCTCCTTTGACTGCATGGCTCAAGTCTTTTGGTATTGAGGTAACCATTTTGGGGATTTTATATTTCATTTCAGAGCGCCATGCCACAAAACTATGAACGAAAAACACTACAAGGGAGCTTAACAGATAAATCCCATGCGTTTGTTATGGAGAAAACAAAAATAAAAACAGAGATGTATTAAATAAATGCACAGAAAGTAATTATATTGAAACTCCTACTAAACGTCAATACCGTGCCTAGTCAAAGTAGTGGCACCTGTGACTGTAAAAAATATTAAATTATGCTCTGCTTCTAATTTCGATCCAATACATATATGAAAAAGTAGAGTAACTAAAGGCTCGGTCACAAATTCATTTACGAACTGCTACGAACGCCGTACGAACGATTTTTAGACAATTTCGTAACATTTTCTTAAGAAGGCCGTACGAAACCAGCGTTCGTAGACCGTTCGTAAGTTCGTAGCCTGGTCGATGGTCTTGTCCAAGATTTTATTTTAACTTCGTACAAAACCCTCTCTTCGTAAGGCGGGAGTAGGAACGTCGTACAAACATTGTAAGAACTACGCAAGATTTTGTAGGATCGAGAGACAATTCTAGAAGCCTTAAATTCTTACGATGATTGTAAGAACGTCTTAAGTTGTTCATAGAGGGCTCTTACGTCTTTCGTAAGATGGCCGTAAGTCTAACGAAAGAATAAAGCTACGGTCACAAAGCTCTGTACGAACGATGCGAATGTTACTGTTCTTACGAATTCTGGAATTCGTAGAGATTCGTAGATGGGACACAGATTCTTACGGCCTTCTTACGAATTTCGTACGAACGCTTTTTAATTCGCAAGAACAACTTAAGACCTTTTAGAGAAATGAAAGGATTTTCAGTTACACAATGGCCGTAGAATTCGTAAATTATTCGTAAGAATGCCTTGAGTTATTCTTTCGTCAGACCTACGGGCATCTTACGATTTCTTTTTGTCGTAAATTGGTCGTACCTGCAACTCACGGCACTCTTAAATCATTCGTAAGAAGATTTCACAATTTTTTGTATATTTTAAGGCTTCTAGAATTGTCTCTTGATCCTAAAAAATCTTGCGTAGTTCTTACAATGTTCGTACGACGTTCATACGGCCGTCTTACGAAAAGAGGGGTTCGTACGAAGTTAAAAAAAATCTTGGACAAGACCATCGACCAGGCTACGAACTTACGAACGGTCTACGAATGGTCTACGAACGCTGGTTTCGTACGGCCTTCTTAAGAAGATCTTACGAAATCGTTTCAAAATCGTTCGTACGGCGTTCGTACCAGTTCGTAAAGGCATTTTTGACCGAGCCTTAACTCAAGGCATTCTTACGAAAAACGTACGAATTCTACGGCCATTGTATAACTGAAAATCATTTTGTTTCTCTAAGAGGTCTTTAGTTGTTCTTGCGAATTAAACAGCGTTCGTACGAAATTTGTAAGAAGGCCGTAAGAATCTGTGCCCCATCTCCACGAATCTCTACGAACTCCAGAATTCGTACGAACAGTTACATTCGTACGAACGCATCGTTCGTACGAAGCTTTGTGACCGTAGCTTCACTTATCTAATATAGAAGTTAATTTTCATCCACAAACACATGCCGCATCACACCTAAGGGTAAAGTTGCATGATGTTAACATTTTGTTTCGACTGTGAAAATGTCCATTAAGAGGTTGTAAATCAAAAGGTCTCTAAAGGAAATATCAGCAAATTCTTGATGCCATGAATCATCAATATGTATTTACCTTTGATGATATTTGCTTTTAACATATGGATGTAAACATTGTATCTACACACATTATTCTTGGACATGAACTGGTGCAATGACATTAGAAAATGGTTCACATAGGTCCTACTTTACTAGCCAGAAAGAGTATATTTTTTCCTCACAAAGTTCATTATTTTTGTTAATTATCTTTGTTACAGTACTTGCCTGTAGTTTTTATTCATGAGTCATGCATATTGATTAGACAGAGGTTGATATGATAGAAGGCGCAAACACTCTGAAAAGGAAAATATGTGTTTGTTATGATTTTCTATAACAAAAATATGACTTACCTTTCTGATTCATTTCTGTAGTACATGTAGGTTTCTAAAAATAATGGTGTCTTGTTAGTTTTTCAGATTCAGAGTCCAGTTCTGATGAGTAGCTTATTTTTATTTTGCTTCATTATGCAAGGGAGTATAGTATCTAAGACATAGGAAGGTGATGAGTAAACGTAATGAAGTTCCTTTGCAAAATATCATTAAACAAAACGTCATTGTAATACACAGGGCCTACGCAACCAGGGGGTGGGGGCTCGCCCCATTTTATTTTTTTTTTTTTTGCATAATACATAGGAATACATAGTGTCTTACCACTAGGACTCCCCCCCCCCCACACTTTTCTTTTTGTTTTCGTTTTTTACTTAATCTGGAAGTGGCACAAGAAAGTATAGTAGGCCCCTCCCCCCTTTTTTTTTTTCTTGTCAGCTGATTCAGCCGATTAACCCATAAGTGGCACCAGAAATTTACAGTTAAACCCCCCGCCCACTCCTTTTTTGTTTTTGTTTTTTTGCTTTTTGTTTTGTTTTGTTTTGTTTTGTTTTGTTTTGTTTTTTGCTTGTCAGCTAATTCAACCCAGAAATGGCACCAGAAATATAAACTGGGCCCCTTATTACTTTTAAAACATAGCGCCGGCCCTGATATGAGTGATACTTATAAGGGATGTTGAATAATAAAATGCATATAATGAGTGTTTGAACATCTTAAATTTTCAGATGGTTATATGCTTGAATTTAAGATAAAACAAATTTTGTTAGCTGAGATTCATTTCTGGCTACTTGTAACCCCATCTTTTAATTTAATCTTCATCGGTTGACATCATGGTTCAAATCTCCAACAAGTGGCACATGTCGTCCAAAGGTGGCTCAACTCTCCTCAAGACATGGCTCAACTCTCCTTACACTGCGGGAGTGTTGAGCCACTAATTGACATTTATTTTTCAAAGAAAAGTTTTTTAAATTAGGCAATGACCTAGAATAAAATTTCATAGGTACAAGACAGGTTAGTAGTTGTACTTCAATTTGGTAACAAACACTTGTAAGCAAGGATTAATTAGGAAATATTTCAAAAAATAGAAAAAGTGGCTCAACTCTCCTGCATCTCCCCTACACTCATGATTAACAATCATGTAGTAATAGACGACAACTTGGAGACCAGAACGATGAATTGAATGTAGGCCATAAGTGAACATAGTATCACTGAATTCATGATATGTTGCAAAACAATAAATTTGTATCAATAATTCATCGAATATTATACCTTGATGATCATTTAGGGAATGATGGATGTCTAAGTCTCATAGTTATTTGTATTTTGAAAATTGTTCTATAAAAGTTAGCAGCAGTATACATTCCATCTGAATATGAGCGCAAAACTAATGTTCCAATTTCCTGTGTATGATTTCTGCGCTCAACAAACGCTCGAATTCACAGTTGAATTTCAGCGCAAAACTAATGCTCGAATTCCCGGTGTATTTCTGCGCTAAACTAATGCTCGAATTCACAGTGATTTTCTGCTCTGAACTAACGCTCGAGTTCCCTGTTTATTTCTGCGCTAAACTAACGCTCGAATTCACAATTGAATTGCAGCGCAAAACTAACGTTCGAATTACCTTTTCTATTTCTGCGCTCACCTAACGCTCGAATTCACAGTGATTTTCTGCACTGAACTAACGCTCGAATTCCCTGTATATTTCTGCGCTAAACAAACGCTCGAATTCACAGTGATTTTCTGCACAGAAGTAACGCTCGAATTCACAGTTGAATTCCAGCGCAAAACTAACGCTTGAATTCCCCTTGTATTTCTGCGCTTACCTAATGCTCGAATTCACAGTGATTTTCTGCACTGAACTAACGCTCGAATTCTCTGTGTATTTCTGCGCTTAACAAACGCTCGAATTCACACTGATTTTCTGCACTGAACTAACGCTCGAATTCCCTGTGTATTTCTGCGCTAAACTAACGCTCGAATTCACAGTTGAATTTCAGCGCAAAACTAATGCTGAAATTCCCAGTTTATTTCTACGCTCAAGTAACGCTCGAATTCCCTTTGTATTTCTGCGCTAAACTAATACTCAAATTCACAGTAATTTTCTGCGCTGAATTAACGCTCGAATTCCCTGTGAAATACTGATATCACATATTCGAATTATTGATATCTATCATTCATTTTATATCACAATTTTTTTTTATTATTAAGTTACTTTGATTGATTTGTTAACTGTTGTGTTGTTTTTGTTGTTGATATAACACTGTACTCACGGCCTCTCTGAAAAACAGCCTCATCTGGCTGATCGAGGGCATTTTATCCCGTGATTAAATAAAATAAAACAAACAAAACAAACAAACAAAAGATGGAATGTGTGATATCAGAATTTAGGTATCACAAATAAAAATTCTTGATATCACAAACTCAAATTAGTGATATCACATATTCGAATTTGTGACATCAAAAATTCGTTTTGTGATATCACGGATTACCATTGGTTTTTTTTACGTGAAACCTACTTTTGATATCAAGAATTCGAATTTCTGATATCACAAATTCATTCAGTGATATCACAAATTGAATTTTTTGATATCACAAATTCGAATTTGTTGAATGGAGCTCACAATTAATGTTCATAACAAATGTGATGGAGAACGGCAGTGTGAACTACCTCCTTGGTGAAACCAGGGTGGGGTGGAATAAAAGTATCCATCCGGGACATGAGAGTTGGAGTTGGCTAACATGGCGTGAACGGCTGTAGTCATTCGGTGCTGATCCAAAATGTTTTGTCGGTGTATGACAGATATTTTGTCTGTGCATGACAGGTGTTCTGTTGGTGCATGACATGTGGGGATCATGTCCGGGAAATGAACATACAAACAAGCTGTCTTTTCGTAGTACATGTATTTCGGTTTTTGGTACATCGTTGTAATGATTGATGCCCGTTGGAGGTATGTGTAGTGTTCGCACTCATGTGAGATGTGTACACAGGGTAGCGAACCTAACAGTGTCGTTCGTACCGTTCGTAGCGGTATTATATACTGCATGACATTGCATGGTTTGTGTAATGAGGCTGCGTTAGCAGTGGTTGTGAATGGAAGTGCGATTCGCGAAGCGATGCGATAAGTATGTTTTGCGCACTTGTACTGGTCTTCTCGCTAGCTGAATACCAGGGTTGCAGCATTGATTGCTGGCAAGGAAGGGGACGTATTATCGTTTCCGTTACGTCATTTTATCAGATTAGTGTGTCACTTTCTGGTTATTTGGATTAGCATTGTTAGATGTGGTTTTACGAGGAAATTGGCCTCGAGATATACGAGTGTTTGTCCGGTCTTAATTGCTTCGACTATTCTCGTAGTTCGGTACCCAGTTGGAGTGTACTGTAGGAAGTTGCGTTAGCGACGTAGTATTGAAATCTAGTCGGAAAGCTAGATGTGAATAAATCATGGCAGCCAAGTTCGATGCTGCAGAGTTCATGGGCGTCACCAGGGGGGTGCGTTGGGTGCGAACGCACCCCCCCCCCCTTTAGACCCCTTAAAAAAAAAAAAAGATTAGTCTGCTCAACGCCGGGCGCTAATTATTCTTTTTTGTATTACCTTTTTATTTTTTTTTTCATTATTTTGCACCAGGGACAAGAAAATCGAGTGGAACAAAATCGCACCCCGGGCTCTGGCAGCACTGATTTTACACATCTATTTTACAGTGTTTAGTATTTATCGACCGTACAGTACGGTATGGAGCACGAATACGTTTGCGTGTAAGTGTATACTGCTAGGATGTAGGATATATGTACAGCACTTTATTTCGACCATATTGATAATGCGAGACCAAGTGCGGGCCTTTGCTTTGAAAAAAAAAATGGAGGGGCAAGCATATTATAATTTTGCCCCCCCCCCCTTAATGATTCCCGAGATGAGAAGAATTTCTTGCTTTTTGACAGAAAAAAGTTCCCCCATAAAAACATTGCAAGGGTAAGTATACCGTTTGCCCCCCCCCCCCCCCATAATCATACCCGACAGGAGAAGATTTTCTTGGGTTTTTTTTTTTTTTTTTGATAAAAATCTGTCCAAATATTTCACCCAAAGTGTGCACAAGGTTGCTGAATTTCAATTCTAAAAATGAAAAGTCTCTCGTGTGGGAGATGGATACCTCTTCTCACACCTTCTCCCGTTTGGTCTATTTTCCATGGACTTAATACACCTTTAGATTGCAATTGTGCACCAAACCTGTCACTTTCACTTTAAAAAAATGCAAAAGTTCCGTCGTGTGGGAGGCAGTGGCGTAACTACAAACAAAAAACAAAACAAAGCAAAAAAAAAACCCTTACCAAAATGGTAATTCAAGGGTTAGTAAACTGCTTTTGAAATTCGACCTGAAAGGGTGATCAAGAAATAAAATATTTTTCTAAGATTTCTGTTAACCATAATTGAAGAGGTATATAGTGTGAAATATTGTTCAAAAAGCCCGGAGCCGACAAAAGATTGTGATTCTCAGGCCCCTGGCACCGCCCCCCCCCCCCTCTTAATTTCCAAAACGAAAAAATATGTAGCTACAAATGGCAGTTTTGGGACTGTAAAATGTCAAAATTTTCAAGCTCGCTCGCATTTAATCGTTATGCTATTCTCCTGATGTTACTGCCAGTAACTGCCAGCAGTTGCGTCCGCCCCCCCCCCCCCTTAATTTCCAAAGCGAAAAAAATATAGCTACAAACGGCAGTTTTGGGACTGTAAAATATCAAAATTTTCAAGCTCGCTCGCTTCGCTTGCCCGCATTTAATCGTTATGCCATTCTCCTGATGTTGCTGCCAGTAATTGCCAGCAGTTGCTCCCGGTAGGCCTACGCCCCCTTAATTTCCAAAGCGAAAATATATAGCTACAAACAGCAGTTTTGGGACTGTAAAATGTCAAAAATTTTCAAGCTCGCTCGCTCCGCTCGCTCGCATTTAATCGTCATGCCATTCTCCTGATGCTGCTGCCAGTAATTGCCAGCAGTTGCGCCCGGGCGCCCCCCACCCCCTTAATTTCCAAAGCGAACAAAAATATAGCTACAAACGGCAGTTTTGGGACTGTAGAATATCAACATTTTCAAGCTCGCTCGCTTCGCTCGCTCGCATTAAATCGTTATGCCATTCTCCTGATGTTGCTGCCAGTAATTGCCAGCAGTTGCGCCCAGTACGCCCCCCCCCCTTAATTAAGAAAGCGAAAATATGTAGCTATATAGAGAGAAATGGCAGTTTGGGGACTGTAAGATGTCAAAATTTTCAAGCTCGCTCGGTCCGCTCGCTCGCATTAGATTACTTTTCCACGAGGTGCCCTCCCCCCCCCCCCCCATTGTCTTGACCCACAGTGGGAGGGGATATCATCTCCTTTCAATTAACCCTTTGCTCGCTTGGTTCCCCTTCATATTTTAGTACACTAAAAGTCATGGGGGATTAAGAGCTTCATAAATTCCAAATGTCGTAATGAGCTATTTTCATTTGAATTCTAAAAATGCAACAGCTTCCTCGTATGCCCTCCACACCCTCGCCGAGGCTCTCACGCCGTCACTAATGTACCCCCTATATTATAATCATAGTCCTGTACAGTGATACGCTGTGATGTTTCAATCCCTAGAAATTTGATTTAAAATGCCCTATATAGACGCGACTTTTATACTACACGTGTATGTTTTTACAAAAGTCCCTTCCGTGTTATGGGGGTATCCCCCTCCCAAACCCTCCCCCGCTCGGTCACTTCGCTCCCTCGCCGAGGATCTCACACCGTCACTACCCCCGTATGTTATCATCAAGTCCTGCACAGTGATTTTACCACTATGTAAAACTTATGCTTGTGAATACGTGTCATTAACAATGTATGTATATACATGACAGTACAGTGTATTATGTAAATGTTCATTATGATACAGAAAACAATAAATCAAATAAAAAATAAATAAGAATCTCGCAGGTTATATTCAGTGTCAAAACGCACTCCCCTTGAAAAAAAGCTGGTGACGCCCCTGGAGTTTGTGAAAGACGTCACTCTTGGTAGATTGAGAGGGTTAGTGAAAGCCCAGTTGATTGATGCTGCAACTCATGTAGATGCTGATATCAGAGAGTGTAGTCGAAAGAAAGAAATTTTTGCAGTTCTGGTGGAGAAGCTTGAACTGGGTGGTGTAGAATATGAACACACAGACCAGAGTGAGAGTACAGATGAGATTGAGAGTGCTTGTAGAAAAACTGCTCAAAGTGCTACTGCTACTACTAGACCTAGTGATATGAGGGTAGATTCCACACATTTAGAACTGGCTAGATTGGAGTTAGAAAAAGAAAAAATGAAGGCAGAAAATCTGAGACTCGAACAAGAGTTAATGCAACGTCAAATTGAGTTGACCCAGGCCCAGGCCAGTAGCGTCCCAGGGGATAGGCCTAATGTTACTATGTCGAGACCAAAGACGCCCGACATTGCAAATTCCTTTGAGAGAATAGCCAGGAATTTGGAGTGGGAGAAGAAATATTGGTCTATGATAGTACAACAAAAGCTCACAGGCAAGGCACATTCAGTAGTGTCTGCTCTCTCGGATGAGGATGCAAATGACTATGACACAGTTAAGGAAGCCTTCCTTCTTGCCTATCAGTTAGTCCCAGAAGCCTACAGGCAAAAGTTTCGAGGATATAGAAGAGGTTCGGGACAGACCTACGTAGAATTTCAGAGAGAAAAAGAAATTCTGTTTGATCGATGGGTACGATCAATGAAAGTAGATCTCACTTATGAAAATTTGAGAGAGATAGTGTTGATGGAGGAGTTCAAGAAATCGACACCTTCAGATCTGAGAACATATTTGGAAGATCGAAGAGTACATGATGTAAAGAGTGCAGCAGTCACCGCTGACCAGTATGGGTTGACACATAAGGTGAAAACAAAAAGTCCTGAGGGAAAGAGCAAGTTTGATCAGTTGAGAAATCCTGACACTCAAAAGTGGCACGGTAGTCATTGGGATAAAGTAAAGACTGAATCACAAAAAGAGCGCCCGAAATCGCCACGGCCTCAATACAAAGAAGTGAGATGCTTTTTCTGTGGGAAAACAGGTCACATTAAGTCTGAATGTAGGCGATTGCTGGAACAGAATGAAGCAAAAGAAAAACAAAAGCAAAAAGCAACACATGGTTTAGTCCATGCAGACACACGTACACAACAGTTCAGATGCTGAAACAAAAGAGAAACAGTACCAAGCAGCCACCAATGGTTTTGTTAAGTCAAGTGTAAGTGATGAACAGCGCCATCCAAATGTTGTGAAAAGCAATGTCTCAAAAATGACAGATAGGTGTTGAAGTGGTCGTGTGGATGACAAGTACAAGGACTTCATTTCCAAGGGTACAGTGACCATTGCTGAATTTAGAGTACCGGTTGTCATCCTTCGTGATACTGGAGCTACATAGTCCCTCATGGTAGGAGATGTGAAGAGTATGCCCATAGACTGTAACACGGGTAGAAAGGTACTCATACATGATGTCAACGAAGGAACGCAGGCGGTCCCTCTATTCCGAGTGAATTTGGATAGTGGACTGATTTCAGGGGAAGTGATCGTGGGAATTGTTCCATTTCTCCCTATGGATGGAGTTTCCTTTTTGCTTGGTAATGACCTTGCAGGAGGTCGAGTGAGTGTCCTTCCGGTTGTTTCCGAAGTCCCAGTGTACGAACAGGAAAGCGAAAAACTGGTCGATGAATTCCCAGAAGTATTTCCAACATGTGCTATCACAAGGTTTCGAGCAAGTGAAGCAGAGCGTGAGAGAAAGGAGTCTGAAAGTGAAATTTCTCTTGATGACACATTGTTTGGTAAGGTGACTAGTGAAGGTGAAAGAGAACAAAGTTGGGAAGAAGGTGTGTTCAGTCAGCAGGCTTTAATCAAAGCACAGAGGGAAGATGAGGAGTTGTTGAAGTTGAGAGAGGGTGCATTGACTGTAGATGAGGCGAATGAAGTGGCAGAATGTTTTTATGTAAAGTCTGGTGTTTTGATGAGGAAATGGCGTCCTCCAGATCGTCCCGCAGATGAGGACTGGACGGTTGTCGACCAGATAGTTGTTCCTCCGCCGTATCGAAAGGAAATTCTACGTCTTGCACATGAAATTCCAATGGCCGGACACGTGGGTGTCAAGAAGACTTTGTGTAGAATCAGAACTCATTTCTTCTGGCCTAAGATGAGAAAGGATGTGTCTGAATTTTGTCGAACGTGTCATGAATGTCAAGTGGTAGGAAAACCACAACATGCCATTAGACCTGCGCCGTTGATTCCTATTCCGGCTTTTGAGGAGCTATTTAGCCGTGTGATGGTAGAAGAAGAAGGTGCAGTTGTGAGTGAGAGTGTCCTGCACAGTGCTGGGAAAAGTGCAGAAGGGTTTGAACCTGATGCTTCAGATTCTCAGAGTGTGAGTTTCAAGTCAGGAATGATTCCGCGAATAGAGAACTCAAAGGCACTAGAAAATCCAGAGTTACTGCTCAGTCATTTGTCTGATTCGGAGAGGCAAGATGTTGTCGACATCTTCCAGGAATTTCCTGAGGTTTGCAGTGATAGATTGGGTTGTGCGAAAGACACTGTTCGTACGGTAGATGTTGGGGAAAATGCACCCATAAAGCGGCATCCATATCGGATTCATCCTGCTAAGAGAGAACAGGTGGATAGGGAGATAGATTTCATGCTTGCAAATGGAATCATAGAGCCCAGTAACTCAAACTGGAGTTCCCCAGTAGTGCTAGTCCCAAAGGTAGACGGAACGTCCAGGTTTTGTATAGATTACAGGAAGGTCAATACCATAACCAAGACTGATTAGTTTCCGCTTCCTTTGATTGAGGAATGTATTGATCGGGTAGGAAGTGCCGAGTATGTCAGCAAATTGGATTTGATGAAAGGGTATTGGCAGGTGCCATTAGACAAGGATGCAAGAGAGATCTCGGCGTTTGTCACGCCCACCGGGTTATACCAGTTTCGTGTCATACCCTTCGGGATGAAAAACTCCCCCGCCACTTTTCAACGGATGATGAATCGAGTCATTGCTGGTCATGATAATTGTGTTGTCTATATAGACGATGTGTTGGTTTTCAGCAATACGTGGGAGGAGCATGTTGCTCATCTTCGAGAGCTGTTCCGGAGGTTGTCACATGCAGGACTCGTGGTGAATTTGGCCAAATGCGAGTTTGGGAAAGCTTGTGTGACCTACCTAGGTCACAAGGTAGGCCGAGGTAGCGTCGCACCACGAGATGACAAGGTCCGAGCCATCGTAGACTTCCCAGTGCCGGCATCCAAACGGGAGCTTCAGCGCTTTTTGGGAATGTGCGGATTCTATCGGAGATTCGTCCCCAATTTCAGTCACTTGGTGGTGCCCTTGACGGACCTGTTGAAAAAGGGTACCACGTTCCAGTGGTTGGCGAGCTGCCAGGATGCGTTCCAGAAGCTGAAGGCCATCCTCATGAACGATCCCGTGCTGATCGCACCAAACTTCGAGAGGAGCTTCCAGCTGGCTACGGATGCTAGTTACCGAGGAGTAGGAGCCGTGCTACTTCAGGACTTCGACAACGGACACAGCAAACCCGTGTGTTTCTTCTCCAAAAAACTGAATCGCCATCAGCAAAAGTATTCGACTGTGGAGAAGGAATGTCTTAGTGTCGTTCTAGCCGTGCAACATTTCGAAGCGTTTTTGGACGGTGGAAGAGACATCGTGGTGTACACTGACCATAACCCATTGACGTTCTTAGAACGCTTCAAGCACAAAAATCAGCGTCTCTTCCGTTGGAGTTTGATTCTCCAGCCGTAGGGCCTACCCATTGAGAATTGTGCACATTGCAGGAAAGGACAACAAATTAGCAGACGCTTTGTCGCGAGCTTGAAACTGTGCACGCGCTGATACTGTTGCCGAACGATAACAATCTCAAATCTACAGTGAAACTTACATCAAGCAGAACATTTCAAACAAGACTCAAAACATGACAACGTGTACATGTGTTTATGCATTCTCGTTCAGTTTTCTTCCTTTCCCAAGGATCTGTGAAGGAAGAAATATTATTCATGCGAATCATGTTTTGTTTTAAGCGAAAGCAGTATATGTTAGTGATGCTAGGAAGTATGAGAAAGTACTAGTGCACAATATTCTGTCTTTATAAAAAGACGTTACTTGAAATTTTCAGGATGTGTTACACGCCAAGCATTGTATAATATTTTTGAAAACCCAATATTACAGGAAGCGCCAGGATACAACATTTGTGGTGTGTAAGATTACAGTGAAAGTTGTGCTTCAGTTGCACGCTTCTATTTTGATTTCATTTAATGTACCCCAAAGAGTCAAAGGATTCAGATTTGTTATATATACCGATACGTTACAGAGTTAATGCTAGCAAATGCAAAAAGAGTATAGCAAAACACAACCGATTAGTGACAGGAAAACTGATGATCACATTTTGTTGTCAACCGATTTGTGTTAAAACAAAAGAATTTATGTTGTTTTGTATTCATGAAAAAGTGTTGAGTGACAGGGAGGCATAAAGAAGCCAAGATATAATGTCACTTTTGTAAATTAATAACCTGTATATGTATTTCGTTACAGAGTGACAGAGTCACATTTGTGTGTCGAGTATGATCTCGATATTTTACAGAGTTTGCACGTACATTGTATATCATAACATGCTAACGAGTGACAAAACATATATGTGTGGTGTGACAAAGAGAAATGTCCGATGGTTAAATTTTTGTTGTTATTTTTGGCTAACTTATGACGCAGAGTTGACATAAGTATAAGATTTATTAGCAAGTACATTGCGTAGATGTACACATGTGTCATAGTGTTTAAATACGATGTTGTTATAATCAAGAGATGTGTGCTGTCCTCATTCAGTGAAACTCCAGTGAAAGTTTGTGTTGGAGAAACAGACATACAATGTATCTTTGTAACAGTCAGAACAATTTCAGGGAAAAAGTGTTTGTTTTGTTTCCACATTTAAAGAATAAGTGCATGTGTTAACAAAAATATATACTATACATGTCTGAAGTTATGTAAGTTTATTGGTCAAGTATGTGAGGACATAATTACAGTCGAGACTACCAGAAAATACAGTCTCAGTCAAAATATTGATACTACTGGAGAAATGATTGATTACATCTGGTGTAATCTTTCCGGATTATGTGCACCCGTATGTGCACCCGTTGAAAACAGCTTCACAAGTGTATTACTGTAGACACATTGCGTAATTAGTGTATTTACATGTTTTGTAGGGGGCTTGTCAAGTTTTTATATATTGTTATAAAAGTGGACAATATGATGCCGGAGTTAACTGATTCTGATAAGGCTCAAAATCAGTAATTATAAGTGTAGTATGCCAGGTGAGGTTTTAAGAAAACAACACAAAATTATTTGAGTTTGTAATCGTGTAAGCTGAATAGTACGCAAGAACAGTGAAGTAAGCCTTACAACGAAGGTGTTTATAGTCGAAAAGTTACATTAATAACTTTCCTCTTGTTGGGGGGAGGTGTGATGGAGAACGGCAGTGTGAAACTACCTCCTTGGTGAAACCAGGATGGGGTGGAATAAAAGTGTCCATCCGGGACATGAGAGTTGGAGTTGGCAAACATGGCGTGAACAGCTGTAGTCATTCGGTGCTGATCCAAGAATGTTTTGTCGGTTAGTGACAGATATTTTGTCTGTGCATGACAGATGTTCTGTTGGTGCATGACACAAAATACACAATCTGACGGTATATAACTTATAAGTTCCTACAGCTGCAACATGTTTATCCTCAAAGAAAGGTACTGAGTAGTCCAAATGTGCACTTTTAGTTTTCTCTTGAAGTCATTGACAGTGTCACAATCCTTCACAGAGTCTGGGAGTCTGTTCCATACGCGGGGAGCTGCTGACATAAATGCTGTATCTCCCCATGATCTTTTAATTTTGGGAATGAGAAGATAAGAGTCTTAAAGGAGCGCAGCCAAGATCGAGATGGCTTATGGAACCTAAGCAGATTTGTATCGTGGTGAGGAGGATTTCAAAGCCCGGTATGTGATGAGGAAGACCTTGTAGGTGGGCCGTTGTTCGACAGGAAGCCAATGGAGTTGTTGGAGGACTGGTTTGATGTGAGTGGATCTCCGTGAATATGTTACCAGACGGGCAGCAGCATTTTGAACACGCTGAAGCTTTTGTACTTGGCACTTGGGTATTGCACGCTCACTGACGCTCTCTCACTGACTGAGTGCTCTCAGTTATGCTTTTCGGTAATGTGCCATAGGATATGCTGTTATGCTTTTTCGTTGCACACTTTTTGCACGCCCGTGCATGTAAGTAACAAAATAAAGAGCGCACTCGTGACTCATTTCAGCGCTTCTGATTGGCTACATTCTTGAACCCATTTTATAATAAGTAGTATGATATTAGAAACAAAAAAGCTGCTAAAAGCAGTATGAGAGTAGTCTTAACAGTGTCTTTGCGCACCGGTCTCCGCTCTCTTTCCAAGAAGGTTGTTCCAAAGATTCACTGTGGGCATACATTTGGCTTTATAGGTTTAGCCTTGGCTAAAGTTCTTGCTTTCAGTTTCGGTAGGATCGCCTTATGAATCATGGATACGACTGGCAAAGCGCTGACACTACTTGAGTTAGAGTTGAAGCTGACGCCATTCATGCATGTGCAAGCTCGATGCAAGACCTGTCTATCTAGCGTGGCTGTCCTCAGTTTACTAATACTGTAAAGGCCTGTATCGTTCTTCAATTACATGGATGTAAGTGGTTGTTTCCTTGTTTATGCTCCCAGATATGAGAGAATGAGCAAATAGTTCAGGGTGCAGCACGCAGTGTCTTGCTTGTCTCGTCCTCCTCGCACGTACTTCGACAGACACTTTCGGCAAACCACTATATAAGCTGAAATTTCGAACGTAATCTTTCCAGGACACACTGAGAGCTATCCTAACTATGCGTGTGTACACTCCATTCAGTGCTTTTTCTTGTTGGGATGTAAATGTCCATATTTCTGCTCCATACAGCAGTACAAAGTCAACACGAAGTTGCTGTTTTAGTCATCTTTAAGCTGACACTTCCACACTTTCCTCATACTACGCAAGGCATTCCATACGAGGCCACGTCTGGTCTTGGTGGCATGTTCTGTCGAGGAAATCCAGGAGCCCAGGTTGAGGTCGTTTTTAACCTCAAGGACTGCACCGTCCAAGGTTGTAGTAATGGTGGCGTTGACCTTTCACATTTGCCGTCTTCGCATTATAGTAGACCTGCCAAACCTCAAAAAAGGCTGTAGATAAGGATTCGAAGGCATTTTTTGTTAATGCTCCTTTTTCATACTGAAAGTCTTGCAAAAATACTAAGGAATAGCGTACGGCCGGATGTCAAGCGTATTTTTGCCGAAAAATGTCATTTTTAGCTCAAAATTCAGAAGCATGTCAAAAATCACGATTTTTATTTTTTACTTGCATTCAATTCATATTTGAAAGATCATGAGTTTCAATTGTCCCTTTTAATGAAATTGCAATTTAAATGTGTTTCCTTAGCATTTTAAAAGGTCATTTTGTACAGCCATATGGGGCTCTCAAATGTTTTGGGTGTTGTTTGCTCGAAATGATATTCACAGATTAATTAACGTTCTGCAAAGTTTGTTTTTCCAAGCTAATTAGATGATCTTCCAAAAGTGATTTAATGTTTTATAAAACTACAAATGCTTCTTTAATTGAGTGTGTCAATATTATTTCTAGTTTTCTTGAAAAAAAAATTTACTTTTAATAAAAACTCTGAACATGCAGGAACTCAGAAAATGCATTTTCGAGCATTTTCCAGTAGCCCGGCGCTGCTTATGTGCGCGCGAATACAGTGTACTTAATACGTGTGCGTACGTCTACAGGTAAAATCTCTCGCGGGACTAGACCTGCATGTTTCAGTCGTTGAGTTGGAAACGTGGTGACTGAAAAGGGGACTATTTCCTTCGAATGTAAGTAAATTAGTAAATAAATACATAGTTCTTTATTGCACTGCATAAGGGAACTTTAAAATCTATTTTCATCTAACAGTTGGATATACAACTTTGATCTGAGACTTAGTAAATATCAAGGTTCAAGCGCTAGTAGAATCTAAAGTTAGGCCGATGTCTTATGACTGTATTTCGCATCGATCCCGTGGGCATGCCTACCAACCCCCGGGCCGCCACCCGACCGTGCCGGCGGTGCTTGTTAGTGGAACACCGATTATTCCGTAAGGCACGTCTTGACACGGTGCGAAAAGAGGCCTACATTAGGTCTACGTCTAGATTTAGGTGTCTTGTTCGTTCGATCTAGGTTTCTAATCTATGGCCTCATCACATGCAGTTAGACTGAATCCTCGTCTAACGTTAGGTCTAATCTATCTAACGGTTACACTCTCTCTAACTGTCGACATTAGCTATCGTTAGGGGTTAGATGTACGGCTACGCCTGTTATGCCAAAACAATTATTCAATCGGGCTAGGCCCTAATCACAATAGCAGTTGTATAACGTAGACAGTACAGGCCCACTACTACTAACGTTAGATGTATTTGTAGGGCTAGAGCCAGGTCCAGGGCAAGGGACTGTAGGCTATACAGAAGGTGTAGATGTAGATCTACTAACGTTTAGAGTCTAATCAAATACTAGACCTGTATAAAATCTAGCGGGCTGAAGTATAAATAGCTGGCGTCTAGAATTAGGATCTAACCTTAGTCAAGATCTGGGCCACTGATTCTACCTAACGTTAAGAGGTTTCTAGTAACCTACTAGATATCTAGGCAGTTTTGTTGTAAAGACCCAGCTAACAAGGCCTAGCTAGACCTAAGTTTAGACATCTAGAGGTTCTAAAATCTATGCATATGTTATATATCTAACGTTAGGCTAACTTTGATGTAAGTAAAAGTTCACGTTAGATTTAACATTTCTATCTTGATCTAACATTAGAATATCCTTACATTAGCTCTAACGTTAGCACTAATACTAGTCTCTAGAGTAGAGGTCTAAGGTTGACTCCACTCTTTATGGTACTGTAGACCTACATGGGTTTAGAAAAAGAGTCTAGGATTTAGGCCTAGGTGTTTTACATATAAAAGCGAGTCTACAACCAAGTGATCTTGCCATTCGAATATGCCCGAAAGAGAGAGAGAGAGAGAGAGAGAGAGAGAAAGTGTTCAGTCCTGACTGCCAACCTCTCCTAATATGTGAATCATTTACATGTACTCTTCTAGTTTACAAATAGATCTAGTCAAAAAGGAACTATTTAGAAATCTCTTTACTCATAAGTACCAACTTCTTATGTTAATGTATCATAGCATAAAGGTTCATTTGAAAAAATGTAATGGATCGTTTATACCGACTCACTGAAACCTAGATATCTTTCTTCTTCTTTTTTAAATTTTCAAAAAGCTAAAAAAAATCACATCTCAATAAAAGAGATATATCTATAGTTATAATTGATTTGCATGGGGAATAAAGAAAATTATGTCAATGCCAAGATGCCTTTTCACAGCAATCAAATTTCAAATTATTATTTTTTTTTTTGTTCACTGTTAGCTTATAATGCTCTGCTTTAAAGATGAAAAAAAAATATTTGAGTCATGTTGATTTCTGTTTTCAGGTAGATGTACCAACAAGTGGACAGACTGAGTCTTGCCTTCAAACTTCGCCAGAGAGAGACATATCCTGACTTGCCAAAATCTAATTGTAAAGTCTGAGCTCTTTCTACCTGCAACAAAGTGCAGAACAACCAGAAGATAAGAAACGGTAAATGTCTGAAATACATTATAGCGGTCTAATTTCAAATATCTTTTAAATACTAAGTTACTAAGTGCTTGATTATCAAATGTATCAGTTAAGTGCCCAGTTGAAAATAATACCATAAATCTAAATACATTGAGTATTAAATATTCCTATTCCATTTGAATAAGTTGTAACAAGCATGTTTTCACTTTGACAGTTGCATTACAATACAATGTACAAGTACTTTGCAATCAAAGAGAGGAGAAGAATTTTATATCTCCATTTATATACAAAGGGGAGCAAATCTATGATCAAATGTGCATTCTTGTTTTCTTGTAAATTCATTGCATGTTCTATTGTAGAGGATCATATGAAAGAAAGGTATTCTATCCACTGAAGAGGAGATGATATAAAATCAAACATAAATGTAATCAAGTAATATATATGTAATGAAATATTTCTCAACCGTGTCAATTGGAAATGGCGGTGGCACAAGTATTTAATGTGTGCACAGATGAAAATACGTCTGTAGTCTCAAATCAATTTACTTTCCATTATTATTATGTTGCGTTAAGTATGATGTAAGGGTAATATGCTGTGACGTATTGTTCTTTATTTTTATCAAGGTGTCAGCAACAAATGGACATGCTGAGTTTGAGATCACATCCACCAGAGTGAGGGGGAGATAGAAAGATGTCTTGACTACGATGTAAATGTCCTTTCCAGCTCACAAGTAAGTGTCAACGATTTGAAATTAGGAATATTATCTCATGAATACAAACCGATTTAAGCAAGGAAATCATATCCTCATCCACATACAAATGAGAGCATGATACAATCAAATATTTGTGTACAGGAATTACAGGTGTCAAGATGACTTCCATCCTGTATAATTCATTTTCAGTAAGATATGGCTTTAGAGCATCAAAGATGATAATAACAATGACCTCATTAATGTATTACATGTAATACAAATTAATGTTGACAGTGATCCAAAATCTCATACTAAGGGATTCATAAGATCGTGATGATTAATTCTAATTCATGATGAATGTGTTTGTTTGTTTTTGTTGTTGTTGCAGTATAAATATCCTGTTTCACTCATGAAAATGATAACTTATTTAAGTTTTCGTTAATTATATTTTCGACCAGAATTAGCACAAAGTGGACAAAATGGAACCTGCAAACCACAGCCAACTACGGACAAGAGAGAAAAAGAAAGAGACAGATGTCCTGACTACCAACTTCTAATCTGTGCATCCTGTACTCTATTTCGAAAGGAAATACGGGAGGTAAGCAATAATGCATGTAAAATGTAAACCCCAAATAGGGTGGAATATTTTGTCAAGCCTTTGACATCTTGACCAAATTTTTGACTGTCGATCGTTCATTTGGCAGAAAATTAATGCATGTTTTGCTAAATGAATGCAGTACTGCATATACATGTAGTCAATCACTCCAACAACCAAGATTCACATGAATTAATGCTGATTATTTTTTTTTGAGCCTCTGTCAAAGATGGTTGCAGGAGTCTTTATGTTGTTGCAGTCATCCATTCACACCGTGGCACATCTGTCCTATTCTCATCTTGCAATAACTTAACATGTACTCAGCAGATCATCTTCAAATTTGGTTTTATACAGAAGAGATGATTACCTGGGCCTTGTAGCATTTTAGTTTCTGTTGTGATTTTGCTGCTGATTGTAAATTACATGGAAACCCTGATTTCTATTGACTGTAGAGCATTGCTACCATGGTATTGTATTTACCTTTGGATGGCAAAGTTACCATAACCTCTAAGCAATTTGACTTTGATTAGTTATGAGGGTATTGATGCGAAAGGTCACGGGGGTATTATATGCACGAAAGTGTTGAATGTATCCAGTTGCAGTATCAGGCAAGCACTACCTTGAAGTTCTTCTGAATGGAATAAAAAGCTTGATGGAAAGAATTGGATATTTGGATCATGAAAGTTTCCTACATTTTATATTTCATTGTGTACTCACGGTTAAATTGCTACAATTAGGATCTACTGTATAAAATATACTTTACCGTTTTAAGGAAACACTACATAAGAGGAAATCAAGTAACCGTATATCTTTAGCGTATATGTCACTGTGTCTTCACCAAAGATTAAAATGCCCATGTCACTTTCCTCATCAAGTAAAGACAGATACACCATTCTTTTTTTTCTCTCTCTCTCTCTCCAGAAACGACCCTGCCAGACTATCCGGTCCGCATCCAGATTCCGTATGAAGGATGTCATTAGAACCTGAACTTACATGTGGAATGCATCCATCTAAACTTCTCAAATGTAATCACAATGTGCTTTCAGGACTATTGTAGAAGTTGAATACAGCTGTATATATATATATATATATATATATATATATATATGTATATATGAAAGACATGTTTATATACTGTATTAGGAATTTCTACTAATCCAGATTAAATGCTTCTTTTCTAATCTTTTTTGTTCTTTTTTTCTTAAGTGATGAAGTAAAACAAGGTCTGATATCAAAATGTGCACAACACTACTTGGCAAACAGAATTTACAATATGATTTGATATAGATCTACTTCCAATTTTGATTCCAGCATTAAAGGGATGAGGGATGGTCTACTTTTGGTTGAGATGGGGGCTGAGATGGAGATTTTGTGAAAAAATGAGAACCCTGTTATGAAATATTAAATGGTAAACAATACCAAGAGGAATTCCAAATGTATTTGTTAAAAGTCACTTTTTTAAAAAGTTCTCGGCCGTTTCAAAACCAACAACTTTAATCAAACAAACTTCAAATTACTCTAAGAATTTGATGCTCTTTCATATTTCATAAGTTGTTTTTAATTTGCTTGCAAAAAGTTAAAGTCTGAATCTCCATCTCAACCAAAACTATACCATGCCTTTGAGACTCACAGTTACAAGCCGCATACTAGTAGTTCATGGAAATTGATCCTGTTATTTCCTTTGACGCCCAAACGCCAACATTTTAATCCTGTCAGATTGGAATGTCTTTTGTTTTTGTTTTTATGGGGGGTCAACAAAAGGGAAGTGAACTTTGCCTTTCTTCATCAGATGGAGGAAAGTATATGACATGTTGGTCAGAAAAAAAAAGGAAAACTGCACGTTGAAGTGCTTAAAAAGAGAAAACTTCATAAAGGAACAGTTGGTGAATCTGAAGGGAAATAGCACAGAGCATGTTTTTTCTAGTTTAAGATATAAAAGACATAAGTAAAAGGTTCCAATCCAAACACCAAGTACAAGAAGTAGTGAAAAGAATATGATCTGGTCAAGATGTATGTTTTGCCAGTTTTGTTTTTTTCACATGTGCCATAATTGTCATGATGTTGGTAATACTGTAATATATGCTAGCTATTCAGGGCCCCAGCAGTGTATTCTGATACTTGGAATAAGGGAAAGTATTAGAGGGAAGCATTACTCACGCATTTTGGAGAGGTGATTTCTTTTTTTCTTCACTGAGAGACGAATACTCAGTACAGATATCTTATCACACTGGTCTGCAGAACACAAAAATAATATCAGACTAAAAGTAGAATTTTGAAAATTTGGCAGTCACCATTCTAATTTAGTTGTACAGTGACGAAAGTTCAATGCAACAGCGTACAGTCATAATTAGCTAGGATATGTAACCACAAACTGTGAAAAAGATAGAGATATTGAAATATTGCCTAAAGAGAAAATTTTGTTTTTCTAACTGGTGTAACGTTTGTGATGGTGGACACATAGTATATGTCACATTAAAAAAAAATGAGTTTATCAATGCAGTTAATGTAGTCAGCGCAATTTGTATGGTTGATTTTCAAAGTCTTTGGATGTATGTCACAGAGATTTGTTCAAGGTAAAAATTTTAACTGAGGACTCATTCTTTTTTAATGCTTTTAATCATTTAAGAAGATTGCTTTTAGATGGAATTTTTATTTTTGTTTTTAGATGTCCACAAATCGAGACTGAGGTTCTTTACCTTTCAAAACGAAATACTGTTGAAGACAAATAATTAATTATATTTTGCAGGATTCAAGCTTGTTCTTACTGTGTATGGTATTTTTATCAGCATTTTGGTAACCAGCAACATAGATGTCAAGTGCTGCTATTCTAGTAAATGTGCGCTAATGGCAAATCATTATTTTAAAAAAGAGAAATTGCCTCGTTAACTGTATTTCATTGTGTGTTGATATAGTCCGTGAACGCTGTTTGAGACGGTGGTTGCGGGCGTGTGCACATTGTGTAGTACGTTTTGTTGGTTGACTGGGAATTTAGAGTGTTGGTGATAACTGAAATGATTTTTTTTTTTCACAAAGATGTGATAACATAGAACAAAAAAAAATCGAATCGCAAACAAACAATTTGTTACATGTCTGCTCCAAGGACATAGAACTTGGCCAAGGATAAATATAATCTGCACTATAGACTCGATGATTTAACCGACTTAATGGTGGGAAGGGGAGATGAGGCTGTTATTGCATTGTACGCATTTCAATTCTACTTCCTTTTTACTTCTTGTTTTCTTTTTTGAGGGTGATATTTGCCTTACTTTTTCACACAAATATCTGGGATACATATATAATATTCTTATGTCGCCGAATAAGTGTGCGTTCCAAACAACGTTCATGTAAACAATCAACCATCATAAAAGAAACGTTTAGTAAGTCTTCTGCGGGAGGATAGATCAAAATAAAATGCAAACACCTCGCCTTAGAACATTACAAAAGTAAAAGTGATTTCGTGTCTATCCCTTGCAGGGCTGCGTTTCAGGGCCTGAGAATGCAAACTATATAGCATTGTATTGATAACCATGAATTCCCAAACATTCTCGGGGGAAGGGGTGAGTATGCAGGATGGGAGATCGGTATCGGTATTGGTATCGTAATTTCCAAACATTTCCAAACATAGTAAACAATTTATATATAACTCTTAGGTTTCATTGTTAAACATACATTTTTCACACAAAAAAAAACATGTTTCAACACTTGTACGTTTTACAATCATGAATATTTGAAATTTTCAGGGAGTGACCTAATAATGATCAGTTGCCATGGTAACAACACTACTGACCACCCCTCTTTGTGTGTTTTTGTTTTTTGTTTTTTTTTGCAAAGAAGCACATTTCAGTCATATCAAGGTGCCACAAGGGGTTTTTGCAGTCAGCTATCCAACCTGTCCATTGACTTCGCCGATTATGTAAGATAAATACCTACACGCACTATACCATGTACAATATATATGGGCCTCCGCTATACATTCGATTTTTCATTCAAAATGCGCGTCCAGTAAAAAAAAAATCGTCCCATTTAGGATAACATAAAACGAGTTATCTTTCGCCTTACCTTATAATTTCTTTGCTGCATAAGATATCAGAACATATATTATATTTCGAAAAAATAAAAACTTTTGAATAGATTGATTTAGGTAGTTTAAAAAAACTTTGAAATATTGGTAGATTTTACAAAGTACAATTTTAAGTAAATCACGGTTTTATGTTTCATTGCGCCATATATGTGCGTGTAATATTCTACATTCAAATGTATATTAGTCAGGTTCTAAACTTGAAGTAGAAGATAACACATTTCTAGTTTGAAAGGTACTTATCAACCATTACTTATTTCGATAAAAAAAATAAAAATCATGATTTTTTACACTCTTTCAAAGTCTGGGCTAAAAAAGGCATTTTCGGTAAAAACGCGCTTGACATCCGGCCGTACGCTAAACTTCAGTATTTTTGCAAAACTTTCAGCTGGGAAACTTAGCATTAACAAATTTTACCGTCTAAAGTTTAAAACAAATCGTCTTGGCCGGCCTACTATTAGGCAGTAGACCAATTTTCTTCCAATCTTATTTCCACTGCCAGTAGCAGGTCCTATGTTTTGTCGTTCATATCGGATATTAAAGCAAATCGTCAGCAAAGTCAAGGTCAGTTACCATTACAGGTGAAAGACGACGGCTTTGACAGAGCACCAATCTAAACCCTATCCCTTGACATTGTAGTCCAGCGGCTATAGAAAAAATCATGCACTTAATGGTAAAAGCACCATACTTGGTACACATGTACATGATGCCAATACAAGTCATTTCTGATATGGAAGCCACTCTGATTCTCCCTTTGGCGGCCGTGGCGGCCATTTTTCAAAATGACCACCATGTGATATAGCAATGCTGTGTATTTTGGAAACTGTAAGTCCGATTGTCGTGATTCTTGTGCCAAAGTATAGGTTTTGAGGGTCAAGGATTCCAATAAAATAATTTTTGAGAGGATAAAACCATGGCAACCTACTTATTGGCGGCCATTTTGAAAAAATATGGCCACCATGTTAGATATAACATATCCTTAAAACGTATGGACAAAGGGTCATGACTCTGGTACCAACTTATATGTTTTTGGCGTTAAGGATTCCGATAAATTCAACTGTAAGTGAATATGAATCGTTTCATCCTACGTTTTGGCGGCCATTTTAATAAATATTACTGCCATACAACAGATAATGAATATTGTATATCTTCGAACTCAAAAGATATATAATCACGATTCAAGCGTAAAAGTATAGTTTTGGGGTGCAGGTTTTCAATATAATGATGTTTTAGCAAAGTGAAGAGGTTCATCACATCCTTTGTTTTGGGGGCCATTTTATAAATATGGCCTCCCACCAGTTATATAGCGTACGAGTGTCATGAAAGCGGGATGCCCATTGTGGATTGATTCTCGTGTAAACGTTTGTTTGAGGGGTCAACAATTACTTGTTCACTCATTTTTAGCATTCTAATGTGGAACATCTGGGCATGGTTTGTAAGCATTTTGGAAGATATTCTCAACTTCCTTTATAGGATTTCTGTGTGTACAGTGTATGTGAAAAACATGATCTTCACAATTTCATGTCTGAGGTACATATTAATCAAGTTATACATTTTCTAGAAATATAGACTCTCGCTTTCACTGGTCCCTGGACCATGGAATGAAAATCAAAGTTTCCAACCAATATAGTAGGCCTACATCTGTTTTCTTTGGAAACATGACACTAAGTGTGAGAAAACTTCTAAAACTTCTTGGGTCACTTACATCAAATGTAAAACTTTATGTATGTCTATAAAATCCATGATTGACCAGGCTGTTCTGATACTTACAACTAACACTGAATCTTATACATCAAACGATAAAGTAAATACAATAGGTATTATACAATACATCTTTATAGGTATACAGCTAATTGTCATTTGCAGCTCCACATGAGTCTACTGGCAAAATATAAACTACAAGAAAAATCATGCTAATTTATGAATTTAAGGAAAACCTCAAAGAAATACACATTTTTAAGTTCATAATTATTGGAAGATAAAACTGCAGAATAAAATATTCAGTAAATCGATCTTACTTACCGGCACCAGTAGAAATACTGAAGACGTTCTCTAAAGCTCACCTGCATCTATATATGCATTCACGTTCATCACCGCTCATCAATGGATGATCAGGAACAATAATTCTTGTGGATTGTCAGAGCTCATTCGATTCCTTCATATGATTCCTTATAATTTTGTGTAACAGTTTTGACAAGGTCATACTATGAAATAATGAACAAGAACTGAAAACAAACTTTAGAAATCAGTAGGTCTTATAAGACTGCAATAATCATGTCTTTGTGGCTGGAAACTATGACAGTACACTAATTGTACTCTCCTGTCTATGCATCCAAAATTGGGGGGAAAGTCTTCTATTCCATTCTCACCATTTATTCTACCTTTGATATTCAACATAATTATCTTTAGTATTCCAGGTATGCAACAATTATACTTCTGTGATGTTCAATACCTACTTGAATAGTGAATGTGATAGAGGTATAGTCAATCAACAACAATCAATGAACAATAAAGAACTAAACGCCGCAACAACAAAGGAGGTACATTTACCAATAATAGGTGAACGATTCTTGTCAATGGGACAATACATATGGCATGTGAGGGTGTATATATATATATATATATATATATATATATACAGGCCCCTAAGAAAACGGAAACGGATATTTTTTTTCAAAACTAAAACGAAATTGTCCAATTTGGTTGAGTACTTTTCTTTCTAGACATTCTTTCTAGACATGTTTTTGTTGATCATTAATTTCTTACTTTATTTTATCAAAGCTCAGCAACGGAGACTACCCAACAATTGAAGGTCAATTTTCGACAATAATCCTATTCAAGCATTCCACATTGTGATGTGCGGCCTCAATTCTTTGTTAGTCTCCCAAGGTAGTGGCTTTTGTTCATTGCAGAAATTTGTTGAATTGAGCTAAGAAATTTACGCTCGACCCGTCTTTACAAAAACATCTGTAGAATGAAAACTACTCAACCAAATCGGATGATTTTGGTGTCATTCTTCTTCTAGATAAATTTTCTATAAGTCTATGTCATTTATTTTGGCATTAAATTAATGCAAATGTGCAAATATTTGCGAAAACTCGCGTTTCCGTTAATTCTAGGCCACATGTATATAATGTGTGTGTGTGTGTGCATACTCTATGTAGTGCGGCAGTCATATTTATCAAAATGGACATGAAAACGAAATGTGTTAGTTCTATTCATCATCAAGTACTTGTTTAAAATCATTGACCCCAATTAGTTTCAAAGACGTACAGTATAGTATATAGTGCGGTGGCCATGTTTTAAAATGGCAGCCAAAGCATAGGATGTGATGGTTGTACACACGAAAAGATGTATCCATTTAAATAATTGAACCTCAAAAACATATTTTTGTACCAGAATCATGAAGATGCATCCATTGGTTTTAAAGATATATGAATACTTGAATGTAGAGCGGCAACCATGTTTTTTTGTTGTTTTTTTCAAAATTGCCGCTAATAAGTAGGTTGCCATAATTTTATCCTCTCAAAAATTATTTAATTGGAATTCTTGACCCTCAAAACCTATACTTTGGTGCAAGAATCACGACAATCGGACTTATAGTTTCCAAAATACACGGCATTGCTATATCACATCACGCCACGGCCGCCACAGGCAGAATCAGAGTGGCTTCTATATCAGAAATGACTTGTATTGGCATCATGTACATGTGTACCAAGTATGGTGCTTTTACCATAGAGTGCATGATTCACCCTATATGTGCTCTATATCCGCTGGACTATTGGTACTGGCATGGTGTTAAAAGTACACCACTGTTCCATCCTCATCATTAGGGGTTGATGGATTCGAAGGCCGATATTTGCCTATTTCTTCACGGTTATTATATAAAGGTAATCAAACATTTATATCTCCTCGGGAGATTTCCCCAAGCACCTAGGTAGGTTAAATTGTAGGTCTATTGACTTAGATGCTAATTTCAGTAACATTTTAGCGTTACTGTGATTATGGGTTTGTCAGTAGGTCCACGTTGCCAAGCTCGAGGCCGCTTGCGACCGGGCAGCAGTGCCATACACTGCAGCTGCCCTCTCCTAGCTAGATTTAATCGATAGGAGATGCTGAGCCTGAGCTCGACTCCGTGTTTATGTGTAATCACAAATTATTTGTTAAACTGGGGGTGAAGTGATTACATGTTACCGAAATCAAGGAAATCATATTTTATGCATACTAATTAAAAAAAAATAATACAAAAGTCCGCAAAGCCATGAAGTTCGCACAAAATAAAAAAAATGTTTGTTTGTTTGTTTGTTTGTTTTACCTAAACTGCCCCCCCCCCCAAAAAAAAGGAATATTTTTGTTATCCCGTGGGCCGATGGAGATTAACATAATACATAATTATCATTGGTCTCGTGTTTATTTGCCATGAACGTAATTCTAATTGGTAGTCTTTGCCAAAAGTGCATGTTTTATTTCGAACCTCTCAGATCTTTGAGAGCAAATTCTATCATCGCATCCATTACTCTACGATAATACAGTCACGGTGCGCTGTCACATGAAGCCACTTACGTTGTCAATCATGAAGAGCCTATAGTAAATTGTCTGATTTGTTTTTTCAAATCAAAATGAGCGTGTAGAAGATTTTCAATTGTTTTCGCTTCATCCAGTTTCACTGGCACATTACCCAACCCTTTCAGTGTATTTCTGCTTCTATCAGCAATTACCTTTGCCATGTTTAAAAAGACAAGTCAGTTTCAATGGCATTGTTGATATTATAGAACCATTTAACAGCCATACAGTATTGCATATAATACGATGATTAATGACGACACTGCAGCAGTGCGATCTTTGTCATTAATGCATATTGCGCTTGTTTAAATCTTTGGAGAAGAGCAAAAGGCTATTTTGACGTCAGTTTAGAAATACTGTATTTCATTTATTAACATGACGTTACGTACTATAGGGGCCCCGAATTCCTCTTAAGGATATACAGTGTAAAGGTGTAGGGGGAACCAAACCTCAAAAATCAATACGTAAAAGTGAACGTTTTAGAGAGCACCGATCACTATGAGATGATACTCGACCGAGGAAAGGATCTGATAAGTTATTTTCGTCTTTGCTGTTCTTCCTCTCTTACAGGCATCACCGGGCGTCCAAAATACATCGACAAAAATGGCGATGCTTATTCAGATATTACAGTGATATCGATGCGGTTGGAAAAGGACATAAACAAGTACGGGTACACAATGTTGCCAGTAGCAACCATCAAGATCACGAACAGCACACCAGTAAGTGCATGTTGTATCAATCTTAAAATTTTAAAACTGATATCCCTGCTCTTTCTCCGCACGCAGACACCCACCCACACACACACATAAACACACACACACATTCATATTTCTGTATGTGTATGCAGATGATTTCCCTCCGTCGTATGCGAAGAGAGTATTGGTGAGGAAGGTAAGTTGGCTTGGTATCAGGGAAACAATGGTATGGTGATGTCTTTATTGGTTCTCTCCAGAAATTATTCTATCAATTTTACGTCTCTATTTTCTCATACTTCTAATCTTTAGCGAGAATTCAAAGGAGCGTTATTTTGTTTTAACCTTATCATCATCTTGAAATGTTGAAAAAATGAAATGTTGCATATATATTTTCTAGATTCAGGCAGCGGTTTGATGTTCCTCCTCTGGACCTGTCTACGGTATGTGTGCAGAAGTCCGAGTGTGTCCGAGATCTTGGTATAACCTTCGATAAGCACCTCTCCCTTGCCCTGCACATCCGCAACAAGTGCAGGACAGCTTCTTGGGGGATAGCTAGGATCGGTAGGATCCGCAAGTACCTCGACGTTCCTGCCACAGAAAATCTTATAAATGCATTCTTGTCATCTCACCTCGATTATTGTAACAGTTTCTTAGCCGGTCTACCCCAATCCCATACTGCACCCCTTCAACGCATCCAGAACACCGCCGCTAGACTAGTCACACGTTCCAAGAAATCTGCACACATTACCCCCAATTATCCAGTCACTTCATTGGTTGCCAATACAGGAACTCGTTATCTTCAAAATTTTCCTCCTTGTCTACAAAGCTATCCATAACCAAGCCCCTTCATACCTACAGAACCCTTATCTCCCTCCTCATCAACTTCATCTGCATCCCGACGTTATCGCTCCCATGCTACTACCCATCTTCAACTGTTACCCGGACCTCGCACCAAGACACGCTACGGAGAACGTTCATTCGCGGTTACTGCACCCAAGCTTTGGAATGATCTACCCATTCATATACGACAAGTCCCATCAGTAGAATCCTTTAAGGCACCTCTTAAAAGTCACCTTTTTCCATATTGATTCCTTCCCTAAGTTAATGTGCTGAGTGTAACCCAATTAATGTATGTGTTTATTTACTGGTACACACGTTGCACACGGATGTATGTCGTGTTATTCTTACTTGAATTTTAACTTGTTTGTCTTTTCCCTTTGCGCTTACAAACATTGTATTAAGCGCATTGAAAACGTAATGTATTAGTATCATTATCTTATCACCAGGGCTTCCGAACATTTTTATTGTCAAATTAGTAAGGTAATGACATTTTAGCTGTCAATAAGTAGTACAATTTTTGTATCTATTTCTGTTCTTAGGAGTATGGCCCTTTCAGTTACAAATCGATCTTGAAGCGGGGCCTTCTATGGAAAAAAAAGTACTATTCGATGACAAATGCAAATAACAAATAAATAAACAGATCTTTCCTCAAATTCTTAATTTCTCCTGACTAAAATCATAGTTCCAAAATCTACACTTACTTTTATCCATCGCTTTTGAGAATGCTGTAATATATATATATATATATATATATATATATATATTGATTCACAATAGTAGTTCATATGAAAACTCCGTGAGAGAAGTAGTTTTGACGAATTTTCGCCCATAGGGCTTTGTGAAGTCAATGGCAGATTTTATTTTTAAATAAAATCTGCCATTCACTTGACAAAGCCCTATGGGCGAAAATTCGTCAAAACTACTTCTCTCACGGAGTTTTCATATGAACTACTGTTGTGAATCAATACTTCTTGGACAGAAACCTATTGCTGTTATTCATTAATATATATATGTATATATATATATATATATATTCATACTTTTATATAATATGCATAGCACATATATGTGGGGTAATCTCATGAGCTAGACACCAACTAAAACATATATATATATATATATATATATATATATATATTGATTCACAATAGTAGTTCATATGAAAACTCCGTGAAAGAAGTAGTTTTGACGAATTTTCGCCCATAGGGCTTTGTGAAGTCAATGGCAGATTTTATTTTTAGATAAAATCTGCCATTCACTTGACAAAGCCCTATGGGCGAAAATTCGTCAAAACTACTTCTCTCACGGAGTTTTCATATGAACTACTGTTGTGAATCAATACTTCTTGGACAGAAACCTATTGCTGTTATTCATTAATATATATATGTATATATATATATATATATATTCATACTTTTATATAATATGCATAGCACATATATGTGGGGTAATCTCATGAGCTAGACACCAACTAAAACAGACCCATACGCTAGGTACTAAGTTAAAAAGGATTACGAGCTCGACAGTAGGCAAAGACAGACCCACGAGCTCGACAGGATACACAGCGCTTTCTATATACCAACGACAAGTCCGTATTTGTACAATAATGGCACAAGGAAAAATAATGAATATTCAGAGGGGCAGTGTCGTCACACCAGCAGGAGCGAGATTCTTTCCAATCAGCAATTTTCCAATGATATTGTTCTCTTCATGGGCCCCTCCCCTGAAATCAATGTCGATTAACTTGCGTAGGTTGGGTCTTCGATAGTGACGTTATGCTATATAGGCTTGCCACGCTAAGATGGGCCGGATGTCAAAATTTCGTTCTGCTTCCTATCGCTTCTCACATAAACTATTGTATATGCACTTTGTCCTGCCTGAAATTTATGTAGAAACAATAGTAGGGGAAAAAATAGGTAATAATTTCTAAATCTATATATACTAAATGCTGTCAATTGATGAAAGACTTTGATATTGCAGTGATGCATCGCCAATTTGTGGGGTTTTTTTTTGTATAATTCTTCTGAAAACGGTAACTTTGCAAAGAAACAGCTGTAATATATGGATGCCTCTTTTTTTCCTGAATTATAGGTTTTCTCGGTCAATTTCATAATTTTGTCATTCAAGTTCCCATTCCGAGCATTCGATTTCACCCATTCCATGGTAGCGGCATTGGATCAGCAATTAAATTCAAAATCCGGTCATTCAAATTCACTGTCGGACCAATCAATTGTTCATTTGATAGGAGCACGCATTTCAGCAATGAGCATTCAAATTCATTTCAAGCCGGCGACGGAATCTCGTCGGTCATTCAAATTCGGGAAAAGGCAAACATGTTCCAAATAAGTGCATTCAATTTAAAAGAAGTCTTTCATGTAGTTAGCTTGGGGCCGTGTATTTGTGTCTTTTCAACTTAGCTTTTAATAGACTAGGCTTTATGATGAAGTTTAGTTCATTTTGCCGTATAGGTCCACCTGCTCATTCTAAAATTTGAACTTCACGAGTATGACGAGGGAAAATGACAGGCAAATACCACAGGCACATTAGGCACTGTGTACGAACAAGCATAATAGGGAAAGTTGATTGACACCTTCAAAAAAAATCCACTACATTGAAATTGATGACATGAACATTCGTATACGTCTTGTTTGTTAATTGATATCATATTGGTTTTCTTCGTGGGGGACTATATGAGATCATTGTGTTTCAGTTTGTCTTTAAATTAGTGCATTGTGTGGTTAGTGTTGTGGCGTTATCTTTTTTTAGCGAATGCGCGGTATCATCAAGGAGTATGTTTAGATTGTCGTTGTGTTGTTTGGATGCAGTGCTGATTGGAGCTTGCAATCTAGAATTTCTTGAAATGAAAAACCAAGTATACATGAACACAGAACAATATAGAACCTTTAAACAATATATGCAAGCCTTTCTGAGTTGTGTGAACCTGTGTGCTTGTTTTAAAAGAAACTTTTGCCCGTTTCTTCCCCCCCCCCCCCCCCATCCTCACCCCATTACCCCTTCTATTCCATTTATGTACTTCATTAAATTTACCCTTTCCATTCCATTGACTTCATTAAATCTATTCCATTTACTTCATTAAATTGGTTGCTCGAAGTACGAAATTGATCACCTGAAAATAGAATTGAACGCCCCAAACAAGCTCATCGGGACTGTAGAGTGAATTGGAATGCACGAGTAGGAGATGCAGTGCTCGCATTTGGAAATTGAACGCTCATGTGTGAATTTGATTTGACGGAAGCGAAATAGAGCTGCCATTAATGAAATTGATCTGAATTTGAATGCTCGAATATTTTTGTATGGATGCGCTGTGTGAATTTGAATGCACATTCATCATTTGGAATGACAAAAGTATGAAATTGACCGGGTAAAACCTATATTACAAATACTTTGATAGACCCTTATGTTATTTGCTGTGAATTCATACTGAATCTACATTTCGCTGATGACTACCAATCCTCCTGATCTTGTAAAACAGATGTTCATGTCGACATATAGAATTTGTGAAACACTTATTCTTACCTTCATTTCACAATCGAAGTTTTTTCTATAGGTTAATCAGAATGTAGACATTTCATATTATTCGTAATAAGCATCCGTGTTCTTCGGGGAGGGAAGGGTGACTTCGCCGGATGAAGCCCTTCTGCCCTTCAAGATACAATTATAAAAGACAATTTAGGTACAATTTTCATTTCTTAAAGACTGTAATTTATAAAACTAGATCATCAAAATTCAACTGAGGCAATCTAGAAAAACCTTGATATTCATAGATGATGGAAGACACAACAATTTTGATAGACGTTATATTTTTAACATTGAAATCAACATTGAAGACGTAGGCATGTAGACATAGGTGTTAATCCATATCTCGCCCATAGTGTAAGCTGCCCCATCCCATCATTTGTGCCCTCCTCAGCCATTATTGCACGGGACACCCTGTACAAAGACGCACACATCATTGGTTGATCGATGGCGCTGTTAATCCTGTGAGCTCATGGGCGTTATTTGCCTGGTGTCGCTCTTGTTGGGCTGTATAACTCCAAGGTGTCGATCTTGTGTCGTGCCCTTATATATAAATAAATGAATGAATGGATAGATACATAAACAAATGAATACAAATATATATATTAAAGCATCGAGCTATCACTGTTTGCCACAAATAGAAAGCATTGCTTATGAAAGCCTATGACTTGATTGTTTCTCCGTTTGTTTTGTATTTACATAAGGCATTTGTAAATTCAGGGACATTTTCAGCCTCACGGGCTGTAATTATCCTGTTGTAGTGTTGAGAAAATTGTCATTTTACTTTATTAAGTTTTATTTTGTTATTGCAAAGAATGTCACTTGTCATTACTGCAGTTTTGTAAGTGCATGAAATGTTTATTATTTCATGAAAATTATTAAGGCAAAGGACTATTGTACAACGTCTTCTTATGAGGTCAATTTTTGTTCATAATTCCACGTCATGTTATTGTGAAAGCACATTTCCCGAAACCATTTAACAGATTATTAACATTTTCCAACCAGGCTGTCTTACTACTTTCATGTTCCCACTCAATCAAAGTGGAGATGAATGTATTACTGAATGTTCTAAGACTTCACATATCGTGACAATGTAGCCTGAAAGGGTACTCATTTCTAATTGAATTGAGGAAAAAATCGCTCTAAACATAAAGTAGCCTAATATCATTATTGTAAACATCATACTTATGAGGCGTTTCTAATATTTTCATGTAATTGTATTCACACTTATCTACTCTCCTGAGGTGAAAGGCAGGTTTACTATGATCCTAACTTTTAAAGTTGCATCGATGAACATTATTCATTAACATGTTATTTTTGTTTGGTTCTATTTTCCATGTTTCTAGGCGGTGGAAAAATCATGCCTTGGCAATGGGACCTCATTTAAATGGGTACGTTTGCAATACAATGTATACTCAAAATAGTCCAGTCATACAACCTAGCCAAAGTTTCCTTATGATACTAAAACCCACTTGCGTGGAGCGTGGAACGGACGGTCTCATTCAAAAGTACTTGATGATATACATTGATATAAGTTCTTGGCAACAGAAATATGATACACCATGTGTTTAAACCACCAACATCTCTCATGGTACTTCCTAGAGTAAGCTCAACATTGATTTACTTGAAAATATCCTCGCAAAATGTTTTCATTTTATTGACATCATTATGATCAATGTTTTAACAATATCGAAAGTAGGTTTGGATGACCAATGGTAGCATCTGTGATATATATATATATATATATATATATGTATACATACTCGGATGAGCTACCGTGCCGGCTCCTTGTCAAGATGAATTTATTGAACGTAACGATATGCGGCACAAAAAAAAAAGGAAGAATTAGTATTGCACTTGTTCTGGATTGTCACTTTAAGACACTTAAAGCCTTGGTCACAACGTGCGGGCCTTTACTTTTGTTATCAAGCACGCAAAACACGCATAGCGATTGTTGGACATGTCCAACAAACATTGCGTGTGGCTACGTGTTTTGATAAACGCATGTGGCACGTGTTGCCATCGCAAGACATGCACAGAAGCGTACGTTCTTATTACCTTGGCTGCCAGGTTTCGCAATGTTCAGGCCGTGTCACACCTTTCCGGGCATGATACGCGGGTTTGACGCGAGGAGGGATTTTCCAGCACGCAGGAGAATTTTCCACGGGCGGACAAGAATGTTTGCGAGTTTCGCACTTGTTTCTTACCTGCTAGACGCGTGCTACTTACCTTCTACTTGCGTGCATTCCGTGTGACCTTCGTGAGAGCTTTGAAACTGATCCGTTTTCTGTTACGAGCTACTTACGGGTACTGAGAAGTACCTGCGTTGGTCCACGCAGAACGCCAGTAGGAGGCCCTTAGCAGCAGCACCTCGCAGGCAACTCCCACGCAGGTACTTCGCAGTCCCCGTATGCAGCCAAGATGACATTCTGTTGGACTTCTGCCATTCCTTCAGAGGAATTCCTTCACTGAGTTGTCAGCCCCCACGCGCCTGGCACACAAGTCACACAGTATACCCGCAAGTAGAATTTAAGTAGAACGCGTCCAGCAAGTAAGACACATGCACTGACTCGCCCAAATCCTTGTCCGCCCTCAGAAATTGTCCGGTATGCTGGAAAATTCCTACACGCAACAAGCCCGCGTAGCTTGCTCGGAAAGGTGTAACAGGGCCTAAACATGGTTGCGGGTAAAAAGATTTGCGTGCACACCTCCGGGCAACTACAGGTGAGATACCTTCTAAGTACTGTCATCTGCGGGTCATCTGCAGGGACCTCCGGGTAGTAAAAATTGTTCTTCGCAAGTTGCACGCAAGGCTTGCCCGGAAAGGTGTGATACAGCCTTTACCATATTGCGAATTTTATTTCTGTACGTTCATTTGGATGACAGGAAGACAACGGGACAGCGGTCCAAGTACACGAACACATTCTGTCCTTCAGAAGAACAGATTCTAGTGTTTTGGGGTTATTTTTCAGAGATCATCCGGACCTGATTGCCCGAAGGCCCGTGTGGAGCATGCGTTTTAGAGACAATAATTACGGGTAGTTTTGTATCACTCAAACGTCGCGTAGTTTTGTTATTAGTAACACAGCGAGCTCAAACTTCTGGCCCAAGCTGCTAGAAACTTTGCGTTTATACACGCAAATACACGCAAATCCCCCTAACCGAGCGCAACTTTGTGTTGTTTTTCGTTGCTAAAAAGAGTTGTACTTGATTTCGTACGCAAATCATCAAATGAACAGACTCGGAGGCTTCACCGTGGGCAGTGCCATGCAGCTCCTCATGAGAGTGTGAACATGATCTGGAACCTGCTAGATACTTCTTCCAGTAGTCTCTTTATTGGTCGCGCCTTCAGCATCTCCAGAATTATTTGCTAGTGTGACGTGGAAGGACAGGAGGACTCATGAGGTCTTCTTTGGAGGCTCTGATGTGCTCCCTACTCTTTCTCAGGGCCTGGCCATTGCAGTACACGTCACATAACCTTTTTACAAATCTCCCCAAGACTGTAGCCTTCTCCCCTGTTTTTCCCTTCATTCGTTGAACAGCTCCATCTGGTAAGTTATTAAGAGTCTTTGTTTTTCAGTCAAGATACTTGGCGCTGCTGCTTTCCTTTGATCTTTGCAGCATCTTTGCTTATGTCCATTTGGGGTTAAAGTAAATGTTGCATTGTGGGCAGTAGTGTCCTTGTGCGACGTCCAAATAATTTATGGGATGGGCTGCTATCGATGTCCCGTGTTGGGGCGTTGCGAATGTTGAGCAACATAATGTTGACAGCCTTGCTAGTGCTGTGACGTTTTTCAGTAGTCTTTTTGCGGTCTTCACGACAGTCTCCGCCCTCCCACTGGAGGGGCTACTGAGAAGGAAGATGGTCTAGTTGTGTGACTCAGGTTTTCAGGTCTGGCAACTTATCTTCTGGGAGACACAGATAGCATACGGAATAAATGGCCTCAAATTTCTGTCGGCTTGTCAATAGATGTGGAAGGTAAGAGCGACTAAGAGGGTCTGCTAGGTGATTGTTCTTCCCCTTAAAGGTCCAGTTTACCTTTGGGAGCAATGATGTGAAAAATGTTCAAGATATCGCCTTTCATGCATATGTGTAGGTCTGTTGTACCACAGAACACCCTCCCATACAAAATTTTCACAATAAAGCCTAAAATATAAGGAGATATCAGTGTTTTTCTCAGTAAACCGTAACTGCAGACAGTTTAGTCTGGAAACATTTTTATCATAACTATTGTTCACATTTTGTGTATTTAACAACACTTACCATCGATTATACGGTTTCAAATTTTTACAGTGGTTGTTTCTATCCCTAACTCACATTTTAGATCTATTTTAAAGCAGTAATGCTGGGGTTTTTTCATCTGCAAATGGTAAATTATGCCTTTAACATAATATATATCTATATCAGAGGCCATACTGCGCAGCAGCTTGACCGGCAATCGCTTTGGTACCCTTTCTGGTGGTTTCTTGATTTTAATTCCCAGCGGTGTGTTGTCAGTGAGGATGGTAATCTGATGTGCATAGGTGAATTGGTTCCACTTTTCGAGTGCAAACACGATTGCCAGCACTTCCTTTTCAATTACCACATATTTTGTCTCTGGTTCACAGTGTTCTACTATAATATATGCTACAGGGGTCCATCTTGGAGAAGTGCAGCACCAATGTCAGTTGTACTAGTATCTGTGAAGATCTCAATTTTCTTCAAAATCAAATTCAAATGACCACTATTAAAGTACGCCAAGAGAGGAGCTTAAGTGAGCACTCATTTAATGCCTTTTCTTAGATTTCTTATCAACTGCAATATTCTTTCAAATTTTCAGTTTTGATTCTGAAAACAGCATAGCACAACCCACGCTTTGTTAGCTTTCGTTGATAAAGTAGCACATGCTTTAGACGACGCTTCCCATACCATCGGTGTTTTTCTCTACTTCTCGAAAGCGTTTGAGACGATTGACCATGATATTTTGCTTTATAAATTAAGCCATTACGGCATTCGTGGGACAGCTCCAGAGTGGTTTAAAGACCACCTTACTAATAGAAAACAATATGTTTATTTAAACGGTTATGAGTCTCTTTTTGAAAACAACTTCTTATGGTGTGCCCCAGGGTTCCCTGCTTGGCCCGTTATTATTTATCTTGTACAGAAACGACCTCCCAAATTCGTCACAGATTCTTTCTTTCATATGCTTTGCTGATGACACAAATTTATTTCTTTCACATCGTAACTCTAACACGCTTATACATATGTTAAACAATGAACTGAAACTTGTTCAGTCCTGGATCCACGCAAATAAGTTATCACTAAATATTGATAAGACGCATTATATACTATTCAGCAACTCTCTACACTCTGTTCCTGATTATGTTAAGATCAATGGTATTAATTTAAACTAGGTTGAAAGTATCAAGTTTCTCGGACTTTATATTGATAGTGATCTATCCTGGAGAACTCACATTAACTATTTAAGTAAAATTTTGTCTAGAAACATAGGAATTTTAAACAAGCTGAAATAACATTTCCCCATACATATATTACAAATTATATACTCAACAATAATTTCCCCCTTACCTCAACTATGGAATTCTAGCATGGGGTAATTCGTCCAGATATTTGCTTGATTCGCTTTTCCTTCTTCAAAAACGCGCCATCAGAATAGTCAACGCCGGATATTTATCTCATACAAAATGAACTTTTTCATAAGAATAAAATTTTGAAATTGATTTATCTATTCGATTATAATCTAGGCATTTTTATGTAAAAATATTCCACGAATGATCTTCCTGATGTTTTTCTTCACATGTTCAAAAGAAACTACTCACATCACAATTATCCCACCCGCCAACGAGGCGCTTATAACCTTCCACGTACTCGCACAATTTTCACGATGAAAACAATTATGTATGCGGTCTCCCTCCAGAACTCACAGGTTGTTTATCACTATCATCCTTTTAATGCAAATTAAGACAGTATTTACTGAATAACTACATTAATTCAGTTCATTGAAATTCTGTTTTGTGTTGTTCAGGACTATCCCGCTGTACTGCACTTAGTCTGGGTGCCAAAGCCACTTTTTTGGCCTAACCTTGTTTTACCGTCCACCCTATGTTTTTTGATGGTTTTGCCCTATTTCGAGGGTGCTGAATCCAAATCTGGATGATGCAACTCTTGCATCATTGAGGGTTTTGAGATATTCAAGATGGCCGCCAAAATGGCCGCCCAAACCGGAAATTCCCATGTATTTCCTTCTAAATGGCGAGAAATTGAGAACAATTGATGATTTTACCCTATTTCGAGGGTGCTGAATCCAAATCTAGATGATGCAAGTCTTGCATCCTTGAGGATTTTGAGATATTCAAGATGGCCGCCAAAATGGCCGCCCAAACCGGAAATTCCTCTATATTTCCTTTTGAATGATGAGAAATTGAAAACAATTGATGATTTTACCCTATTTCGATGGTGCTGAATCCGAATCTGCATGATGCAACTCTTGCACTCGTGAGGGTTTTGAGATATTCAAGATGGCCGCCAAAGTGGCCGCCGAAATGACCGCCAATTAAAACCAGAAATTCTGACGTATTTCATTCTAAATGGTGAGAAATTGAAAACAATTGATGGTTTTACCCTGTTTGGAGGGTGCTGAATCCGAATCTGGATGATGCGTCTCCTGCATCCTTGAGGATTTTGAGATATTCAAGATGGCCACCAAAATGGCCGCCAAAACCGGCAATTCTCACGTATATCATTCTCAATAGCGAGAAATTGAAAACAATTGATTGTTCTACTCTATTTTGAGGGTGCTGAATCCAAATCTGGATGATGCAACTCTTGCATCGTTGAGGATTTTGAGATATTCAAGATGGCCGCCAAAATGGCTGCCCAAACCGGAAATTCCTGTGTATTCCCTTCTAAATGGTGAGAAATTGAAAACAATTGATGGTTATACCCTATTTCGAGGGTGCTGAATCCAAATCTGGATGATGCAAGTCTTGCATCCTTGAGGATTTTGAGATATTCAAGATGGCCGCCAAAATGGCCCCCAAAACTGGAAATTCCTATGTATTTCATTTTAAATGGTGAGAAATTGAAAACAATTGATGGTTTTGCCCTATTTCGATGGTGTTGAATCCGAATCTGGATGATGAAACTCTTGCATCCTTCAGGGTTTTGAGATATTCAAGATGGCCGCCAAAGTGGCCGCCGAAATGACCGCCAATTAAAACCAGAAATTCCTATGTATTTCCTTCTAAATGGTAAGAAATTGAAAACAATTGATGGTTTTACCCTGTTTGGAGGGTGCTGAATCCGAATCTGAACGATGCATCTCCTGCATCCTTGAGGATTATGAGATATTCAAGATGGCCACCAAAATGGCCGCCAAAACCGGAAATTCTCACGTATTTCATTCTCAATGGTTCGGAATTGAGAACCATTGATGGTTCTATCCTATTCCGATTTCAAAATGGCCGCAAAACCGGAAATTTCCACGTATTCCAATTTTAATGTTTCGCAATCGAGAACAATTTTATTGATGATTCTACCTTATTTCGATCACTGTGCTGAATGCGAATCTGGACGATACCACCCTTGCATCATTGAGAGTTTGGAGATATTCAATATAGCCGCCAAAATGCTCGCCAGAATGGTGAGAAATTGGTAACAATTGATGGTTTTACCCTATTTCAGGTTTTCGTCAATGGCAAAATCTAAACCAAATCATAGTCTGCTGATAAAAGAACGCATATTGTGCATCCCAGTTTGAGCTTGCTGTACTGTGAAACCAGCTTTACCGGATATCTTGGAGTTTGTAAGATACAGCTGTGCCAGGAATGAATCCTGCTAGACTACAGATGCGGTTGAATGTTAGAAAGATTACACTGTTTCATCTACATATCATGGATATGTTTCGAACACTAACAATCAGTGGACAAGACATACCCATCTCGAACAAAAGTGATAGTGATGTAGAGAAGTTTACTGAGATTCCCAACATTACCTGTTTTAATCCGTGAACAGTTTTAGTCGTTTCATCCATAAACACTCACATTGGTTAATTGGTTTATATTGGTGGTCTTGATGACATTGTTGAAAGACAATGTTGGACATTTTTATAGTTCTGCTTCAAATTTTTCTTCAATATGATGTAATATCATATATAATAAATGGGGCGACAAACCTCGTATCTACAAAATGTCACATGTTCAGGAGAGAAAAACAAAAACAAAAACAAAAAACAAACCAAAAATGGCAGCCAAAGCACTATAACAAATGAGAGGTAAGACAGCTAAGGTTTGGACAGGACATCATTTACTGATTATCTGACTGTTTATTCAAAAAAGTCATTTTCACTAAAATTTCAGAAACAGGTTCTTGTCGCCCAAGCGACGATATTATAATTATATACACACGAAGAGATGGAAATATCACAGGTAACGCGCAGTAAAAAAACAAACAAACAAACGACAACATGTAAGGTAATAGTTGATAGTCCAGTACTTACGAATATCATAATCACGCAGAGTGCTTTTGAAATTCCCCTTATATTGATATCTACTACAGTGGTCATGGATGCAACCATTTCTAGTGACGTTATCAGAATATGCCACAAGTTTCATAAGAGTACGCGGCGAGACTCATAATAATACAAGAAAATTTTCAACACCAAATACCAGCAGGCCATAATTTGATATTACTCTTATAGCCAAAAAGGATTAACTTCACATCAGTCTGCAGAGCTCTTATTGGCTACCACAGGCATTACTTTATAACAATTGTGCAAAAAAAAAAAAAAAGAAAATCAGTCTTATCTTTGTGTTTGTACGTTTCAGTGTGATGTCAATATCATTTGTCTTTCAATTACGTGTTAAAGTTCCGTTTGAGACATATCGGAATATCTCAGTATATTACAATACCATTGTGACAGTCATTTTGGATGCCATTAATTGTTGGCTGATTTGACAAATTTGCTCAACCGAGTTGAATTCAAGAATACGGATTATTGCTTTTAATCCCTCGCTTCACGTCATAGCACAATATTTCACAATTTATAAGAAAATATCAAGGAATTTTCGTTTATACAGGACATTATTTTGTAAATATCTCAAAACCTTCAGCATCCTCGAAATGGGGTGAGACCATCAATTTATTTTCAAATTTTCACCATTTAGAAAAAAATATATTAACATTGGAATATCAATTTCTGCCAATTATTTTGGCGGTCATCTTGGACATCTGAAAACCCTAAGGAATGCAAAAATGGCAACAACAAAATGTCGAGGGTGCTGAATAGGGTCTCAAAAATTTCAATATTGACAGTTATTTTGGCGGTCATCTTGGAATTCTCAAAACCCCCCAAACACAAGAGTTGCATCCACCAGGTTCGGATTCAGCACCCTCAAAATAGGGTAAAACCACCAATTGTTTTCAATTTTACACAATTTAGAACGAATTAGGGGGCCTACATGGGAATTTCCGTTTTTGACGGCCATTTGGGGCCATTTATCATCTCAAGACCATCAAGGATGCAAGAGCTGTATCCTGCAGCTTCAAATTCAGCAAACTCAAAATAGGGTAAAACCATCAATTTGTTTTCAATTATACACCATTTAGAAGGAAAACGGGATCTACATGTGAGTTTCCATTTTGGGCGGTCATTTTGGTTTCCATCTTTATTATCTCAAAACCCTTAAGGATACAAAAGTTTTATCAAGATTCTGATCCAGCACCCTAGCTCGAACTAGGATAAAACCATCGACAGTTTTTCAATTTCTCACCATTTAGAAGGAAATACAGGGGAATTTTCGGTTTTGGCGGCCATTTTGGCGGCCATCTTGAATATCTCAAAATCCTCAAGGATGCAAGAGTAGCATCAGCCAGATTCGGATTCAGCACCCTCGAAATAGCTTAGAACCATAAATTGTTTTGAACTTCTCACCATTTAGAAGGAAATACATATGAATTTCCGGGTTTTGGCGGCCATTTTGGCGGCCATCTTGAATATCTCAAGATCCTCAAGGATGAAAGAGTCGCATCAGCCAGATTTAGATTCAGCACCCTCGAAATTGGGTAAAACCATCAATTGTTTTCAATTTCTCACCATTTAGAAGGAAATACATGGGTATTTCCGGTTTGGGTGGCCATTTTGGTGGCCATCTTGAATATCTCAAAACCCTCAAGGATGCAAGAGTTGCATCATCCTGATTTGGATTCACCACTGTCGAAACAGCTTCGAACTATCAATTGTTTTCAATTTCTCACCATTAAGAAGGAAATACATATGAATTTCCGGTTTGGGCGGCCATTTTGGCGGCCATCTTGAATATCTCAAAATCTTCAAGGATGCAAGAGTAGCATCAGCCAGATTCGGATTCAGCACCCTCGAAATAGCTTAGAACCATCAATTGTTTTGAACTTCTCACCATTTAGAAGGAAATACATAGGAATTTCCGGGTTTTGGCGACCATTTTGGCGGCCATCTTGAATATCTCAAGATCCTCAAGGATGCAAGAGTCGCATCAGCCAGATTTGGATTCAGCACCCTCGAAATTGGGTAAAACCATCAATTGTTTTCAATTTCTCACCATTTAGAAGGAAATACATGGATATTTCCGGTTTGGGCGGCCATTTTGGTGGCCATCTTGAATATCTCAAAACCCTCAAGGATGCAAGAGTTGCATCATGCAGAATCGGATTTAGCAATCCCGAAATAGGGTAAAACCATCAAAAAACATTGGGTGGACGGTAAAACAAGGTTCAGCCTTCGGCACCCAGACTAACTCCATGGTTGTTGTCATGTTAAACCAGACTTGATAGTGGGGCAGATATGTAGCAAAAATTGGTCGAGATGCTCACATCCGGCGGAAAGTATGAAATTTTGCATATAGGGGTATTTTGGGGCGCTGATTTCAAAAATTGCCGGATCCAAGAGATCTGACCACGGGTTCGGCCGCCATCTTGAATTCCAATATGGCTGCCGTCACGATACATATTTAAGGATATCATCTTCACTTCTAAGTGACATGTGGCACCAAAATTTGATACACAAGAGCGTTTTAACATGTTGACTTTGATGACAGATTAATTTGAAGTGTCTGACAAATATCGAATGGCCGCCATTTTGAATTTCAATATGGCCGCCTCGATTAATGTTCAAAATCCCTATCTCGAGTTTTGAGTGACGAGTGACGCTGAAATTATGTGCACACAGGTATTTTAACATGCTGAGTTAAAAAATGGAATAATGTGATGTGTCTGACAAAAGCAATTCACACTTTTTTTAATTCCAGTATGGCTGCCAAGACAAACATCACGACTAACATTTACAGGCATGCCAAAAAGTGCGGTAAAAATAAAGCATAATGCACCTTTCACTGACGTCACAATGTAAATACAGCAGCGCGCACTCAATCAGTTGCAAATGCGCGCTCAATCAGGTAGCCTAATTTACAACCCGAAATAGGGATTTTTAACACTCAAACATGGCAACTATGTAGGAAAATTCAAACTGGCTTCTGTGCAGCTTGTCAGACATATCAAATAAGGCTTTTACTGAAGTCATCATATCACCTTGCTGTTATGTATCAAATCTCAATGGCCTATGCTATTCAGAACTGAAGATACGGATCTTTAAATATTTCGTGATGGCGGCCATATTGGAATTCAAAATGGCGGCTGATCCAGTGGTCAGATCTCTTGGATCCGGCAATTTTTGAAATCAGCGCCCCAAAATACCTCTTTATTCAAAATGTCATACTTTCCGCCAGATGTGAGCATCTTTTTCACATATCTGAACCACTATGAGCCCAGCTGGTTGTGCTCTCAAATTCTGTCACAGTGTTCATGTATATTCTTCCTTCTTTCAAGACATTGAGGGCGCGGTAACAGCTGGTATTTTAATTCTCACTGCATTGCAACTGGTTGTTGAATGTCTTTTTCTTTTCTCGATTTACCGGTGCATGTGTTCCTTTCTCAATACGCGAAATGTATAATTTTCTAATATTGTCTAAATCGTATCATTGTTATTATACATTGACTCACATTGTTATTATTACCAGAACGACAATGGTTCATCCGCTTACAGCATGTGGCTTATCCGACCTCCAAACCTGCATTAGAGAAGAATTTGCTATATCCCTGTATATCTATATATTTTTTCTTTTATCTCTATGTTTCGGTCATATGTTGTACCCGTTCTCCTCATCTCAATCTTTAGCTCGATTTTAACTGGGACCTACGCTCAACAAGCTCGCTTTTAAGTAGGTTCCTTCATATTTCTTTAGCATTCATTCTCAGATTCCAACTTTCATAGATCGACCACTATATGTTTTATATACTTGCAATATTCTATGTATGTCTCCTAGTTAGATATAATGTATTTCATTTAATTTTGTTATATTTGATGCATTTTTTCTTCGAGAAATATGAAAATAAAATAGCTTGAATTGAATTGAAAATGTTCATGGTTGCCGGTCCATGTCCATACAACATCCTTCCGTGTTAGGTAATTGATCAGTTGCATTGACTTCAGAGAGAAGGGCGGTGATTAGGCTCAGTCTGCCTCCTGATCCAAATGACTTGGCTTCGATTCTAGAGTCTAATTGAGCAAAGTTGTGTGTAAGCACACAGTCCCCTTTAGTAAGAGCCAAAACACTTTGTCCCTTGGATATGACATAAAATGGAGGTCCCGTGTGTGAGAGAGTCACAACTCATGCACGTAAAAGGTCCCGTAAAAAGAGCAGGGAGCATAACCCGTTGGAGTGGTCCCGTGTCACACCCACCTTAACCCCATGGAAGACAAACTTGTGCAGCTGAATATGGGTTATCCAGCCATCTTTCTCAGATGGAAAATGAAAACAAACTAACATGGGAGATACCGTGAGAAGTAATTCACCATGCCTCGGAGCCTGTAGACATCATCCCTGTTGGAGGGTGGCTTCATCTTTAATAGGAATAGCAGCCACTATGAGGGACCTAATTTCAGTGCAGTGTCTATCACAATGAGCCCTAGGAACTGCACTTCTCTGACATAGAATTTGGACTTGTCACATTTGAAAACTACACCAAGTTCCTGGCACTGTTTCAGGAGGCAGTAGAAACGGGTGACACGACATATGCTCCTGCGACAAATGCTCCGACGACAATTACTCCGAAAAATGCGACAAAAAATGCTCCGCGACATTTGCTCCGCGACAAATGCTCCGGCGATATTTGCTCCGGCGACAAATGCTCCGCGACATTTGCCCCGCCGACAAATGCTCCGGCGATATTTGCTCTGGCGACAATTGCTCCTGTGACAATTGCTCCTACGACAATTGCTCTGACGTCAAATGCTCCGATGACATTTGCTCCGGCGATAATTGCTCTTACGACAATTGCTCCTAATGTGCGACAATTGCTCCGGGGACATATGCTCCGGCGACAATTGCTCCTACGACAATTGCTCCGGGGACATTTGCTCCGGCGACAATTGCTCCTACCGCAAATGCTCCGACGTCATATAGGCCTAATGCAAAAGTCTGAAGGTACGTCTGTACGGTCAGACAGGTACGACATTTGCTCCGGTGACAATTGCTCCTACGACATTTGCTCCGACGTCATATGATGCAAAAGTCTGAAGGTAAAGACAGGTACGACATTTGCTCTGGCGACATTTACTCAAGCGACAATTGCTCCAACGAAAACGTCTTGTACCACCTTTGCTATACAAAGGTAAGACATTTGCTCCGGCGACGAATGCTCCAGAGACATTTGCTCGGACGGTCCTCCGACGGCAATTCGTTCCAACGGTTCGATAATTGATCTGGTGAAATTATATCAGACGAAATTTGTTTAGAAGATGAGACAATTTCAAGGGTGAAAAATGCCCTCCTCACAATTTCTCCGGCGGAAAAAAAAAATCTTCCTGGACTTTTCCTAAGAATTATACATGTTTTTGTTTCTTTGTTTGTTTTATTCATAGTTATTGCATATTGACTCTTTTTAAATTACTTTTGAAAGATCAAATGGAGAATCCTTAATAAAGATAACGAACGAATTAAACGAAATAACAAAAATACACAATTAAACAAGGAAACCCATATTTTCTTCTTCTCACAGTATCATTAACTCAAATTACGCTTTCACATACTGATCCAAGTCTCTGGAACTTTCCTGAAAGTGATACAATAGATTGAAGGTCAATGTTTCAAGAAAAATGTTAGATCGTATTTTCTTGATGTTAATAATTGGTATTGCAGGAATGTAATCTTCGTATTTTGTATACTCCTTTACTCATAATCATGTATATTGCATTGTTATAAGCTGCGTAACGTGATAATTCAATCTTGTCACATTTCCCCCATTATTGTTCGTCGTTGGATATTCAAACTGTGTGCTTGTCAAGCTTTTGTTTCATTCATTCTTTCTTTTTTTTTCTTTTTTTTTCTTTGATTTCTTTCTTTCTGGTATTTTTCTTTTATTCAGACTCACTTTCTCTGCGTCTTTCTATAGAAAGAACTTTTTTTTTCAGACTTACGGTGCGCCCTCTTGATAAACAAAATAAGGAGAAATCTGTAGTTTTTTTAATGACTATCTAATAATCATACTTTCGTTCCCTATATATGTTATTCTGTTTCCTAAATTGTTTTCATCTCGACCGAACTTGTGCAGTTTTATTCTATAGACTTTTTGCTTTCGATCATGCCTAGTTACCATGTGGCGTCACAGTGGGGAGGGGGCAGGGGCTAGACTGCCCCTAATGAATTTCAAAAATTCACAAGGGAAATTCAAAAATTCACAAGGGAAAATACAAGGAGAGGAAAGAAGAAAGAAAGGGGAAGGGAAAAGGGAAAAGAAAGAAAAGGAAAACTGAAGGATGAAATGAGAAAGAAGAAAGGGAAAATATTTTTTCAAGGAAAATGTAATATAAAAGGAAAGAGAAAAGAAAAAAAAGCTAGAGTCCTTTTTACTCGTCCATCAGGGTTGCCGCACGCTGAGTGTCCATGACTGGCTATGGCTCCATTGCAATTGCTACTCCTTCGCTTCTTTGCCATATATACTCTTTTTCGGAATGAAGCGTGTCGTCAACAAATTACAAAAATGCATTCAGCAGAAGCAAAACATATGCGAGAAACACAGTCCAAAGAATGCAAAGCAAAAGTTCTCCTCAAATTGGGATGTTGTTTGACTGTTTGTTAGTTACAAGACCATTTCAAAATTTCTTTCAGGATCCGAAGTTGATTTAAATTAGAGAAAACACAAAACATGTCGATAGAAATTGTTCTGGTCAACGATCCTGCAACTAAAAGAGATCACCTACTAACCTCATTGAGCTAACCCTAAAAAACAACAACCCTTTGTGATATCTCTCTTTCATGCTAAGAGCAGGAGTACATTGAAAAATATAGCCAGCGACAAGAATATTTGTTCAAAGCGTACACGCAATCCAAAACATCCCTAACGGGCTTTTTGTTTTGTTTGTTTACTGGTTTGTTTTTTATTTATGTATGGGAGCAGGGCGGCGCCAAGGCGCCCCCTATGATTTTGCTAAAAAAAAGAAAGAAAGAAAGAGAAAAAAAACAAACTAAAGAAACAAAAAGATAAGGGAAAAAAGAAGAGAAAGAGCGAGGATTTAAAAAAAAGATTGCCCCCTGATTGTAAACCTATTAGTGGGTCTAAAATTTACATTATTTCCTAGTGCGAAAAAGAATACGTGGATAATGGATTTGTTAGTGGGTTTCTGGGGGGGGGGGTGTTAGAACATGGCCAGAAGAAATCTACGATTTTATTTCGGTAGATAATCATCATGATACCCCACTTATTACTTTGATAGCACTATAATTGATTTAGCAATGTTACAGTTCGCTGAATTATGTTAATGGTAATGTTTCATAGATACGTATTTTCTGATGTTGCTATTCATGCATTTGTTATTTTGTCAATTGTAAAAGTCATATTAGTTTGTTAATTTGAAAATTGGGCCCTTGCCCTCCCCCCCCCCCCCCCCCAAGAATTTTTCTTCGGGGGGAACGAATGTGCCCCCGGAAGGTTAAGAAATAATAAATCAATTAATTAAAGACAAAATTAAACAATAAGGCACTTTTCTTGTCTAAAACTTGTCAATAATATAACTGAAAATTGCGAAATTTTCGCCCCTGCTGGACGGGGCGCTTAGAATTAATGTATTTCGATTTTAATTTAATTTTTGTTCCAACGCTGACGGTGTCGTGTTTGATGTTCTTAACTTTCATTTGTCGCTGGAGCAACTGTCGCCGGAGCATTTGTCTCCGGAGCAAATGTCGGAGGAGCAAATGTCGTACCTGTCTGTACCTTCAGACCCTTGCATCAAATGTCCTTCGAGCAATTGTCATCGGAGCAATTGTCGCCGGAGCAAATTTCGTACCTGTGTGTACCTTCAGACCTTTACATCATGACGTCGGAGCAAATGTCGCCGGAGCAAACGTCGCTGGAGCAAATGTCGCCGGAACATTTGTCGTAGGAGCAAACGTCGGAAGAGCAAAGGTCGTACCTGTGAGTATCTTCAGACCTTTGCATCATATGACGTCGGAGCAAATGTCGTAGGAGCAATTGTCACCGGAGCAATTGTCGCCGGAGCAAATGTCGTACCTGTGTGTACTTTTAGACCTTTGCATCATATGACGTTGGAGCAAATGTCGTAGGAGCAAATATCGCCGGAGCAAATGTCACCGGAGCATCTGTCGCACCTTAGGAGCATTTGTCGTAGGAGCAGATGTCGCCGGAGCAAACGTCGCTGGAGCAAATGTCGCCGGAGCATTTGTCGTAGGAGCAAACGTCGCCGGAGCAAATGTCGCTGGAGCAAATATCGCCGGAGCATTTGTCGACGGAGCAAATGTCGCCGGAGCATTTGTCGGCGGAGCAAATTTCGGCGGAGCAATTGTCGCGGAGCAAATGTCGCGGAGCATTTGTCGCATTTTTCGGAGCAATTGTCGTCGGAGCATATGTCGCCGGAGCAAATGTCATGGAACCGTAGAAACGACAGTCATGTTCTTATGATGATATCATCTGAGACGCAGCTTACGCCTTCTAGTCCATCTAAGGCTTGGTTGAGTCTATTTTGTAAGATTTTACTTGACACCTTGAAGCCAAAGGGAAGCCTTTTCCATTTGAACCTGCCCCAATGAGCTGCCAAGGTAGACAGTAAGCTTTAGTCTTCATCTAGTGGGCAATGTAGGTGGCCATCCTTCAAGTCAAAAATATCGAATGTGGTATCCTTGGTCAGTGAAGGAAGTACTGTATATCGTCTAGGACAGAATGAGTGGAGTGCTTTCTTTTCAAGGTCGTGTTCAGTGGTCTTGGATCGATAGAGATCTTGACATCTCCTGTTTTTTCTGTGTTAAAGACATCTGATTTACCCAGTCAGTGTGGTCGTCAACCTCTTCTACCACTCCATTTTCTTTCAGGCTCTCGATTTTTGCCTTACTATATCTTTCACAGATTCTGAGACATTACAGTTGGCTTGGCATCTGAGCGAACAGTCAGATGTACTTCTGGACCAAATGTATTATAGTGGTTTGTGACCAGGTTAATCATTTCTGCAGCAGTCTCGCTGAAGTGAAGTGAAGTTCTTTCCGGCAGTGACAAAATCGACATCGCATTTCTCCTTGGTAGCAGGACTGTATGGGCCCGTATTCTAGTGTACATCAAGATTTAAACCCAGTTTAGACTCATTCATGGTTTAGCTAAACCTAAAGTTTGATTTTAGTCTGGGTGCCAGAGGCTGAACCTTGTTTTATCGTCCACCCAATGTTTTTTGATGGTTTCAACCTATTTTGGGGGTGCTGAATCCGAATCTGGATGATGCAACTCTTGCATCCTTGAGGGTTTTGAGATATTCAAGATGGCCGTCAATATGGCCGCCAAAACCGGAAATTCCCATGTATTTCCTTCTAGATGGTGAGAAATTGAAAACAATCGATGGTTTCACCCTATTTCGAGGGTGCTGAATCCGAATCTGGATGATGCAACTGTTGCATCCTTGAGCATTTTGAGATATTCAAGATGGCCCCCAAAATGGCCGCCCAAATCGAAAATTCCCACGTATTTCCTTCTAAATGGTGTGAAATTGAAAATAATTGATGATTCTACCCTATTTCGAGGGTGCTGAATCCGAATGTGGATGATGCAACTCTTGCATCCATGAAGTTTTTGAGATATTCAAGATGGCCGCCAAAATGGCCACCAATTAGAACCGGAAATTCCCATGTATTTCCCTCCAAATGGTGAGAAATTGAAGACAATTGATGGGTCTACCCTATTTCGAGGGTACTGAATCCGAATCTGGATGATGCAACTCTTGCATCTATGAATTTTTTGAGATATTCAAGATGGCCGCAAAAGTGGCCGCCAATTAAAACCGGAAATTCCCATGTATTTCCTTCTAAATGGTAAGAAATTGAAAACAATTCATGTTTTTACCCTAATTCGAGGGTGCTGAATCCGAATCTGGATGATGCAACTCTTGCATCCTTGAGGATTTTGAGATATTCAAGATAGCCCCCAATATGGCTGCCAAAAACCGAAAATCACCACGTATTTCCTTCTAGATGGTGTGAAATTGAAAATAATTGATTATTCTACCCTATTTCGAGGGTGCTGTATCCGAATCTGGATGATGCAACTCTTGCATCCATGAAGTTTTTGAGATATTCAAGATGGCCGCCAAAATGGCAGCCAATTAAAACCAGAAATTCCCATGTTTTTCCTTCTAAATGGTGAGAAATTGAAGACAATTGATGGCTAAACCCTAATTGAAGGGTGCTGAATCCGAATCTGGATGATGCAACTCCTGCATTGTTGAAGTTTTTGAGATATTCAAGATGGCCGCTAAAATGGTCGCCCAAAACGGAAGTTCCCATGTATTTCCTTCTAAATGGTGACAATTTGAAAGCAATTGGTGGTTTTTATCTTATTTTGAGTGTGCTGAATCCGAAGCTGCAGGATACAACTTTTGCATCCGTAACGGTTTAGAGATGGTAAAGATGGTCGCCAAAAATGACCGCCAAAAACGGAAATTCATAGGTAGACCCCCTATTTCCTTCTAAACGGTGTAAAATATAAAACAGTTGGTGGTTTCACCCTATTTTCAGTTTGCTGAATTTGATGCTCCAGGATCCAGCTCTTGCTTCCTTGAGGGTTTTCAGATGATAAAGATGGCCGCCAGAATGGCCCCCAAATGGCCGTGAAAAACGAAAATTTCCATGTAAGCCCTATATTACCTTCTAAATGGTGTAAAATTGAAAACAATTGGCAGTTTTACTCTATTTTGAGGTCGCTGAATCCGAACCTTGTTGATGCAACATTCGTGTTCTTTTGTTAGGGTTTTGAGATGTCCAAGATGACCACCAAAATAACTGTCAAAAATTAGAAAACTTTAGACCCTATTCAGGACCGTGACCCTCGAAACTCGGTGTCCATTCTTTAAGGTTTTTAGACGTCCAAGATGACAGCCCAAATAAGTGGCAGAAATTCAATGTTAATTTTTTTCTTAATGGTGAAAATTTAAAAATAAATTGATGGTTTTACCCTATTTCGAGGGTGCTGAAGGTCTTTGAAGGTTTAGAGACATCTATGAATGTCCTGTATAAGCGGAAACTCCTCAACATTTTCTTATACTTAAATGGTGAAGTATTGTGCTCTAACGCGAAGCGGGGGATTAAACCCAGGGTGAAAAGCAATAATTCGTATTCTAACATTCAACTCAGTTGAGCGGATTTGTCAAATCAGCCGAAAGATTTGGCATCCAAAATGACTGTCACAATGATATTGTAATATACTGAGACATTCCGATATGTCTCAAACGGAACTTTAACACGTACTGGAAAAAAAAGTGATCTTGACATCATACTGAAACGTACAAACACATAAATACGACTGGAAATTCCTTTATGCATAATTGCTAATAATGCTTGTGGTCGCCAAAATGGTTCACAGATGTGAAGTTAATCCTTTTCGGCTATCAATAGAGTAAAATTAAATTATAGCATGCTGGTATTTGGTGTTGAAACTTGTCTTGTATTCTGACGAGTCTCGCCTCGTATTTTTATGAAACTTGTCTCATATTCTGATAACGTCATTGGAAATGGTTGCATCCATGACCACTATAGTAGATATCAATAAGGGTAATTTCAAAAGCACTCTGCGCGATTATGATATTCGTAAGTACTGGATTATCAACTGTTACCTTACATGTTGTCGTTTGGTTTTTTATTCAGTTTTTTTTTAAACAGCGCGTTACCTGTGATTTGTCCATCCCCTCTTGTGTGTTTGTAATATATATATATATATATATATATATATATATATATATATAAATGGATTGAGACAGGTATAATGTTGGGTAATTTCAGTAAACTTCTCTACATCACTATCACAATATGATTTAGATGAACCGCTGGCACACTTGTATCCTATCAACTCAAAGATATCCGGTAGAGCTGGTTTCACTGTATTATACAGCAAGTTCAAACTGTGCCATTAACGAAAACATGAAATCTTGCAGTCAAAAATAAGATAGGGTAAAACTATCAATTGTTATCAATTTCTCGCCATTTATAAGAAGGAAATACATAAGAATTTCCGCTTTGGCGGCCATTTTGGCAGCCATCTTGAATATCTCAAGGTGAATCATCCAGATTTGGATTCAGCATCCTCGAAATAGGGTAACACCATCAATTGTTTTCTATTTCTCATCATTTAAAAGCTAATTCATAGGAGTTTCCGATTTTAATTGGCGGCAATTTTGGCTGCCATTTTGGCGGCCATCTTGAATATCTCAATACCTCCAAGGATGCAAGGGTTGCATCATCCAGATTTGGATTTGGCACCCTTGAAATAGGGTAGAACCATCAAATGTTTTCAATTTCTCACCATTTAGAAGGAAATTCATGGGAATTTCCGGTTTTAGCGGCCATTTTGGCGGCCATCTTGAATATCTCACAACCCTCAAGGATGCAGGAGTTGCATCATCCTGATTCGGATTGAGCACCACCGAGCTAGGGTAAAACCATTAATTGTTTTCAATTTCTCACCATTTAGAAGGAAATATATAGGAATTTCCGGTTTTGGCAGGCATTTTGGCGGCCATCTTGAATATCTCAAAATCTTCAAGAATGCAACAGTTGCATCATGCAGATTCGGATTTGGCACCCTCGAAATAGGGTAAAACCATCAATTGTTTTCAATTTCTCACCATCTAGAAGGAAATACATGGGAATTTCCGGTTTGGGCGGCCATTTTGGCGGCCATCTTAAATATCTCGAAACCCTCAAGGATGCAAGAGTTGCATCATCCAGATTCGGATTCAGCACCCCCGAAATAGGGTAGAACTATCAAAAAACATTGGGTGGACGGTAAAACAAGGTTAGGCCCAAAAAGTGGCTTTGGCACCCAGACTATTTTGTATTCTTCTAGCGAGGTTTTGTAAAACCAAAGTCTATTTTGAGTTAAATAAACCCTAAATAGACTGCAGTCTAAACCGAATTAAACTGCAAATTCATTAACGAGTTTGGCAACAATAGTAAATGAAGAAGCTCTTCGAGTATTTTAATTGATTAGTAAAGGTAGTGTATCAGACACATTAGTATGTCTGTATATCAATTGTGCATATATCTAAATATGCGTGCCGTAATTCTAACCGTGATCATTCAGTATACGGCTGGTAGTAGCGTTTGCTTGTACCAAAGAATTAGGTACTGGCCTAGCCTATCAGGTATCAGTATGGCATACTACGAGTAGTTGTAAGTATATACACGTATGGCGCATAAAATATCATATCATGAGACGCGTGGTAGCGCGATTCCTAGCTACCGACCGCCGCGCCGGCATGGCGGCATGGTTATAGGCTGTATGTAGCTAGGTTTATCCAATGTGCGTTTTGCATGCTGGTCGTCGAACGAATCGTGAATTCGGAACGGGCGACCAAACCAGACCTCGAGGTAGGTAGTAAGCTCTCTTTCAAGAAAGCGCGCGCTTAAACACACGAATAACGCATGTGAGCATAAAGTGGGAATAATTTTAATATCCATATAACGAAGTTGTTTAGAATGTAAGTACATGTCGACCAAATGGTGGTGCATGACGTGTATTGCATTGAGTATTAATGTGGCTACCGCGCTGTGTGTATTAAGCCGGCATATCCATGCCCCTATATCCATGCCCCTAAACCATAGCGCTACCGCGTATGGATAGGCGTCTCGTAGGCCTGCTGATACGTAGCCTTCTGTACATCTCCACAATCACGCCTCACATGCGTTTGGCTCTGTGCTTCATAGGCCTACATTGCATTGATCATTTCGTCATTATCTTTCTTGCCTTTGCAGGGCATCTTTAGAATTCAGCCATCGATAGTTAGACTCAAATTAAACTGAAATCAAACCTTTTCCCAGTAGGTTTAATTTAAACCTGATTTAGACTACAGCCGGGTTTAGTGGAATACAAATCAAACCTCCCACTAAAGTGTGTCTAAATTTAGATGCTTTAAACCGTTTTTAAACCCACTTTAGACCAAACATTGGTTTCAACTCCGTTTAAGCTTTTAGCAGAAAACGGGCCTTGCTCTTTAATTTGCACCTCCCCAATGACTAAAGCCTAGACTTATTCTACATCTACAACTGAACTTTTCCAGGCCGGATGATATTTTAGGGCCTATAGCCATTTTTGCAGCAGGAGATCAACAGTGGTTGATCAACAACATCTTCAACCTCACAGATTGACATTTTAAAATCATTGAACCAGCCTTAGCTTGTACAGCATGTACATCATTCACGGTTACCTTGGAGATACTCTCCACGAATGAAACGTCTGACGAGTCATTGGAATTATCTACAACACTGACTTCGCACACATCTGATGAGTGGACATGGTTTCTTTCGTGACAAGAGTTGCAGAGACGGCCCCAGGCGGGGCACAGCACTTTTCCGATTGGATGCATAGGGCGGCAGACTTTGCATCGTCTTGTTTGTGGTGTGTCTTATTTTATGCCTCCGCCACGAAGTGTCGCCGGAGGCATTATGTTTTCGGGTTGTCCTTCCTTCCATCCGTCCGTCTGTCCTTGCGTCCGTCCGTCCTTGCGTCCGTCCATCCGTCCGTCTTTCCGTCCGTCCGTAATGAATTTTGTGGACAGCGTAACTAAAAACTGTTTAAGGTATCCTAATGAGACTTCGTATGTGTATGCATGAGTGAACGAAGTTGTGCCTATTAACTTTTGGGTGCACATACGCAAGGTCAAAGGTCAAATGCTCAAAATGTCACCTTTTCCCCATTTCTATGCAGTGACAGGAGGTTTTTTCTTGAAACTTGGTATATACATGTAATACCAAATAAAGATTCTCAAGAGAGTTTTGAGTCATGAGGTCAAAGGTCAGAGGTCAAATAAAAATGTTACATTTCATTTTTTTTCTCCATATCTTAGAAATGGTTCAAGGTATCTTCATGGAACGTAGTACATATGCATGTACTAACCAGCAGTGATTACCTAGGGAATGTGGGGGTCATGGGTCAAAGGTGATGGGTCAAAGATCAAGGTCAACTCCTCATAATTTAACTTTTTCCCTCATATTTATGCAATACTTGCCGGATTTTTCTTTAAACTTGATATATACATGTATAACCCAATAGAGATTCTCTGGGAAGTTTCTTGGCCAAAAGGTAAAAGGTCAAGTGAAAATGCTAAATTTCATTTCTTCCTCCATATCTCGAAAGTGAATCAAGGTATCATCCTGAAACTTAGTACAGATCTATGCATGTTCTACCTGACAGTGATTCTCTTGGGAATTGTAGGGTCATAGGGTCAAAGGTCCAGGGGCAAAGGCCAAGTTAAAATGCAAAAATTTTACTTTTTGATAGTGAAATTACACTTTTTCTCCATACCTTGAAAGTTACTCAATGCATAGACTTAAAAAAGGGTCAGAAGTGAAGTAAAAATCCTCAAATCCCCAAATACCTGCGCTCCTAGGCAGTATAGCCATCCATCCAATTAAGTGTAGTTCAAGGAAAGTGAACATTCAACACATTTGTGACAAATATGTGAATGCCAATTAAGTGAAACTCATCCCACATTGTCAAGACATGATTATACCTATTAGGAGAACCATGCATTATGGCGGAGGCATACCAGTCGCCATAGCGACATTTGGAGTTCACCTTTGTACTTTTCTTTCCGCGTAATTTTCTCAAACTTTCGTGATGGCCGCGAAGCAGCAAGAGTGGGTTTCTTGGCAAGTTTGTGGACATATCTATTGTTTGAGTGCTTTCATTTGAGTCTTAGTGGCTTCTATTTTGCAAATGTCATTTGCCTTGGAGAGTGTGAGGTCTAGAGTATCCCTCTCTCATCTAATCACCCCTGACCCCCTGGTTGGAGACAGTCCATGACCAGCTTTTCCTTCATACAGGATCAAAATCCACAACTTTTGCTCATTGTCCGGACAGTTACATGTTTATCAATTGATTTGCCTGCTCCCCGGAAACGTTGAATAAACTTGAATCTCCCAAAGAATTCTCCTGTCTCTCCTAGGAACTGTAGAATGAGTTTGTCAAGGATCACTAGATACACATTGCTTCCATGCTCATTGGCAAACTTTGAACCGTTGTACACACAAACCCCATGAGGACCATGAGGCGCAGAAGTTAGGCAGTTTGATAGGCCTGAGGTTGAGATGATAGGTTTGTCAGGATGAAATAATTGTCCAACATTTGCTTTCAAAGTTTCCATTCCTCTGCTACGACGGGCACCGGGGCATTGGTCAGTAATTGTACACTGGGCTTGATAAAGCATGCCCCACCTTGACTAGTATCAGGGCCTGTAGCGGGACAGCACCAGACAGAGGCGTTTGAGCCAATTGATTCATAGATATGATTCAAGATATTCAGTCTAATATAGTTTTTTTTTCGCTCAATTTCATCAAATTTAGATATTCATTGCATTCAAGGAAACGAAATTTTCATTCAATTTCGCGCCAGCGGGATAAGACGTTCAACTTTGTCCTGCATACAAATTTCAATTCAATTTGTAGGTAAACACCTTCGCACTTTGAAAATCCGAAGTCAATTAACTTAGCCAAGTTCTAGTTCTTTATAATTCTTGCGCAATTTCCTTGGCAAATTCAACAATTTTCCCTGTTTATGATTATATCATTTCATTGTCAAAATCTCCTGTTTAGTTCTGCCAGTTTTACTTTATTCCCTATGAATATGGATATAACACTTACAGAATAGTTATAACTACGAATTTGCTGGCATATGAGAGAGCACATACGAACACAGGTGATGAAAGTGTGATTAAATGTGTAGCTGCTGGTTATTGCTACTGACTCTTATATGCTGTAATGTATGATACCCGGGCACTTTGTGTAATCTTGGGTTGGCTCTTTCTTGTCACGCCACTCTTCCGCCGATCCGTCTCCCGATTTCCACTTCCATTCACACTTCATCATCCGATCATCACACACACTGATGCTCTGTACACACTTGCGCTGCTCTGGCACGATACGGTACTCACAAACTTGCAGCGAATCACAATCAAGTAACTGTGCTGTGGTATTGTCCACTGTGTTCTTTAATGCATCGTTTCACGTCTGACTCACTATTTTCTACACTTGGACACTTGAGACACGATCGAGCATCAATGAAGGTCAACACGATGAATTCTTCACTGCCTGTCTGTTCTACATCCTTACATGATTACCGAGCAGAAAAGGTGAAAAGGTGGAAAGGCGGTACAAAGTGGGAAAAGCAGAAGAAGTAGGTTGAAAGATTGTGCGCCTCCCCCGGGTCACAATCACAGCATCCCTCACCCGTTTCTGTCAGCCAAGTCCTGTCTTCTCTTTATATGTACTGCCTATTATGCCAGTGAGATATATGCGTTTTCAGATTCGACCACAAGGTGGCGCTATTCCTGTTAAATCTGCAGTAACAAAATGTATGCACTATAGATTTTGTGTTTATTCAGGTTTTCGGTTTTATAAATATGTATGAGACACGTTACACCGGGATATTCTTTCTTTAAATAAGTATTCATAATTTTTTACGTCAGTCTCTGAGTCTCTTCAGTCGTCGATCTGTTGACGCGCCAGGCACCTTTGCAAGTTGGCATTTACGTCTGAGAGTGGTTGTACACTTCTCGTGTGTAATGGCGTCGAGATTCTGCAGAGCGGCATCTGTGACGATGTCACAGCGCCATTGCTATTAGGTTGACCCCTGCGGTTTAAGCTGCTTGCCTACCCCAAAACGACACTGACGCTCTGGCTGTGCCAACGGTCTTCTTGACGGAGGCCTTGATGGTGGAGTGAGTCACTTCCAATCATATTGAGAAATGGGGAGTAAGGAGGGAGTAGCTATCTGTATGACGGATTAGGCTCCGTCAGGAAGCTTGGCGCGGACATAAGATGAGATAAATTGAATCATCGACAGGAAAAAAAATTGGTTGCATTCGGCGACAGTTTCACGGGGAAATCATCGAAGCTCTCCCTGGTTACGATTTGAAATGTGATTCTGCGATGGACAAGACCGACGACAGTGGACACCGCAAAATTCACGTGACAATTGCAACCTCGCTGGCCGTGAATTGCCCTCCTATTCGGAATGGTTCCATGACATTTGCTCCTGCGGCAATGCTCCCATGAAATATCTGCACGTTAAGCCAAACACAAATTCTACCCACAAATATTACCCTTACCCTAATACTAATCCTCACATCAAACTAAACCTAAACCCCATCACTAATCCTAAGTCCTTTGAGAAAATAACACCGGATCAATTGTCGCTGGAGCAAATGTCGTGTCACCACTCGGAACATAGCCCCTTGGAGCCCTCCCATGTATACGTCTGGTCCAGATATTGTACCCTGTTTCGTCAATAAATACAGTTAATGCAACGCCATGTTCGAGAAACCATTCAGAGTTCATAAAGTACATTGGATACCCAGAGGATCTCAATCTCCAGAATAATGGCTGCTATCCTTAAATGTCCATTAAGACAAGATTAGACTTCTCAAATAAAGGTAAGAAAACACCCATTTCAGCGACCAGAATACCGATGCTTCATAACTGGCTCTTGTGTGTACGCCCTCTAATTAATGGATGTAAATCCCGTATACAGATATTGTAACAAATGGCATTATGGGAAACGCAGAATGTGTACGTGTCTGATCGAGAATCAAATAAGGGTAACTGCACCATGTTACAAAGTTTCAAAGTTTTGTAGTAAAAGCGCAGAAAAATGCTGGGAAGCATGTAATGCATTGCGTGCCTGGCCCCACCCTCGGCCTATAGGGGTAGTGGTACGTACCTAGTGGTAGGCATACGTAGCTTTGATTAGCCCTGCCATCGCGCATAATCATACGTATACTGCACACAAAGATCCAGACGAACATATCCCAGTCTGTGCGATCGACGCCTAACGATAGTCGGGATCAAGACTCATGCGCTTTGAGTGCAATTTGGAATATTCTTCATAACATTGTTTCTAACTGTATAGAACTCCACATTATCATTAGAACAGTGTTCTGTTATGTCACAAAGTTGATATTCAGGGTATTGATACAATTATTTAAATCTACATTCAAGCAAAACATAAAGTGGACATGAAATCATGTTTGTGGCTTTTCGGCGTTCAAGCAATCACTGCAGCTGGGACGCTATGTATGTGGTGATATTATGCGTTGGCTGTGACATTATTCGTTGTAACAGGCCCCACATTTAGGATGGTGTTTTCCATCGTGTTTTCTTTGTGTTTTTACTCATGCGAAGCAGTTGGCGTCACGTTTTGATGATGATATGTGCAATGTTTCCTGTAAAAGTAATGACCATACACTCAACAATCTTGATACTGTGCATTATGATGCGATTTGTGCCTGCAAATCATCCTGGCATTATATATAAGGCATGGTTTTCTACGTGATGAAATAACGCGCCAGGGCCCAGTACGTGTTACTTGTTGCACAAGAGTTCAATTGTGTTAGATTTGAGAAGCGTAGACAAACTTTAAGCGATATTTCAGATAATTTCATACCATTGCCGTCCGGCTTTAACACTATAGTTACATGCGGATTAAAAAACAAACAAACAAACAAACAAACAGATGGAATTATATGTAAACTGTCACCATTAATTACTTTCATGTTTTCCACTACTGTGATGAACCAAATCAATGAAACAAATATGTGAAGGGTACGAATGGTATGCGAAACATTGCATTTAGATATATCCAAAAGTAAAACAAAGAGGTCCTGATAAAAGGTGGAAACCACTTTTTATTAGAACCTCTTTGCTTCAGGATATCTCAGCCTTTTCAAAACCGATTTTCATCGAATAAACTTTTAATTCCTCTTAGAATTGTATGCTCTTAAATATTTCATGCAAGTGGTTTCTAATTATCTCGCAAAACGTTAAGATCTGAATTGTCATCTCGGCCAAAACTATACCATCCCTGTAAGTGAAAATATTGGTCCTTTTTTTATTACTGTGCTTTCAAATGTAAATTGCAATACCTATACATCCATATCTCGATTTTTAATTGGACAGAAGAGTATCTCGGAAACACCCTAATTTATCCAAAGGAAAAATTTGCATAAAGATATATATATATATATATATATATATATATAGCAAAAGCTCTTTCCTCCTCATGCCTTATTTCATAATCCTGCTGTGAATTGGGCCTGTAGTTGAGTATATCGGAAGGGTAATGTTACAGTGCTTCTATTTAATTATGATTCATCTTGTCAGGTTTACGAGCCAATCAACGGTACTTTCATCCCATGGATCAGTGGCGCACCACCACTCGCTGTGCCGAACTGTGGGTTCTACGGCGAGTTTTGCATTAAGGAGCATCGACCAGTTGCTCAGATTGCATCCGGGGTAGTTGGTGGGATCGTCTTTATAATCTGCATGGTCCTCATCGCGGTATATAGGTATACATCACCACTTAGTATAAAGAAAACGCGGTCAAAAGTAATTCTAAGGGAGATCGACTACATTTCTATATTTTTTTGATTATATCAAACAGAGCTGCAAATCAACGCTCAAAAGTAAGTTGTCAACTTTTTTTGGATGCATAAAATTTCTCAAGCGATAGTGTGATGTATTGAACACAGTTCCTTCAGCAACTAGAATTCATTTTCATGTGGCGAAAATATAGGGAAATTACTTTCCGTCATTCTTTAACATAGTTTTTACTTCTGCAGCTAAGTGCAATTCTCAGACTCCACCGAACATCAGTGTTGTATCTGACAGATAAAATCATACTAGATATGATGTAAATTATGCTTTGGAAACGTTTGCCGGTTTTATCTTTTTTAGGGGGACTAGTGATGAAGATGAAAAGCACTATGCATTTCTTTTTTACTTTCTCAGTAGTACATGTGGCTTTTGTAACACCCTGTAAATTTTCACTATTTTTTCTTAGAAATGCTTGAGCAGAATTCACGAGGTCTCTTATTACTAGTAAGCCGGCTTTGAAAGAAGAAACAAGCCTTGCAGGCCAGTAGATTTGTAATATGAAAAGATGATATGTTCCAAAATCACGACGTAAAACATTCCATGCCTGTAGAGAAGGTGGTTCGTACTGTTAAATGACTAGTTAAAACGTAAGAACACATAAAATTATTTACCTCACGTTCGTAAAATATGTGACCACTTATGATTTAGTTTTCTTTTGCTGGTGGCCTGTATAGTTAATTTCCTTATTTTTATCCCCCTCACACTTCTGTCATCAACATTCAAACAGATGAGTTTGTGGCAAGTAGGTCACACTGTTCATATGCATGTTGCTTAGTGCCGACGAGCTGCCGCCGTGATATGAATATTTATGTTAAGGTCGCATAAAGCAAAAAAGTGGCAGCTTTAGGTCAACTTTGATTGGAACCTATAGAGCACGTCTGTCTATGAAGCAATCCATGAGGCAGATTAATCTTGTCATCACAAAATAAAGATCCTATGTACCATTCAGAAGTTTTCGCGAGCTGTACATAAACGCGTGTTGTTGAAAGCCCTATCTTCTTACAGAGATGTTCTTAACGAAAATATTGTTTAAATGTGCATAAATGGGCTTTCATAAACGAATATGCACATTACTCGAAAAAAAAGAGAACTACGAAAGTAAATTTATATCAGTAACCAATTTTATTCAAGGTCTTTTGCGTTATACAGTATACTTTCCTATTCCATGCAATACAATTGAAGCAGTATCGAAAAAATGTTGTTTCCGTGGCCAGACAGAGATGTAACGTGTATACCAATTTCTTCTTTATTCATTCATTCACTTTTTAGAAACTGGAAGTATGAACAAGAACTGGCCAGCCTCTTGTGGAAAATTGACTACAGTGACATTCAAACAAAACGTCATAATGGATCCACTATGTCCGCGATTAGCAAGGTTAGCAGAACAAAGATCACAATACAAACATAATAAGACGGATTTGATAATAATGCATCAATAAATGGTGATCACCAGCTCTTTTGACCCATGGACACATCTGCGCTATCAAGCAATATTCGAGAATTTCTAATTTTCATGTCAGTTGAAATATTAGTCTGTGTGCTTTGGTCAAACCGGGTAGGTTAGGCAAAACACAGTTGTAACCACTCTCCAAGACAGGAACCTAAGTCAAAACATCCAAACAGTACCAAACGCTTTCACAGAGCTCCAGTTGATTATTTTTGACCAGGAAGATATCGTGTTCAGCTCAATTTTCCCAATTGAAGACAGAAAGTGATATTATGCCTACTAATTTCGTATGGTATAGCTCTTTGTTCATCTTGCTGTAGGGTATTACATAGTTATTGGATATCGACGTAGTATTTTCGGGTGCACGTCACGAGACCGACACCCACGAGTCATACAGCCCACAAGTTATACAGCTCACAAGTCATACAGCCCACGAGTCATACAGCTCACAAGTCATACAGCCCACCAGTTATACAGCCCACGAGTTCGACACTGAGTAAATAAAGCCCACGAGTTCGACATCAAGTAAAATAAGCCCAGGAGTTATACGGCTCAAGAGACCGACACTACACACAAAAGGCTCATGAGACCGACAGTAAGCAAACAAAGCCCACGAGACCGACACTACACTTTAAAGGTCCACGAGACCGACGCTACGCATACAAGGCTCACGAGACCGACATTACGCAAAAGAGGTTCACGAGACCGACACTAAGCAAAGAAGGCCCACGAGACCGACAGGATGAACAGCGCCACCTATAGACCAATAGATTGTTTAGGGTGTCCTGATAATAGCATAGGAAGATATGAGAGATGAAAAAGAAGAGTTGCCAGGGTGTAATCCCATCAGTTGCCCCCCCCCCCGAAATGATCAGGATCTTTAATTGTGTTTGCATGGGTGTGTGTTTGTGACAAAAAAAAAAATAAACAAAGTACAGTAAAAGTGTGTAACAGATCTTTCCACAATAAACCTCCGAGGGTGTTGATTTAGTATTAATTAAAAATAAAAAGTAACGGAATCGTCTATTAAGGTAGCATTAGGGATTCGGAAAAAACCAGATGCATCCATGAAAACAGCTATTGTATTTCACGATAAAATGTACTGTTCGGAGGAGAATAACACAAGCCACAAAATTAAGGTGAATCCCTGCGATATAAAACGTTTTAATCAGTAGAATTACATTATAGTTACAGAGAAAATTACAAATAGATCTTACTGCAAAACGTCAGAGCAGGAGGGTAGAATATATCAAATAGAATAAGTAACTAGTGAATTGGGAAAGAGAAGAGGTAAAATTTATACCTTGTCCATCTTCTAGCTAAAAACTGAGAAAGCGTATTAGAAATAGCACGATGGTATTATCAAAGCTCTGAAATTAATCCATACATCGTTATTGTCCTCTTTTAAATTCATTTGTGGTTTTGTCTCTTTTTGGGGGCATGAAGAATACAATTCAATTTTTCTACTTGATAACAATTTCGCTCCCTGACACACTTGCCCCCCCCCCCAGAAGTATGTAGAAATACATATTTGATGTCGTTCATAATTATGTAGATGGTCACCATCTTTTAATTGATAGCGTTACGAAATTACACCCGCCAGTATGTTATCTTTCCGTTCATGGAACACCCTGTACAGGTGATTGACATGTAGATGGCGCTGTTTATCCTGTCGGTCTCGTGGGCCTTCTTTGCCTACTGCCGGTCTCGTGGGCTTTCTTTGCTTAGTGTCGGTCTCGTGAGCCTTTTTAGCTTAGTGTCGGTCTCGTGGGCCTTTTTTGCCTACTGTCGGTCTCGTGGGCTTTCTTTGCTTAGTGTCGGTCTCATGAGCCTTTATTGCTTAGTGTCGGTCTCGTGGGCTATGTTTGCTTAGTGTCGGTCTCATGAGCCTTTTGTGCGTAGTGTCGAACTGATGGGCTGTATGACTCCTGAGCCGTATAACTCGTGGGCTGTATGACTCATGGACCTATTATTGATGTCGGTCTCGTGGACCGTATGACTCGTGGGTGTCGGTCTCGTGGGATGCCCCCGTATTTTCCTGCTTTTGCAGCGTTCATAAATGTACTTTGATGGTCTTGATGTTATCATTTAAGTTGATTTTCAAAGTTGATATTCTGTTTTATTTTTTATGTTGCTGTAATAAGAGCAAGGCATTAATAATTTCTGTGTATGTTCTATTACCGGATTACATAGGATATCAGACCAGTTTACGTTAAGTAACTTGAAAAACAAATGCATTTTGTAAACAGCGACATACATAAAGCGCAAAGCGTACTTACTATGTACCTGACAGCTGAATAAGTATACCACTGATCCACGTTTACAGGGAGGAAAGTCTGCATTGATCTTGATTGTTTAGCAGCAATTTGAGTAAATATAGCATATCGTAAGAGTGAACATGGTTACGTTTGTGGAATTAACCGATTATTCTCTGCTATGACGAAATCCAAATGCAATGATATTCAACAGGACAAGATCGTTGATAAGATTTTAAGCTTAGTTTATTTTTGCTATGTTGTCATATTTCACTATGTTAATACCTAAAATTAACAGCTATTGTGAAGCAACTTCCAGATCGATTGACAATTTCGAATGTCTTTTTAGTGCATACATTGTTTATTATATATCTTTACATTAAAATATGGCGACCATATCGAAGTACCTGTACATATCGTAAATTCCATGTGCACCTGTAATGTTCTGACATTATTGGCTCACCTGCACAAAGAGTTCAAGTTAGCTTTTCGATCGTTTTTCGTGAGTTGTCAATTATGCCTTGTCCCGATTTTTTTTTGTAACATTTGTAACTATTCGTAGGGAAAGGAGGTACAATAATGTTCTTATCGTTGAAGTGTTCCCACTGGGGACCAAGGGATTGGCCCAGCATGCTCAAAGTTGAGTGGATTAAAAAGCAAATGCATAGTATAGATATTTTGATATCTAGAACAAAACGTAACCCGTTAAGGACGAGTTATACTCGGGCAAGTGTCTATGGGAAATGCATGTTGTAGCAAAATCAGCCCGTCCTCAACGGTTTAATGATAGCTAACTATACATTTGCAACACACATAGTGAAATAATCATTCGATATGTAAGGTGTAGCACTAAGTATACCGTTCATAGCACTCGATGGTAATTTCGCCCAACCCCATTAAGTATAATGAAAGTGCTTTTTAAAATTTCAATAATTTCGGTGACATCATTGATAGCAATGAACTTTTCACTGAAGTATTTGTCTTCTGTGTTTGTGGGATAGTGTGAAGAAAAAATCAATGCAGGTAGCAAAATTCAGCAAAAATCAAAATATTTCGTTTCGTCCTGTGTCAACACGTATTTTAAAACATGTTATTTGTTTGTACACATTTGTGTTTGTTTCCAGTTAAGCTTGATGACAACCGACAGTCGAAACTCCTTGGACCCCGGCCGGTGTCAGATATTCACAGAAGTTGGAACCTACAAGAACATTTTGGTGGCAATCAAAAAAGTGTATAAAAGACACCTTGATCTCAGCCGATCAGTCAGGAAAGAACTGAAAGTGGTGAGGAAAGACGAGACTTATTGCATGTATGTCGTGAACTTTGTAGTCATGGAAACAAATTCAAACAAACCAGCTCTTGCCCCGTGCGAGCACTGCTATTCAAATACATTTAAATTCATTGGGATCTTCTTACGGTGCCTTACTCTTGATAACATCGAAAACTGAAAATCTTGATACTCATATACAATCATGGAAGAATTTGATAAATATATATATATATATATATACTTATAGATAATATATAGATATATAATATGTGACCGTGCACCACAAAACGAACAAAAAGTCGCACCCCTTGATTTTATGTGAGGACTCAAAAAAGGTGAAATGGGTCAACCAAGTCAATCTCGAGTTTTTCATATTTTCTGAAAGAGCTATCCTTCTTCTACACTATTTTTTCAGTTTTGCATCTTAACATGAATGGGAAAGTGTGTTTTTAGCAGTTTGTTTTGTAACCCTTTCTGGGTGAAGAGTAGAATGATCAGGTATGTCTTAGAGGCCGCTTGTCATGTCTTGAAATCCTTTGCAACTTCTTCACTTTCAAGTTTCATAACATTTGAAAGGATACCGCTACTGCTTTGGAAGTTAGCAGTAATCATGGGGAGAATGTGCTGATAGAACATGCTCAATTTTAGCTTAATCTGATAATCCCTTCATTGTTGTTGGTTCGGTGGTTTACATCCTGTGTTTTGTCCCTTTCATGGCAAAGTTAGCACGGTTTGGTAAAGATTAAGCGCTTGAATAGACCGTGTACTTCATAGCGTCTTTTCTCAGTTCACACTTTTCCAGAGTGTGTGCTTTCTTTCAAGTATTTACGTAGGTTAGGGGAGTCCATTTGAATGGAGTTATACATCATTTTAAAGCTTAGAGTCTGCTCTTTTAGAATTTGCCCTCAACTGAAAATCCTTGTCTGGCGACTTTTTGTTGGTTTTGTGGTGCAGGGTCACATATATATATATATATATATAATATAGTGAAAGAAATAAGACTTGAGGCAGACGTTGCTCTCGATCTTGTTCTCCCTTTATATGTATATTATATATATATATAAACTAGGTGTTTCAAAAAACATTTTCCACTTTTGATTCTTAATAATTCAAAAACTATATATCAGACAACACTGTCATTGATATGAGTGATAGCTGAATAGTGTACAATTTGGTTGAAGGTGGTTTAAATATGAAAGGATAAATAAGTTTCATGAAATCCATGATTAATTTCACAGTTAGGTTCCAGACTTTGCTCTATTTTCAACCCTCTGTACAAAATTTCACTTTGCACAGGGGGCAATGGGTGTGTATGGGAGTGTGTGGTTAACACTCTGACAATGGTCCTGAACAATGACCAGGGTTTGAATGCTTCAGTATTCATTCATGAGAAATTCCACTATCACAGCTAGTCTTTATTCAGCCTCTGGCAGTATCTGTGTAAAGTCAAACGCCTGTCGATACTGTCGTTAAGTCGTGTCAGTGCTCTCCCTACTTCTGAAAAACAAAATTACAATGAATACCTTCTGTTCTATAGTAAACGTGGTGGCAGGAAGTAAAGAAAACTAATTAGAGTATATATACACTTGTGTATATGGAGCCTTAAATAAATCTCTGAAACAAATCGCCCCAATGATAAATGCTGCTGAACTCTTTACCAAAAGTGATCTCTTTTTATCGAAAAAGCGAAAAATTTGTCAGACTATTTAATTAGTAGACAGTTGTATTAGAATGAGGAACTTTAGATCATTTATGCTTATTTATATCCCAAATTTAGTGATATGTGAAGCAAAATTTGAAAATGCCAGAATGCCAGCTGAAATGAAATGTGGTGTTTGCAAGCACTTTATCGTGCATGAATTCAGACTAGCAGTGCCCTGGGCAAACCACATGAATTATTGATTAAGCATTCATGTGCCAGGGAGCGCCAGACTGAAGCCTAGTCAACAGGTGGTTCAGGCATGTCCATTGTTCAGGGCCATTGTCAGCACACACTCACATACACATCATTGGTTCCTGTGCCAAGTTCAATTTTTGTACAGAGGGTTAAAATTTGACCAAAATCTGAAACCTTGCTTCAAAATCAATCTTAGATTTAATGAAACTGATTTATGCTTTTACGTGCAAATCACCTTCAACCAAATTGTACACTATCCAGCTATTATTCATATCAATGACAGTTTTATCAAATGAATAGTTTTTTAAATATTTATGATCAAAAGTGGAAAATGTTTTTTGAAACACCTAGTATATATATTCTTATACACATGAGTGAGAACATCCATTTTTGTCCTCCAAGGCACAAAGGTAAAAATTGCAAAATTGGCACGTTTTCTTTCATTTGGAAATGTCCTTCAAGATAACAATGATAACAAAAGACCAATTTAACACAATGAGAGGCATGAATGAAATAGCAAAAATAAGTTTTCACTCTTGTTATCTCCTTACAACCGCAAACAAAATAAAAGTGGGAAACTACAGGGGGAAATAAGAATTTTTTGTCAACTCAAACTTCAAATGACATAGAGAGCAAGGGCACAAAGATGATTAAATGAACAGGATATCTTTATTTCACTCTTTTAATTTAGTGATTTAGAAATTCATAAGACAAATTCAAAACCAAATATTTATTCTCAATTTTCCAAAATATGAGAAATTAATTCAAATTCCTACCACTTTTTGTTTATATTGCTTCTTCTCTCATTTCATTTGAATTTGGATTTGACAAAATATTCTTCATTTTCCTCGATTGTTTCAGCCTTTGTTTATTATTTGGGCTTCAAAGATATTACAGAGATCATAGGTTTATTTCTACAAGTTAATTCATGTTTTTATTGTGTTAAATTTGTCTTTTGTTCTTATTGTTACATGGAAGAGCCGTTATGAAGAGCACACATGAATGACAACTTGTTCATTTTTGCAATTTTGCTTTTGTGACTTTGAAAAGAAAAGCCAATTGAATTACCTTTCATATAATATATAATACATTAACTTTTAGCCAACTATTTTATGAGAAATATAAACTTGAAAAAATATTTATTGAATGTGTATATATGTATATTTATAACTAGAGAAAGAGAGAGAGAGAAGGGGTCCCGACCTTGTACAGAACCAGTGTAGCTCCTTCATTATCTATTCAGTGCGAGAAGATGAAGCGTTCAAGCGTCGTATATACTATATATATATAGATATATATATGTAAAGAGAAATGTGAAATGTATGAGTTTTTCTCGAGTTTAACTGTAGTGACGTTATCGTCGGTTTGGCACATATGGAGTTTTTCAACCATTGTATTGTCGTTGCATTACAGAAAGAAGGTTTTCTTTTTTGCCTATTTAATTTTGATAGCTGTGTTTTGACATTATCCAAAGACAGGTTCAACAATCAACTTCACCGACAATACAATTGTAGGTTGATTATTTTCACCGCCAAATTTACACTGAAAGCCTCCAGAAGAGGAGGGAGCCTATTCCAAAGCCTGGGCGCAGAAGAGGAAAAAGCTGCATCAACTAAAATTTAGATAACGTAAAGCAGGTCAAAACCATATTAAATCCACGCTAGCAGGGTGATCAAAAAAAATGCTGAAACTTGTCCCGGAGGATCACTGTACTGTACACGTCACTGGCCCTGTTCATGAATTGAAATAAAAATCTCCATTTTAGTAATGACACAAAATGGGTAATATTCAGGGAGCGAGCTCTGCCACGTGGCAGCAGGAATACAGCGCCCTCAAAACAAAACTTGTAAAACTTGTAATTCTTAAAAGTTACACATTGCAAGTAAAGTTAAACAGGACTAACTAGGATCTCACTGGAAACGCAAGCGTTGTCTGCGGATCACGTTTGGGGGCCCATGCGACCGATGATTGAGGTGGAGATCTATATCTAATGCTGAACATGAAAGAGCCTGTGATGACAGAAGCCTTAAATAGCAATCACGAGGTGACTGTCTAAATAATGAAAATTATGACTGTCTACATTGTGATAAGCAATGAGCTACAGACTTTTGTAATCACATTTACATTTGTGCATGTTCATCATAGATACTTTTTTTGTGCAAAGAAAAACACCCAAAAAAAATAAAATTTCCTGTTGAATTCGCATTTTTTATGTGTCTGTAGAATGTCTTTGCATTTGGAGTAGTTACTAATTGGTCTGCAATTGGGTTTGATTTACAATCCTAATGTAAGGCTGCAATCATTTAGCAATCAATGTGGTCTCTGCTTCGACGTACCTTTTCTAAACTATGATATCCCTAATGCTGACCACGTAAGACTTTGCTCTCGTCTTGGGGTCTGATATGGTGTTGTTTTAATGTTTCACTTGATTTTACTTGAGAAAAACCTCAGTGTTTTCCATGACGAAATGAGGGTCCTTGTTGATGTCGAATTACACGAAAAATAACATACTTCTTTAACAAGGTACTATAGTCCATGTCAATGACGTAGTGGACATCATAGAGACTTCTGGCGTTTGATAATTTATTTTTTTAATGTGTATGCATAGTCCACCCGAATATATTTCCAATGTGCTCATGGCCATGGCATCAATGGTGCCAGCGTAGGAACCGTTTCATTGCGGCTTACTTCAATAGAGGTTTTATTTTGTCCTCCAGGTTTACCATACAGGAGTTTGTGCTTAATGGGAAAAAAAAAAGCTGTCGTCGCAACGATTCCACCCTTGGAAAAGTTTGGTATTTCGGGAAGTTGTTCATGACTTCACCGTCTCCTCGATATCATTGTCATTGGCAACCACGTGTGACTGCGAGCAGCCTCTTCTCCTCCTAGATTGCCTAACAATTACCCAATTGCCCTAAAGGAAGTACTCGTTTTCTATGCCCAGGGATACTGCCAAACATTTCAGAGATTTTTTTTTTTTGTCATCTTCCTTCTCTCTTCATGTTTTCTTCCATGTGTACAGCTGAATGTATGCATTCTTTTTCTTGCCGAGGTGGTTTTATTGTGATATTGTGATAGAATTGTGTTGTAATATCGTTACATCTTTGCTTGCTATGTATGAGCTCCGTTAGTTTACAGTGCGTCTGCAAATGCAAAATTAATCTATGATGACTAATTGATTAACGCTGTTCACTGATTATTGTTCAATAATCTGATCATAAATGGGATTAGTCTGGGTGCCAAAGTCAGATTTTGGGCCTCACCTCATTTTACTGTCCACCCAATGTTTTTTTTAATGATTTTACCCTATTTCGGGGGTGCTCAATCCGAATCTGGATGATGTAACTTTTGCATCCTTGAGGGTTTTGAGATATTCAGAATGGCTGCAAAAATGGCCGCCAGAAACGAAAATTCTCATGTATTTTCTACTATAAATAATAGTGAAATATTGAAAACAATTGATGGATTTACCCTGTTTCAAGGATGCTGAATCCAAATATGGAGGACGCAGCTGTTGCATCCTTGAGGGTTTTGAGATATTCAAGATGGCAGCCAAAATGACAGCAAAAAACAGATATTACCGTGTATTTCCTTCTAAATGGTGAACAATTGGAAATAAGCAATGGTTTCATCCTACTTCGGAGTGCTGAATCCAAATCTAAATAATGCATCTCTTGCATCCTTGAAGGTTTTCAGATATTCAAGATAGCTGCCAAAAATGGTCGCCAAAATGGTGGCCAAAATGGCCGCCAAAATGTAATTTCCCATGTATTTCCTTCTAAATGATGAACAGTTGAAAATAATTGATGGTTTCATCCTATTTCGAGGGTCCTGAATCCAAATATGGATGATGCATCTCCTGCATTTTTTTTTTTTTTAGATATTCAAGATAGCCGTCCAAAATGGCCACCAAAATGACCGCCAGAAACGGATGTTAATATCTTCTTCTAAATGGTGAAAAAGGAAAAACAATTGAAGGATTAAACCTTTTTCAAGGGTGTCGAATCCTAATCTGCATGATGCAACTGTTGCATCCTTGGAGGTTTTGAGATATTTTAGATTGCCGCCAGAAACTTGAATTCTTATGTATTTCCAGATAAATGGTAAAAATTAAAATAGAAAAGAAGGTTTTAAACCCATTTTCATTGTGCTTAACCCGAATCTGGATGATGCATCTCTTGCATCCCAGAAAAAAATTGTAATATCCAAAATGGTAATCGAAATGGTCCTCAAAAAGTGCAATAGAACTACAGTATCTCGATAGTGAGAAAGATATTTTCGCTTGTATCAGTACTTGACAGTTTACTGTCATGCGGAGATTGTTAAGTGGATTGCACTGAATTGGCATATCGCCAAAGTCAGTCTTCCCTTGTTCATTTTGTTTTGATCTGTTTGATCAAACTACTCCACCTTCCGTACGATAACTCCTTGTCCCTCCCTAAAAACTAAAGTTTCTACAAATAATATTCATATTATTCATGATGCTCATGAGTACTGAGCAGATGAGGTTTCATCGCGCATTCTTGCCCTTACCACAATCTCAAATTTTTTCGCACAAGGTTCCTCCTTTGGCACAATAATAGTCCGCACTGTTTGTCACCATCATCCTGTAATTCAATGAAAACTTAACAGCTGTTATGTCTCTCCGGCACCGTCACAAGATATTAGCCATTTTTTGTGTGTGCGGAAAGATTTCAGGGATTAGTCTCTGCAAAAATCGCAAAATCTAAACCCAACTCTACTCTGCTGACAAGCAAATGCATATTGTAGTTCTAAAATCCCAGTTTCAACTTGCTGTGAAACCAGCTCCTCCAGATATATTGGAGATGATACGATATTGGTGTGCCAGCAATGAACCTTACAAGACTACAGATGAATGATTGCAAGATTATACCGTTTCTCTACATGAAGAAGTTGTGAACACTTACAATCAGTGGACAAGACATACTCCTCTCAATCATAATGTGAAAGTGGTGAAGAAAACTTTACTGAACCGAGAAATACTCGTCTTGATCCTTGAACAGTCTTCATCTCTTAATCCATAAACACTCAAATTGGTTAATTGGTTTATATTGGTGGTCTTGAAGACATTGTTGAAGACACGTGTTAGACATTTTTATCCTTATGTTTATTTTTGTTTCCGCAATATAATTTTAGATGTATACTATATATATATATGTAGAGAGAGAGAGAGAGGGAGAGTAAGTTGTCCACGTGTTGGCGTGATTATCATCAAACACAAAACTGAAATCAAGTTCATGCTGTATTCATCAACAGTTTATTTCGGCACACAAATTTCGAGCGATTCGCTCTTTCTCAACAGTATCAACAATATTGAGAAAGAGCGAATCGTCGAAAATTTTTGTGCCAAAATAACATTTATGAATATCTCAAAACCTTCACAAAGACATTCAGCACCCTCGAAATGGGGTAAGACAATCAATTTACGTGTTTTTTTTTTCAATTAATAAGCGTACATATTGGAATTTTTTTTGAATATCTCCAAACCCTCAAGGATGCAAGAGTTGTATCCTGCAGATTCGGATTCAGCACCATTCAAAAAGGGTCAGATTATCAAGTGTTTTTAATTGTTACCCTTCAGAAGAAACTGGGAATTTCAGTTCTGGGGAACTGGCGACCATTTTTATTAAATCATGAAGGCGAGATCCTGGCTGTGCAATATTCTGGACAAATTTTACACATAGGGAGATTCGACCGTCATTTAATAGGCAGATTACATTTCACTCGGGTGTGGTCATGACACTCGTATTGTGTTGCGAGCATGATGCGACATACACGTGTTTGTACTCTCTCGATGTCATTTATCTGGGAAACTGTTAGGCCGGAGCACCACACAACCGCGCAATACTCCACGACTGGGAGAATTAAAGTGCAATAGATGACAATCAGGTCAGCGAGGCACATGCGGAAAGCCTTCAAGACTCGCAAAAAGTGGAGTCTATTAGGACCTTATTAGATTTCTTCAGCAATTCATGCACGTGATAATGCCATCTCAGACCTTGTTGTAATGTCTCACCGAGTAGTTTGATTTCATTCACATGGGTCAAAGCTGTGTCTCCGATCATAACATCTGATGCATTGACTAACACTTTTCCGGGTTAAGTTTCACTAAGTTTTATTCGGACCAAATACGCAAACGTGTAACAGCTTCCGGTATGGTGGATACTGCACCGAGGCTCCTATTTCCAGCAAGGGATAATTTCTTTGCTGCATACATTATTATTGATCATCGCCAGAAAGATGATGGGGCAAAAACGGGTGCCCTGCGGGGCTCCTGATTGGAGCTCATGCCAATCATAATATGTATTCTGATATTTAACATGTTGGGTGCGATTCGATAAGAAATCACGAATCCAGTAAACCACACACTCACGAACATTCAAAAGCAGTGACTTATGTAACGCTAGATTGTGATTTATCCGATCAAAGGCCTTGCTATAATCGGTAGAGACTACGTTGGAAAGTGCTTGTCAGCATTCATGTGCATTGCATGAAGCAAACTGACCAACATAGTCTGCACACCTGCCGAGATTGCGAATTTGAAACACGATTGTACTGATTGTACAAAATCGTGTTTCAAATTAAGCATATTTGCCGTGTAGATCTGGAATCACAGACGTTGATTTGAAACATTATTCCAATCGTGTTTCAAATGACGATCCGGAAGTGTTTTCCTATCACGTTTTGCCGGAAATAAGCAACGGAACGGCCATGTGAACATAACTGAACTCCAATCGTGTATTTGGTTGCAGAGTGACTTCGCTCCCCCAGAAAGAAGGCTCAAAAGTGATTGATGGGAACTTGCAAAGAAGCCAAATCTCCCCTCCTCGCTCTGAAATTCAAAATCGCAGAATCCGTGAAGCCTTCTTCGGTCCTGTGAATGAACCATGATTCGACTCATAATTGCAATCGTGTTTGTAATTCAGCATTCAAATTCAGCATTCAAATGCACCATTTTCGGTACGTCTAAAAACACGGCAAGAAGTGAGAAGTAGAAACTTTTTTTCTGGTTTCCAAAATTACGATTTATCAATCAAAGGTTGCATATCGCGAAGCGTCAATCCTGCAGTAAAGTTCTCTGCTACTTTCGCAAAGTGATCAGTTAGAGATACTGGTCTGAGATTGTCGATAGATGGCGGTGAGGCCGTTGGGTGGGAACTACTGCCATTCCGTGGTTTTGGGGCACTCGCTTGTTTAAAAAAAAAAAGGCACTGAATATGTCGGCAAGTGGCGAACTGAGTTCCAATGCGAATTCCGTCACCAAGCGGGGGTGGGGGATTCCACCAGGTTCCGGGGCAGTACGGAGCCTAATGCGCCGGACCTTTTGGTAGACCTCCTATGGTTGTACTAGAGGGCAGGGCTCTCGGGGGGGGGGGGGGGAAGGAATGCTGGGAGGCACAGCGTATCAAGCGGCGGGATGTCGAAACCGACATTAATGAACTGAGTGTCAATTCCTTTTGCAGTTGACTTATAATCTGTTAGTTCGATATTGTCAATCTGGATCAGCGGGGTGGGGGATTCCACAAGATCCCGGGGCAGTACGGGGCCTAATGCGCTGGACCTTTTGGTAGACCTCCTATGGTTGTACTAGAGGGCAGGGCTCTCGGGAGGGAAGGAATGCTGGGAGGCACAGCGTATCAAGCGGCAGGATGTCGAAACCGACATTAATGAACTGAGTGTCAATTCCTTTTGCATTTGACTTATAATCTGTTAGTTCGATATTGTCAATCTGGATCAGCGGTAATTTCCTTGGTCCAGGCATAATTTTACCTATGTGCTGAAACTATGGACTAGAATGTTTAAGATGTTGAACTCTTTTCGAGTATTAATTAGCTTTAGAAGATGCGATTTCTCGCTGGATTTTGTCCCGAAGAGAGCGCCATATATTTTGTCCTCAGTCCTTTCAAAACCTCTTTGTCTTCTCCCTGTCATCGATTTAATAGCTGGTGTCACCATTGTTTAATGTTTATGTTCAGCTTCACAATATGGGTTGGGAAATATGTGTTGATTATTGCAGTTAATTCCGAATAGAAAGGCTCACACATTTCGTTGACATCTCTGATGGAAAATAGGTCAGACCAGTCATGATCAGCGACTTTAGCACCATATTCACGGATTTCACTGTCTCTCATTGGACGGGAGATCTTTGTTCGCTTGATATTTTTAACGGGCCGTGGTTGATGCTTCGTTGACTATGTACCCTCACTTTGGTCAGTGGTTCCTCAAAATTCTCTTGAATATTAGTGATTATTTGATTCAAAGTACGGTTGCCTCTGATTGGTACACGTGCTATCTGCTTGAAGTCATTGTCCGACAAAAGTGAGGACATATCTAAGTCATGCTTTGCGCGTATCGCTTACATTGTGGAGTGAAGGTAATCAATGGGCATTTCCGCCTTATCGCTCTTTAGTGGATGATATATTGTGGCCACCATGATAAACGAGATTAATCATGGTACTCTTTACTGATGGATCGTAACCCTAACGATCTGTAGGTCAGCCGGAACTGCATTATCCAGATGTTGTGGACAAAGTTCATCTCTGGCATACACGACAATTGCACCTCCTCTCGTTTTCTGACGTGATTTTTAGAAAACATCAAAATCAGCGATAGATACCGTTTGAATCGGTAGATCGTAGCGACTGCAGCATCGACGTTTCGACCAAGGACGACAGCGTGGAACTCATCTAAGTTATTGTTCACAGATCTGGAATTAGTGAGAAGGAAAGATGACAGTGCATAAGCGGTTCTGCTGATTTTGTGTGTTGATTTGAATTAGGTTGCACGCGTTGACTTTCTTTTGACACAATTTTCGGCGTTTGTTATGAGCATTGCTAGAGTTAGAGGCATGACTAGGGATCATTCGAGTTTTGCGTGAACCTGCCCGACATCCAAGAGCTCTGTATACAACTTATTCCTTAGTAACGAGTATTGTGTCTAGGAGTAACTTCGAAGTTTTTTTGGTGTTAAGTAATGGGTAGAGTTCCTTGACAGAATACGTGACGCGAGGTACACTTACTGTTAAGATAATTAAAGATATCCGGCACTGAATTTGACATCTGAGCGGGGTAGGCGACTTTTTGATGGTACACTCACCGATGAAACAGTAGGCCTTCTGCGGGCTTCCTCTCAGTAGCTATTTCAGCGAACAGAGCAGGACCTAGTTCGCCTACTACCCCCTTGGTGGGACTATACGATAGTGCATAATGTACACAGAACGCAGACGTGAAAACTGATAGCAAGGATAGTTTTCATTTTTTATACATGCTGTGCTGGAACGTGGGACATTACACACATAAGGACTGTTAAATACAACAAAATAAATAATGGAGTACTGAAGAACCCTACTTACGAGACAAAATTTTAACATGGCACCAGTATCATAGCGCCCTCTATCTCTACCTTTAACGGTCTCTGATAGTGCCTCATCACAAAACTCATCTAAATATCACTTGTTTCAATGTCCGGAGTCACATCTTGTCGATACTATAGGAAAGAAAAAACAGAAACCATTAGAAATTGTTCCAGTATTTGTGCGGCGAACTGTTGGTTTGTCAGGGGGTGTTTCATAAAGCTGTTTCTTAAAGTTACGAACGACTAAAGAACGACTGGTGATCAGTTTTTGTGCTGCATTATTGAAATTCTGATCAGTATAGCACATTAGAACTGATCACCAGTCTTTCGTAAGTCGTTCGTAACTTTAAGAACAGCTTTCGAAACACCCCTCCCCCAGTTGTGTCATATCTTTCCTCCGACTAATTACTGAAATGTTGTTGCTGTAATTGTTCATTTCTGATCCAAATAGGCTAGTCCTACAAATGTCTATACTTTCTTTCCATCGTAGATGAAATCTCAGTCATTCATTCTATCTGTCTGGGTAAAATGATCATTGGCTTTTCTAAGTCGATAAGACGAGTAAAGCTCTTCGTACTGTTTTCTTTATAAGTTCAAGTAATTCTGAGCAGGAATAGGTTAGGACTATGTAATTAGCAAACCTGAAATGGGAACCGCTCCACACCCACTGTGTGGCCACAAACGTTCCTTAGTGTTTCTTTCGTGATGTATGGTATACATATTGCATAGTCCAGATGATATTACGATTACAGTTCGTTATTCCGAAGGGATGTTATTCCGAAAATGAAATAAGGGTCGTAATTCCGGAGGTTCGTTAATCCGAAAATGAAAAAATGTTCGTAATTCCGAAGGAGCTAGTCTGTTCGCATTTTCTTTTCGTTGTCGGCTTAACAAACCTTTTTTCATTTTCGGATTAACGAACTTTTGGAATGGATAGCCTGAACAACAATGCAATAAAACACATTAAAACATGAAAGAAAACTTAATCTCATTGAGCATCAAACGCCTTTGCATTTAGTTAGGGTTATAGTACTAATATATCTGAACCTAATCGCAATTGATGTCCGAAGTATAGTAACAAATCGTGAGAAACCTTTGTCAAATTTCATTCGGGAACTGATGTGTACGTAATCAGAGGCCCAAACAAATGTAGCTTTGAGGGATATTCTATACAAATATGATAATAAATTGTTCAAAAATTGAATGTGAGTTACATTTATTTCAGATGCGAGACCTCAGGCATCCACATCTCAACCAGTTCATAGGAGCGTGTGTGGATCCACCTAATATTTGCATCATAACGGAATACTGCCCAAAGGGGAGTTTGCAGGTAAACATCTGTTCTACTGTTTTCCTAAGTGATTGCATTTGAGTTTTACTGTTATATTTCTATGGTTTATGTGTCTGTTATTGATGTTTTATAAAGTGGCACTTAAAATACACTTCGATGTGAACCATAAGGATCTTCCATTACACTTCAAAAAACATAAGGTTTTATATCAAGTTTGTCTTTGTTTGTTGCATTTGTTTTTCCCCAACAAAGATATGAGAAGTAGTAAGTTAAAAGGAGTATAGAGTATTTTGTTTAAAAAAAAAATAATGAGAGGTGTGACTGGAAATGAGTTATAACGATATTCACATTAGTACAGGGCAATTTTCATCTACTCTCGGAAACCTTCGTGACTCAGGTATCAAGAAACCATATCGCTTTCAAAATATTGATGCTAGAGTAGTCACAAGAGTCTGATCCTACGAGCATGTTACACCCATTCGGTACATTCTGTACTGGCTCCCAGTACATCTCAAAATTATTTTAAACTCAGATTAAATCATGCTCAGCATCTGTAAGGTGTTATGAAACCATGCTACTCCCTCTTACATATATGATCTCATCACTCCCGTCCCGTCAAGAAATGTACAACCCCATATCCACCTCACCAAAGGCCAATACGAAGTACTGCGGGGAACCAACACTCCGGACCTCCCCGCCACCTCAATTAAATAAGCAAGTCCTTTCTACTGAACAATTCAAAAAACAACTTAATACTCATGTGTTTAATACTGTTGCTACGTAAGATTACTATTATTGTGTATCGTAATGGAATTTAATGTTAGTGTGGTTGTACAAACAGGTATATTAAATATCGTGTACTCATATACTTAAGAATGGTATGTAAAGCGCTTACAGATTACACATATTATGCGCTGTATAAGATTCTTCTTATCAGTTATTTTTCTGCTATTATTGTTATCATTACTATAATCGTTACTATTGTTACTCAAGATGGATGATATCCAAGGAGAATGGTTTATTATCATGATAACGAGATTGCCTGGAAATGCACGGCAAAGCTGTACAATTTATATTGCATTTTACTTCGGTCGTTGAAGATGGTTGAAAGAGCAAACTAGGGCTACAGTTATAAATGAAATATAGCAAAAGGAGAAACTTCAAACTGAATACATAGCCCTCTTTTGCGAAAATCACTCATGCTCTTTGCGCATGCGGGCTAATTTATCTATCTCATGCCAAATCTAATGACAAATGTCTCCCACTTACAACACAGTACAATTTGAGAGTTTTTTTGGAATGGATACGCTTTTGTTACAGTTTCAATGTTGTGACTGTACAGTATGACGTCTTTACCCCTGATAGAAACTTCAAACTGAATATAAAGCCTTATCTCACCATCTATCTCTTGCCTGATATAATGACAAAATATCTCCCACTTAGAGCACAGTACAATTTGACAGTTTGTTTGGAATGGACAGCGTATTTGGTAGTTTCAGTGCTGTGACTGTACAGTATGACGTTCATACCCTTGATAGTTTTGACTATAGACTTGATCCATAAAATGTTTCTCTTGAGTATGAAAGTGTCAACATGATGCAAAGTGAGACAAGAAAAACGCTGGCAAAAGTTTCATGTTGTCGGTATGGGAAATAATGTGCTTAGACCACAGAATCGTACACACGATTATGTTTGCTTTATTTCCGTTCAACGATGACGTATCCCGTCATGGATGAAACGATAGCTGTAGGTTTGGTAATGAAAACAGACATTAATTGCGAAACTTCGACCAATAGCAATTGTTTGAATAACATCTGCCTGGTTGTTCCTGTAATATTTGGAGCACAAGGGACAGTGCACAGTTTTAATATCTCGCAAAACATTCCACGCTACCGTATTTTTGATCAGTAGTACACATTTGTGAATAACTGTTTAAATCCCCTTTTTCTTTTCACAAATAGCGGAATATTTTCTTAAAGGAAATTTGGTCCAGCTTTACTGGAAGTAGGATTTTAAAGACACGTTTTTGTCATTGTTTTGCTTCTGTATTTCCTCAGGACTTTTCTAATTTAATTTTCTTTTCTCAGGACATTCTTGAAAACGAGGAGGTGAAACTGGATAGCATGTTCATTGCGTCTCTGATAGGAGACACACTGAAGGTAAATAACTAATGATTCTATCACAATATGTTGAGATGATGTTCTACTTCTTCACGCCCCAGGCCTCAGTTGCCAGCTGTTTACCAACTGCAACAAAGGCTTCGAGGTTACTTGTGAGTTTAAGAAAATACATTTTGTTTTCTTTCTCAGTGATTGCTCTGTGTATTATAACTCCTCTTCAAAGTTCGGTATTGCAAAAGACTTACACAAAGTTTGTATCTTGAATTTCGCATAACGAGTTGTGAGTCAGCATATACAGTACACATGATAAAGTATTGTGTCAATACTGATGGGAAGTAAGTGAAACTACATTGCACGTGGATCTGAATATAACGTCTGTGGGTTTTTTTTTTCATGTACTCACATGTTCTTTGTGAGTTAGTAACATTTAGATTAATACTATTGTTTTCTTTAGGGTCTTGGCTACCTTCATGCGAGCGAAATTCATTCCCATGGCAACTTGAAATCAAGTAACTGCGTGGTGGACAGCCGATGGGTACTGAAGATTACAGACTTTGGATTGCATCAGTTTCGAAGTGGTAGCAACCCTCCCGAAATGGGCGATCACGCTAAATACGAAAGTAAGATAACAATTCCATTCTCTGTCCTGACAGATTCTCGCCCGAAAATTACCTGATAATTTCATTTATTTTTCATTTGTTTTGCCATTGTTTCAATTATGTCTAAACGTGATTTACATTTATAAAAAACAATAGGTGCTACTTTTATAGCGCATAATAGAAAATTAATGTAAAGATAATAAATTCGAAGTCCGCTATACAATTGCTGCCTTATTTCGATGTCCTCTATAATATCAATCTGCCTCATGATAAATTCTTACCTGTGCCTTTAAACTGCATTTTCCTTAAATGCCGCCCTCTGTCTCTTAAAGTAAAAGAACAGAAACAAAAGACGCCCTACTGACGTGTCCTAAGTAGCCCCAGACCCCACCTATAATCGCCCTATTAAAGCAGCCTGATAGCAGACATTCTTCCTCATTCCTTCTGCGACCGTACCTCGACGTCTCCTGTGCTGTGAAGCTCCTGGTGCTTGCACCTCTTTCCAAGCCCCTGTTGCCGTTTTGGATGAGCCTGTTCCTTTTCTAGGTTTTATTTTTAGAACGACCTGAATATCCCTGTTTAGGTAGCACCTACGTCGCTGCCGACGCACCATCGGGGGAGGCATCCTTTGCTAGAACTGCGTGTTCTCTCCCTTTCTATTCCGTAGCACAGCTCGAGACAGCTCGGGCACCTGTTTTCTAGCGGAGTTGTATACTGAACTTGATCGGCTTGATACGGAACTCCCGCTCTCAGTTGCACCGCACGGGGCAAGGTCGTCCTTTTGAGTCAAGGGAGATGCGAACGATAAGTACATAGCGCTGGAGAAGCACTCTCCCAAACTTAAGGCCCTGGAGGAATCGCTTTCTACCCCCAATGCTCTAAAGTCTCGTGAATAAAAGTCAGTTAATGGACGCTGGCCTATTTTTCAGAGGCATCGCGGGTTTGCTTTAAGGTTAGCGGTTACGCGTCGTCACTTATCGATCTACCACTTCGTGCAGATAAGCTCAACGTCTCTCAGGAGGAATGCGCGCTGATCGGCCCCCTACTGCTCTCAATCTCTGGAGCGCAGTTTGGTCAGACTGCTCGCACTACTCTGTTTGCCTTTCAGCAGCGTCGTAGGATTGCTCTGTCCACCCTCGGCCTAGAACAATGAGCTGATAGTTCAACCGCTCAAACCGTTCCCCTTCACGAGCCATTTCTGTTCGCTGGGCAGTTCCTTGAAGCAACGGATAGGGAGATCTCGATGCCCAAGCGGCTGTCACATGGAAAAGGGGTCTATCTTGAAAATTGTGACTTTTTGTGAAAACTTCAGAATCTAGTCAATTCTAGGTGCTCTTTCCATTGGTGACATCGGCTTGTCTCAAAAACGTTTCATTTTTTAGATATTTCTGATCCTTTTTCTATCTTAAGATAGAGATAAATGATCGGTGCTATCGGTGGTGTCTTACACGGCAAAACGGGCTATCTTCGAGTTAGACCGTTTTACAGTAAAGTATCAGTGACCGTGCCGTCTAACTCGTAGTTACCCGATTTCAACATGTTTGTAACAACGTGACCTACCCCACGGTCGTCGCGTGTCTTCGATTAGATTCATTAAGTTAGCCGATTTTCAAGCCGCGCGGCTGTCACGCGCGAACGCACGGCGTCTGGGATCGGCTCCCATCATTCAGTACACACAGTCTACAGTATCCTCGACTAATAAGGCACGTATTCTGCTAAAAATTTAACTGAGTTTAAACCAGTCTTCGGTCTATTAAGCAGCTGCAAAGTGAGTTTAAAATGATTTAAAACACTAAGTTTAAACCCACTGTTGTGTGAGGTTTAATTTGTATTCTGCTGTAAAGCCTAGCTTTTGTCTAGATCGGGTATAAATTACACCTACCCAGGAGGAGGTTTATTTCGAGTTTAATTCGAGTCTAACGATGGCTGAACAAGGCAGCGTACCTATACACCTAGCACACAGAGCGTGCTGGATACAGCTAGCCGACCACACGCGTGTATAATACTAGTACGCAAATAATTGTAGATGATCTATACTAGCTTTCTAGACCTACAAAGAGAACGGCACTTTTAAAATAGTCTATTGCAGTCTAGTATTGGGTAGTCTAGTATTGGTCTAGGCCTACGCCTATCCTATCGATCCGTACGTAGGACGACTTAGTGCAACTAAAACTGCAAGCCCGATAAGCCCAGTTGCAGGATACGTACACAATGCAATGCAATGGAATTCACATTACATGATTAACTGTCATTAAATTTGCACCAACTTGTTAGAAACATCTAGACTTATCACTAAATTACGATGATTTTAAGTAAGGCTACACCTAGAACTCGATGTAGATCTGGTCTAGGTAGTCAGGAGAGTAAAACCTGAGGTCGATCTAGGCCTAGACTAGAGAACCTCGATCGGTTTTGGGCATATTAAAACAGCTTGACTAACCGTTACAATTCTAGGATTAGTCTACAAACGTTAGATCTAGAGTCTATACACGATATAATAATGACTTTCGTTAGGTGGAAGAATCTAACGTAGTTTTACTAACTAATGTGAGACAGGGTTGTTTTATTTTAAATCACAAATCGTTTCCATATTCTATTAAACCACAATCTTTCGGGTGCTCAATAAGTGCATGCCTTCGAAGAAGAGCTTTTATTTAGGCCTACTTTCCTACCTCAAGGTCCTGGTTTGGTTTATCAATCCATTCCGAATTCACGATTCGATCGACGGCCATGCCCCATCCAGCGAACAGCCGCTGCTTGCCACCGGGCCGCCGGCGCGGCGCATTGGCCTACTGGCCGGCTATCGGCTAGGAATAGCGCTACGCTTACTATGCGTATTCTGTTATGCAGCGATGTACGCCGCACACTGGTCGGGCTAGGACTCAGGGGCCCGAATTCTCAAAGGTGGAATAACTATTCCGGGGAATAGTTATTCCGGGGAATAGTTATTCTACTGCTTGCGCTTATTCCGCGTAATAAAGTTATTCCCATTTCTCAAAAGGTGGAATAACTATTCTGGGGAATAACCTTATTTAGTCTAGCAGCCAGAAAGGGTCCCCGTGCACCCCCCCCCCCCTAAAACAAAATTCTACGATATGTCCGAAGATCGTCAGAACCTGTATTTTCCGAATCCGGTTGTCGCCAGCGGAAAAAAAAAAGGTTGCGCGTGCGTCTAATTTGCATATTTCTAAGATGGCCGCCGCCCGTTGCTAGGAGACGGATTATTTTTGAATAACTTTAATTAAGAATATCAAATTGCCATAAACATTGTATCATTTTAAAGAGAATTAAATTTCCTACAAGTTGATACCCCATTTGATGGGATAAATAGTTGTCATGAGATATTAAGGAAGGAATTATGTTTTTTAACATTTTCCCCCAAAAATACGGAATTCGGTAATAATGTTCTTTTCCATACATTTAATATGCGTTTATAGCTAACATTTGAATTTTACTAAAATTATTCCCCAAACATAACTATTATCATGTGAAAACGGCTTTCCAACACACGAATTCCTTTCAAAGTTACACGACATCAAAGGGGATATGGTTCAATAGGTTTTACAGCAATATTTAAGGGTTATAATGTCTCCGCGCGCAATTGCGTATGTTCTGTTTATGGGGTTTGTTGATGATCACTGCTATCTCTTGATCAAATCTCGTCGAAATCGGTTCATGTCGGCCGATATTGGGTTACATCATAAATTCTTCAGAAAGGGTCCCCGTGCACCTCCCCCCCCCCCCCCCCAACCAAAAAAAGAAAAGGAAAAAAAGTCTTCGATATGTTCGAAGATCTTCAGAACCTTTATTTTGCGAATCCGGTTGTCGCCAGCGGAAAAAAGGTTGCGCGTGCGTCTAATTTGCATATTTCTAAGATGGCCGCCGCCCGTTGCTAGGAGACGGATTATTTTTGAATAACTTTAGTTAAGAATATCAAATTACGATAAAAATGGTATCATATAGGTTTTCCCGGTCAATTTCATACTTTTGTCATTCAAGTTCCCATTCCGAGCATTCGATTTCACGCATTCCACGCTCGCAGCACTGAATCAGCAATCAAATTCAAAATCCGGTCATTCGAATTCACTATCCGAGCATTCGAATTCACTGTCGGAGCATTCAAATTCACTATCGGAGCATTCAAATTCACTATCGGAACATTCAAATTCACTATCGGAGCATTCAAATTTAAGAGAGGAGCACGCATTTCATCAATGAGCAGTCAAATTCATGTCAAGCTGGCGACGGAATCTCGTCGGTCATTCAAATTCATGAATAGGCAACCATGTTCCAAATAACTGCATTCAATTTAAAAGAAGTCCTGAATTTAGTTAGTTTGGGGTCGTGTATGCATGTGTTTCTCATTTGGCTTTGAATATATTGGGATTTTTGATGATTATTTATTTTGCAGTAGAGGTCCACCTGTTCATTGACAATTTTGAACTCGCGCTTAGCAAATAGGAATATACAGGCACATGTCCCTCGGATTGGACATAAAATGGAGGTCCCATGTGTAAGAGAGTCACAACTCATGCACGTAAAAGATCCCAATTCATTTATTCATCGCAAAGAGCAGAACATCAAACTTGACCCCATATTATGGAAGACCAGCTTTTGCAGCTGAATATGGGTTATCCAGCCATCTTGTTTGATGGAAAACGAAACAAACAAACAAAAATTAGGCACTGTATAGGCCTACAGACGAGCATAATACGGAGGGTTGTTTGACACTTTCGAGGAAAAAAAAAACAATTTCGACTATATTGAAACTGATACTTTAACATTTTATATGTGTTGTTTGTTGTGTATTGCTGTCTTATTGATTTACTTTTGCGGGACTATGTGAGATCATTGTGTGTCAGTTTGTCTTTACATTGATGAATTGTCATTATCATGATTATGTGGTTGGTGTTGGGGCGTTGTCAGCATGCAGTATCACCAAGAAATATGATTACTAGTCGCTGTGTTGTTTGGATGCACTGCTGATTGGACATTGCAATTTGAAATTTATTGAGATGAAAAACCAAGAATACATGAACAGAGAACAATGTAGAACCTGTAAACAACCATAATCACACTATATGCAAGCCTTTGTTGGTTGTGTTGGCTCTTTTCCCTTTCTTAAAAGTCTACTCCATTTTCCTTGTTAAATTGATTGCACGAAGTAGGAACTTGATCGCCTAAAAATGAATTTGAACGCTCCAAACAAGCTCATTGGTGCTCGCATTTTGAAATTGAATGCCCAATCGTGAATTTGATTTCACGGAAACGAAATAGAACGCCCATAAATGAAATTGATCGCTCGGATTCTGAATTTGAATGCCCGAATATTTTCTCGTGCGTGCGCTGCGTGAATTTGAATGCACATTAATGAATTTGAGTGACAAAAGTATGAAATTGACCGGGAAATCCTATATTAAAGAGAATTGAATTTTCTACAAGTTGATATCTCTTTTACGGAATAAATAGTTGTTGTCGTGAAATATTAAGGAAGGATTTTTTTTTTTACATTTTTCACAAGAAATACGGAATTCAGCAATGTTTTTTCCATACATTTAATATCTGTTCACAAATAACATTTGAATTTTCCTTAAGTTAAACCCCATAAATGAGTATCATTATTTGAAAGCGGCTATTCAATACACAAATTCCTTTAAAAGTTACACGACATTAAAGGGAAAGGTTCAATACGGCTATACAGAAATCTAAGGGTAATGTCGACACCCGTACTTGCGTAACGCGTGTGATAATATAATAATTAAGGCAAGTATGAAACCCTATCACCTCTTACATGCAAATTATTGATTAAATATCATTTAATCTTGTGGAATATGAAAGAAAATTACGTTTTCTATTCACTATCACCTTTGATCAACTCAGCTTCACTTTTAGTTTACGTCTTTTTTCATCAAATAGGGTGAAGGCCTTACGAGAGTTGTAATTTCATGACGGCCGAAACGGGCTTACCTGGATATGGGTTTTCAACATATTGATATTAATCAAACTTCTCTTCATCAAATCGTATTCATCTGATCATCTTCACACACATACTCACACCTTTAGTATCACACACAGGCATTCATACAGGGGAAATGAATAAGCTCAGTCGTGAATTTTGTGAATTTATTGAATACGCCATTAATGCATTCATGGAATATTAAACTCGAATGCTTTATTTAGATGTCGAAATAAGAGACACATGTATACCGCACAAGCGAAATAATTCTCACCATGCTCTAGCATGAAATCAATTTATCTTGAAATGATAAGATCGCACACACGTGTTCTCATTCTTTGGTGGTTCGCCTGGTGGTTTTTGAATATATTGCTCATACGTTTATTACTGCCAAGAAACTAATAGATAAATTACAAATACCAAGGAATGGCATTGATAAAAACGAATAGTTGCAAATCAAATCCAGTCGCTTTCAAATTCTGTTTTTTTCTTATATAAAAATGATTTCATGCACTTGATTTTATTACATGGGTTGATTTAAATGCAATACAATGTAAACTTGCTTGTTAAATCCGTTTGGAGTGACTAATAATCAATATTATACAAAAATGAGAGAGAGAAAGAAAATGTTCTGGTTAAGTAGACCTTAATGCATGGATCTATATAAAACATGAGGGAAATGTCAGAGGGAACATTAACCATGCATGCGTGTATGTATGTGTGTATGTATGTACTATATATATATATATATATATATATATATATATATAGTGCGAAAGATAGTTCCCTTCCCAAACGTGCGCGGTGCCTCATTGTTGGTTAAGAAATTGCATACTGAAAGAAATTAGACTGAGGCGGACGTTGCTCTCGATCTTGAGTCTCCCTTTTATTTGTCAAGCTTTCGGCCAGTCATCAGGCCTTCCTCAGGATCTACCAACAGAATAGTTATTATCTGAATAACCTGATGTGTCATTATATGTAATGCAATTATGTATGTGGGTGTGTGTGTGTGTGTATGTGTGTATGTATACATATATACGCAATGTAAATAGACATATGAATATAGTATATATGTATGATTTTGTTTGTAATTGTCATGGTCAGAATTATGAGAAAATATGGTCATATTTCAGCAGTTTGATTTGATATAGGAATCTATACGTATATATATATATTTTGGATATATATATATATATATATATACATATATATACAATGTGTTTGACTAATTTGTTGAACTTTAGATATATTCAGAGTGCAAATGTTTAACCACAACGAATGCAATATTTTCATGTTTTCCACAGAAATTAGACATCTATTATAATTTAGATAAATTTGCCTAAAATTGATTTGAAGTGTATTTGCTATAAGTGCATCTGACGTGCAATCCACATTGACTTTATAGTGCGCATGTAAGTTCCGCTGGAATAACAACTCATGCATTAATTAAATACACCATCCAATGTTTTCGGATATCCATGCTCTACTCGTCCGCCGATCGTTTTTTAGATAGCGTATAGTATAAATGTGCATGATCGGTACCCAAAGATTATTGACATTGCACGTTAAACACTTTCAATAGGTTCCCAATGTCGCGCGACTCGATATGCTAATATGTACTATCTACCACGAATTGATTCTTAGTCTACGAGTGATCGTGGTGATCTTATCATGGCTTATCACATCTTCAGGTCTATGGTGGTAATCGTGTTGATCGTAGAAGAATTATTGGACTTTTCGAAAAATTACTACGATCAACACAATGTCTTTGACTGACATCAAGATTTGATTAGGCCTATCTGATGATCAGCACGATTAGTCCCCTAGTTAGACCACGATTTCGGGCGAATCGAGAAAGTGGGACCAGCTTAGTGAATTCCACGAGAGTGGTAACGTACCATAAAGGATAATCAACACGACAGTTTCAATACCGCAGATATCAATATTCACACATTTTCAAAGATTACTTTTCTTCACCTATGTAAGCTAGATTCCTTTTTTAATCTTACAACGAAGATTAAGACTATCATTAGCAATTGGTAATTAAGCGGTGTACGAAGACTAACTCAAACAATACACCATTATTGAGTCGCTATTCTAATATACAATTGAAAAAACCCCAATAAATCTGATTTTCAGGTCTGTGCCAGTAACGTCACTTTCATGGGCATAATATCATGCATGCCTTAAAGATGGGCAATCTCTTTTGCATTCCTTCCCAAAGAGCACAGAACATGACACATTCCACCAAAATGACAAGACTATTGCAAAGCTATTTTGAAGGTTGTTAGCCGTTAAAATTCAAATGATACATACCATTGCTCACCGTAACGTATTCTGTGTAATAGGCATAGCTGCTGCATTAATTCTCCTGTGTTTGTAATATGATACTCATTCTTCGAACAAAAATACGTATGTTAAAGCTGTCAGAAAGGAAGAATTCACTAGCTCATTTTACTTTGTTATCTATGGCAAATAAAAACACACCACTTAATGAACTACATAAGTGCATCACACAGATCTGCAAAACTTGACTAGTAGTTTAGATTTGTAATTTGTAAAATTATTCAATTCTGAACCGTCAATTGAATTTAACAAATAAAGATCCTCTTGAGTTCGAAATTTACAGGAGGTTGCCAAATATTTTGTTCTTCAATACGTAAGTGTTCTCATCAATTTTTCTTTTTACTTAAAGCAATATTATGAAAGCATCTATATTTCAGACATCATTTCACGTCTAAACGGAGCCCGTCTGCATTACACATTGAACACAAAGTTTGATACAGATGATGAATCTCGATGATGTGATGAAGTATATTTTATCTTCCAACATCATTTGTTACCAATTAAAATTAAGCGTTTTATCTAAGTCCAGCTCTAATAAGAGGTATGTAGAAGGCCCGTAGGATTTTTTGTTTTGTTTGGGGGGGGGGGGGTCCGTACGTAATTTTAGAAAACCGGACCTTGGATGTTGGTGAAAATGTCGGACTACTTTTTCTCTATAACAAATATGGAATGTCTTACAACTGATGTATACAATTCAAATATTTGTCATTACTATGTCATAGAATAATACCTGATGAAATAATGTCCGCGAGTGAGCAAGCGCTTCAGAAATTGATTATTTTCATGTCTCACACAGAATTATGGCATTTCGTTTCTAACTTACAACAGTAAGTATCCCATTTATAGGTATACATTCATCTTGAATGTCTCAAACCGTTAGCACTTACCCCGTGCATAAGATAATCATTGCACGTTTAGGTTATATCATCGTTTTCCATCATCAGAGCATCGTCATCAAGGACGCCGGAAGCTTTTAAATGCCCTAAAACGCGACTTTTGTACTCTTGTTTTTACAAAAAGTCCCTACCGTGGAAGGAGGGTATCCCCTTTCACACCCTAACCCCTCTCGGTCGCTTCGCTCCCTCGCCGAGGATCTCACACCGTAACATAATGTACCCCCCCTCCTATTACATAATCGTATCGTCCTTCGCACTAATTATTTTTCACTATATCAAATTTTTTCCTAGAAATTTGCTTTTAAATGCTCTATAAAGGCGACGTTTGTACTCTGTTTTCACAAAAAAAATCCCTACCCTGGGAGGGGGGTATTCTCCCTCTCACACCTTCCCCCGCTCGGTCGCTTGGCTCCCTCGCCGAGGATCTCAAACCGTCACATAAATGTACTTCCGTATGTTATAATCATAGTCCTTCGCACTAATTTTTTCCACTATGTTTAATTTCCTAGAAATTTGCCTTTAAATGCTCTATAAACGCGACTTCTGTACTCTGTTTTTACAAAAAGTCCCTACCATGGGAGGTGGTATCCCCCCTCCCACACCCTACCCGCATTGAATTCAGTGTTTCTGGGGAAAAATGTGAAAAAACATAATTCCTTCCTGAATGTTTCATGACAACAACTATTTATCCCATAAAATGGGATACGAACTTGTAGAAAATTTAATTTTCTTTGATATGATATCATTTTTATGGTAATTGGATATTTTCAACTAAAGTTATTCAAAAATAATCCGTCTCCTAGCAACGGGCGGCGGCCATCTTAGAAATATGCAAATTAGACGCACGCGCAACCCTTTCTTTCGCTGGCGACAACGGATTCGCAAAATACAGGTTCTGACGATATCGAAGTTTTTTTTTTTTTTTTTTTGAGGGGGGGGGGGGGGCACGGGGACCCTTTCTGAAGAATTTATGATGTAACCCAATATCGGCCGACATGAACTACACTGATACTTCCCTTCATTTTGTTATGAAAAAAAAAGATAAGATAGCCGTGGTGCATTTTCAACTCTGAAAGGCTATTTAGCAAGTTCTGTATTTCTTAGCGTTTTTAGCATAAGATTCCTTTTTTTTCACTTTAATCTTCCAATAAGAGAAAACTGTCATATTTAATGTTTTCTTTAGCTTTCTAATGCCACATAAGTTGTGATTAATTCCACGTTCTTTGAGGGAAACTACAGCCAAGAAACTGTTGATATGGGAAGCTGAATGGATTGAGTTTGGTAACACAGAATAAAAAAAAAAAACATGTTTTATTTCAAATAAGAAATAGAAATGTAATTTTTGTTTCTTGCTTCACCGATTTCGATGAGATTTGATCAATAGATAGCAGTGATCACCAACAAACCCCACAAACAGAAAATGCGCAATTGCGCGCGGGGACATCATAACACTGAAATATTGTTGTAAAACCTATTGAACCATATCCCATTTAATGTCGTGTAACTTTGAAAGGAATTGGTGTATTGGAAAGCCGTTTTCACACGATAATAGTTATGTTTGGAGGATAATCTTAGGAAAGTTCAAATGTTATTTGTAAACGCATATTAAATGTATGGAAAAGAACATTATCACCGAATTCCGTATTTTGGGGGAAAATGTTTAAAAAAATAATTCCTTCCTGAATATTTCATGACAACAACTATTTATCCCATCAAATGGGGTATCAACTTGTAGGAAATTTAATTCTCTTCAAAATGATACCATTTTTATGGTAATTTGATATTCTTAACTAAAGTTAATCAAAAATAATCCGTCTCCTAGCAACGGGCGGCGGCCATCTTAGAAATATGCAAATTAGACGCGCGCGCAACCTTTTTTTCCACTGGCGACAACCGGATTCGGAAAATACAGGTTCTGACGATCTTCGGACATATCGTAGAGTTTTGTTTTAGGGGGGGTGCACGGGGACCCTTTCTGGCTGCTAGACTAATTCCGCGGAATAACCTTGACCTAGTTTTGGCAGGCGCAAACCTTGTTATACTGGGCATGCGCAAAGATGAAATGGGTGGTGTCAGTCTTTATGACGTAATAATCATATCAGCCAGCATTTGCTAGATCGTATGATCATTTATATTATGACATGATCGCGATATCTCAGTTTACAACTTACACGACCACAAGCTTAAAGTTTGCAATTCATGCTACACAAGTTAATTATTTTTACTGATTATTATTCTTCCTTTTTTTTTTCTTATCTTTCTATACTAAGTCCTTTTTCTCTGTATTCTCTTTTTCTCCCATTTGTTAACTGTCTTATAATTTGTTAACATCTTTTAAATATTTCGTCGGCGCTCATCCGAACCGTCGTATATGTGACCAGCGGTGTGCGAGAACACGATTTCGAGAAAAACGCGTTTGAAGTTTAGGGGTCTTTGAAGTCTAGTGTGAAGAAATTTCTGGCTTTTATTCCCGATCTTTTTCTATGAAAAGAAAGGCAAATTCCAGACGATTCGTATTATATATATTTCAAAGCATTTATGAATAAAACTAATTCTACGTACACAAAAAGAAAGGCCTCCGCACAGGAAGAGTCGAAAAACCGGTATACGACGGTTCAGAGATCACACTCTCAGTGCGCGCGCTCAGCAAACTGTCATATCAGTGTGATACGACAGTTTGCTGAGCGCGAATTGACTGCACGCGCTCACAGGCGTCGTATATCCCATTCTTATAACACGTGTGTCTATGCGATATGCATGGCTACTTGGTATTTATCTGTAAAACGAGTGATTTGTGCATATTTTTGTGTGAATGCAACTATGCAGTGTCATTATTTAATAAGCTGTAGTACAAATACGTACACGGTTTAGTTTTGGCATGGATGATGAACAGTGGTTCGAGGGGGGGGGGGGGGGGGGGTGGGAGGTTCATCTGCAGATTTTTTTTTCACATGAATTACGCTTCCGGCGTCAGACGAGTGTTCCTTTGATGTAAAAACAAAAACAAAGCAAGACAAAAAGAAACCCATCCCTGTTTAGGTTAGGACATATAGCTTAGACAAAATTAGTTTGTATCTAATTTGTATCAAGAAAAAGTGGTTATATTCTGAAAGAGGTAGGGCCTATCGATCGATTGCTTTTTCATTGCAGCCCGCCTCTTCTTTCTCCTCTCATTTTATCTTCTCACTGCTCCCCTCCTCCTCTTCTCTCTCCCCCTCCCAGGCTCTCTCTCTCTCTCTCCCCCACTCTCCAAGACTATAATTAAGCACACAATCACACATCCAAGCCTTGCTTTTCTTTGTGATACCTCATACCAATGTCACATGTAATGACCTAACATTCATTCTTTCAACTTCAAAGCCGCCAAGATAGATAGGGAATATTAACAGAAAATCCATGAATAGATGTGTTCTCGTGCAGCTTTAACCTAGGGCACGTACATACTGTACATACTGTACATGTCAGACATTATTTCATTATCATTCAAAAGGGTACAACTCACTTATCAGCTTTCCCATCAAAAACTATTACGTGATAAGCAAAATTTTTTATGTAACCACACGTCTCTCTCATTTTCGTCTTTTGAATATGTGCAGGATTCTGAGACAGTTTGAAACTAGATTTTGCACACAAATACATCCACGAACGCAAACATGGATTGTAGTCGTTCACACAAGTGATAAAAAGTGTATCTAATTGTCCTATAGACTCAAATAGTGTGCATATGTATATGTATACACCCTTTTACTTCCAATTATGATATGTTATTTCAATGCATGATTTTATGATTTCCTCGTTTTGAGATCCCAGTAAGTAAAAAAAGAAGGCAGTCTTAAACAATACTTCATGTAAATGCAGAAATATTTATTTAAAAATCAATCAATATCTCACATTGGAAAAAATGATGAATATGTCCTTGAAATACAATGGTCAAATTTCATTCAGAGTTCTTAAATGTACAAATCAAGATTGCTGTGGTTAAATAAATGTTGATTTGAATTCATGGAAAAACCTATTTTGACTTGTTGAGAACATTGTACACAATATATATCGAAATACATTACGAATCATTCAAGAGATGGAAAATGGATTGCAGCAATAGGCCAACTTCCTCCAAATATAAGTAAATCTCTGATAATTCAGCCTAAAAGAAAATCAGCATGAGATAGCCTTTATTCTTCTGTGCATGTCTGTGTCTTACTATTATTTTTTGATATAACTATAGTACTTTCTAAACAATGTTACTACTTATTAAAGCACATTTGGAAGAAGAAATATAGTTATTACATGCAGTATCTTTCAGGTAAAAACAAGTTTAAAAGAAATAAAGCCACCAATACTTTCCATATCTTTATCTTCATTTGGTTACCACTTTCCTGAATAAAGTGTTGGAATGGTAGACATAACCAGTATTATCATCATCATAGCAATAATAATAGATATTTTATGGAGTGCACATATCCACCAAAGAAGGTGCTAGGGACTAGTGGCGTATCGGGGGGGGGGGGGGGGGGGGGCAAGGGGGGCACGTGCCCCGGGCGCCACTCCTTGGGGGCGCCAAAAACGAAGAAGAAGAAAAAAAAACCTCGCCCGGACGGGGGGAGGGAGAATGGGGGGGGGGGGCAGAAAACCAAATCAAACAAGATAAAAACAAAACATGATGATGACGCGGACAAGATGACAATGTTTATTGTGTTCACACAAGAATTCCATGTTTTGTAAGCTGAAATGCAAAAATTTTCGGCTCGCTCGCCAAAATTAATATACAAAAAAGAACATAAGAACAAAACGTGATGATGACGCGGACAAAATGACAATGTCTATTGTGTTCACACATGTCATTTTATATTTAGCAGGCAAAATGTCACACGGAGCAGCGGCTGCAATTTCTTTCGTTCTGAAGCGATCGCCGATTGGATCAAAAGAAGGCGCCAACGGTTTCGAACATACGGGGGGTGCAAAAAAACCAAGTCAAACAAGATAAGAAAAAAACGTAATGATGACGCAGAAATATACAAATTTCGGCTCACTCGCTCGTACTAAGTTAGAGTATTTTTTCAAGTCCTCAGTTTGTTGGTATAAATCGTTATCTATAGGGCCGTCACTATATCTTGATTACAATTGTAAGATTTAATAAGCAAAAAATGACAAGAATTCCGTGTTTTGTAAGCTGAAATACAAAAATTTTCGGCTCGCTCGCTGTGCTCGCTCGCCAAAATTTATCCAAAAAAAAGATAAGAACAAAACGTGATGATGACGCGGAAATATACAAATTTCGGCTCACTCGCGCGTACTTATTTAGAGTATTTTTTCAAGTCCTCAGTTTGTTGGTATAAATCGTTATCTATAAGGCCGTCACTATATCTTGATTAGAATTGTAAGATTTAATAAGCAAAAAAATGACAAGAATTCCATGTTTTGTTAGCTGAAATACAACAATTTCGGCTCGCTCGCTGCACTCGCTCGCTAAGATTTATATATATATAAAAGATAAGAACAAAACGTGATGATGACGCGGACAAAATGACAATGTCTATTGTGTTCACACATGTCATTTTATATTTAGCAGACAAAATGTTACATGAAGCAGCGGCTGCAATTTCTTTCGTTCTGAAGCGATCGCCAATTGGATCAAAAGAGGGCGCCAACGGTTTCGAACATACGGGGGGGGGGGGGGCGCAAAAAACCAAATCAAACAAGATAGGAACAAAACGTAATGATGACGCGGAAATATACTAATTTCGGCTCACTCGCTCGTACTAATTTAGAGTATTTTTTCAAGTCCTCAGTTTGTTGGTATAAATCGTTATCTATAGGGCCGTCACTATATTTTGATTAGAATTGTAAGATTTAATAAGCAAAAAATGACAAGAATTCCATGTTTTGTGAGCTGAAATACGAAAATTTATTGCATTTAAATCACCCTCAAAAGACCCCTTTTAAGTGCTTGAAAAACATATCATGTGGACTTTTTTTAAAGTCCCTACCTGGATGGGGTTGGGGTTGAACACTTTTTCAGAAATTAGGGGCGCAATTTTCGCGCTTGCCCCGGGCGCCGTTTTCCCTAGATACGCCACTGCCAGTGGCGTATCTAGGGGGGGCAAGGGGGGGCACGTGCCCCGGGCGCCACTTCTTGGGGGCGCAAAAAACAAAACGAAGAAAAAAGAAAGGGAGAAGAAGAAGAAGAAGAAGAAGAAACTCACCGGAAAGGGGGGGGGGAGAATGGTGGGGGGGCAGAAAACCAAGTCAAAAAAGCTAAAAACAAAACATAACAATGACTCGGACAAAATGACAATGTTTATTGTGTTCACACGAGAATTCCATGTTATGTAAGCTGAAATATTGTACAACAATTTTCGGCTCGCTCGCTGCGCTCGCTCTCTAAATTGTATATAGAAGAAGAAGGTAAGAACAAAATGTGATGACGCGGACAAAATGACAATGTCTATTGTGTTCACACATGTCATTCTATATTTAGCAGGCAAAATGTTTCACGGAGCAGCGGCTGCAATTTCTTTCGTTCTGAAGCGATCGCCAATTGGATCAAAAGAAGGCGCCAACGGTTTCGAACATACGGGGGGGGGGGGCAAAAAAATCAAACAAGATAAGAATAGAACGTAATGATGACGTGGAAATATACAAATTTCGGCTCACTCGCTCGTACTAATTTAGAGTATTTCTTCAAGAACTCAGTTTGTTGGTAAAAATCGTTATCTATAAGGCCGTCACTATATCTTGATTAGAATTGTAAGATTTGATAAGCAAAAAATGACAAGAGTTCCATGTTTTGTAAGCTGAAATACAAAAATTTTCGGCTCGCCCGCTGCGCTCGCTCGCCAAAATTTATCAAAACAAAAAGGAGATAAGAACAAAACGTGATGATGACGCGGAAATATACAAATTTCGGCTCACTCGCTCGTACTAATTTAGAGTATTTTTTCAAGTCTTCAGTTTGTTGGTAAAAATCGTTATCTATAAGGCCGTCACTATACATTGTATCTTGATTAGAATTGTAAGATATGATAAGCACAAAATGACAAGAGTTCCATGTTTTGTAAGCTGAAATACAAAAATTTTCAGCTCGCTCGCTGCGCTCGCTCGCCAAAATTTATCAAAACAAAAAGGAGATAAGAACAAAACGTGATGATAACGCGGAAATATACAAATTTCGGCTCACTCGCGCGTACATGGGGGGCATTTCATGAAGCAATTTGTCGGATATTTCGTCTGACAAACTGTTAAAAGCTACTGAAATCCTTGCTTCTGATTGGCTGAAAGCAAATTTTGTCCGACAAGTTGTCGGACAAAATGCTTCATGAAATGCCCCCCTGATTTAGAATATTTTTTTAAAGTACTCAGTTTGTTGGTATAGATAAATCGTTATCTATAAGACAGTCACTATCTTGATTAGAATTGTAAGATTTGATAAGCAAAAAATGACAAGAATTCCATGTTTTGTCAGCTGAAATACACAAATTTTCGGCTCGCTCGCTGCGCTCGCTCGCCAAAATTTATCAAAATTCATTTTATTTAAATCACCCTCAAAAGACCCCCTTCAAAGGCTTGAAAAGCATATCATGTGGACTTTGCTTAAAGTCCCTACCGGGATGGGGTTGGGGTTGAACACTAGTCTTTTTCAGAAATTAGGGGCGCAATTTTCGCGCTTGCCCCGGGCGCCGTTTTCCCTAGATACGCCACTGATGAGCACACCTTATTCATTCATGATTTTAATGAACGCTTTGACGAACTCATAAAATAGGAAAACATGGAGACCGTTTTTACGTTGTCTTAAGCTACGGTCACAAAGGTTCGTACGAACGATGCGTTCGTACGAATGTCACTGTTCGTACGAATTCTGGAGTTCGTAGAGATTCGTAGAATTTCTTACGAACGCTGTTTAATTCGCAAGAACAACTTAAGACCTTTGAGAGAAACGAAATTATTTTCAGTTATACAATGGCCCTAGAATTCGTACGTTTTTCGTAAAAATGCCTTGAGTTATTCTTTCGCAGACTTGCGGCCATCTTACGATTTCCTTTTGTCGTAAGATGGTCGTACGTGCAACTCACGGCACTCTCAAGTCATTTGTAAGAAGATTTTACAATTTTTTAGATATTTTGTCGGGTTGTTAAAAAGACGCTGCCGTGTCCTGTCGAAAATTCTGTAACAGTTGAAAGTTTTATACTTCAAGATGGCAGTAGTGCCAAGGAGACTATAACTGCAGCTGAATCTGCAAGTAGAGGAGGAGGAGGAGAACGAAGAAGATCGAGTGGTTGTAGCGGTTGCTTTAGTTCAGGAGAGACAGAAGGAACTTCCCCCTTTTTCCTTTAATGTTGCCTTCCCTCTTGGTCCCGTATTTAACAGAGATGCTTTCTGGTCGAACACCTAGAACAGAGTGAGGATTTGAACTTCGCGCGTTTGGCTTTATACCCTTCCCCCCCCCCCCCTAAAACTCAACAGTTGCACAAATTGTGTACCTACGCCTTACGAACGCCTTACAAACTCGAAAAGTTGTTTGTAAGAACGCCGTACGAATCTCCGTCCGTAAGGCATTCTTACGAAAGACGTAAGAGCCCTCTATGAACGACTTAAGGCGTTCTTACAATCATCGTAAGAATTTAAGGCTTCTAGAATTGTCTCTCGACCCTACAAAATCTTGCGTAGTTCTTGGGATGTTCGTACGACGTTCGTACGGCCGCCTTACGAAGAGAGGGTTTCGTACGAAGTAAAAAAAAATAATCTTGGACAAGACCATCGACCAGGCTGCGAACTTACGTACGGTCTACGAACGCTTGTTTCGTACGGCCTTCTCAAGAAGATCTTACGAAATTGTCTTAAAATCGTTCGTACGGCGTTCGCAGCAGTTCTTAACGGTATTTGTGACCAAGCCATTAACATTTATCTTTTATGATGGATAGGGGCTTACGATGTAGCCAGAATACTCGAAGACATATGGATTCCGAAAGTTTAACATGACACAATAACTAATGCATTTCGTCGGTTGTACTTATAAGCCAAAAAAAAAAATCACCCTCACTTAACTCTTACTCATTATTGGCACTAGGCATGACATTTTTTAATCTTTTAAGCAAATATGTATGACATAAGTCGTAACAAGAAACGTTCGTGGTCCTTTAAGCTATTAAAGTGTACAACTCATGGCGAGGGAGTGTTTACAGAGAGAGTGCTTACTTCTCGCATTACTATTTACACATTTGCTGTAACTCTAATAATGGCGGAAAGGCTTCGTGTATACTAAAACTGTCTGGTTTATTAAATCCCCTCAGGGGGTTTATTGGCGTTAGCAATGTAATGTTACGACCAAAATCACATTGAAAATGATCGCGCAAATAAGCTCTGAATGAATGTTCTGACGGTTTATTCATAACAATATCGTCACTGCATTAACTTACACATAGTTCCCTATTGAAGTTAAAAAGAAGTTCTGACTGATTTTGATGTAATCCCAAGGAAATGTCCGAAAAAAAAACAAGATGCTCGATGTACGGATGAATGGTCCGCTCAGATGCAAGTCAGCGATAATGATCCAAAGTATAAATCCACGGGTGATACATGCAGAATCCAGATGTCATCGGAACTCATCGGAACGACGAAATTTTGGCATTCCGGGGATCGGATGAGCCGACAAACGGAATTTGGGGGCCCTGTTTTCTAGCAAATCCAACAAAGATCTGACGTCGATCTGGGTAACCGTATCAAAGGCTGGTAGCCCCCCGATATCTGTCATCTGTACGTCTGATTGTGATTGGGGGGGGGGGGGTGATCTGAGACTGACACAACACTTCCGACAATCGCAGAACACTAGTCCCACTCAATCGGTCAGTAATCGGAGTGTAATCAGACCCAGACTAGATACTGGGCTGATTTGCGCCAAAATCGGCATTTGTGTATGGAAGCGGGTCAAACAGACTCTCCAAAACAGTACAACTCCTGACGATAAGTTCACTGAAGTGAAATGCCAATTCCATGTATCTCTGAAATCTTTAGATAAGAAAAAGCAAGAAAAGATACTTTTTGTGTTGCTTTTTATTTTAGTTTCGTAAACGCAACTGTACAGCCCAATAATACTGAGGGGGCCCTGGGTCTCGACAGCAGCATTAGGGGTGATTGGGATCGGAGTATCCTCCATTGCTGAAGCCTCTGAAGCCGTAGGCGTAGAAGTGATAAGTACGATAGTCCATTGGCACTTGAGATGGAGCTGCTGGCACTTCAAGATTGATAAATCCAAATGTACTCTTGGATTAAGTCAATGCAGCAAGTATTACTAGAACACATCGGTGAAATTATTTTGAGAGAAGGCGGTCAATCCATTGAAACTTATGAATCTGTACAGTTTCTGTGCTGCTATCGCTGGATGAGAAGTCTACAACAGTTTGTGGCGTCACTTAAAATGGAAAACGGCATACGGAAAATATAACAAAAAAATCAACATATTTTCACTTTTCTGCCATTTTTATCACTTTATTTACCTCACTCAGAAAATGGGGGGATATTTTTTTCTTGGCATATGTCAGTAACAAGTCGAGGGAATGTAAAATTTCACAAAAAAAGCTCAATTTTATGGAATTCGTTATATCGTTTTCTATACGTGATGTCACAAAATGCTGTAGTCTTCTTAACCAGCAGTAGCGGCACAAAAATTTAACAATTCATAACTTCTCAACGGATCGTCCGATTTTTCTCAAACTTTCGCTGATGGGTTTTAATAGTATTGCTACATTCACTCAATTCACATGTTTTAAAAAGGTATTGCAAATTTACTTGAAATTTTAAACTGTTTCAATTTTTCAAAAGATAAACTCTCCAGATCTATCATAAAACATTCGTCTTTCACTACATATAAGTAATTATAAAGAAATAACATGACAAACACAGCAGTTTCAGAGAGCGCTTCCTCGCCAAAATCGGAAAACGGCTTCCGATCTAATTTTATGCAGAGACGTCATTACTAGGAAACAACACAGCTGGCACCCATCGACCGAGCTAAATGTGTATACATTATCCATGCGAAATCGCACATGAAAGATGTTACTGGGAGGATTTTTGTTTGGCAAATTAATGCAGTTTTAGTGTGATATGTTCCGATTTCTATAGTAGGTTCAGGGAATTATAGTTTTCGAAAAGTACCACCATGCCAGTTTCATATGTTAAACCACGAACAATGAAGAAAAAATCAGACGTGTTCTGACTGATTTTTCCCCCAATTGACAGTACAACCCGACGAACGTGGCCGGGTTCGTTTCGTGCGGAATGCCAAGTATCTGCGTGTGGCCAAACATTCTTTGGTATGCTCGGAACACTTCAAAGATGAATGTACAATGTATTGATAAATCTGTGACCATGAAGAAGAAGTGGGTTTCCTTTGTCGATTTAAGTTAAAACTGTTTTCAATAACAACAATCAATTAAAGCACCAACAATCGCATGTTGTACACAACGAACTCTTTTCATCGCCAAGCCCGGTTCTTCTACTAACTATCTGGTACGAGTAGGCGGGTAGTAGTGGAGTGTTGCGGTACGCCCTGGTGCAGCTTCATGCTCAACTGCAGCTGAGCCTGATGAGGCCGACTCTTTAACAAGACCGTAAGTTCCGGTTTCACAGGAGCACATATGTCAACAGAAAAACAAAAATCAAGGGTATGTAGGCCTATAGAACCATGGTATCTGTCTCATCTACTTGGGTTTCTAGATAGAGACATATCCTATCGTATCAATTTGCCACTGTACTATGAATGATAGTTTGGTCCGCTACCATGACTACTTATTACGCCGGTCAGTAAATTTTCAGCTAAAAACGCCCTAAAACGAGCATTTCAGCCTTACTGAATCAGCTCTAGTGGAAGATCTAGGCCTAATCTATTCCTAATTGATGTTTGCCTTATCGATTTTATGAATTAATCCAAAAAAGAGATACTTTTCTTCCACAAGTCTCATAGCTGCCTTCCAAAAACACAGCACCATTCAATATTCAACCGCTGTGTGCCACACTGCCACTGCGGTATAGCCTGAGGACTACGTTGATACACAAAGCGACGTTTGTTGCGACACGGATTGTCGCCTCCTGCTCGGGGCGACAATCCGTGACGGGCGTTGGCGGCACGGATTGTCGCCCCCGTCACGGATTGTCGCCTGGCGACAATCCGTGACGAGGGCTGGCGGCACGGATTATCGCCCGCCCTCGAAGCACATTTTGCTGGGTAATATCGTTCTGGACATAATCATTGAAATACTAACACATAACTTACATGGCTACATCCATGCAAACATGCCATGTAAAAAGTCATGGTGAGGTTTCAAGGAAGTGTGTATGTGCGCGTGCACATGATAATTTAGTGTCCGTTTGTGCGTGTGTGTGTGTGATGGAAGAATGTGTTTATTATGTCAGTTTTTTGCGTATGTGTTTTTTAGCTGCGCGTGGGGAGGGATACCTAGTAAGCTGTTGCTGGCATAAACGTTGATATTGATTTTATCAGCAGCTTTGAATTTGATGAGTTTGTTTGGCAGATTTGTATATGAATTCGGAGTGGAGCTTGCGTGCGGGCGGATGCTGCTTTTCTGCATACGGTCCATTACGTCTTATTTATCAACATTGGGAAATCGTTTCATCAGGAAGGAATGTGGTATCGGTTCGGGTGTGCGTCGGTATGTGGGAAGGGGGTTGCATTTCGTTATTGCAAAAGTTTGTTATTCTGAAGGCTCATTCGTCCGAAGGCTCATTCGTCCGAAGGCCCATTATTATGTATTATGTATTTGGGTTGGTGAATGTGGGTGTGGGATGATTTAGGTTTTGTTTAATCAGGGGTTGGTGGGTTGGGGATTGGATTTGAAGAAGGATAGTTATAAATGGTATGACAGATGTTGGTAGGATTTAATATTTAGGTGAGATGTAGGCCCTATTATAGATTTGTTTCGGTTGGGGAGGGGAGGGGGTGGTCGGGTTTTTTTATGACTGATTTCATTCTAGATTTGTGTAATGTATTTGTGTTTTTTTATGTATATGCCCTTGTAAGTAAGAAGGTGTTACATGATCCAAACCAATATATTCAAGGAATATAGGTTTGGTAGGGCCCTACATGTCAAAACTTTCTCGTGAAGAAATTATTAGTAGGGTTGGTCTATAATCGAGTTATCTATGTTGAAGTGAGATTATTTGTAGTATAAATTGACAAATGGATTTGTTTGTGTTTCGAATTGCCATTTGTAACTTTTTTGTTCATGTTACACCCAGAATGGGTCGATTTATGAATGATTTGAATGAAATCAATAAATATCAAGGAAAAAAGTGTTGAGTTGGTTTATTTGCATTATGAGGATTTGTTTGAGTGTTTGTTGGTGTGTGTTTGTATTACGTATGTATTAGCGGTGTGCAATGGCAGTTCGTTTGTGCTAAAATCAACTAACGATTGACAGATTTTTTACGGCGTGTGGAAATTATTTGCTCATGCATAAAGCATGCCAAACCTATTCTGGGACAAAGAATAGTGGTATGGACGTTCTAGTTTATAAGACTGATGGAAGAAAATGACTGCAGTGAAAAATGAACAAAGACAAATAACATTTGGGGAGGGTACCTCCCTCGTATGTATTTTCTCTCGGTCTCTCTCTCGCCTAGCTAGCCTCACCGCTGATATTGGTTGACACACCCATACTATTTTTAGATCAACGCTGGTGTGAATTCTTTAAACACGTACTCACACACTCTGAAGGCGTTTGTATTGCCACAGTAGCGCCACTATATTCCACATACACACGTAAGCATACAGGCACACGTATACACACAGACAAACAAACCGCTACCACTATACAACCACCACACATGCACAGTTTCTACATATTGTATTATTATACTCGAAACACACGCACATACACACACACACACACACAACAAATCATACACATCACATATCATGCAGCTCACAATACACACACACACACACACACACACACACACACACACATACGCATAACTTACCAGTCATACCCATCCCACCAAACTTAACACCGGAGGAACCACCCCGAGCCCGGGGCGACAATCCGTGTCGCAACAAATTTTTTGCCAACACGGATTGTCGCCTTCGAGGTCAAAAACTGGGAACTGCACAAGCGTCACGGATTGTCGCCAGGCGACAATCCGTGACGGGGGCGACAATCCGTGCCGCCGGCGCCCGTCACGGATTGTCGCCCCGAGCAGGAGGCGACAATCCGTGTAGGGGCGACAATCCGTGTCGCAACAAACGTTCATATCAGCTGCTAGCTGCTATCAGCTGTGCGCCGCGGTGTGGGGACGATTACGCACAGCTGATAGCACCAACACTACGTTCACACCCATGTTCACAGCAACACCTGACTTGAAGTGTGCTGTTTTTGGAAGGCAGCTGAGAGACTTGTGAAAGAGACACTTTTTTCGGATAAATTCATAAAGTCGGCAAGCCAAACATCATTCACGAATAAATCAGGCCAAGATCTTCCACTAGAGCAGATTCAGTAAGACTGAAATGCTCTTTTCAGGGCAATTTAGCTGAAAATTTACTGACTGCCGTGATACTAGTAGTGGATCACACTATAGAATCGTAGTGCTCAAGTAATACGAAAGGATTTGTCTTTACTATCCTGGGCTGGCCATCTTTCTACAATTCCAACGTTAGATTAGAAACCCAAAGAGAAGAGACAGCTGCCATCGGTGTATAAGCCTACATACCCTTGCTTCTTTTTCTCCTTTGAGATATATGCTCCTCTGCAACTGGAACCTACGTTGTTGTTGAAGAGTCAGCCTCATCAGGCTTACCTGCAGTTGAGCATGAAGCTGTTACCAGGGCGTACCGCAGCACTAGAACACCAAAAGTAGAACCGCGCTCGGCGAAGAAAAGAACGTGCGATTGTTGGTGCTTTAATTCGTTGATTGTTGTACTAGTAACTGAAAAAAAAAAAAGGTTTTACTTAAATCGTCAAGAGAAGCCCATCTAATCTTCATGGCCACAGATTAATCAATACATTCATCTTTGAAGTGTTCCGAGCAGCTTGGCATTTTGCATAACACAAAGTCGGCCGCGCTTGTCGGGTTGCACTGTCAATTTGGAAAAAAAAGGAGGCCAGAACACGTCTGAAATTTTCTTCTTTGTTCCTTGTTTAATATCAAATGATTTTATGAAACTGCTATTGTGGTCCCTTTCGAAGACAATAATTTCCTAAACGTAATGTAGAAATCGGAACATATCATTCTAAAACTGCTTTAATTTGCAAAAAAAAAAATAATCCTCTCAGTAACATCTTTCATGTACGATTTGCATGGCTAGTGTATACACATTTACTTAGTTCAGTCGATGCGGGCCAGCGGTGCTGTTTCCTACTTATGACGTCTCTGCATATCATTATCATATATAAAATCGAGAACAGTTTTCCGATTTTGGCGAGGAAGCGCTCTCTGAAACTGCTATTATTTCTTCATAATTACATATATATGGTGGAAGACAAATGTTTCATACTAGATCTAGACAGTTTATCTTTCGAAAAATTGAAACAGTTTGAAATCTCATTTGAACTTGCAGTCACTGTTTAAGGTCACAAGCCATATCAAAACGCCGAACGGGACTGGATCGTCCCAATCTTAACAACGAGTATGTAGCTAGTATCCCCATTCCACAGAGATTTCTCTCATCGGTCACTCATCGGATGCAAAAGTTATCGCTTCCGGCCACCCATCGAATCGCAGTCCGATGAATCTTCGAGTCATCGGACGATCTTGGCTCATCGGATCACCGACCGACATGTCTGACACTCACCTGATAGTCGACCAACCAAGTCGGATTCTTCGGACTGCGATCCAGTACACTGCAGTGTGTGGCCGGAAGCAACAAAATTTGCTTACGATGAGTGACCGATCAGAAAAAGTCTCTGTGGAATAGGGTTTAACGGTTATTGTCCAAAAAAAAAAGTTTACCAAGCGCCAGTGTTGGCTGATCACCCTGAATTTATAGACCGTTGGCCTTCAGATGTCACTAGCTTTATACGATGAGTGTGGAGAGTGATCCCAGCACCAGCGTAAATCCGCAGCGAAAAGTGGGGGATGATCGGCGATAGTCATCACATATAGCCGGCGCAACGGTGGGGTCCCCCACATTTTTGCAGAAGATATAGTGAGTGAGTGAGTGAATGTTTGTCCCCCCCCCCCACACACACACACACACACGCACGCACCTTTTATTTTGCATAAGACATAAGATGGGAGGGAAATGGCAGTAAATAAAATTGTAATATAGATGTCTAATTCTGTTTATGTAATAATGTAGGAGATACTTATATCTATCGGATTTCTCTATTTTCTTGATTCAAGTCGATTAAATCCCCAGGGGCATCCATCCCTTTTTAAGATGGGGGCAAAAACTATGAAAATATGTGCGAGGGAACGGAGCGACCGAGAGGGGGAAGGGTATGAAAATAAATAGGTTACCTTCTCCCAAAAGATTTTGCAATTTCAGACCTGCCATTCAGAGATGTAGTGCATTTGGTGAAATATTAGATATTTGTTGACAAAGAAACGTCCATATTTAGGGAAATGTGCTGGAATAGGGTGTGGAAAGGGGATAGGCCCCTCCCACACGAGGGAGATTTCGCTTTCTCAGGCCTAAAACTCAGAAATATGGTGCAAACTTTTGGTGAGATATTCGATTTTTTTTCTATCAAAAGAGTCTTCTTCTTTTGGTTGTCTCTCGAAGTCCGAGGAAGACTAGGTGTTGCGCCCTCGTTGATGTGTCCGCATGTGACTGGGAATGCAGAAACTGGAGACACACATGCGATTCCAGGTAGGACATGGAATGCCAGACGGTGGAACACAGGTAGATGCAGCTTGGTGCCGTCTCTCCCAAGCAGCTGCAAGGCGATGGAGGCGATCATCTTCACAGGCAGTTACAGCCTTCTTTGTCAGGGCTCGCCAGTGATATCTGTCTGCAGCAGCAGTCGAGTTCACGGGATTGTAAATGCGCCTATTTGAGGTTGGCCTTGAGATTGTCTTTTATTTATAACGTTTCTTGGGACGGCCTTGCTTGCGATTGCCGTGTGACAGCTCGCTATAGAAGGGATCCTTGATTCTTTCATGCGGATGACATGGCCAGACCAACGAACCTGAGCTTGGAGGATTTTGGCTTCAATGATTGATGTCCTGGCCCTGTCCAAGACCTCTTGGTTTGTGATGCAATCTTGCCATCGAATATGCATGATGGTCCGCAGAGAAGGCATGTGGAACTGTTTCAACTTTTTGGTATGCCTGCGGTACAGGGTCCACGTTTCGCAGCCAAAGTGCAGAGATGAGAGGACTACTGCATTGTACACCTTGAGTGTGGTTGAAAGGCAAATGTTCTTGTGTTGTAGGGCTTTCATGCGTAGTCTTCCAAGTGCCGAACCGGCCATTTGTATTCTTGCTGCTATTTCATTGTCCAGAGTACCATTGCTGGAGAGCGTACCGCCCAGGTATTTGAAGTTTATGACATTCTCAAGCTTAGTGCCGTTAATTGTGATGCTTGGCTGGCAGGATGCACTGTTTGGTGCTGGCTGGAGGACTTCTGTCCTTCCAAGCCTGATAGTCAGGCCAAACAACTTTAACGTTACAGAGAACTTGTTGACGATCACCTGTAGGTGGTTCTCTTTGTGTGCCATTAGAGCACAATAATCCGCAAACAGAGCTTCGAGAATGAACCTCTCTAGCACCTTTGTCTTCGCTGCAAGGCGTCTCACATCAAACAGCGATCCATCTAATCTGTACCTAATGTAGATGCTAAGCTCAAGGTCACTGACAGCGTGGACTAGGACTTGTGCAAAGAAGAGGTTGAACAACACAGGGGCAAGCACACAACCTTGTTTTACACCATTGTAGATGTCAAATTTTTCGGATGGTTCGCCATTTGACAGAACTTCACCATTCATATTTTCGTGGAACAGTCTAATAAGTGTGGTGAACTTTGCTGGGCAGCCAAGTTTCCTAAGAATTGTCCAGAGTGCTTCCCTGTTGACACTATCAAATGCCTTTGTTAGATCTATGAAGACATCACAGAGGTTCATATTCTGTTCAATGCATTTTTCCTGACCCTGTCTCATAACAAAGACCATGTCGACTATATTACGACTGCATCGAAAACCACATTGTGTGTCAGGGAGGTTTCTCTCTGCGACTGTGGAGGTCAGCCGATTCAGAATGACACGTTCAAGAATTTTTCCAGCAATCGACAGGGGGATGTGCCTCCATAGTTCCCGCAGTCTGCTCTGGAGCCTTTGTTTTTGTATAAGGCAACTATCGTGGCGTCACGGAAGTCAGCTGGCATTTTTTCTTCATCCCAGAAACTGGTGAGAACATTGTGGAATTCCTCAAAGGCCTGGTCGCTGAGTGCCTTGTACACCTCTGCAGGAATACCGTCCTGGCCAGATGCCTTTCCTGGATTCATCTGCTTGATGGCTTTCTTTACTTCGGCTATGGATGCGGGGACATCAAGATCCTCTTTCATTGTTTGCAGTGGGACCTGGTAAAGCGTAGCTTGCTCAACTGCAGATGAGTGATTCAAGAGTTGACTGAAATGCTCTTTCCATCTCTCATTTATGCCAGTCCTGTCCCTGATCAAGGTGGTTCCGTCTGCTAACAGAAATGGACAGGAGCCTGATTTTGCAGGGCCAAAGACTGTTTTGATGGAGCTCAAAAGAGTAAGAAAATTACAAACTAGTATATAGAGAAATGTGCGGGGAGGGAATGTGGGGGAATATTCCCTCCCACACGAGGGAGATTTTGCATTTTCACACCTTAAATTCAAAGATCTAGTACACTTGGTGACATGTTTGGTGTTTTTTCTATCAAAACGCAAGAAAAATAGATACTTAGGAAGGTGTGCGGGGGAGGGGATGGAACACCTCTTCCAACACGAGGGAGATTTTTGCATTTTCAGACTGAAGAATCAGGGGTCTGGTGCACCCATTGAGTGGTATGTTTGATTTTTCTTTTTTAATGAAAAAGCACGAAAAATGTATACTCAGGGAAATGTTCACGGCGAGGAGGGATATAGCCCCTCCCACACAGGGGGACTGAGTGTAGAGTGGGGGATACTTCCTCCAACAATACTGAGAATTTGAATTCTCAGACCTAAAATCTAGAGACATGGTGCACCCATTTAGTGAAATAATTAATTTTTTGTTTGTAATAGAAACAAGTAACGATTACGTGTATTTTGTTAAATGTACTGGGAGAAGATGATGTGGAAGGGGGATAGGCCCTCTCCAACACGAGGGAGATTTTGCATTTTCAGACCTGAAATTCATTGAAAGAGTGCACACTTTTGGTGAGATATTCGATTTGTTTATCTGTCAAAAATGGGAGAAATATGAGCAGTACATTGAAGGAAACATGTGGGGGAAGTGCTGGAAAGGACACCCCTTCCACACAAGGGAGATTTTTGCATTTTCGTACTTGAAAATCAGAGATTTCGTGTACTCCTTTAGTGCAATGTGCAAAATTTAAAAGATTATATTCAGGGAAATGTGCGTGCGGGGTTTGGGAGAGAAAGTGGGAGGAGGATAACCCTCTTACACACGAGGTAGATTTATTACATATGATGCACATTTTTGGTGAAATATTCGATTTTTGTTTCTTTCAACAAGAGAGTACAAAAGAAACTTATGTGTGCTTCCAGGGGGAGAGTGTGGAAGGGGAGACAGCCCCTTTCCTCACGAGGGAGATTTTGCATTTTCCGGCTAGAAATGCAACGATATGTGACCCTGCACTTCAAAACAAACAAAAAGTCGCCAGACACGAATTTTTAGTTAAGACCATATTCTGAAAGAGCAGACTTTAAGCTTTAAAATGATGTATAACTCAAATCAAATGGACTCTCCTAACCTATCCAAATATTGGAAAGAAAGCACAAACTCAGGAAAAGTGTGAACTGAGAAAAGAGGCTCTGAAGTACAGTGTCTATTCAAGCGCTTAATCTTTACCAAACCGTGCTGGCTGTGCGTTGAATGGGACAAAAACAGGAAGTAAACCACCAGAGTAACAACAATGAAGGGATTATCAGATTAAACTGAAATCAAGCATGCCTCATTAACACATTCTGTCCATAATTAATGCCAACTTTCAAAGCAGTAGCACTATCCTTTCAAAAATTATTAGAGTTGAAAGTGAAGAGTGTGGACAAGGTTTTTCAGAAATGAAAAAGCGATTCTAAAGACCGGCACACCTAATCACACTATTCTATCAAAAATGTTCGATTATAAACTGCTAAAAAAACACACTTTCCTGCCCGTTTTATGATACCAAATTTTAGCATAATGTAGAAGAAGACCCGGTCTTTCAGAAGATATGAAGAAGTCAAGTTCGGCTAGGTTGACCCATTTCACTTATTTTCAGTCCTCACGCAAAATCAGTGTGTGCGACTTTATGTTCGTTTTGAGGTGCACGGTCACATATGATACACACTTTTGACGAAATGTGAAATTTTTTTTCTATTAAAAAATAAGGAAAATAAAGACTAGTATTTAGGGCAATGTGAGGAGGAGGTTGTGAGAGGGGTATTACTCCCTCCCACACGAGGGATTTTTTTTCTTGTTATTCAAAGATCTGGCATACATTTTTGGTGTTACGTTTGGAAAGTCGTCAATCCTCAAGGATTTGATAGTCCGTAATGTGGGTATTCCCCAACTCCTCAAAACTTTGGCATCATTGAAAACGGAAATGACAACATATATACACATTTTGACGGCAAATTGTGGACATTGTCGATCAAAAGTGTACTAAATCTATAGGGAACCCAGCTTCGGAAGGGTTAATTGGAAGGGGATATCATCGTCCCATATGAGGGAACTTTGGCATTTTCTAAGTGAAAGATCTGGTGCACACTAAAGATGAAATATTAGGAAACTTGTTCATCTCAAAAGTGTACAGACAGGGGCGTCGATCCGTTTTTTACGATGGGCGCAGGGGGCAAAACTGTGAGCGGGAAGAAATGTGGGAAGGAGCGGAGCGACCGAACGGGGGAAGGGTGTGGGGAGGGTATCGCCTGTCCACACGAGGGAAATTTTGTATTTTCAGGCCTGAAATTCATCAATCTGGCACACACTTGTAAAATTTTTGATTTTTTTTTTTCTTTCAAAAAGTAAGAAGAATAAAAAGGCCCCTATTCACAGACATGTGATGATCAAATGGCAGTATCTCGGCTCTTGTTCCGAGTGTGTGACATCACTGTGTAGGCCTACTATAAGAGTATTGAAGTTGACGGGGACGGGGAGGGTGTGGGAAAGGGTAGCCCCTCCTACACCACGGAGCTTTTGCATTTTAATAAATGAAATAAAACGATCTAATGCACACTTTTGAGGAATATTTGTCAACCCGCAAAGAATACCAAGTCTAAAATCTATGGATAGGAACCGAGATGACTTTTGATTTTATTTTGATTGAAGTGACATATCTGTTGCGCACGTTCTGATGAAATATTCTGAAATTTGTTAGTCTCCCAAGTGTGCTCAGTGTATAGAAGGGGACCTAACGGGGGAGGTATTGGAAAGGGTATCCCCTCTCGCACGAGATTATGCTTTTTCAGAATAGAAATCCAACGATCTGGTGCAGATTATGGGTAAGATATTTGGACAGTTTTTTTATCCAAAAAAGGCAGGAAAATTTGCCTTATTTCGGAAATCATTGGGGAACAAAGTGACATGTTTGCTCTTCTTCATGTCTTTGCCCTCCAGAATCGACAGAATTGCATATGCAGAATTCACATGCAAATATCTCGTATACGTTTTTGACGGAATTTAGGAAAATTATCAATTCCACGCTTTAAGTCGATATATTATCTTTGCGAGCGAGCACTTGAAAAAAAAGTATAAAAAATCCTGAAAGATAGCATACTGTTAAGCTATGTTTAGCGTATGAACGTCATAAATATGCCAAATTTATTACAATCATACTTTTTTCTTCTTTAATTTTTTTCCTCAAATTTCATGGGAGATAATTGTACATGCCATCCCCCTCCTCCAAGAGCTGGATGATGTATCCCCCATCCCCCACCCCCCCCCCGGAATTACGCGCATGGATCACAGTGTCAGCCAACACTATAGCTCTTGGGAGACTTTTTATTGGGCAATAATTGTTAGCTACAAGGCTTCATCAAGATTCTGATTGCGAAGATTGGTCAAAAGAAGAATAAAACTGGGAAAGGACTCAATGCAAAGACCTCCTCTAGGAGTCGACGACCCAGTCCCTTTAACTTCAGCGTTTTAAAGTGGATTGAAACTTATTTAGATATGGATGTCAATTTAGTGAATGCAGCAATGTTAGTAGAACACATCAATGAAAGTTTAAGGAAAATCCGACAATAGGTTCACAAGTTATGAATTTTTTAAAGTTTCGGTGCCGCTACTGCTGGATAAGAAGACTACGACATTTTGTGACGTCACGTATAAAAAACGATGCAAACGAATTCCACAAAATCTATTTTTTCATGATAAATACCCATTCCTTCGAATTTTTATTGACTTATGCTCAACGAAAAATTTATTCCTCCTCCCCCTTTTCTAAATAAGGTAAACGATGTGCTCTTTTTAAATGCCAGACAAGTGAAAATATGTTGATTTTTTGAATATTTTCTTTTTCCATAGTGACATAACAAACTATTGTAGACTTCTCATCCAGCGATAGCAGCACCAAAACTGTAAAGATTCATAACTTTCAACTGATCGATCGATTTTCCTCAAACGTATTTTACTTATGTGTTCTACTAATTATTGCTGCATTTACTCAGTCCACGTGTCCATTTGGATCTCTTTAAGTGCCAGCAGAATTTCCTGTGCAACCACCTCAAGTGCCAGTTGACTATCGTACTTATGCACTTCTACGCCTATGGCTTCTGAGTATTCAGCAACGGGGGATACTCAGTTCCCAATTACCCTCATGCTGCTGCTGTTGAGACCCAGGGCTCCCTTGATATTATTGGGAAGTACAGTTGAGTTACAAACTATAATAAAAAGAAAGATAAGACAAAAGTATCTGCTTATGATACAAGTATTGTAGTTTTGAATTGTGGTGCTAAGCTTCTTTCTAAAGACTAACGATCTAAAGACTTCAGAGATACACGGAATTGGCATTTCACTTCTAGTATTTTGGCACCAAAGTCATATTTTCTTTACATTGCCTTATGGCCAAGCAGGATTTAGATCGCTGACAACTGCAGAGCTTGTTTTGCTTGAGCAAGCAATCACACAACACAGGGCAGGGAGTTGATGCATGGCTCGTCAGGAGGTGTACTGTTTTGGAGAGTCCGTTTGACCCGCTTCCATGTACGATTTCCAATTTTAGCGCAAAATCATCCCAGTATCTGGTCTGAGTCTGATCACCATCCAATTACTCTGATTACTGATCAGTCGGACTGGTGTCCTGCGATTGAGGAAGTGTTGGATCAGTGTCAGGTCACCCTCGAATTACCCTCCAATCGCAATCAGATGAACAGATGACAGATATCAGGGCTACCAACCTTCCATCCAATTACCCCAATCAACGTTAGATCTTTATTGGATTATCCAGAAAAACAGGCCATTGTCAGCTCTAAGATCTGTATTATCTACGACTGACGATAGTCAGGTTCTGCTATGAGATACACTGTAAATAATTCCCTATAAACACGTCGTGAGTTTACTGAACAAAAAAAATGCAGCTCTTATGCTATTTATTTTTTCCAACGAAAATCCAGTAACAAAAAATATATATATTTACAATACTTTCCTACAAAAAACCCTAATACAATTTCATTCCTATTTACACAAAAAATTATAGAAACGTTCAGGAGCAAATCAATGAGATAATTATACTCATAATTCCTAGACACTCTAAACAAAATCCTAGACCCGGGTTTAATCAAATATACCTGTGGTTCAATACTCTATCCTATGCGCACGTGTGATTTCAATTTATACTGTCCGACGAGGATGGGGGTGAAGCGGGTGATGAAATAGTCCGTAAGGTAATGCAGAGGTTGCCAAGATAATCGGGATGTCGCCGAGTTAACGAGGATGTCGTCCGGCTGGCGGGACTGTTGTCGTGTCGACAGGAATGCCCCCATGTGCAACCGGAGGGCTTACCGAGTTCACGGGAATTCTGTCCAGCTAGCGGGAATTGCCCTAACGCTAACCGAGATGCCGTTGAGATAATGGTGATGCCGTCGAGTGGAGTAGCGATGCCGTCGAGATAATGGTGATGCCGTCGAGATAATGGTAATACCGTCGAGCCCAGCTCGTCGGTGTCGATCTATATGGGAATATTATAACCACCTCTCATATGACATTACTTATTCACAGGGTAGTAGCAATCATGAACCGCAGTTCAATATTTCCCTACACCTAACCAATAATGCTCCTGTATAATACCATAATTAATTCTTACACCATCACCGAGACCTACATATACCTACTAGAGCTACTAGAGAAATAAACCACCGCCATATATATAATCATATACTCACTTAAAATATGAACATTACAGGTCATCTCGTATATAAACTATATCACAACAGCAACAAAACCAACTACAACTGTATTCTCTTAACATATATCCGTTTCTCATTTAAATCCTTCAGCAACCAAATTTACATTCTAACTTATCATTTACCAAAATTCTAACTTCATTCACTTTAACTATGAACAACAGAGCCTGGATTATATTTTCCTGATACAACCATAGAAAAACAAAATACACTGTATCCACAACTATCGCTGTAAATTTAAACATTTCACATATAACATTCCCCTGCTGACTTGGCCTGCCTTCCTGCCAAACTACAACAAAATCCTATTTTACCATTATACAACATATCCACTCTTACATACATCATAATCTATACTCTAGCATAATTAATTCACATATTATAGTGAACCAGCGAACATAACATAAATCTCTATATGCAAAAAATATAACAATAATGACAAATTCAGAATATTACAAAAACAAACTTATACAGCTACATAACTACTTACGTCTGATTTGGTGTTCAGACCCTGAAGTAATGGTGAGGAGGAGACTTCAGCTGTTGTCAGTGCCTGCAGCATGTCTTGCGCGTGCCCTGCACTTATGCGTGGGGCTTCTATGCCATGATTCTCCTGCCTGAAATGCAGCGCTGCGTTGCAGGCCGATCAGCAACCTCTCTACTCCTATCACCTGTGAGTTAGAAGAGCATGTCCTGCTCTGACAGATGTTCAGATCCAACTGATTTTTCCCTCCAAATTTACTTTCCTTGTCGCCTCTAATATAACTCCACCCTTTACAGTGCTTAAGCTTTCCCCTTTTTATTACATGTCCCTTTTCTTTCCAACTAATTCTCCCTTTTTCTTTAAACCTATCTATCCCAACTATCTCCCCTTTTTTAATACCTATTCTTTCCTACCAACTCTCCCTTCCTCAGTTAGCTATTCTACCCTGACTCCCCTGAGCCTCCCTCTTTCGTCTACACTGTCCTTTCTCACTGACCACTTCTCTCCACCTGGCTTGCCTGATTCTGAATGTCTATGCTGTTTACTTCTGCTGTCCCCATTTCCCACCTGATGGCTTGCCTGAACAAAAGAATCTTACACATCCCACACTCGCACTCTCAGTCACAGCCATCGTGACAGCCATCTTTATTGGATTATCAAAACAAAAACAAAAAACAGGGTCCCCAAATTCCGTCTGTTAGGTCACATTTAGTCGGAACTCATCGGAAAGTGGGAAATTGCATTTTGGGGATCAGATGAGCCTCCGATGTTCAGTGGAATGGGGCCTTCATCGGTGATCTCGCCTCATCGGATCACGCCCAACACGTCTGACACTGACCTCATAGTCGACCAACACAAATCGGATTCATCGGACTGCGATACGCCACGCTTCAGTGTGTGACCAGAAGACAAAACAACTTTGTTTCCGACGAGTCACTGATGATAAAAGGCTTTGTTGAAGAGGTCATAGCAGTTTGTAAAGCCTCAATAATTAAAAAGCATATTAAAATTGGATATCATTAACAATGAGCACTTCAAAAAGTGAAATGAAAAAGCGTTGACTCTGTGGATTTGTGGTACAATCGAAGACTATTTATGAACACTAATTAAGACAAAATCTATGCGAATTGAATGGGACTTTTAAACATGATAAACATTGACATTTATTTCCGCTTTCACTCATAAACATGACACAAAATAAACACATTGGATTTTGGAAGATAACCGGTAATGATTGACACACAATGACACATAACGCAGATTCAAACGAGACAGTTACAAGTAGAGATTTCCAGTTTTGAAGTAAGTAAATGCAACCTAATAGATACAATGTTTAGGTATATAATGTTGAATATATGACATAATAATTGGGGGGACGAAACTTTAACTACATTATTATGCAATTAAGTAAGTCTTTACTAAGTTTAGTAGGATTAACTTTTTGAAAAACCAATAAGTTTGTATACAATGGGTCCCCCGAGAAAGAGAGAGATGGGGTAGGGAAAATAGTGGTAGACTAAGAGAAACATGATAGAAGAACACAAAAGCAATTAACGAACATACTTAGGAGTACGTGCATGCATTAAAAACACCCAGAGGCAGTACAGTACAAATATATACACGAAATATACATCTAGTTGAATGTTGATGAATGCAAAGAGACTTAACCAAAAAAAAAACACAAACAAAACTCCCACTAGCCTGCATGTGTGCATACGCTCACTTTCTTTTTCTCTTATGAATGCGTACTACCCATTGTGTGTCCATACTAGTGGGGACGGAAAGTGGAAAACAAAAGGAATCCCAGGTTACTAAACCAAACGAAAAGACTACAGTTATGCAATGGTGTGTCTCAGATGCATGTGTCTGGAGATATCTACAACAGAATGACTGTTTTCTGTTTTGTTTCGTTTGTTATGTATTTCACTGAATAATCACAAAGTGCACTCTCACTTCTTTAACTTGTGCGAAGCAAAACAAAGAATCAGGACGATTATTAGGCCTCTTTAACCCACTGAAAATATAATGGTCCATGGAATATAAATTACAATTGTTTTAACGAATGTGTAGAACTTATGGTAAAAAAAAAAGATAACAAGGAATCACAAGATACCATCATCATTCAAATTGGCAATACCCCTGTTGTAACTCTGTTTCGTATCCTCTAACTCTGTTGGTGATTTTCCTCTTGTCTTTTTTATTTAACTCAGAATTGCTTTGGAAAGCTCCGGAGCTTTTGCAAGACGACGACGATAAATGTCCAGAAGGAACTCAAAAGGGCGATATTTATGCTCTCGGTATCATTCTCTATGAGATGGCTACGCGACAGGGTCCTTTTGGCAAATGTGTCCTAGGCCCAAAAGGTTGGTATGTTCATAGACATGGCCTGATTGTTTCCGTTATTCTGCCTAGAAGCAATGCCAAAGTAATCTCAGTCTTTTGAAAAGTATTGTCAGAATCATTGTATTGACGTGACGGTTCTTGTCTCGCCTGCGAAAAACATTGAACCATTTTCGAAATCATCACCGGCAAAATACACTGCACTGCTACCGACACATGTGTAAATCTTTGATAGTGATATTCAGCATTCATGATATTTCAAGTATGTTATACATGCTCAAGGCCAAGACTTTGTCACAAGTAAAGAGAACAAAACGAATAGAGCAAAATGTTTCACATTCAAGCGTAGTACACGGCACGGTATCACTATTATTTTCCATTATTCTTGCATTCTCGAACTTAACAAACTTGTATCTGAGCTGAATTGTATGTAGCTGAAAATAACGAAGGGGGAATGGTTAATGGACTGTTATCTCATTGTCGCTTAAACTTACTCGCAAAGTACTATTTGCGGCTATTTGGTTACTCTACATTTATTGCAATGAACTTATTAAATCTTCAACGAATGTATTGTCCTATAACTATTACTGTTAGATTTACATATTGAAACGACTATAACAAAAAAAAAGTATACAAGGAATACAACCTATGTAGACATTTCTGGGGTAACATTTGTGCATCATTGAATAAATTCGATTTAATGTTCTTCATTGTTCATCATTTCAGGTGGTAGTGTACTTATTTGCTATTTGATATGAATAATCGTTAACAGTATCACTTTACCTCTTAGACCAGGCGTCCACTAGGGCGCGGACAAGACGTGGAAAGCGTTTCCGCACCTTCGTAACACTTCCGCTCCCTCTGCAAACGCTCCTGAAAGAATCCCGCGATGTGAGCAGCTTCGCGAATGAAAGCGGAAGACACCCGGAACGTTTTAGGACAGCGCGGTGCCGATGCGGATCTATGTATGCAAGCGTCCGGATCCGATGCGGACGTTTTGTGATCAAGACATGAATGAATCAACACGTTCCGCGAGCGAAAGAATTTTGAATGTTAGAAAAAAAAATAAATCCATGCAGCATCATACCAGTGAAACGCAAAAAGACCAAAAAGGGAGGCGAGGTCCCCATGCTATAGCCCAACAGCCAAATCTCTCTTCCAATGATGAGGAACAGGCTATCAGCATTTCCCAGTCCCAAATGAAGAAAGCAAAGCAGAAGGCAGTGGATGTTTTGCCAACACTAACTAGGAAAAAGAGGAAGCAGCACCCTCCGCTCCGAGTAAACTTTGTTTTTTGTTTCGTTCTTTTGAGATATCACTCTCATTTGAGGGATTTTTAATAGTTGTCATTACATCGTATATACACAGAACATTGTTTTGTTCGTTTTAAATGTGACCGTCCAACCCCAAACCCACAAAAGTGGAACTAGGTCAAAACCTACATACATATGTCAAAGCACTATGTTCTAAGCTTGGAAAATTATTTAACTTGTTTGAAAATGACCATCCTAACCCATTCAAAAGGGACCAGGACGAGCGCTACCTGAGCATCTCTCACAGCTGGCATTTGAGGCAATAGAGCAAAGGGAATTTCGGCTGGTGTGACCTCCATGACGGCTAGCAGTCAAATGAGAAAAATCGAAAGTCGGCTCCCAATTTATAACCTTGCCCTATTTTCTTATACAGTGTACTGTCCGCATATCTAACTTATATCCTAATTGTCCTAGTTCATGATTTTGCCACTCGGGTGTAATCCTAGATGATTGTGTCCGCGCTGTCCGGCTACGATTAGCATATTCCGGAGTGATTCCTAGGACACTCCTAGGAATGTCTGCAGTCAGTCCGTAGACTAAGAATGTCCCAGGACAAGCCGATTCGCACACTTTCTCCGCGTCTGACGCGGACAACATGCCGAAATGACAGAATTTGCTTCCGCAACCCTTCCTAGGCTTGTCCGCGCCCTGGTGGACATCAGCCCTAGAATATGAAAGGAGCCCATTAACCAAGGTAAACGCAATTGTTTGAAAGTAGCATTGGAATTCACGTGTGGTCAAGCGTGCAGCAGATCAGGTATTTTTGAACCGTAGGTCAATAACCAAAAGCATGGTTCTGTAAACTGAAATGTTCCAAATTGCTCAGCACTGGAGGAGATACCCAATTTACAATGGATCCGTCTATTTTTTTCAAGCGAAGCTTTGATTTAGTAGCATATTGACCGCTATAATGTAAATGAGGTTGGTATTGTTATCATTTTGTGGGTTTTTTTTATTTCGGTAGAAATAATAGAGAAGATAAAGAATCCACTGACACCAAGTAACCCGTTTCGGCCACAAGTAATGGACATCGAGGACTGTCCAGCCTGTATGCTGACCACCATGCAAGAGTGTTGGAGGGAAATGCCAGAGGAACGACCAGATATTAAGGCAGTCACTTCCAAACTCAAGCCACTGCAGAAAGGGATGTGAGTCTGATATATTACAAGAAACATCATCGTTTGAAATGAACAGAAGATTCAGAAACCCCGTTGCTAAAACATTTTCACGCACTTAAAGAAATCACCCCCTCCCCCTTTACGGACATTTGTGTTAGTGGGTTGATAAAACGGGTCTAGGGCAATTACCCCCTAGGCAATTACCCCGGATCCTTCCCCTGGCCCCAAATCCTAACCCTAACCCTAACCCAAACTCTAACCCTACCCCTTATCTTTACTCTAACCTTACCACTAACCAGTATTTAGCCTGGGGGTAATTTTCCTCGGGGGTAATTGATGTTTAAGCTATCGTCTGTTCCTAACTTGTCATCACGAATCAAACACAAATTTACATGAAATACTAGATATTCCATTTTATTAGTGAAGTCATAATAAATGCCTATGATGGAGGGGGAATATAATTAACACCTACACTGGCGATTTGCATAAATAGTCGAGACAAACCTGCAGATTTTGGTAAGATAGAAACCATAGAATACCAATTTAAGCAAATAGCGATCGTATTAAATGCTTGATTCCATTTCGAATTCCACAGAGCCCCAACTAGCAGCACGTGTTCATTAGCTTATCATGATTACTAGTATCATTATCACAATCGTTTGTAGTATTTGTAGTAGTCGTAGTACTCCTACTGCCTCATTTTTGCGCATTTTGTTGGGGCGCTGTGGCATAATGAATAAGACTCCCGACTTCCAATCAGAGGACCCGAGTTCGAGTCCCACCGAGTGCTTACGTCCTTGGACAAGATGTTTTTACCCACCAGGTCCCTCTCGACCCAGGTGTATAAATGGGTACCTGGCAACGCTGGGGTAATAATAATGGCAGGGCCCTCTGGTAGAGCAGTGGCAACACTGAAGAGGCTACCCTGGATAAATAAGACCTTATTCTTATTATTGTTATTATAACCACCATCCATTTGAAACGGGTGCTATATCCATCTTTTGGCGGATGCAATGTATATAACAGGAACAGGTTCAGTCTTATTTCTAATCATTAAAACGTCTATAAGACAACAAGTTTAAAACTACTTAAGTACTTGAATGAGACCGGGAACTAGGAAAATAGGCAACCTGTTTTACTTCACCATTACTACAACAAAGCTGACGTTGTATGTAATAGCATTTGCTCACAAGTCATATGGTATGACAGGAAGCACATGAATTGTGCGTTGCATACCTTCTTATGCTGGAAAATTGAAATTTGTTCCAATATCATTGAATCAAAGTTACAAAATACGGCTTGTGAACTTCAAAAAGTGACCATTTTGCCTTCAAGGCGTGCTCACTGAAGCATGACCCGACGATATACACTGAATTCCTCATGATAGGTAGCTTGGAAGTGCAGCTATTTTCCCCGTGTTTAGATTTCCTCGAATGTTCCTGATTCAGAAATTACAGCGATTTGTTTTTGGGGGAACTTACTTTTTGTTTAGTGTTTATTTTAAAGCACTAATGCTCGGCTTTTGTTTCATCTGCATAATGGTAAATTATGCCTTTAAGCAGTTCGCAACTTATAACAATGAGTTCAATGACTTCAAAGCATTAGTGAAACGCCATAGCCGAACAATTGTGTGCATTTTGTGATAAAAGCACCAAACTTCGTACAAAAGTTTACAATTATATTCCAAATAATTCAGATATTGGGCCATCGTAAATTGCCCCCTCAATGGCCAGGGCAGTCATTTTCCAAACTTGCCGCAATAGATGCAGTTCTTTTAGAGTCAAAATTTGCTAATTCCAGAAGAAAAAGTCGATAACATTTTGCACACATTGTGACACAAGTGGAAAATTTAAATCAAAACAAATTTAGATATTGGGAAATCGTAAATTCTGCTCTCGACGGCCATGATAGCCATTATTCTAAAATGACCGCCGTAGATGCCATTCTTTTATTAACAGTTTGGAAATTCCAGAAAGAAAACTCAGATTTTGGACACAGATGGAAAATTACATTCAAAATAACTGAAGATAATAGGCCATGGTAGATTGTGCCCTAAAATGTCATAGCCCCGTTTTTCAAAATGGCCGCGAAAGATCCCTCATTTGGGGGTGGAAATTAGTTGATTTCAGACGGAAAAGTCAGTAAGATTCTGTACTTAATTCAAAACTTTTGTTCAACATAAATTCACATATCAGTGTAATGAATTGCGTCCCCAACGCCCATGGTTGACATTGATGCCGCTTATTGTATAGTAAAAGTATTGGGTCCCAATAGAAACATATCAAATACAATCGATATAATAATAGATATTTTTGCTAAATAAAAGGCTATTTTACATATGTATGTCTTCTAAAAGTATACAAGTTATATTTTATAACAGCTCTTCTTCATATAGTCCCATGCGTTGAATTATATGATGTTTGTGGGAAACTTAATACACCGCCATTGTCTCTAAATATTCTTTACTCTTTCATTAGAAATTTTGCAAGTATACCAATTAAGCATACATTACCTCGCTGGATTTCCATTCTTAATGTGCAAAAGTTCCCGGTTTCGGAGGGGGATAACACTCCCTCCCCCTCAACCTCCCCCTTTGCTTCACCTCCATGGACTTAGTTAAAAGATGCACACGTTTAACAAGAATTGAGAAAAAGCACGGTCTAGCCATTCACATCGTCACTGCATATTCATTTTTCTTTAAATTTTCCAAATATGCCACCTTAAGTGCACATTTGCATTTCAATTCTAAAAATGCAAACGTTCCGATATGTGGCAGAGAGGATATACTCTCCCCTTTTGGTACACTTCCACGCAGTGATTACCGTGAAGAGGCACACGCGGATCAAGAGTTGAAAGCTCCTGCACGTTTTATAGCCATTAACATCGTTCCAGGATATTAGTTATATTCTTACTTTTTTATTGAAAAATTTTCAAATTTTCCACAAAAAGTGTGTTTCAGATTGTTGAATTTCACTAGAACTGCGAATGTTCCCTAGTGTGGCAGGGGACTCTCTCCCTATCCTCTTCCACCCCCCCCCCCCCCCCGGAAAAAAAAAACAATCCTGCATACAGTCATGTATGTTTACATGAATCTTCGAATGTTGGTGGATTCCGACAAGGGAAGAAGTTAAAATGCCGATGAACTTTCCTGATAAGCAGCACATAATATTATTATGTGCTCTGACAAACTTTCCACAACTTTGCGCCATAACAACAAAAGTCATACTACAGACCGTACATCACCTAAAGATACCGGTCAAGTTCGAATTTTGGTGAAGTTGGACACAGTCCATGGTAAAAAGGTCAATGAACTTACATTAGCCTTTGCCTTTTTTACTTTTGTTGTTCCGCGAATAATTTCTTTTAACACCACATTGCGAATGATATGATGTTCCTTCTGGAATAAGCAAATTTTCAAGACAAAAAAAAAAGAATTGTGTGGTTGCCATTTTGACAAATAACTGTCATAGCCATTGCGGACACACCTTATGAAGGCTCGATATGTATATTTACGAAATTTTGTCTTCTTCTTGCGTTCGCAAATTTTCAAGAGAAAATACTACGGCTACGGCAGCCATTTCGAAAATTGGCTGCCATTACAGTTAAGGATTTTTTTTTCTTGGAAGTTTATTATGGAAAACTATTCAAATTTATCTTTAATTTAATTGTCTACCTGTTAACGAAATAACGTTGGCATCTTTTACTGGAAGTACCATTAAAAGAAAAAAGGCATCAATGGCAGCCATTTTGAAACATAGCTGCCATGGCTGTTGAGGACGCAATTCAACTCTGGCCTTATATCTAAATCTATTTTGAGTATAGTTATCAATTTATAGGCATAATTCTATGGACTTCTCCTTCTGCACATTGACGATTTTTTACATTTAAAAAAAATGGCATCTTTGGCGGTCATTTTAAGAAATGGCTCCCATGAGAGTGCCATTATACAATGACCTCTGATGTTATTTAATTTGGAACATGATTTTCCACGTGTGTATCAATTTTTATTGACTTGTCTTTTTGAAATAAGCAAATTTTTACGAAAATGGAATCAATAGCGCCATTTTAAAACATGGCACCCATTGAGGTTCTGGGTGCATTTTATGATGACGTATATGTAATTCTTCTTGAAAATAATTTTCAACTCGTGTGCAAAATCTCATTAGCGTTTCCTTCTGAAATCAACCAAAATAGCGTCAATGGCGGCCATGTCAGAAAATTGTTGCCAGGGAAGATGACGGTGCAATTTTCAATGACCTATCATCTAATTTTATTTTGAATGTAATTATCCACATGTGTGCATAATCTTACTGACTTTTTCTTATAGCAAATCTTTACCAAAAATGGCATATATGGCGGCCATTTTGAAAAAGTCTGTCATTTCCCTTGAGGGCGCAATTTACGATGTGTCAATATCTAAATTTATTTTTGATGTAATTTTTCACTCGTGGGCAAAATCTTCATGACTTTTCCTTCTGAAATTAGCAAATCTTTACCAAAAATGGCATCAATTGCGGCCATTTTTAAAAATTGCTGCCATGATCGTCGAGTCCCGATATCTACATTTATTTATTTACAAAATGCACAATTGTTTCATTTCTTTCATTTCATTTTATTTCATTTCCGGCCAAAGTATACAATATGACAATTGCATGTAAACAAAGTAAATTACAATGTAACTTTTGCATATCCAAATGAGATTTAAATGCACGTCATTTGTTTACAATGAGACAATAAACATACTTTAGATGAAGAAATACATGGACAAAATGTGACTGAATCATAACAAAGAAAAAGTCGGTAATGGAGGGGACTGCTAAAAAGCCAAGCTTGCAGAATGCAGTCCCCTCGTGACTAGTAAAAATTGTGGTAATAATGAAACGAAACAATTAGACATGTTCCTCGGGAAGCAGCAAATAACAGAAGTACGCACACAAACGCACACACAGACAGAAACAAAGCAGCTCTTTTACATACGCGTGGAAAGAGTAAACAGGAGCTCAAAGGCCAGAAAGGGACAGGAAGAGGACAGAGGAAGGAGCAAAGGAGGAAGAGTTCAAGAGTCAATGCCAAGGCACATGAGACTTTGGTCTTACCGAGAAGTGGACTATATATGAATAATGTATTGTAACGGTTATGAAATAAATTAAACAAAGTTAAAGACGTTAGCAGCAAAGAAATCAATTACCAGCTTTCAAAAATACAAATCCCCAGTGATATAAGAATTCAAATACTAAAAGTTTTCTTTAATTTCAGAGTAAAAGTGTTGAAACTTAGAGATTCTTTTATGCTGCTGTCAAGGGAATTCCAGAATTTAGGGCCAGCGAAAGAGAATATAGACTTTGCAAAAGTCGTCCTAAACAGTGGTAAATGAAATTCATTAGTTTCTCAAGTGGGGTATCAATGTACAGTTTTATTTTGAATAAACATGGAGTCAAACACAAAAGGAAGGATATGATTTATTAGTTTGTACATAAACTGTCCTAAATTCAAACAATACAAGTCCTTGATTTTTTAAATATTATTTTGATGAAACAAGTCATTAGTATGACATCTCCACGATTCTCTACAAATAATACGAAGAGCTTTGCAATAATAATATTCTTTCGAGATATGAAGAATAAGTGTTACCCCAGCCGAGAATGCCATAATTCAGATAAGGTAAAATTGAAGATGAATATAACATAAATAAAACATTTTTGGGAAAATAAAATTTAACTTTATTGATTACGCCGATATTTCTAGAGATTGACGGCAAATTGAATCGATATGCAAATTCCAGGTGAGCTTATCGTCAAGAATCAAACCTAAAAATCTAATGGAGGAAACTTATACGGCTATATTATCAACAACAAAAAATGTTCTGAGGTAATTTTTCCAAAGAATTACTGAAAAACGTACATTTAGTTTTTTGAAGATTAGTTTACAATTTGTTAGCTCTTATCTAGTAAAGTAACTTTTTTTAACTCGATATTCAAAGTATCAATCAAAAACTTGGGATCAGAACTAGAAAAAAACATATTTGAATCACCAGCAAATAATAAAAAGGAAAGAATACTTGATGAAATTTCAATATCATTGATACATTGATATAAAGAACAAATAAAAGTGGACCAAGTAAACTTCCTTGCGGTACACTACAAGTGATATCATGCATAACAGATGTATGACCATTAATATAAACAAATTGTTTGCGATTAGTAAAGTAATCCCTGAAACACTCCAAGGCCATGCCTCGGATAATTTGTAAAGAAGTATTTTGGAGCCAGTGGTATCGAAGGCCTTGGAGAAGTCCAGGAGCACACCTATAGTATGACGAAATTTATCAATGGCTTTAGAGACTTTATCTAGGAAAGTAAGGACTGCATGAGATGTGTTGTGTTCTTGCCGAAAACCAAACTGATTATTAGAAATAATAGTATGCTTAATAAGAAAATCCAAAGTCTAAAGTAAACAACTTTTTCAAGTAATTTAGAAATAGTGGATAACAAAGATATGTGGATAACAAAGATATATGTCTATAACAGACGTCTTCTCTATCCCCTTTCTTAAAAATTTGAATAACCTTAGATACTTTCATGGCCTCGGGGACAATACCATTACTTAGAGACAAATTAAACACATGAACCAAAGGATCAACAATAAAATTTAAAGTGTTTTTAAAAGAACATTATCAATATTATCATAACCAGCACTTTTTTTACTCTTTAAATTCCGAACTATATCAATTCGTTCCTGTGAGTGGGAGCAAAAAAACAGGAGCTGGAATAAGGAGTTTGTAAAAAATCAACAACAAATAACTTTTGGGACTTAGGAATCTTTTAAGCAAGATTATTTCCTATTTGTGAGAAATATTGATTAAAGACATCAGCTATAGACCTTGTATCAGCAATTGTAAGATCATTATGTTTAATTGTAGTAATACGGGATGTTTCTTTGTTTCTATTAATGGCTGAATCAATAACTTTCCAAGTATTTTGGATATCATGTTTAAAATATGTCTGATCACTGATATATTTTCGCTTTGCATAACGCAAAATTTGAGTAAGAACATTTTTATATGAAATATATTTATGATGAGATTCCTCAGTACGTTTAATTTTATCAGCATAAAACACATAATTTTTTCGGTTAATTGATCGCAACAAGGACGTCGATATCCACGGGAGTCTAGGGGATCTTTTATAATTACTACATTTTTCTTAACTAAAAGAAGATGCTTATCCATGGGATTTCAATTTTCTCATGAATAAATCGAAGCATAATTAGGGTCCTCTGCATTATATACCTCAGACCTATCCACTTCATTAAATCATCTTGCAACCAAGCTACATTATCGGGTGTAACTTTTCGAAAATACACTACAGAAGAACTCAAATTACGTTTGCGATTAAAAGGAATATGGGTAAATATGCGGTAATGGTATGACAAATCCGATAAAAATTCCAGATTTTAACTGTGAAATATTCAGAACTAGGATATTGTTCATTGTTATCTTCACCAAGGTTTGCACTTTTACTTTGAGAATTAAAATCATAGTTTGCACAGAACCTTTTACTGTAGGGTTCGTTTGTTGCATGAGTTACTGAGCCATGATTAAACATATCAAAAAAAAAATCATCATTGTTTAGAGAGTGATAAGGAAAATTCACAACCTGTGTCATACTATCCATCATAAAATGGTATTACAACATTCGTTGACGGTATGAACAAGAGTGCATTAAAGAGTACGAGGCAAAGACCCAGAGAGAAGTGCAGAAGAAGAAGGGGCAGAAATGTAAGTATACGGAATGCAAGAGAGCGGCGCATTGACATTTTGAACTCACAAGACAACATAACTAGACAGACATACGAGAAAAATAAACGAAACAAGGAATACATTTAACACTTTCGTAGGAGTAGAAGCTATGAATATAAAATACACACGCGACATTCAAGGAACCGCCGTCACTCGTTACAATTGATGAATGTCTGGAGGGTACTGATGCAGTGGAAAAGACTGGAATGTAATGTAAGTACTGTGATACAATAATCAGATCTGCTACTTTAAATATTCCGTGTTTCAAAACCACGATGTCTCCATGTTGTGCTTTGTGTCAAAATCAAAATTCAAAAAACTATCTTTTAATGATTATATAAGTTATCATATAGACTTCATTATTGGACAATCTTTCAGTTTGGTTTGTAATGTCCAACAGCAACATCTAAGACAACGACTCTTACATAGAAAAGCGGTATACATACGAGTACAATATCATAACATACGGGTTGACTTTAGCTTAGGCGGTGGGTGTCAAACAATGCGTTCCAACTGTTCATAACCTTCATTAGGCATTTAGTTAGAGAGGGTGGAAAAAACAAGGAGCCCAGTTGGTTACCTGCATACCGCCTCAAACTATCTGGGACCATAGCAATTAACTAAGTGTTGTATTTTAACTGCGGAGCAATATTGGAATGTGGGTACAAAAGAAAAACGACGCAACTGCCTCTACGTACCTCTTTGTATACGTGTACATATTCGTAAATAAAGATACCGTAGCTGAAACTACAGACAGCTATCTTGCTATAAGTATTCAATGTCATGCCTTATATAGGAAAAAAACAATATACATGTACAATGTCATATCATGCGAGTTGGCTTCAGCTTAGACGATGGGTGTCAAACAGTGCATTCCAACTGTTCGTGACATTCATTAGGCATTTAGTTACAGAGGGTGGAAAAAACAAGGAGCCCAGTTGGTTACCTGCATACCGCCTCAAACTATCTGGGACCATAGAAATTAACTAAGTGTTGTATACTAACTGCGGAGCAATATTGGAATGTGGGTACAAAAGAAAAACGACGCAACTGCCTCTACGTACCTCTTTGTATACGTGTACACATCCATAAATAAAGGTACCGTAGCTGAAACTACAGACAGCCATCTGTATTCAACGTCATGCCTTATATAGAAAAGCAATATACATGTACAATACCATAGCATACGAGTTGGCTTTAGCTTAGACGATGCGTGTCAAACAATGCGTTCCAACTGTTCGTGACATTCATTAGGCATTTAGTTTGACTATGCCGCTTCACTATTTCAGAGGGACTGTGCGCTTAAGTTTGCTTGTCACGACGTGTGGACTGACAGACGTTCTCCTCCATTGGGCGCTGTGTGGGTCATTTGACTGAAATTAGTTAATTGGGGTAACAAGGGGATCGCACACGACGGCGCTGACTCCCGACATAGCCACTTTATAACGGCAAAACATTATGGTGTTATTCCTAGCTTGCTCAGAGCGAAAAATACCCACAGATAGTGGTAAATGAACTAAGTGTAATATTCTGTTTGTCAGAATTATGGTTGTGACCAGCAGTAATTTGGTTCGCTGGTCATAGCGGTATTCTTTGTACGCAATATATTCAATGCTCATTACACATTGCTAGTAATTTACCAGAATTGATACGGTTAAATGCAAGAAATACCTATAGCTTGTGTTATTACATCCCAATGCAGTCTACTTTATTCTAATTCTCTTTTGGATGAACTCGGAAAACATTCCTCTAGCGCAAGGGAGACTCAGAGAAGCATGCGATTTCTTCAGCACCATCCTAACAGGGGCCCGTCATCGTTTAACCAGTCGTCGAGGCAGCACAACAGCAAGAAAGTGAAATCAGTCCAATAAGTTAATTTAAAATCATTAAAGCCAACAAAGCCACTGAGCCAACGATAACTTACGACTTTTTATTTGTATTTTATGTTTAAATGCCAAATAAATGATGAAATAGTAATCATCATCACCATCATCATTTTTGTTATAACTTGAAGTGAATGTTAAACGCATGGACGATTAAAACGTTGATTTTATGCTTCATATTGTTTTCCCGTTTCGTTCTTATGTGAATTAATGTGTGAAAATAGTTCTCAAATATTGTTTAAATTGTTCAATTTCCGTTCTAAGAAAGGGAATTGAGACCAATATTGTGACCCGCGACAACGGTTTCAGGCAAAAGTCGCAAGAACAAATTCCCTCTTAGGCGGGGTACGAAGATTTTGACCATTATTTTTGCCGATTTTGGTTTTTTGCAGAAGTAGAATCTTTGATATGTTTTCTACATCTACCCTAAATTTCATAGAATGAGACTAAGTTTTCCTATCGAAAATGGAATTTTAAACACCCTATGTTGGATCGCACTCGTCAGTTTCGATCTTCCTTCGAACGCAGAGCCAATATGCCCGGTGCTGCTCCGGCGCGGCGTCTCACGTGCGATTGGCTAATGCTTCGCACACATTTACATAGTTCGGCTTTCGAAGACACCTCTCGCAGCGTTTCGGGAATGTTATGTCCACGTGTCCATGCTCCACTGTTGCTGCTACAATAGATATGCTCGTTCTGTAGTGTATGCTCTCCATTTGGCTTTCTATCCGAGCTTTTCTACCGCAATGTTCAGCAACGGAAATGAAACATGTCATGAGTCAAAGTCGCAGAAAATGAAATTTATTTATGCCTATATGTGAATTGTTCAGACTCTTAGCTTTACAATTATGTATTACAACCCATTTACACATCCCAATTATTCTTATAAACGAATATAAACTATATACGCTAATGATGTCTGTTGCGACACGGATTGTCGCCCCCGGCTCGGGGCGACAATCCTTGACGGAGTTGGCGTCACGGATTGTCGCCCCCGTCACGGATTGTCGTCTGGCGACAATCCGTGACGAGGGCTGGCGGCAAGGATTGTCGCCCGCCCTCGAAGCACATTTTGCTGGGTAATATCGTTCTGGACATAGTCATTGAAATACTAACACATAACTTACATGGCTACATCCATGCAGACATGCCATGTAAAAAGTCATGGTGAGGTTTCAAGGAAGTGTGTATGTGCGCGCGCACATGATAATTTAGTGTCCGTTTGTGCGTGTGTGTGTGTGTGTGTGTGTATAATGAAAGAATGTTGTTTATTATGTCAGCTTTTTGCGTATGTGTTTTTTAGCTGCGCGTGGGGAGGGATACCTAGTACGCTGTTGCTGGCATAAACGTTGATATTGATTTTATCAGCAGCTAGTTGAAAGAAATCAATAAATATCAAGGAAAAACAAAAAAAAGTGTTGAGTTGGTTTATTTGCATTGTGAGGATTTGTTTGAGTGCTTGTTGGTGTTTGTTTGTATTACGTATGTATTAGCCGTGTGCATATGGCAGTTCGTTTGTGCTAAAATCAACTAACGATTGACAAATTATTTACGGCGTCTGGAAATTATTCGTTCATGCATAAGGCATGCCAAACTTATTCTGGGACAAAGAATAGTGGTATGGACGTTGTAGTTAAGACTGATGGAAGAACATGACTGCAGTGAAAAAATGAACAAAGACAGATAACATTTAGGGAGGGTACCTCCCTCGTATGTATTTTCTCTCGGTCTCTCTCTCGTCTAGCCCGCGTCACCGCTGAAATTGACACAACCATACTATTTTTAGATCAACGCTGATGTGACCTCTTTAAAGTTTGAACACGTGCTCATACACGCTGAAGGCATTTTCATTGCCACAGTAGCGCCTGCAGCAGTTTCGGATTAACGAACCTTCGGAATAACTAACCTTTGAAATAACGAACAGCACCCGAATAGAACACCCCTCCATTTCCAAAATACAAAATGAAAAATGTAATACACATTCCATGGAGTGTAAAGTAGTTAAGACTTTATAGAAATACAGTCTTTCTCATTTTATATAGTTTATCGCTGCCCCACATCGTCCCCGGCCAGAAAAGTAAATGAAATAATGTAACCCCATTCCCTACCCAAAATGTGATAAGAATAACATACATTCAGAGAGTGCAAGAAAAATAAGTTCAGCACCATGGGTCAACGATGTCATCTGTATATGGGTGCCACGTAAAATGACCATTTTGTGGGAGAAATTTCATAACTCGACCATGCATCGGTTCTGCCACTCCATCACTCTGACTGTGTTGCAGTATTCCTTCAGATACTAGCAGCACCCGTGGAAATCCACGGGTCTGAGGGGTTTTATTTTTTTTTCTCATAATACGATTTTGCACATTTTTATTGAAGAAATAAAAAGAAAAGTCTTCTCATTCTTTCGTTAATTGTGCTGTCTTCTAAATGACCACCCTTCCCAGAAATTTAATCCATGCAATACATTTTTGTAGTATGTGCCCGGCGATCCGGTCCATTGGTAGGGATAATTCCTGCCACTACTTGTTTTTATTATAGAACTTGAGTTTCGAGGGGTTATTTGCACCCGTTGAAGTCCAACAATTGTCTTGTTGCCCCTCACCCCTCCTCCCCGCCCCCCCCCCCCCCCCCCCGTCACGTACACACACATTTCCACCTCCGCAGGGCAAAAAAAACCAAAAACATTCAGGGAAAATTACCAAAAACGCTAATGAGATTCCCCGTAAGTTCTGCCCAGAGATTGTTCCCGTCGAAACGGGAAGATATTAACACTATGACTTTGATTACCCCCTGCTCTTGCATCCACGCAGGCACCCGCGGGAATCCACGGCTGGTCTCAAGGCCTCGGTTTGTTTGTTTGTTTTTTTTTTTCATATTTCTTTTCCCAACGTTATTATGAGAGCGGAAAAATAAAATATTTTCGTCTTCATTTGCTCCCTCCTTTTTGTTTTTAATCACCAAAACTCATAGAACCATCATCTGCTTCAGACTGTATACATTATCATAATTAATATTAGGCCTACAGTTATTGCTCCTATCATTGTTATTATTATTATTATTATCATTATCATTGTTGTTATTTGGGGAGGGGGAGATCATGGTCATCAGGTTTAATAGGCAACCGTGGGAGTAGGGTCTCACGACCTCGTTTTTTTTTCTTTAATATTTATATGGAAGAAAGAAGAATATATATTCGTCTTCATTTGCTCCCTCTTTTTTTTAATTGTCACCAAGACTTGGTTTGATAGACCATAGAACCACACATTCTATTTCCACTTGTAATTTTAAAAATAGGCGGTCGGCAAAGCGAGGTTTTCCCCTAAGTCCGCTCATCTTATGAATATGTATGATTACAGTAGCTTTGCAGTAAACGAATGGACACAGCTGCGCGTGTAATCTGATATGGAAGGGTACGATCGGCAAATATATTTAGCCGTCCTAAACAGTCTGCGTACAATGACATCGGACTTGAGAGCAAACGGCGAGCAAACTAAATGACGTACCTGAGCTGCATAGTATTCTGCAGTTGTGCAAAATACAATTAAATAACAACGTTCGTTGTTTTCATTTGGGGACGCCAATGGCGAACTGTACGTAAATGCCCTTGTAGTCCATATCACACGCACGCAGATATAGTGCTTCGTGTAACCATCGTCAATACATTACATATACACGTACAACAGGCGGAGGCAAAGGTACATCACAGAACTAATACACACAGTGTACAGTGTGTAGAGTTATGTGAGGTACATTGTGTGTGTGCGTGCGCGTCCGCCGGAAAATGTCAGAGATTTCGCTGCACCATCATCTTTAGTATCCCCCCCCCCCCCCCAGTGTTTCTGCAAGCTAAAAGATGGACGATCGAGAAAGCAGGAGGCCAGCGCAGGATCGGTGAATATTGAAACGCTCGGCTCTTTCGTCACGCACAAAAATGCATTATGCATCTAGCTAATTAATTTTTCTTTTTCGTCCTCGACGTCGACACGGAGGCGGAGCGGGGACGAAACCCGCGCCATTCGATGTAGGATACTCTCCTACAGCCGACGGCACCGGTCGCAGCTGCCCGGAGCCGACGGCTCGGGAGGAGATAGACAAACCAGCAACGCCGGAATAAAACAGGAAATACATAAGGCCACGACAACAACAACTTCGAGTATTATAGTAGTAGACAATGCGCTGCAGCTTAGCAACACGGGTGGTGTAGTTTACCATTAGTCTCTATATTCCTATGGGAGATGAAAATGGAAAACGCCAATAATTTCGGATACTTACAGTGGACGGGAATAAACGCAAATGGACGGGAGGTAAACTTATTTGCGGATAGTCTGCGTCCAAGCTACGGACGGTTACGTTCAGTTACAGATAGTTACGTTTGATTACGGTTACTTGCGTAAGTCTGCATCCGTGGAGTCCCTCTGCGAAATTTTGAACATTTCAAAAATTTCGCAGGCTTGGCGCCGTCATTTTGCGTTTCTTTACGGATTAGTTACGGACAGTTACGCCTACATACGACCCTGCGGATGCCTGCGTCCACGCTGCGTCCACTTATCCGTATCTATCCGCGGCGGACGTAACCATCGTAGGGCACTATGTGACTGGGGCATTACGTAGACACACGAACGCGCTCACACACAACACACATGTACGTAGGGCCTACGTAGCCCACGAACACCAAACCCCTCAGATACTCATGCAGTCACAAAACTGCGCCCACAAACACGCACCATCACATACCCTTTGATATACACATACGCCACTATAAACCACATACACACGTACGCATACAGGCACACGTATACACACAGACAAACAAACCACTACCACACACACACAACTATACGGAAACTCATACACAAGTCACTTATTGTACGCACTTACAAATCATACACAGCACATACCATACTATACAACCACCACACATGCACAGTTTCTACACATTGTATTATTATACTCCAAACACACACACACACACAACTATACGGAAACTCATACACAAGTCACTTATTGTACGCACCTACAAATCATACACAGCACATACCATGCAGCTCACAACAATCACACACACACACACACACACACATACGCATAACTTACCAGTCATACCAATCCCACCAAAGCTTAACACCGGAGCAACCACCCCGAGCCCGGGGCGGCAATCTTTGACGGGGCGGCAATCTTTGACGGGGCGACAATCCTAGTCGCAACAGATTTTTTGCCATCATAGATTGTCGCCATCGAGGTCAAAAATTGGGAACTGCACAAGCGTCACGGATTGTCGCTAGACGACAATCTGTGACGGGGGCGACAATCCGTGACGCCAACTCCGTCAAGGATTGTCGCCCCGAGCCGGGGACGACAATCCGTGTAGGGGCGACAATCGGTGTCGCAACAGCTTGGGTGTGTGAGATAAATAACCAATCACGGGACAGGTCGCGTATTAACGCTTCTGATCAATACGGCAGCCCGAATGTTAACTTCGGTGCGTTTGTGTCCGTGCGTATAAATGAGTCGGTACGCTTTGTGTGTCGGAAACAGAAAAAGAAAAAGGCATGCAACGCGTATTACGAAAAGCCTCTTTTACCGAGGGCGTTGATCGCTTCCATTCTCCTCACATGTTGTTGTCAATGGAAACTAGATAGGATGCTTTTAGCAAGTACCAATACCCAAATAGGACCTGAGGAACCCATTCTATAGGCGGGGGTTCAAAAGGCATTATCGATAGAGAAAGTCAATTACTAGTAAGTGAATTAACGATAGTCATCTGTCGATATCGTGTTCTTTGCGTGTACTAAAGACCATAATAATGCCCAAGGACATAATGTTGCAGGGCACTTAAAACAACGCATCAAAGACTGCCTTCGCGTCTGTTCTGTTGCAGCTACTGCCGTAGCATTCTGAATTCCCGCAATACTCGTACTAGGCACATGTCCTTTGCAGTCGTTGCGTCCACAGTAACTATCACTTGTCGCGTTTGTCCATGTTGCGCATAATATACGTATCAGAAGCAAAAGCTTATGTAGGCCCCACAGCGTCACGCTGGGTCTGTCAAATTGTATCATAATTATGCTTTTTATACTCAGTCACTTTGTATACTATAGCATATGAAGAACCATGGAATGATTGCCTAAACTTATTGCTTTTTATCACATTTACAGTTATATTTTTTGTTTAGTATATGAATATACTGACAAACATCCGGAAGCACGTAGGTGTTCCTCTTGTCGTTTTTATATTTATGAACCGTATGGGAATAACATTTATTTTTTCTAACTTTCAGGTAATCGAATCATCGGAAAACGAACCTCATTTCATTTTCGGGTTAACGAACCTTTGGAAAAGCGAAGCGAATTTCACTTTGTGAATAACGAACCTTCATGATAAATTGTATCCCCCCCCCCCCCAAAAAAAAGCTAAATATCAATGTAATAAACGACTCGGTCCAGATGATGTCCTGTTCACAGGCAATGACCAGACGAATGACAATGGCAGACGACTGCTTGATACAATGGAAGAATATCAATTATTGGCCAAAAACACGCTCTTTCAAAAACGAAAGGGAAAACTATGGACCTGGCTGTCAACAAACAAGACCACTTGTCAGTTAGATTATATTCTGACACGTAAGAAATGGCATAAAAGCATCGTTAACAGTGAAGCATATATTATGTGGATCCTTTTCCTCTCTTGATCACTGATCACAGGGTGGTGACTGCAACAGTAAGACTTAGTCTCAGGGCGTCGAAAAAGCAGAAAATGAAAAGAGTGAAATATGTTGGGAAGATCTAACAACTGACCGTCAATTACAACAGCAGTGGAAATAAGAAATAGATTCCATGTGCGCCAGGAAGAGAATGAGTCTGCCACAGAAACTTACCAACGCTTTATTGATGCAAATTAACAAGCAGCAGAAGCATGTCTCAAACACGTCAAAAAGGTTCGGAGGGAGGAGCAAAACTCAAACCCTACAGTTACTGTCGCCAGGAAGAAGACGAAAGCTGCATATAGAGCGTTCATCACAGTGTAAAGTAAAGATGGCAAGAGCAGAGGAGAGTATGCAAGGACATGGGAAAACTTATACAGGACATATACAATGTTGGATCAGGAAAAACTGACTAGGCAAATAACTGAAGTAGAGGGAGCACATGAAAATCGAAAATATGGAATTTCATTTCATTTCATTTCATTTATTTCATTTCCAACAACATTTTCATACACAAAATAACACAACATCAATACAATGTCGTAATAAAGAAAAATACGTGAAGTTAACAATACTACGCATGAAAAAAAGCAAGAGAATATTGAATCAAAACTAAAGTTGCAGGAAATGGAGGAGACATGCTAAAAAGCTAAGCTTGTATTTTGCAGTCTCGTGGACAAAAAGACTAAATAACATCGAAAGGCAATTAGCTGGACATAAACGGTGCACAACACATATAGTCCTATACAAATAAACAAACAAACAAACAAACAAACAGACGGACAAACAAACACAAGCAACCTCTCTTGTAAAGAGAAAGATAGAGAGAGAAAAACAAAACACAGTGAAGGAAAAGGAGGAAAAGAGGAAAAGAATTAGCTGGAAGCTCATCAATGACATCTCTGGACGGAATATATCTTAGTCTTTCAGGATTCGGGGTGAAAGTGCAGAAAAGAGAGTTGCGACCTGGTAATCACACTTCAAGAACCTCTTGGGCAACCCTCCTGAGCTTCTAGTAGATAATGAATCAATAGCACCTATTTTCAGTGACCTTCCTATACCAGATGGCCCGTTTACGATGAGTGAGTACAAGAAGGCTAAAGCATGCATGAAGAAGAACAAAAGCAGTGGGGAGGATGGGGTAGCCCCTGACGTTCTGAAATATGTCACTGTGGATGACATTATCTTAGAATTTATCAATCGCTTATATGAAGATGGGGACCAGCCGGAACAGTGGTCTACATTTAACATCATCCCAGTACCAAAGTCAGGAGATCTCTCCAAGACTGACAACTACCGTAGGATTTGTCTGAGCTCAGTAATGGTCACTGACCTTGATTTTGCTGACGATATGCCTTAATATCAGATACGACTGAAAAGGCAAAGATGCTGCTACTTGCAGTGGAAAAAGAGTGCAAGAAGATTGGTCCACGGCTCAATGCCAAGAAGACAAAGGTGATGGCATTTGATATCGACGACACCACTATCACAACCTTAGATGATGCAGTACTCGATGTGAAGAACGACTTCAATTATCTGCGCTCCTGGATTGCCTCGACAGAACAAGACACCAGGATCAGACACGGTCGCGCAAGGAATGCCTTGCACAGTATGAGGAAAAAGAGGAAGAAGTAGGGTCACTTTCATCAGTGTACTGAAGAAGAACACAGGCCTTGATAGTATTAATGAACTGAGGACAGCCATGTTAAATAGACAGGTTTGGAGGTGCAACTTCTTTTATGGAACCCGAGTTGGCATTGGCTGAAGCTAAGATATGCCCTCGAATTAGTAGTACAGGTAGTAGTAGCAGTAGTAGTAATAGTATCAATGTAATGCATTATCAAGAGTGATAAAATGTCCGTTTCTGTTTCGTACATTGTGTCTCAGTACTCCTGTTTTTAGTTATAATGATGTGCCTCGCTTTATGATTACACTCTATGTTCAACCATTTCATTTCCGCAATCTTGAAAAATAAGAAGCTGAAATCCAAGCAAGGACACATATTTTTTTTCTTTAATGAGAGACAATCATTAAGATATACCTTCATTCCCGCAAGTTGTATGATAACTTATACGCTACAGAATTGTGTCCATTACATGTATCAGACACTGTATAGAACTGATGAAATTAGCTGGAAGTCGCTACACTTCGTTCTCGATTTCATTTCCGTTTCAAGCAGGGATAAACCAGAAATTAGTTCGTCTACTGGCAGGAGAAATCAAATTTACCAATATATACTCCGCATTTTAACAGTCGCAATAATTTCGTGATCAAAATCAGATAATAGACAGGTGATATTTTGAAAAAATACAGAAAAACGAACGCACAAAAGTACAAACATACTGAACTTCAATGAATTATACTCACCTGTGATATTTCGCTTATTAAAGAACAAGCATGACAATTAAATGACTTCAAGAAATTAGCCAGGAGCTGTGCTTATGTCACTTTTAATTTCGTGAGGTAAGTGTATCTCGCTCTGGATTGATTTGTTTAGTACACTGGAAAAACACACCCAGCAAAGTAGAGCATAGCATTCAAAAAATATGCGGAGCCACATTTACTATAAATACAAAATGTGAATACTGTAGAATGTGAATCATAAGATATGGTTACAAACAACGTTCACAAAGATATTTGTTTTATTCGTAGAATTAAACTGAATAGAGGATAAAAAGCGATATCATGCATGGTACATCAAAACAAGTTCAATAAGCGAGAAAATTAATGAAGTTTACGTTGACTTCTTTACGTTTCTCTTTAAATTTATTAGAAATAGAATATATTTATTTGAAGCGGATTGTTTCTGCTGTGAATGATCGCCATAGCATTGTTAATCTGCAGAGCTAATCCGAGTCCTTATGTAAAACTTCGATTTTTGTTTGAAACTGTAATAACCCTTATAACTTCAAGGATTCGCAAATTCCAAGTTTCAAAATGTATACTAAAACCTTACATTGTACTTCAAAAACATTTAGAATGCTGAATTGTGTGTTAGCTTTTAATGGCATCCATCTGCCTTATATTTTCCGTCCGTAAAGCGCACAGAAACGCAACCAAACATTACCAAATACAGTGAAATGCTTTGTAAAGCATAGTGTTATTATTATTATTATTATTAGAAGTATATTCCATCCCTTTTTTAATTCAATTTGCTTGAAACCGTAGTCAAACCATGTGTCATTTTCTTAACAACATCAGTTGGGTATCCTATATGTACGAAGATTTGCGCTATAATCGCTTGTAGGTATTATTGTGTGGGCCTATAATGTAATACCTAACAACTCACCGAATGGCGGACAGGACAACAGAGCTGAAGGCACCACCAGCAGGAATGGTAGGCGACCGTATGACAGTAGTGTAGAATGCACCAGGGCACCAGAAGAGGTGATCAGTGTCCTTGTAATGGATATTGCACTTCCCGAACTCATATGAAATAATATGGACTAACTCCGAATGCACTTAGGGTGTCCGAAGACGACAGTGTCCCATAGAAATATGTACAAAAGATCCAGCGGCAGCGTGGAGTAGCCTCCGGGTGCCGCGGCTAGCACAAGCGAGGGTAGAGTCCACCGCTGGAGCGCTAGATAGAAGAACTGCGAGGTCCCTGGCAGAGTCTGCACACCACCGGCAGCACGCTAGCAGGACCGATGCAGCGATGTAACGGGACGCGAATCGCGTTGAATGCAGCGATGTGGAAAATCCCCAGGTTGGGAGTGTAGAGCCTGAAGAAAGGGCGAGTCGCGATACAAAAAGGAGCGAATATCGCGAGGTATAAAATCCGAGGAAGTGTAATAATCCGTATTGAATATAATCCGTATGGAATGACAGTCCACGGCGCGAGGTATCGTCCGCGAGAAAAGACGTGGAAAGTAATGTAATGTACGGATGTGAAATGCGGACGTGACTCCAACGATTAGAACGTGCTCTCAGGATGAAAGCTAATCGTGAAGTGAGGAAGCGTGGAAAATGAAACAGCGTGGTCGGAGAAAAGTCGTCACGGACAGGAGCTTTGAGGGTGGTAATTGGCTGGTGAAGATGCACAGCTCGCCACTAATTGGTAGTTTGTTTCCGTGACAGCAAAACAAGGGGTGTGTTTATGTGAATCCGGCTACTGTTGGAATGTGAAATACGCGTACCTCGGCACGATGACAAAGGCGGAGAATGTAGTGCACACCTGTCATGTGTCGGCGCACAAAGAAAGTTTGCGTGGATGTTGACAAAATGCTGGGGTTGCCAGACAACGTAATTTACAACAGCCAGAATGCCAGACAATATGATACATTGATATAGAAAACCGCTACATTTAGCCCCCTTCCAGATCGCTAGTAGAGAGGTCAATGAAGTGAAGACTAAAAACAAGCGATCGATATGAGAAGGTAAACAAAGTAGAGGTTGAAAATTTCAGGTAGCAAAATACATGTATTGAACGTAACGTGCTGGCCAACGTACTTGCCTACCCGTGCGAGTCGTCCGTGTCGGCTGCTGCGGTTGTGTTGGCTGTGTTGGCGTAGGCTGCTGCTGCTGCTGCCGTGGTGTGGTGAGCGGGGCGCTCGGTGTGGTCGCCGGAGTTCTGGCGGGGACAGGTGTGGGTTGCTGGACCGGTGCGGCTTCTAAGAAGGCGGCCTTTAGGCGGTCGATTGTGACGGTCTCCCTCTTACCGTTGATCTCCAGTGTAAAGTGCTTGGGAGATCGACGCAGCACCTCGTATGGTCCAGTGTATGGTGTCAGCAAAGGTCGATGTACACCGTCCCGTCTGACAAAAACGTGCGTGGAGTTGTGGAGATGTGTAGGGATGTAAGATGTGGTGTTCTGTTTGCGTGAGTGGGCTGGATGTAAAGTAGACATGTACTCACGTAAACGATGTACACAGTTGGCAGGATCATCTAGTGTGGTAGTAGTGGCTGGGATGACCATCTGACCAGGTAGGACTAGAGTCGTGCCGTATAACATCTCAGCTGGTGTACATCCAATATCCTCCTTAATGGTAGACCGAATACCAAGCAGAACGATGGGGAGAAGTTCATACCACTTGTCGCTGTGGCCGTGGGCTTTCAGCGAGGATTTGAGCTGTCGATGAAAACGCTCGACAAGACCGTTAGCAGCTGGGTGGTATGCTGTGGTGTGAATGTGAGTCGTGCCCAGTGTGTTAGTGAGCTCGTTGAAGAGTGACGACTCAAACTGGCGACCTCGGTCTGTGGTTACAGTAGATGGTACACCGTGCCTGGCTACCCAGTGATGTATGAGGGCTTTGGCGACGGTCTCTGCTGTGATGTCACGGATTGGTATAGCATCTGCCCATCTACTGTACCGGTCTACACATGTCAGGAGGTATTGATATCCACACGATGGGGGGAGGGGTTCAACAATGTCGATGTGGACATGTTGAAATCGAGCATCTGGTGTGGTGTAAGTGCCCAGTGGAGCCTTGACGTGGCGATGTACTTTGGCTTTTTGACAAGCCACACATGACCTGGCCCACTGGCGTACATCTCGATGCATGTTAGGCCATACGAAGCGTGATGAGATGAGCTTCTGTATAGCACGAATTCCAGGGTGGGAGATGTCGTGCAGTGTATGAAAAACTGTCCTTCTGTGTGACATGGGAACATAAGGACGTTGGATTCCAGTTGAAACGTCGCACCAAATCTCACCAGTACCATCAAGCAGGGGGAGACGCCTGAATGAAAGGGATGGTAACTGCTGAGTTGTCGTCCACTCGTCGTCGTCTTCCTGATTGTCGGCGAGCTGCCGTAGATTGACGACGGGGGATGTATGGAGTGCGTCGACGTGTATCCGTGAAAGTGCGTCGGCTACAGTGTTGCTGTGACCACTAACATGGCGTATGTCAGTAGTAAATTGAGAAACGTAGTCCAAGTGACGTATTTCACGGGGGGAATGACGGTCTGGCTTGGCCTGGAAAGCGTATGTAAGTGGCTTGTGGTCTGTGAAAAGGATGAAAGGACGTCCTTCTAGCAGATAACGGAAATGCCGCACCGCTAAGTAGGCTGCTAGAAGCTCACGACCAAAAGCGCTGTAACGTGTCTCAGCAGGCTTGAGTTTCTGAGAAAAGAAGGCGATGGGGTACCACTCACCGCGCGAAAACTGCTGCAAAACGCCACCTACAGCCGTGTCTGAAGCGTCTACCATAAGACTGGTAGGTAGACCAGATGAAGGATGTGTTAACATGGTAGCGCTGGCAAGAGCTACTTTCACACGAGTGAATGAAGTCTCGCACTCGGGTGTCCATGGGATGGGCTTGTTGCTGCGTTTGGGGAGATCGCGCAATGCGTTTGTGAGAGGTGTGAGCATTGCGGCAGCACTGGGGATGAATCGTCGATAGAAATTGACGAGCCCAAGGAAGCGTCGAAGCTGCTTGATGGACGAAGGACGAGGAAAATCGTGGATGACTTTCACCTTCTCGGGTAGTGGGCTGATGCCGTGGTGGTTGACGTGATGACCGAGGAAATCCAGCTCGTTCGCACCAAATACGCACTTGGCTGGGTTGATGACCACTCCGTATTCGGTTAGCCGTGCGAACAGAGCATGGAGGTGACGTTCATGTTCCTCAGGGGACTCACTGGCGATGAGGAGGTCGTCGATGTAGGCAAAGACGAAGGGCAGGTCTCGGGTAACCTCATCGATGAAACGTTGGAATGACTGGGCAGCATTCCGAAGACCAAACGGCATACGAGTGAACTCAAACATCCCAAATGGTGTTGTGATGGCGGTCTTTGGGATGTCGTCAGGGTGAAACTGGGATCTGGTGGTATGCACGAACCAAGTCTATCTTAGTGAAGATGGACTTGCCTTGGAGTTGGGCAGTAAAGTCGTGCAAATGGGGAATTGGGTACTGGTCGGGTATCGTCCTGGCGTTGAGGGCGCGATAATCCCCGCACGGTCGCCAGTCTCCCGGGGTTTTCTTGCGCACCATGTGTAGTGGGGATGACCAGTTGCTGCTGGAGGGACGGATGATACCCAGCTCTAACATGTGTTCAAACTCTGCCTTGGCGATGGTGAGGCGGTCTGCTGCCAAGCGACGTGGTCGGGCTGCCACGGGTGGTCCACGGGTAACTATGTGGTGAGTTACCGAATGTTTCACGGCCTTCTGATCATAGGTAGGGCGAGTGATGGGATACTGTTGGACGATAGTATCGTACCTATGATCGTCTGGCCGAGAAAACAATGGACTCACGATGGAGGGAGAGTTGTGGGCGCAGACACTGTTGACAAAAAGGTGTGTAGTGGAGTCAATGAGTTTGTGGTGTTTGACATCCACTAACAAACCAAAATGTCGCAAGAAATCTGCCCCGATGATGAGTGTAGGCACATCAGCTATGATGAAAATCCATCGAAAGGTGCGACGGAGACCAAAATCGAGCGTAAGTGAGCGCTCTCCATAAGTGGTGATAGAAGACTTGTTCACCGCCTGTAGATGGAATGTAGGCGAAGAATTCGTCTTATCAGCTGCTGAAGGAGGAAGGACGCTGACTTCAGCTCCGGTGTCTACTAAAAAGCGTGTGCCGTGTTGTCTATCTGTGATGTAAAATAGGCGACCTGTTGTATCACTGCCAGAGGGACTCGTCGCCGCTAATCTCTGGCTGGGCCGTTTCCCTGCTGTTGTGGTGAATGCGGTTTCTGTTTTCGTCGCTGCTGGGCGTCGTCGCCGAACCTCCAGTGGTAGTAATATTCACTACCGGCGTGGCGCTGTTTGGAGTCGGCTCGCTTCCGTGAAGAACCGCGCGACCCGCTTCCACGGCCGCGGTTGCCGCCTCGGGACCGCTGGCGCCCACGCTCGTCGTCTAGACGGGAGGCTATCGCGTACACCTGCGTCGTCAGCATGGCGACCTGTGCAGTGAGGTGCGCTACGGGATCTGCCGCCGGGGGACTGGGAGACGTCGGTGGGGGAGTAGCCGACGGGATGGGGAAAGACTGGGGCATGGACGGCGGTGCTGTCACTGTAGCGACCGATAGTGGCGTGGCGACCTCTATGATCTTGTCTGCCAGTTCAGCGACCTGCTCGATAGTGACTTCCGTGGACGTGGAGGCTAAGATCTGCTGAACGTTGTGTGGTAAGCGTTGCAAGAACAGCTGTTTCAGAATGCTGTCTTCTAAGGTCGCGTCGCCGAGCAGCTGTTTCATACGACGTAGGAGTTATGATGGTTTGCGGTCGCCCAACTCCTCTGCCGTGAGTAACTGGTGGGGCCGCCGCTGCTCCGATACGGTGGTCCTCTTTATGAGCTCGGCCTTCACCTTGTCATACGCATCGGTGGTGGGAGGGGAGATGATGAATTCCCTCACTTCCTGCGCTATCTCCGGTTGCAGGGAGGAGATTACATAAGCGAAGCGCGTCTGCTGAGTAGTAATGCTCCTGGTGGTAAATTGCGCTTCTACCTGTGCAAACCAGAGGGCAGGATCGTTGGGCCAGAAGGGAGGGAGCTTGAGGCTAACCGCCGTGACCGCTGGCGTGGATGTCGTGGCGGCCGGGATGGCGTTACCCTCGTCGCCGTCGGCCATTGTAGAAGAGAAGGAAGGAGGATGAGATACGTGAAGTTGGCCCTAAACTATCACGTCGGGGTCACCAATGTAGGTATTATTGTGTGGGCCTATAATGTAATACCTAACAACTCACCGAATGGCGGACAGGACAACAGAGCTGAAGGCACCACCAGCAGGAATGGTAGGCGACCGTATGACAGTAGTGTAGAATGCACCAGGGCACCAGAAGAGGTGATCAGTGTCCTTGTAATGGATATTGCACTTCCCGAACTAATATGAAATAATATGGACTAACTCCGAATGCACTTAGGGTGTCCGAAGACGACAGTGTCCCATAGAAATATGTACAAAAGATCCAGCGGCAGCGTGGAGTAGCCTCCGGGTGCCGCGGCTAGCACAAGCGAGGGTAGAGTCCACCGCTGGAGCGCTAGATAGAAGAACTGCGAGGTCCCTGGTAGAGTCTGCACACCACCGGCAGCACGCTAGCAGGACCGATGCAGCGATGTAACGGGACGCGAATCGCGTTGAATGCAGCGATGTAGAAAATCCCCAGGTTGGGAGTGTAGAGCCTGAAGAAAGGGCGAGTCGCGATACAAAAAGGAGCGAATATCGCGAGGTATAAAATCCGAGGAAGTGTAATAATCCGTATTGAATATAATCCGTATGGAATGACAGTCCACGGCGCGAGGTATCGTCCGCGAGAAAAGACGTGGAAAGTAATGTTATGTACGGATGTGAAATGCGGACGTGACTCCAACGATTAGAACGTGCTCTCAGGATGAAAGCTAATCGTGAAGTGAGGAAGCGTGGAAAATGAAACAGCGTGGTCGGAGAAAAGTCGTCACGGACAGGAGCTTTGAGGGTGGTAATTGGCTGGTGAAGATGCACAGCTCGCCACTAATTGGTAGTTTGTTTCCGTGACAGCAAAACAAGGGGTGTGTTTATGTGAATCCGACTACTGTTGGAATGTGAAATACGCGTACCCCGGCACGATGACAAAGGCGGAGAATGTAGTGCGCACCTGTCATGTGTCGGCGCACAAAGAAAGTTTGCGTGGATGTTGACAAAATGCTGGGGTTGCCAGACAGCGTAATTTACAACAGCCAGAATGCCAGACAATATGATACATAGATATAGAAAACCGCTACACGCTGTTATAGCCATTGATTTTTTCACCTGTTATCAGCAGTGTATGTTACTGTGTGGTTACAATTACGAATGCTGGTTATGAATCCGAAAGACTCGTTCATTAATCGAACTTTAAAAGTAATAGCTGTTTTGAAAGTTGCTAGGTACGAGTTCAAAACGCAATCGAAGTTATCAGAATGCCATCATAAAAGGGAAATGATAGCTCTAGAAAACTTGTTTTGGTCAATAAAGATTGCCGTATGCAATCTTCGTGGAATTGACTCATGCCATTTTCTGAGCATTTTGAGAAATCGTTCAAAGTATAAAATTATTTGTTTGTTTGTTTGTTCATTCCCATCTGAGAAGATGGCTGGATAGCCCATATTCAGCTACGTTGAGCTGGTCTTCCACGGGGTCCAGTTAGATGTGAGGTGGGACCATTTCACCGGATTAAACACCCTGCTCTCTGCGATGAATGAATGAAGCGGGATCTTTTACGTGCATGAGTGTGTTGTTGTTACTCTCTCATACACGGGACCTCCATTTTATGTCCTATCCGAGGGACAGAGTGCTTTGCCTCTTGCTAGAGGGGACGGTATGCTTACACACAACATCGCTCAGTCCAGACTCGGGTTCGAACCCGGGCCGCGTGATCGTGAGGCAGACGCGCTACCGACTGAGCCAACTCACCGCCCTATTTTTTAGATAATTTTATGTTAAAGGGATTGTACAGTTATGGTTGAGACCTAATTTCAGGTTTCTAACATTTTTTGGTGATATAATGAGAAACCTCTTTTAAAATGTGAAATAGCATGTAATTCTATGAGGAATTCAACGTTTATTTGATGAAAATTGGTTTTGAAATGGCTGAGATATCAAAAAAGAATTATGATTCTAATAAAGTGTGGGACCCACACTTTATTAGGATCGCTTTGTTTTACTTTGTTTTTTGATGTTTCAGTCATTCCAAACCCGATTTTCATCAAATAAACTTTGAATTCCTCTTAAAATGGTATGTTCTGTACTATATCATAAGTGTTTTCTTGGTATCTCGCAAAAAGTTAAAAACCTAATTCTCATCTCCACCAAAACTGTACTATCCCTTTAAAAATTATTTTGAACTTTCAAAATAAAAAGATATGGTTACTTAAACAATGTCGTAGTTCGATTAGCCGTGATGCGTAAAGTGAATTCATGATTTCATTTAGATATTTTAGATAGATACGTCTGTATAATCGTTGTCAAAATACTTTGGAGTGATAAGACGAAAACTAACAAACAAAACGTCATGTATCATCGCGTGATTTTTCAAACATTTAGCGTCACCCGACCAATTTTCAAGTGACAAATGTAACACTATGAATTTGGCGATAGCAGACTACTTTACGATTTTGAATGTTACGAGAAACCGTTAAATAGGAATAAAAGAGAAGAGCTAGACAAAGTTTAAGAAATTAATAAAAACGCGTAAATGCAGGTGATCATGTTCAGTATCCAAAGTAAGAGATTACAATCGGTCATGCGGATGTACTATGCTTCATTTACATGTTATTTGATTTCTATAAGCTATCCTATTTTCAAATTGAAGTCCCCTTCCCTCCTTGATGAACATTTTGTCGGGGTTTCGCTAATGGTACTTATTAGAAAACGTTATATAAAAACAATCACAACAAATGCCTACTATACATCGATTGATGACCTACACATACATGAAACACACATTATTCAGTACGCTGTGATAAGGAACTGTTCTTTTTTAATGACCTTAAGGTCTGAATGACCAAGGGGTCGGTAGAAAGATGAAAAAAGAGTAAAGTTACCACTCTGTTATCAAATCCGGGTGATTGTGATAAGGGTATACTCCCGCCTTTTCTAGACAGGTAAACGATTAAAAGCTTGGTGTGCAATTATATAAAAGCCTGTAACCAGAACTGATACACGATCACCTTCAACCTTTCATAAAGTTCTCCTTTTAACTATAGTAACAATAGCTTGTAAGAGATAAAGTTAGCGTCCCTGACTGTGGTTCTTTTGTTGTGGCATAACATGAACACAAAAGGGGACCGAAAATTCTTTTGCAAATTAGCAGACATAATGCCGATTCTCCGACACTAGCGCTCCGTACGTCACTGATTCCTGCTATCAGTGGCGAAGAAAGAATGATGGTTACTTGATTATCTACCCCTTGAAAGCAGGAAGTTCACCTTTTATTGTTCAAGGTTTCGTTATGCGTGGTTTATTCGGATACAAGGCGTAAACAGCGTTGTCTGAGTTCTTTCATTGAGAATACACCTTTCAATAGGCAATTAGCACTGCTATTTAGCAAGGCTGTTGAGGCAAATTCTTTGCAAACTTGACCTCTCAACTGTCAGCTACACGATGAACAGCTATCCTTCCAACATTCCGATTACAAAAGATGAAGAAGCACACTTTCAGTAGCGACACTGCAGCTTTCTGACGCTTTCTCAAATACTTCCAAAAGACTCTATGACAAGAGTTAAAATATCCTACAGAGAGAAAACGAGCCAAAGATGGACATCAATCATTGTTTGTCTTCCTATCTCTCTCCCTGCTGGCTCGGCCCAACCCATTCTAACAAGAAGAGGACAAAGTCTTTGAACCAGGGAAATTACACATAACATACATCTGTCGAATTAGTGAATTAATTATTACACAAATTGTTGTCTTTTCGAAAACGAAAATGAATAACTTTCTTTATTTCCAAAAATGAACTTTGAACAGCCCGTCACATACCAGGGAACAGTGATAATCATTATTTGAATTGATTAATTAATGAGGCCAATAACCTTTGTAAAAGGCGGCAATCCTGGTGAGCTGAGCAAGACTGCATGACCAGCGATGTGCGTTTGAAATGATACACGTCATTTTTAGTGTGCGAGTATGCTCTCAGGAGGTTCTGCACAATACCAGAAGAAGAAGAAGAAGAAAAGTACACACATGGAGAGCTTGCAAAGTCGCTATTAGCCCAGTTAAGATGTATCAAAAATTTTCTGTACACATAGACAAAACATCAAAGAATCAGAATCCGTCATTAAGAAAAAAAATTGACCCGAGTAGTGCTTTGGCTCATTACAGGGAAACTCCCCGTGCGAATTATGACTCATTTTGACAGAGCGCCACACGTGAACAGCAGCGCTAACTTCCGGCGTGAAAACAGATATGTACATGGTGAACATGGTTTGAACGCATCAGAGTAGCAAATTGCCACACAAATCGTCCAACATGCGATTGGAAACTCACTTGTCAATTGCAGCAAATGACCTAATTGTGTAAGAAGAAAACTTAGAATATTTTGTGTATTAGAATACATTGTGTGCTTGTAGTAAATATGACAAGCAGGTTGACTCAAAAGACAGCAGAGGAGAGGAAAGGAGCGGTCATATATGACATATTCAAATATTAAACGTCAAAATTGCACCAAACTAAGTAGTCGTGTTTGTTTGTTTGCTTTTAATAATGAATACCATCGCACAATGCAATAAATGCACGGCATGAAAAACAAAACGAAAAAACAGGAAGCTTGACCCATGCCAGCTCTAGCAATTTTTCTGCCTTCGAAAGGGTCTCCAATGATGAAAAAACAAATCAACCACAATAAAAACGCGATTTGTAAAGATGGGGATACAAATGCGCCACCCGCTCCTGATATGTACACACGGGCATGGCGTGTGGATGCCATTGGGTAATGCGTGCACCATACACACCAGCAGGCTTGCGATTATCGTATCCGCCATCTTGAAAAACATACTGGTATTATCAAAAACAATATATTTCGGCTCCATACACTGAGTTCCGAGAAAATTTGACTCTCTCCTGCAGTGAGCCAATCAGAAGGCGTTGTGGTTGCATCGTACGGATTGGTGATTCTCACCTCGCATCGCCGCTCGGACATTGGGGAGTTTTCGCTACACGACGCAGCCGGTAGTTGAGCGTGCCGTGTGCAAAATTTGCTTCTGCGCATGATCAAATCCGAGAAACGTCCCGTCCTGAGTAGTCTAGCTTCTGGACTCTTTTTACTCGTAGCGGTGATTCAATGTACTCGACAAGCCGTATGAAGGCGTGACACCCGAGGACTGCGATACGCCGAGAACTGCGATACCCGAGAAAAAAGAGTCCAGTAAAGGGCTCACACCTGTAAATAAAATGGAATGTCACAGACCCCTTCACAAATTCGTACCAAAGATACCAAAATAAATGAAGAAAAAATTAATTAAAAATCATTAATGCAGTCTGCCATAAAACTGAATAGCTGCAGATATTGAGTATGAATTCCTCTACAAACTGCATTTTGGTTTGAAGATAAAAGCTTTTCTCATGGAATTTGAAGGGACTATATTTCATTGGGTGCGTGTACGAAAATAGGTGATATTTTGAGTGAAAAGAACTCGTAGTCTGGCTTTGCGGACCCTTGGACAGAGTTTGAGCCAAAGAACCTGCCTTGGAAATTTGATGGATGACAGGGTATAGCTCACTTATCCAGGTTAATGAAGATGAAATACCTCATTTCTCCCAGCTATTTTACAGAATTTTTTGAAATTTGAATTTTAACACACGTCTCTATGGGGAATTATTTACCCGTGTGAGGCCTATGGAGAATGCACGCAATGCACACAAGTCAATGGGAAGTATTCATCCCATACAAGCTCTGCTGGTTTATGTTGATCTATTCTGTCAAATCCATCCCCCTACCCCCCCCCCCCTCTCTCTCCCCTTACCCCTTACCCCTCACCCCTCTACCCCCCCCCCCCCAACTCTGCTTAACTACAATTTGTTTTCTTATTATGCTCTTGTGGTACTTGTAGAAACTAGTCATCAGTATCACACAACTTTGAATGAGTGTGTCATTTTAATGTATTTCTTTGTTTGGGCCAGCACTGAAACAGCTCAAAATGCATGAAGTTAATCTGTTTGATAAAGAAAAGTGTTATGCAGTACTTTTTAGGCAATAAGGTGATGATGACACCCCCTTAATCAAGAATAACTACCTGCATCTATGTATTCATCTTATGAAAAATTAATCAAAACTGCAAGATTTATTTTTGAAAAAACTCCAAAGGGCATCATTTTCAAAAGTGTCTCTTTGAGAAGCTTTATAACCCTTGAATGTGCAATTTCCCATATGATGTAAGGGCAAATATCATCAAAAACACATTTATGACATTAAAAAGTCAAATAAGAAATATGACCTCCACTATAGGGCTCACACCTGTAAATGAAATGGAATGTCCCAGACCCCTTCACAAATTCGTACCAAAGATACCAAAATAAATGAAGAAAAAATTAAAAATCATTAATGCAGTTTGCCATAAAACTGAATAGCTGCAGATATTGAGTCTGAATTCCTCTACAAACTGCATTTTGGTTTGAAGATGAAAGCTTTTCTCATGGAATTTGAAGGGACTATATTTCATTGGGTGCGTGTACGGAAAATAGGTGATATTTTGAGTGAAAAGAACTCGTAGTCTGGCTTTGCGGACCCTTGGACAGAGTTTGAACCAAAGAACCTGCCTTGGAAATTTGATGGATGACAGGGTATAGCTCACTTATCCAGGTTAGTGGAGATGAAATACCTCATTTCTCCCAGCTATTTTACAGAATTTTTTGAAATTTGAATTTTAACGCACGTCTCTATGGGGAATTATTTACCCGTGTGAGGCCTATGGAGAATGCACGCAATGCACACAAGTCAATGGGAAGTATTCATCCCATACAAGCTCTGCTGGTTTATGTTAATCTATTCTGTCAAATCCATTTCCTCCCCTCCCCCTACCCCACCCCCTCTCTCCCCTTACCCCTCACCCCTCTACCCCCCCCAACTTTGTTTAACTACAATTTGTTTTCTTATTATGCTCTTGTGGTACTTGATCTTGGTAGAAACTAGTCATCAGTGTCACACAACTTTGAATGAGTGTGTCATTTTAATGAATTTCTTTGTTTGGGCCAGCACTGAAACAGCTCAAAATGCATGAAGTTAATCTGTTTGATAAAGAAAAGTGTTTTGCAGTACTTTTTAGGCAATAAGGTGATGATGACACCCCCTTAATCAAGAATAACTACCTGCATCTATGTATTCATCTTATGAAAAATTAATCAAAACTGCAAGATTTATTTTTGAAAAAACTCCAAAGGGCATCATTTTCAAAAGTGTCTCTTTGAGAAGCTTTATAACCCTTGAATGTGCAATTTCCCATATGATGTAAGGGCAAATATCATCAAAAACACATTTATGACATTAAAAAGTCAAATAAGAAATATGACCTCCACTATAGGGCTCACACCTGTAAATGAAATGGAATGTCCCAGACCCCTTCACAAATTCGTACCAAAGATACCAAAATAAATGAAGAAAAAATTAAAAATCATTAATGCAGTTTGCCATAAAACTGAATAGCTGCAGATATTGAGTATGAATTCCTCTACAAACTGCATTTTGGTTTGAAGATGAAAGCTTTTCTCATGGAATTTGAAGGGACTATATTTCATTGGGTGCGTGTACGGAAAATAGGTGATATTTTGAGTGAAAAGAACTCGTAGTCTGGCTTTGCGGACCCTTGGACAGAGTTTGAACCAAAGAACCTGCCTTGGAAATTTGATGGATGACAGGGTATAGCTCACTTATCCAGGTTAGTGGAGATGAAATACCTCCTTTCTCCCAGCTATTTTACAGAATTTTTTGAAATTTGAATTTTAACGCACGTCTCTATGGGGAATTATTTACCCGTGTGAGGCCTATGGAGAATGCACGCAATGCACACAAGTCAATGGGACGTATTCATCCCATACAAGCTCTGCTGGTTTATGTTAATCTATTCTGTCAAATCCATTCCCTCCCCTCCCCCTACCCCACCCCCTCTCTCCCCTTACCCCTCACCCCTCTACCCCCCCCCCCCAACTTTGTTTAACTACAATTTGTTTTCTTATTATGCTCTTGTGGTACTTGATCTTGGTAGAAACTAGTCATCAGTGTCACACAACTTTGAATGAGTGTGTCATTTTAATGAATTTCTTTCTTTGGGCCAGCACTGAAACAGCTCAAAATGCATGAAGTTAATCTGTTTGATAAAGAAAAGTGTTTTGCAGTACTTTTTAGGCAATAAGGTGATGATGACACCCCCTTAATCAAGAATAACTACCTGCATCTATGTATTCATCTTATGAAAAACTAATCAAGACTGCAAGATTAACGCAGAAAAAACTCCAAAGGGCATCATTTTCAAAAGTGTCTCTTTGAGAAGCTTTGTAACCCTTGAATGTGCAATTTTCCATATGATGTGAGGGCGAATATCATCAAAAACACATTTATGATGTTAAAAAGTCAAATAAGAAATATGACCTCCACTATAGGGCTCACACCTGTAAATGAAATGGAATGTCACAGACCCCTTCACAAATTCGTACCAAAGATACCAAAATAAATGAAGAAAAATTAATTAAAAATCATTAATGCAGTTTGCCATAAAACTGAATAGCTGCAGATATTGAGTATGAAATCCTCTACAAACTGCAATTTGGTTTGAAGATGAAAGCTTTTCTCATGGAATTTGAAGGGACTATATTTCATTGGGTGCGTGTACGGAAAATAGGTGATATTTTGAGTGAAAAGAAGTCGTGGTCTGGCTTTGCGGACCCTTGGACAGAGTTTGAGCCAAAGAACCTGCCTTGGAAATTTGATGGATGACAGGGTATAGCTCACTTATCCAGGTTAGTGAAGATGAAATACCTCATTTCTCCCAGCTATTTTACAGAATTTTTTGAAATTTGAATTTTAACACACGTGTCTATGGGGAATTATTTACCCGTGTGAGCCCTAAAATATTTTCGCCTGATCCAGCAGGGTCAAGAGTTCACGCGAGAGTGGGTCATGAATATTCACGATTCGCAGTCAATCAGACAGTTTTACTGGTTAAGCTGGTATCTCACTGAGCGGCGAACGTTTGCGAACGTAGCGAATTTGAGATTCGCCAACTTTTCTGACGAATGTTTGCGAAAAATCAAAGTTCGCTTCTGCCATTAGCGACAGTTAGCGACTTTTAGCAATGTTTAGCGACAATTAGCAACACTTTAGCGAATGTTTGCGAAAGTGTTTGCGAACACAGGTGGCGACTATTAGCGAATGTTAGCAAATGTTAGCGACAATTTTGCAAATGTTAGCGACAGTTTTGCAAATATTAGCAACTGTTTGCGAATCATTTGCGACAATTTTGCGAATGTTCTTGGACCTAGAAAAGTACTAGGCGATTGTGTATAGTAAGACCAATAAAACGACATAAAACCTTCCACTGAATTCAGATCTCTTGTGACAACCGTTCAAGATGGATTTCCAGGATATGGAAATAAATTTCTGCCAAGAAGAGGCTCAAGGTGTTGCTATCCTTGAAGAGCTGCTTTGTCAGGCTGCTGCTACAGCTATTCTCTCTAAAAAAGAAAGAGTGAAAATGTTCACTCTTGAAGAAGTGAATAACAGAAAAGAGTGAGTTTCAAGTGAAATTAGAGTGATTTTGGAGTGAAAATGTTCATTTTCACTCATTTTTGAGTGACCTCAGGGATCACTCCAAGATTTTCGAGTGATCCCTGAGGTCACTCCAAAATGAGTGAAAATAGATATTTTCACTCAAAATTCACTCCAATTTCACTCAAAACTCACTCTTTTCTGTAATTCACTCCTTCAAGAGTGAACATTTTCACTCTTTCTTTTTAGAGAGTTGTGCAGTATAAGAGAAATAAAATAAAGAAAAACAAGAAAGGAAGAAGAAAAGAAAGAGATTCAGAGAGTGCTTGATGCAGAGGACAGACTTTAGTCAATATGAAAAGCTTTTGAAGCAATTACAATCATGATGGAGATGTCAAGAGCTTCAAGAACTTTCTAGAGTGGAACCTTGTCTGTTTCAGAATCTTTTATAGGAACCATGTGGTTACTTGTTCGCAAGCAGTGGCGAATCATATAAAAATGTTAGCGACACCGTATTACGACCGTTTGCGAATTCTTACGAGTGTTTTGCGAATGTTTGCGAATGTTTGCGAATGTTTGCAACTGTTAGCGAAAATACAAATTCGCAAAGGTTCGCAAAGAAATTTTGAACATGTTCAAAATTTCTTTGCGACAAGAAAAACTGTTTGCGACACTAAAAACCGTTTGCGAACTTTCTTGCGAATGTTAACGAACCTTTTGCAACCGTTTACGAACCATGGCGAATTCCCAAATTCGCTACGTTCGCAAACGTTCGCCGCTCAGTGAGATACCCCCTTTAATGAGAATGCCAGCTGATCGCACTCCCGCTGGTAGTGTGTGTGGTAGTGTGTGGTAGTGCTGCCCATCTCACCTCCCTGAGTACTGTCCTAAGCATTGTGCACCAAAATAGGGGGTTGTGTTCTAAAGTTTGGTCCCAGCCAGGGAGGTGGAAGAAAAAAGATGGAGTGTGCTCTTTTGAGTTTCCTTTGAAGTCATGCGTGGCCCCGACAGCGTTTTTTTCCCCCTCCCGTAATCCCATTACTCACGCTCGGCGCACTGCAAGTCGTAAATCTTGTGGCGGAAACTCACGACGCGAAATGCATTGTGGTCGGGGAATAAAATGGCGTCCTACGGTGTGAGCACAGAACTCTATGTGTAAGCAGTGGTGTAAGCAGTGGTGGTGGTTCTGGCGATCGTGATTTTGACGGAGACGAGTTTGTTGAGGAGGAATTGCTTCTTTAGCAAATTCAAAATCACATTGACACAGCAACTTAACGAAATTTGATTTACAATTGAAACTGAAACTCAGAAAGTTAGTTGGGCCTTGGCTTGGAAATTGGAGGCCAAGGCAAAGGCAAGGCTCAGGACACTGTTTAATAGCGCAGCGTCACCTCCACTCCTCAGGTATGCTGCCTAGCAAAAGCATACCTAACGTTAGTCCTAGCTAGTAGACTCTAGTATTTCACAAACTAGAATCTAACCACTGTTAAACGTTAGATTCTACTAGCTCCAGAGGTGTACTCTACTACTTTTTAATTCAATTTTTTGTAACGTTAGAATGGGGTAGAGTCAAGCCGATTACCGGTATTTACCGATGAATGATCGAGGGAGAGTGAGGCGAAACGCTGTATACTAAGCTCTGTTTCCCCCCTAAAATATACTTACAGCATCATACATCTAGGCTTTTGTAGATATCATCTTTAATTCTCTACGGAAAATTATTATAATAAAGGCTGATATGTCTAATTTACACTTTTTAACACTCAACTTTCCATTCCAATATGTATTTACTAGTAACTCAAATTCACCGAAACAACGGCAATGAACGCTGTCCCGACGCCTACGCGGCGGCCCTACAACAACCCGACGAGTACGCTGAAAAGCCCCAGCTCGCTCGGGTGCAGACGAAGAAAATCCCGCTTCGGTCTCTATGAAGCACTACTTTTACACTCGAACTGTTTGAAAACACGCTCGAACACGCTCATGTAACTTATATTATTTTGAAGATAAAGGTCAGGCCTACCTCTCTAACTATAAAAAAAATGCGGAAATGTGCGGAATTTCTCATAATCGATACAGAAACAATTATGATGACATCTCTAGCGCACAAAACTAACTGCTCAGTAACTCCGTCGTTTGTGTACCGATTTCGCTGGTTCAAACGGCAATCTCCTCAGCACAGTCTGCTGAACCAGCGAAAGGTATAGACATACCACGCTACCCAATTCTTGAGCCATAAGTTGTAGATTTCGAAGGGGGACGTCTTTCACTGAATGTAATAGACTGCCAAAATGTTGAATATGACGTCATTTTGTCGGTGCCACGCATCGCTTCAAAGCCCGATTTTTACGAGCGTGTGTTTATGGAAGGCCTGGAAAGGAGATCATGTTGCGTCACTCTAGTGTGCCGGAGGGTGATGGGTGGACCGATAAGGCCAGATTTTGACATATTTATCACAGAATGAGGGTTGGATTTCAAGACGTAATCGGTGTAAGACCACTTGATTTTTTTCTCTGAGGGAAGCTCTCAGAGTGCCATCTCCATCTTTCTTCCACCTCCCTGGTCCCAGCTGTACTAGTAATACTTCGGCCGCCAGGTCATCATACTGCATTATGTTACGTGCTTTCTTTATGCATGATGAGCGACAAGCTGTCCATTCCATGATTTCATGAAGTCATCATATAAAGTCTTTACATAAAATCTCGAAAATACCAAAGACTCTCATTATTATGTAGCTATATTATGTATACAAGAGAAGTAAATTTAATTACATATCATCAAGTCTGTGTAACTTATGGGCAAAAAGTCTTTTCATGAAACGTAGCCTTCAAATAGGGGAGCTGTACGACGATTTAATACGATGAATGACGACATGGCCGCTGATGAGGTACACAGACAAAATTAATGTTTCATTGGACATTAGGCTTATTGCAGGTTACAGACTTTATTTTAGATCGATTCCTCCGAGAATAACAGAATGACATCCGTAAAAGGGTCAATCCCACTATATCCGCTCAAATACGTGATTTTCATATACATGTATGTCACATGACTTTTGATCAATATTCCATTATATAAGAATGAGGAATCCTGTGTCATAGAAGTCATATTATGGTAAACCAACTCTATCAAAGATAACCAGATGAAAAAAATACTATGAAAAAATATCACTGTAGGAACCAGATTCAAATAGTCGATCGTGCAAAGACGCATGTCTCAAAGATAGATTTCTGTTTTTGAAAGCCTGTAGATAGGAATTTAAAAAATAGTCATGGTCATCACAGGCAAGTGAAATTCATTGGATTGCGGGGTAGGATAACGAAGAGTTTCGTGTTTTTGTTTTTTTTTTAATATAGATCGAGTCAAATACAGACGGGAGATAATTTTTGTTAAGTTTATAAATCGTCCTAAATACAAACAATCGAAATTGTTTATCTTTACAACAACAACAAAAATCCCATGAAATAAAACATGCTGTTTTCGTAAAATAAAATGAAATAAAACACTAATTCTTCCTCTTCAGAAGGCATATTTCATCAAGAGAATTCAATATGTTATGCTAGTTTATATCAGGTATTGAAAAATCGATATTGGTTGCCATTCAGTTGTCTATTCGCAACTTCTGTTCGAGTGAATGAGCCTTCCCTGACGAATTCCACACGGTATTTTAAGATTCAACGAAACATACGTTATACCCTGCTATGAGATTTCTCCTCAAGGATTATGACAGCCTAAAAGCTCAACTGCAAGGAACTCCTCCCATATCTCACTATAGAACCCATTAAAGTCACTTTATTATCTCATTTCCATGGAAAAGTGCAGGTGTGAAACGTATACGTTACGAAAACTCACTCCCTGGCCAACATAACTCGCAGGATTCATCCATTTATAAACTAATACAAACGCTTTGAGGGAATGTATTCTTAGCAACAACTTTCATAGTCAAACTACTTCATCTAAATGTAAAAGCAACATTATTCCCTTGTGTCCTTTTACCAAAACACTTGGACTCACAGATTATGCTGGTAGTGCTATATTCGTGAGAAAGCTGGTTGAGACAGACTTTTTTTTATTTTGTTTTATCAACTAATTCATCTTTGCACATCACTTTAGTTTTTACACTCATTGGTATAAATGTGTGACGGTAACGACAATTTTAATAACATTGATACACACAATGAAAATAGTAACTCCGCTCTTAATCTGAAATATTGTAACCGTTGAACGAATTCTTTTCGAACAAAAAAAAATCAACTTGGCAAGACAAATCTACACTATTATTTACTAACTTTTGTGTGAACACGGAGAGAGTAATCTTTTGAGTTACGTACAATAATAAACATGGGTGAGCACAGAGAGACAAGATGGTCCGTTTTCAAGAGTCACAAATGTTGTGTTGGATGACGTCTGCAGAATATTGTATTCCGTTGAATGTTTAAGTCCTTTCTGTAGTCTTATCATTCATCAATAATATTGTTTGACCCTCTAATGTCATTAGAGAATATAATAAGGTTCGTTATTCCGAAGGTTCTTTATTCTCGAGGTTCGTGATTCTGCTATATGTACTACTGAGTTTTAATGTCTTTTATAGGGCCTACCTGTGCGTTAATCCGGGGTTTATGGGGCTGGTTAAAATGGTGCGTTCTTCCAAAGGTTCTTTAATCAGAAAGTATAATTATGTCTGCTATTCCGAAGGTTCGTTTATCCCAAAATAAACTAACGCTCACTATTTTTTTTTTTCTGATGATGAAGTAATGTTCATTAGCCGAAACTTAAAAGAAGGGTTTGTATACGTGTACTTGTAAACAGCACACTTTGGAATATTGCGAACATTAGTAGCCATCACAACGATACCCCTCTTATGTTCACACGGCATGTGCTGATACGTGGCGATAACAATATGCCAATTCTTTTAATTTTATTAACTGAATGGATTTTGAAGTTACAGGAGGGTTACACACATCTATTTTCCCTGAAAAGGTGTTAGTGCTAACAGTATGCATTAAAGCAAAACAAAACAAAAGGAAACAAAATTGTAATGGTATATTAAGCGTTAGTCGAAGGATGATGATACAGCATGACATTGTTAAATGATACATCAGAAGCAGAATGCTTCACAGACGCAGGTACACAGTGACTCAAATTGTCTTATGACTTCTGAAAGTGAACACTTTTTTTAATGGGTGCTCACCAATGTGAACGCAGGATGGAATACCGGTCATTCTCATTGATACACAGAAAATGGGGAAAAGTGAATAGGATACCACTGGCAAATTACGTCCCGCAAAACCATACTGTTGAAAAGACATGCAATTTCTTCTCTTTTTTTAATGGTGGTGGACTTTGTCTGTATGGTTGGAAAGCAATACCCTGAAGTACCTGGTTTAGCAAATAATTATTTAGACATCACAGATGATATAACTTTCGAGCCCAGCTATTAGTAAAATTGCATTTATATACATCGAACATCTTTAATATAAATATTAATGATGCGCAGTGTGGGGCACGACATATTTCAATCTGTCTTAACGGTAACGTACTATTAAAGATGTTTCATTGGAAATACCAGATATTTCTCCTTTAATCATGCTGTTAATGAACATCTTTAATTATCATCCAACAATGAAGGATTTAAAATCTAGGGCAGCTAGATAAGCTTTATAGGAGTGTTTACCATGTTGTTATCATGTTATACGTATTGTTCTCGGGGTGAACCCGGGAAACTGTGGTATCATAAAGTTTCATGAATAATGAATAAGTTCATTTTGCACTACGATATAATATTCGTAAGCAAGTGTCTAATTTATATCTATGCCCTTCAGCATGGTGTTGTGGAATTTGTCTGTTATATTAAGGAGGTTCTCTCGCCTTCTTGATGATTATAGTTTACCTCCTGATGGTTAAATGCCATCATCATTATAATGCATGGTGAATATCAGAATTGTATGATATCCGCTGGGATTGTTAAATGCTAAATAAGGGGGAGGGGAAGAGAATCACATTTCCATCTTGTTCAGAACCAATGGGCAGACTTCAACCAGGGAGGTGGAAGAAAAAAGATGGAGTGTGCTCTTTTGAGTTTCCTTTGAAGTCATGCGTGGCCCCGACAGCGTTTTTTTCCCCCTCCCGTAATCCCATTACTCACACTCGGCGCACTGCAAGTCGTAAATCTTGTGGCGGAAACTCACGACGCGAAATGCATTGTGGTCGGGGAATAAAATGGCGTCCTACGGTGTGAGCACAGAACTCTATGTGTAAGCAGTGGTGTAAGCAGTGGTGGTGGTTCTGGCGATCGTGATTTTGACGGAGACGAGTTTGTTGAGGAGGAATTGCTTCTTTAGCAAATTCAAAATCACATTGACACAGCAACTTAACGAAATTTGATTTACAATTGAAACTGAAACTCAGAAAGTTAGTTGGGCCTTGGCTTGGAAATTGGAGGCCAAGGCAAAGGCAAGGCTCAGGACACTGTTTAATAGCGCAGCGTCACCTCCACTCCTCAGGTATGCTGCCTAGCAAAAGCATACCTAACGTTAGTCCTAGCTAGTAGACTCTAGTATTTCACAAACTAGAATCTAACCACTGTTAAACGTTAGATTCTACTAGCTCCAGAGGTGTACTCTACTACTTTTTAATTCAATTTTTTGTAACGTTAGAATGGGGTAGAGTCAAGCCGATTACCGGTATTTACCGATGAATGATCGAGGGAGAGTGAGGCGAAACGCTGTATACTAAGCTCTGTTTCCCCCCTAAAATATACTTACAGCATCATACATCTAGGCTTTTGTAGATATCATCTTTAATTCTCTACGGAAAATTATTATAATAAAGGCTGATATGTCTAATTTACACTTTTTAACACTCAACTTTCCATTCCAATATGTATTTACTAGTAACTCAAATTCACCGAAACAACGGCAATGAACGCTGTCCCGACGCCTACGCGGCGGCCCTACAACAACCCGACGAGTACGCTGAAAAGCCCCAGCTCGCTCGGGTGCAGACGAAGAAAATCCCGCTTCGGTCTCTATGAAGCACTACTTTTACACTCGAACTGTTTGAAAACACGCTCGAACACGCTCATGTAACTTATATTATTTTGAAGATAAAGGTCAGGCCTACCTCTCTAACTATAAAAAAAATGCGGAAATGTGCGGAATTTCTCATAATCGATACAGAAACAATTATGATGACATCTCTAGCGCACAAAACTAACTGCTCAGTAACTCCGTCGTTTGTGTACCGATTTCGCTGGTTCAAACGGCAATCTCCTCAGCACAGTCTGCTGAACCAGCGAAAGGTATAGACATACCACGCTACCCAATTTTTGAGCCATAAGTTGTAGATTTCGAAGGGGGACGTCTTTCACTGAATGTAATAGACTGCCAAAATGTTGAATATGACGTCATTTTGTCGGTGCCACACATCGCTTCAAAGCCCGATTTTTACGAGCGTGTGTTTATGGAAGGCCTGGAAAGGAGATCATGTTGCGTCACTCTAGTGCGCCGGAGGGTGATGGGTGGACCGATAAGGCCAGATTTTGACATATTTATCACAGAATGAGGGTTGGATTTCAAGACGTAATCGGTGTAAGACCACTTGATTTTTTTCTCTGAGGGAAGCTCTCAGAGTGCCATCTCCATCTTGCTTCCACCTCCCTGCTTCAACCAAGATTGCAAGGAATCATCCTTTCGGTAGAAGGACCAAAAGTTCTTTGTGTATGGGGGGGGGGGGGTTGGAGTTCTCGTAGCTAGCGAAAGGGAGACTTCTGGACTCTGAAATTTCTTATTTCTGGTTACAGTTTGTTATTCTAAAGGTTCATTTTCCCAGGGTTTATTATTACGATGGTTCGGTATAATCCAAAATGAAATAAGGTCCGTTTAAAATACTCAAGGATTGTTCTTCCGAATGTTCGTTTGTATAGTCCGTAAAAGAAAAAGAAAGAAAAAAGTTTGCAATCCCGAAGGTTCGTTCATGTAAAACGAAAATTGGTCAGTAATTCCGAAGGTTTCTTATAAGTATGCAATTTTTCCATTTTAGGATTAACGAACCTTATTTATTATTTTTTTTTTTGGGGGGGGGGCTATCAAACCTTCAGAATAATGAAGTTTCTCTTATTTTCAGATTTACGAACCTTCGGGAAAGCAATGCCTATTCAATTTTTGGATTAACAAACCGTATAGCGTACATAAGGTTTGCCTTGTAAATTCTCCAAACACGTCATTCTATCATGCTTTGGTGAATTAGGTCTGAAGAAAATACCAGCTTATTTTTTTTTTTAATCAAAACTGATACAATGACATTCCTTGTGAAACTCAACGCGGTAAACCGTTGGGCCTATGCTCACGTAATCAAAGCTGTTTTTGTATTCTAGCCTGTTATACTTTATAGCACACTATCCACAAGAAGCCTTGATGGCTACAATATTTCATCGATGAAATCACTTAATTTCATTGTCAGAGCCACACTGAAGAAAGATTTGTGGATGTTTTTATTTGAAATTGCGTGGTATTTAGGCCCTATGCTGATAGTATTGAGGTTGTGAATTATTGTTCTCCAGACATAAAACCCAATTGTAAACCTACATTACGTTTATACTTGGTTAAAAAAAAAAGGATTTCAGAAGTTCAAGGCTTCATTTAATAGGATTGGCCCACAAGTACAACATACACAGTCGACTGCAGTCGAAGTATACCCAGTCAATTTGCATATAATATCAATTTGATATAGAATCAGTGCCTCGATCTTCAAAGTGTTTATGGATTCACTCGGACACAGTGCAGCCGATTGAAATACACTGTACCTCTCTCTTACCAAATTCTGTTAATACAAACAAGATCGCAAAATCAAGAACATGTCTAAAAATGATACGAATAGTCATGCGGCTACTGTTGGGCCCTATTTCTTTGTTTAAAGTTGAAAAAAAAAAAACATGAGAGAGAAATCACTAGAGATAAACGATCGTAGATCGCCAAACATTGGAGCTATATTGTTCGTAGCTCCATGGCCAAACTAAACAATATTATACTGGGTATATTATTTATGCAATGCATGCATGCAGTACTGCACACCAGAGTACGTGTACCTCCATGGTGAGACCAGGGAGGTGAGACTCACCTCCCTGACAGATCTGCAGGGTGTTGGTAGAAAGGTACTGAACTGTATAATACCTATACATTTGATGACTAGTCTAATCCAAATTCAGCAGTAAATTCAATTTTATGTGTTCGTATTAGGCCTGCTATGAAGAAAAAGGTACTGTATCTTTTCTCCAGAAGAATTGAATGATCTGAAACCAATTTGTGACGTATATAAATCTACATGTAATTAATATAGCTCACATACGAAGTCAGATAGATGCGAATTCCATTTACTGAGACTGGCTTAGTTTGATAAACAAACTACTACCACTCTCGGTGGGAGGGACCTGTCAGAGCGAATGATTTATCGCGTTCAGTCAAAATCTGACTGAAAGTCGTAAAAATACAACTTTCTTCCCGGACTCTTTTTCGTTGGGCGCGCAGTCTCTCGATTATCGCAATCAGAAAATTTGCGCCCTCTCTTGGTTTATCGCACCAAGGAAAAGGGGACGGAGCCCAGACTACGTCCTGGGGAAAACGAGTACGGTTCTCGGCCAAAATAGCGTTCGGTCCCGATGCTAGGCAGGAGTCAGCCAGCCAGCCAATCAGCGAGCTTCTCTCCACGCCTCCGTCCTAATAGGAAAGCGAAACTACTTAGATACGGGAACGGGAGTCCAAGTACGTGGACTGTCACAGTTGATTGCTTCCGCGTATTCTCGGTCTTCCCGTCGTGTAGCGAAAACTCCCTATTGTCTTTAAGCAATAGGTGAATCTTCAAAGCCTGTTTTCTCGAAATTTTGTCAGGCTAGCTAAATTAAAAGTTGCATTATATTTCGCTTTATATGCCCACTTACGGTGTTTTATATCAATGCAAAGTTTAGGAAATGGGCAATGTGATTCAATGAAAAAAAAAGAGAATTTTCAAAATGCCCGACTTTTGCCTGACACCGTTGTCGCCGGTCACAATTGTGTGACAGCACTATACAAAAAGATATAACACACAAACTTACTCTACACTCTGACCACTCCGCGATTCCAAGGTATTACAATTTACTTTCACCAATTACCCCCACGTGTTTTACCACTTGATGTGCATTCAACCAATGTATATATAACTGCCCACTCAACCAATCAATATGTATAGATGTCCGTGTGCAACAGATCACTCGTAACCCCTCCCGTCAATCTATTGCTCCGTTCCTACTGCTATCCTTGGACGAAATACGGGGAGGGAGGTCACAAACAGGAGCTTTAGGTTCGACAGACCAAATCAAAAAGGGACGTTGCCGCTCGCGAGCCTAAGAGTACACCCGCAAGCAATGGAAATATCTATTTCAAACTTCAAGTAGACTCAAGGGATTAACTTTCCCTTGTCAACAGTGAATTGGAGCTTGCTCTAAAATTACTACTGAGCACGACAGTTGAATAATGTCCATACCTAACTGTTCGAAATAGAGTGGCTCGTCTTCGCTTGGCTACAGAGCAAAGAAGACTTCATCGTGGACACTGGCATCATGATGTGTACAAGGGAGACAAAGAGTTCGTCGATTACAGGGAGAGGATGGGTGTTGTCTGCACTTACGGGGCGACATAAAACGGCTTATATACTGCAGGACACTGTTGGAAGGCAAAGACTTTTGCCGTTCAACGTTCTATTAAAGGTGGCAGACGCTCTGGTGAAAGAAGGAAATGTTTCCCTGTTGACGTCGTCAACAAGGTAGTGGATATTCGACAGTTGCGAATCCAGGAGGGGGCGTACCGGGTGCGCCTCCCCCCTCCCCCTTTAATTTTTTTTTTTTTTTTACATAAAAGAAATAAGAATAAAAAATTGAAAAGGGGTGGATGCGCCCCCTCCCTCTTATTTTCTTTTTTTGGAGGAAAAGTCAGTCGATTGTGTTGCGCTTAAAGGACAAATTCACCTCCACACGTGGATGAGTGAATGCAGGAATATTAGTAGAACACACATTGAAGGTTTGAGGTAAATTTTGCGCAGTCACTGCTGGATGATAAGACGTTTACAGTTTATGATGTCACATGCGTAAAACAGTATAAGGGAAATATAAAAAGAATTCTTTAAAGTACACATTCCCTCCATTTGTCACTGTCTCATGTTAACGCAATATTTTTCTCCCATGCCTTTTAAGAGGCAAGTCAAGTGCTCCTTTATTGTGCGAGGAAAGAGAAAATATGTTCAATTTTCTTTATATTTTCTTTATCTCATTCTACACATGTGACATCACAAGCTGTAGTAGTCTTTTCATCATGGTGGCTCTGTAACTATTAAACTGTTTTTTCCGATTTTCCTCAAACTCACTGATGTGTTCAATTAATATTGCTGCATTCTTTCAATATATTCACTGTTTGCTTGTCAAGTGATAAAATCCGCAAGTGGTAAGAGAAAATACCTGTCAGGGCCTTTTTTCAGGTCAGCTGATTAAACCCGGAAGTGGCACCAGAAATATAAAGTGCTTTGCGCCCCCCCCCCCCCCCCTTTAAGTGTGGTATGCATATGCTTACCAACTGAATGTTGTTTTTGTAACTCGTTTCCAAGAGACATACGGTAATCTAAGTCATGAACATGTATTTCCGGTAAACAACTCATTATTCAACTCGTGTTTGTGCACTTCTGAATATGGATGAGTTCATAAACGCTATTTCTTCTTCTGATATAGATAGTGATGTAAACGATTATCAGCCAGCTGCACTGAATTCCCTCTTACATTCTTATGATAGAGAAGAAGGTGAAGACTCCGATTTTGTTACTTCTTTAAACACAGAAACCCAAGATCTGAAGCTTGATTTTGACGCTAATGATGCGTCTGCTCGAAATGAAGGCCAACTTTCTCACTATCACTTGGAAAAAGAAATGATTACACTTTCCCATTCACACTCTAATGAGCTTTTTGTTTCACATTTCAATATAAGAAGCCTCAATAAAAATTTTGATAAATTACTTGTATTTCTCAACGAATTACAATTTAAACACAGCATAATTGGTCTCAGTGAAACTTGGCTCAAGGAAACGTCACCTTCTTCTCTATTTACCTTAGACGGTTTTAAATTAGTTACCAACAACAGGATTACTAAAAGAGGTGGTGGTGTTGGTTTTTACGTCACGCAAAATTTAAACCATAAACTGTTAAATGAATATTGTATTATGTCTGAATGCCTTGAGAGTATTTTTATTGAGGTCATGACCCCTACTAAGGGGAATATCATTTTTGGGGAAATTTATAGACCTCCGCATTCCAACCTTAATGAATTCACTGAGCGGTTTCACAATCTTCTCTCTAATGATTATTTTGATACAAAGACATGCTTCATTATGGGTGATTTTAATATAAATCTTTTAAATTGTAATGACGCTTTATGCAGTCAAGATTTTCTTAATTTCATGTTGTCAAAATCCTTCATTCCTCTTATCAGGAAACCTACTCGGATATCTGATGCTACTTCTACTCTCATTGATAATATATTCGTTAATAATGTTTTTACTGATGTTACTTCTGGTATTGTAGTTTCTGATATCACCGATCATTTCCCGATATATGCGCTTGTACCACAGTTTTCTATTAGGAAAATGCCAACCCTTAATTCAGGTTCTCGTGATATGTCCGAATGTAATCTTGATAGACTTAGAGAGGGATTGAGGTCAGTTGATTGGTCCTCTGTTTATAACCAAAGAAATGTAAATTCGTCCTTTGATGTTTTTATGAACATCCTTATAAATATGTGTAATGTTTATATACCCTTATTTAGACGATTCAGATCAAATTATAAGAGAGTACCAAAACAACCATGGATTTCAAAGTCGCTACTTAGGTCTATCAATAGGAAGAATAAATTGTTTTACAGATACCGAAAATCTCCGAATGATGTAACCAAATCCCGTTATATTCGTTACCGCAATGTACTTACTTCTTCGTTGCGTTTAGCCAAGCAACTGTATTTTGCAAATCAGTTTGAAAAATGCAAGTTCGACATTAAGAGCACGTGGAGGGTGATAAACACAGCTTTGAAATCTAGCACTGTTACAAATTCCCCTACTCATATTTTGAATGACGGTCATCAAGTTGATGATCCACAGGAAATGGCCGATGTATTTAATGATTACTTTGTTAACTTAGGACCTGATCTTGCTAGCAAAATACCAAATACCCAGACAACTTTTCATTCTTTTTTAAAAGACAGGAATATACAAACCATGTTTTTCATTCCTATTGTTGAAGAAGAAATCAAAGAAATTGTTGATAACCTAAATATTAAGAAAAGTATAGGTAATGATGGTATTTCGGCTTTTCTTCTGAAGAATATAATAAATGAAATAATTTCTCCACTCACTTATATTTTCAATCAATCTTTATCTAGTGGCAAAGTCCCAGATAATATGAAAATCGCTCGAGTTGTTCCCATATACAAAAAGGGTCCAAAAGAATTTGTGAGCAATTATCGCCCGATATCTCTCTTAACCTCAGTCTCAAAAATTCTTGAAAGGCTTGTTTATAAACGAACTCTTAGATTTCTTGTTAATTGCAATATTCTTTCTAATTTCCAATTTGGATTCAGAAAACAGCATAGCACAACTCACGCATTATTAGCCTTCATTGATAAAGTAGCTCATGCTTTAGATGATGCTTCCCACACCATCGGTGTTTTTCTCGATTTTTCGAAGGCTTTTGATACCATTGATCATCAAATTTTGCATTATAAGTTAAGCCATTACGGTATCCGTGGGAGGGCTTTAGAGTGGTTTAAAGACTATCTCACAAACAGAAAACAATTTGTTTACATAAATGGCTATGAGTCAGGTATGACGTCAACTTCTTGCGGTGTCCCCCAGGGTTCTCTTCTTGGCCCACTTTTATTCATCCTGTACATCAACGATCTCCAAAATTCGTCACAGATTCTTTCTTTTATTTGTTTCGCTGATGATACAAATTTATTTCTATCTCACCGCAATCCCAATACCCTCGTAAGTATAATGAATAATGAATTGAAATCTGTTCAGTCCTGGATTTACGCTAACAAGTTATCATTAAATGTTGATAAAACACATTACATGTTATTTAGCAATTCTTTGCAAGTTATTCCTGATGATGTTAAGATTAATGATATTAACCTAACCCGAGTAGATAGTACAAAGTTTTTAGGACTTTACATCGATAGTGACCTTTCCTGGAAAACTCACTTTAATTTTTTAAGCAAAATTTTGTCACGAAATACAGGAATCCTAAACAAACTGAAACATTTTTTGCCCAACCATATCTTGCAGATTGTATATTCAACCATGATTTCCCCATATCTTAATTATGGAATTCTTGCGTGGGGTAACGCATCTAAATACTTACTGGATTCACTTTTTCTTCTTCAAAAGCGAGCGATCAGAATTATTAACCATGCTGGGTATTTATCTCACACTAACGCCTTATTTCAGAAAAATAAGATTTTAAAACTGATAGATTTGTTTGGTTATAATTTAGGTATTTTTATGTATAAACTTTCCTCAAAAGATCTTCCTGGTGTCTTTTTACAGATGTTCATAAGAAACAATTCTGTCCACCACTATCCAACTCGCCAGAGTGACGCTTATCACCTTCCACGAACTCGAACAGTTTTCGCTAAAAACACAATTATGTATACAGGTCCTAAATATTGGAATGATCTCCCAACAGAGGTTAAAAGCTGCTTGTCATTATCATCCTTTAAGCGTAAACTCAGACAGCATGTATTGAATAGCTACAACACACAAGTGCACTAAAATTCCTTTTTATTATGCTGATGGCTGCTCTGTTATACTACTCGGTTGTTGCCATGTGAACAGACTCATGCATATACATTTTAGTTGCATGCTCTCTCAAATTCCTTCCCATCGGTGTTTTTCCTTCCACTTCTAGTAAGACCATGGTCGTGTCGCATAGTTTCCCCTCCTTTCTTTCTTTCCTTTCTTTTATGCATCATTGCAGCTGGCTGGTATATCACATATAGGAATTGCAATTGATTCATGTTCTCCATTTTTTAATCTTTCCCCGTGTCTATGGAAGCCGGAATGTTTAAACCCTAATAGTACTTAAGTATTTACGTCATTATCACTCCCATGTCTAAATTGCTATGAGAGCAACTGCTATAGTGTGCAGCATGTGGTTACTTGTTCTCATTTTATCACACACATAAATGCATGTGAGAAGAATCTTCTGAGCCCCGAGTAATAGTCATTCTCTTTTGTTTATCATTACTTTTGGTCTTAATTGTACCCGTGCTCCTCATCCTGTTCCCCTTACTAGGCTTTTGTTGGGACCTACACTCAACAAGCTTTGCTTTTTAGTAGGTTCCATCGTATTTCTCTTCGCATCTTTTACTTTGATTGAAAATGACACATCGACCGTTATGTATTACTTTTGTATTCCTATTTCTTCATGTATATATCCAAGCTCGACATTCTGTATTATATTTTGTTATATACCATGTATTTTCCATCGAGAAATACGAAAATAAATTGAAATTGAAATTGAAATTAAGGAATTTTGGTGGATCCGCCCCTGTCCTACCACGACGTCTGCATGCCCTTTTTTCATGCCAAGATGGACATATCCGCTCTAACTGATTAACAATAAGGAATATACTGTAAAGCTATATAATTGATCTGTGAAATCATCACAGAATATCCCCAAAACTGACAGAGATTAGGAATAAGTGCCTTAATCCTTAATAGTATGACTGATGTCTTCATCATCGATTGACGCTCGAGACACTTATCCATTAAAACCGGCAATTCATTGCAATCATTGTCAAAATATGCTTAACAAAAACATAATTCTGGTAATGAAATAAGGTGTTTAGGTTACATAGTGACGCTCTGAAAATTGGTCAAATTAAGGTTTCCGAAGATGTATTATTTTTGCAATATCGATTGTGTCCAATTCAAGGTTATGTGTTGAATTGTCTCATATCAATGTGTTATTTTCTGCAGGAAACCAAACATACTCGACAATATGATCTTGATTATGGAAAAATACGCCAACAACTTGGAAGAGATCGTAGAAGACCGCACCCAACAGCTTATTGAAGAGAAAAAGAAAACAGACAACCTATTGCATCAGATGCTACCAAAGTAAGATTGGATGAAACTTAATCTTTGATCGTAAAGAATGAACTATTTTAAGCAGAAAAAAAAAATAATTGAAGAAGCAATAACTTTTTTGACACACACACTAACGTGTATTTTATATGCCATCAATCCATTTCCTCGGAAGAAATCAAGGAGAAGTATAACGAACAAGGTTCATATTGCTGAGGCGTATGTCTCTAAGTATTTATGCAGATCTCACATATAACCTCAAACTGCAAAAATATTTCAAATAAATGTTATAAATATACAAATATATATATATATATATATTACCAGTAGTTTGCTTTTGGAAACCTCTTTGAGTGACATTATGATATAGTAACGTTTCTGTCAATACTCGAACAAGCACTTAGCATTGCATGAACCGCACATGATGTTGGTTATGTTCTTTACCATATTTTATATATCAACTTTACAAGAGTGGAGGTGAAATAGAAGTGTGAGATGATACATTTCGTATTGTGACATCATAGTGACACATATTGCAGTACTGGGCATGCTCCCAAAATTATAGTAAGTGAAGTGCATGTGTAATGTTGATAATTTTTTATTTTTCACAGTATTTCACGTGTACGAACTCCTACTTACCGAGAACGGCCATGTAAAAGAACAGGAAAAACGAGCGCTTCCTGATGTCAATTAAACCAATCTATACATTTCATGCAAATACAACCACTACAAATATTCAATTTCTCTTGACATACCCAATGCAATATTAAGTCGTGTGTCCTCATGCGTTAAAAATATGTAGGCCCTTCTATCTGTACATTTTTATCAATACTAGCGTTATACCACCCGTTTATAACAATCTCTATTTAAAGGCATAATTTATTATTTGCAGATAAAAGAAAAACCCAGCATTAGTGCTTCAGAATAGTTTTAAAATGTGAGTTAGGGATTGAAACAACCGATGTAAAAATGTTAATCAGTATAATTGATTTTAAGTGTTGTTAAATATACACAAGGTGAACAATAGTTATAATACAAATGTTTCTCGACTAAACCGTCTACAATTATGGTTTATTGAGAAGAATTGTGATATCTCCTTATGTTTTAGACTTTATTGCGAATTTTTTACTTGGTAGAATGTTTTGTGATACAACTGACCTACACATATGCATCAAACGTGATAGCTTGAACATTTTTAAAATCGCTGCTCCCAATGGTAAACAGTACCTTTAACATTTGAACTTGTTAGACCGGTGGCTAACCAACTGAAGAGAGGTATGCAGGTCGTGCCAGAGTCCTTCGACTGTGTCACTATCTTCTTCAGCGACATTGTCGGTTTTACAAGTTTGTCCTCAGAGAGCAGTCCCTTTGAGGTAAGGTTCATTTGGATACATTTTCTTACTCTGATCGAAGATGTTTGCTCAGATAACGCTGCAGATGGCCTGCACAATTAATACTTAACGCACATTATAACGATGTCTTCATAGACCGTTGCTAATTGGGCGACGAATCAATTTCTCTCACCGGAGTACTTTTTTATTACTATTCTTATTTATTTATGGTATCATGGCACCATGAACGAAAATTAATCACAACTCCAACGCAAGCTCAGCAAATTATGACATTAATACATTTAAATATGAATCATAGGTATGATCTTGAATGCACTATACTAGATTATTATGCACAACAAATGCATAATTAGCCCATGTACGTTTTTATTACGCCGAGACCTTCCCCCTCCGTGAAGTAGAATTACACGAGGGCCATTTATGCATTTTGAGTGTAAATTCGCGAGAATGTGATAGTGCATGAAAGAGCATGTACAATTTATTATAGTAAATGAAGTGTACCGGAATTTAGATGTTAAACACAGATGCGTCTAGGCTAGATACGGCCTACCCAGGCCAGTGCACGACCATGGTTGGATTCTGCACAATTAACAATCAAAAGTCCACCGTACAAGGTGTAACTTTACTGTTCAGTTTAGTTTAGTTTATTATCTGCATTCCGTTTTCATTACAATGTATAACAAAATTTGACGATATGTCATGAATCATATGAATTGTTCCGACGCATTAGTACAAATTGCGGGGTACGATTGTACAAAGACAACGTATAGGGGAAAAATAAATATGCAGCAATGTCAAATTGAATGTAAAGGGTACGATAAGGAACAGATCAAATTGGATGTAAAGAAGATATAAACAATATCATATGAAGTTGGAAACGCAGGGGACCATCTTCATAAGCAGAGCTTGACTAGGAAGATGGCCCCAGATAGGCTTACAACACAATAAATCACAATGAATCTTAACATACAATTCTGTATCGCCATTCATTATTCACGTTGTGGCTGGCATACCAATACCATGTTTACTGCAAGATCCACGGAGAATTAACCTCATGTTTCCTCAAAAAAAAAAGTGTAAGGCACTGCACATGCAAGTATAAATGTCCAAATCTAAATAGGACGGTATAGGTTCTATCAGTTCCATTGCTGTGTTAAGACCTAGAGAGTTTTCGGTTCACATCGGACCTGGGTTAACTGTGTGTTCGAAGAGTTGCGTAGTTATAAGGGGTTTCATACCAAGCTTTGCGTAGAGTTACGTAGTGTTGCGTAGGGTTGCGTAGTGACTACGCAACACTACGCAACTATACGCTGTGCACTGGCGTAGCCGGGGGGGGGGGCGATGGGGGCGGTCGCCCCCCCCCCCCCCCCCCTAAGATTTGGACCGGGGATTTGGGAGACGGAAAAAAAATGCGTGTATACTGTATGCATGCACATGAAGCGGGTCTCCTTTCATCAAATAAGATATTTTTTTGAATATTTCACTCAAAGTGTGCACCAGATCGTTGAATTTCAATTAAAAATATGCAAAATCTCTCGTGCTTGGGATGGGGTATCCCCCTCCCAAACCCTCCCCCTCTGTGCCTCTTTCCCTAGCTTAGTACACTTTTTAGATTTACAAAAAAAAAATAATAATTCTGAGTGCACAAGACTTATTACTTATATTCCGAAAACTCAAGGTTCCCTCATGTATAAGGGGAATTTCTCCTTTTAATCGACACTTTCCTCCCTCAGTCCCCCCCCCATCAGTTTTTTTTTTTTTTTTTTTTTTTTTTTTTGTGATTTCCCAAATGTTGATTCCATCAAATATGCGTATACGAGATATCTCAATTTCAAGGTTAAAAAGGCAAAAGCTCCATCGGAAGGGAAGGGTGGAGATAACACTCGCCCACGCCTTCTCCATGCTCGCCCGCCCTCCCCCCCCCCCCCTTCCGCCATGCATAGAAGTAGACTGTGGCTATACCCAGATCGCTTTATTTCAATTCTAAAAACGCAAAAGCTCCACGAGCGGGAGGGGAAATCCCCCTTCCCCTAAGCTCTACCTCACTAGACTTTATACATACACACAGATGGTGCACATTCGGAATAAGAGCTAAATTCCGTGATTTTAACACTTCGATGAAAAAGTATTGCACCAAAAATTTGCACCAGATCGCTGAATTTCAGGTCTGAAAACGCAAAATCACCTTCGTGTGGGAGGGGATATGCCCCTATCTACACCCTCGTGTGCATGCTTTTTCTGTTTGATTGCTGAACTGCAGACAGCGTTCATGATATTCAGTGTAAGAATTAATACAAGAAGATTATTTAAATGATACCATTTTATAGGCAAATTGTTCAACAATAATCTACAGTAAAATATACTGCAACCGTAAACAAGTGGGACTGTTTCAACTCGTTAAAACGCGCAAAAACATGCATCAAATTGCATCATTTGCAACATCAAAATGCAAAAAGTTCTCACGTGGGAGGGGGGGACACCCCCCTCCCACACCCTCCCCTCCCACACCCTCCCCTCCCCCTTCGCTCGCTCCGCTCACTCGGGTTCAGTCGCGTTCATGATATGCAGTGAAAGGAATTAATACAAGAAGATTATTTAAATGATACCATTTTATAGGCAAATTGTTCAATAATAATCTACATCAAAAGATACTGCTACCTTAAACAAGTGAGACTGTTTCACGTCGATAAAACGCGCAAAAACATGCATCAAATTGCACCATTTGCAACATCAAAATGCAAAAAGTTCTCACCGTGGGAGGAGGGACACCCCCCTCCCACATCCTCCCCTTCCCCCTCGCTCGCTCCGCTCGCTCGGGTTCAGTCACGTTCATGATATTCAGTGAAAAAAATTAATACAAGAAGTGTATTTAAATTATACCATTTTATAGGCAAATTGTTCAATAATAATCTACACTAAAATATACTGCTACCTTAAACAAGTGGGACTGTTTCACGTCGATAAAACGCGCAAAAACATGCATCAAATTGCACCATTTACAACATCAAAATGCAAAAAGTTCTTACGTGGGAGGGGGGACACCCCCTCCAACACCCTCCCCCCCCCCCCCCCTCGCTCGCTACGCTCGCTCGGGCTCGGTCGCTTCGCTCCCTAGCAGACTAACCGCCCCCCCCCCCCTAAGATGAAATCCTGGCTACGCCGTTGACGCTGTGAGGACGCAACTCTGCGTAACAGTATGCCGAGGGACGCAAAATATGTACGCGAGATATACGCAGAAAATTAAACATGTTTATTTTTTCGCGTACCCTCCGCGTACCGCACTGGTACGCAGATTTTACGCAAGTCTACGCAATACTACGCAACTGTGTGCCATTTAAACGCAACAGTACGCCACCAAACCGTGTTCACACGAAAGCACTTTTGGGACTCGCGTATGACATGGCGTAGTGTTGCGTACTGTTACGTAGACATTTGTGTAGAGTTGCGTAGACCTGACGTACCTTTGCGTAGTGTTGCTTACAGTTGCGTAGCCTTTATTACTGTAAATGCAAATTTGGCATTCCCATGCATGATCCGTGTTGGAAAACTGCTTGGTTTCATTCATCCCACTGAACTCTGCACATCGCTGGTGAATGATTCTACCTGTGCTCTTCGAGACTATCCTTCTTGTGTAGGCCTAATAACTGCACAATGCCGAAAAGGAAGAGCAAAGGGTGTAATACGGGCAAGAGTTCTTCTCCTGCTCATCAAGATGCACACAATTCGCCAGCACTATCTGAACCTAGTGATGAATCTGGCAATGAAGATGCCCGGGAAGTTCCAAAACCACCGAAGAAGAGGAGACAAACCAAGCTTCCACCAAGCTTTTCAGTTTCAAGTGACCAAGAGCGTGGCTATTATGGAGTGGGTGAAGCAACACCCGATGCTCTATGATAAGGCTTGTGAAGACTATAGTAATAAGGAGGCAAAGAAGCAGCTGTATCAGGAAAAGGCCTTGGAGATTGGGGTGGAAGGTACAGGTGACCAGCCAGGCCAGCGCTTGCAGACATGGGTGAAAACTCAACGAGATAAAGTTGGTAGGCTTATGAAGATCTCTAGAGGAGCATCAGGGAGTGGATCTATTAACATAACAGCAGAAAACAATCGCTTCCTGAAACGATTTGGTTTGATCCATCAGTACCGAAACGTGAAGAACGCTGGAACCCCAAGTGTTGCTGGATTGGTAAGTAGGTTCCCTACACGACAGCCTTCCACTTTTAGTAGGGTATCGCTGGTTCTACTCCCTGTTTCATTAGGCGTTTTCACATCAGCCCGATGTTTCGAAATTAATAGTCCGGGAGCCAGCGGGGGTCAGCCTAGCTGAAAAGGTTACCAATTTTTATGTATTTAGCAATTTAGTACATATGCCCCTGAGTATGGAAATGCACGTCTGGCTGGTCATCGGTGGTGGGTGTGGCCAGGAGGGCCATAAAAAGGACCCCCCAAAATTAGGCTAGCCTAGCTGAAAAAGTAACCTCTTGAAACCTGCGGGACATTGTCAGGCATAACCCAAGATTCAATAAAACACCATCGCCAGACATTTTGGGTGGTAGGGCGTAGCCGCCAGACGCAAAATATTGGCATCCCAGAATTAGGCTAGCCTAGCTGAAAAAGTAACCCATGAAAACCACTGGAACTTGTTCGTTACACTTGCAGGATATATGAATGACCATTGCCAGACGTTTTAAGTGGTTGGGGGTAGCCGCCAGACGCCCTCAAAGACCCAATTTTTCCAGCTAGGCTAGCATAGCTGAAAAAGTAACCTAATGAAACCCACTGGAACTTGTTCGTTACACTTATAGCATATATGCATGACCGTTGCCAGACATTTTAAGTGGTGGGGGGTAACCGCCAGATGCCCTCAAAGACCCAATTTTACCAGCTAGACTAGCCTAGGCTGGAAAAGTAACCTCCTGAAACCCACTGGAACTTGTTCTATGTTTGTATCTCACCTGGTAAACACTGTCGACATAGTATTCTGGTGTTCTTTTAATAACTTTCCACACTTTTGAGCTATATGACCACGAAATTCACTCCTGAGATCATCTAATGATTACTGTCAAGTGTTAATATTGGTGAAGTCCGACTACGTCAACAGTCAAAAAGTCAATGAACTATACCATTTGAAAATCAGTGAAATCACAAAGTCGATATGTGGACGAGACATCACTTCGCTTTTGCCTTGTTAGATGGTGAATATTTGTGAAGCTTATGTTTCTAATTCATACAGCATCAGCATACATGTCTGAGAATAGTGGTAAAGAAGATTAGAGTCTTTGGCAACAACGTGCAAAATTAAATTTTGTGCCTTATTTTGCTGAACAAACGTCGTAGGAGGACAACAACCTGTTAGGCAATGTGGCGGAACAATAACTCTATATTATCAGTGTTATAGAACAAATGGCAATGATGTAGTTCTGAAGCATACTTTTCATTAGATACTTTTGCAATGACTCAATGTATACTTTTAATCGAACTAAGTATATATCCATGACTTGCACATGAATTACGGCAGAACGATTCGGTGAGGAAAGTTTTCTGTCATGTCATTAAGGAAGAAGTGAACGTGTCAATATTTTGCTATTTGTTCCATAATTATTTCTGAAGTGGTTATATGTATTTTCCTAAAACATGTTTTCTTTTATACATACCTACGTTGCATCCAAATGCCTATTCGTTGAAAAAATGCGGACCATGTATTCAAAGGTCAAAGATCATAGGTTAATGGACCTAGGGTATACAACATTTCACTAGTTGTTGGGTTTTTTGTTTGTTTGTTTGTTTGTTGTTGTTGTTTTTTGGGGGGCATGATTCAAAGTGTCCTAAAACCTTGTATAATACATGTATTTAGTTTTGTAGTCACGACACTTGCTATGTATGATGCCAAACTCTTCCCGCTCATACAAATGCAGCCGTTTCAGGGAAATATGATATTCGTATACTTCATGATTTGATAATGCTTAAGTGGTTCATAACATTCCATTGATGCTATGTATAGAACAGAAAGTGAATTTGACAATGGTATGATATCCGCAATTTACTCTTTGACAGGTTCTATCATCCGATTAATATGTATAAATTGAGTATACAGTAGTCCCCTATATTCAGTATAACTACAGGTTAAGTTAGATAAGCTGCATTCATTTTGCACGCGACCATGGCGTTATAGCTAAAGATGATCTGTAAATCCCTGTGTGCCTGCATAAACAACTTTCTGTGTTTAGAATAGCGAAACAGAAACTGGTGCATGCATTATTCTCAGTCACTTTGTTATTCATAATGATGGTTTGCTCATTACAGTTCCGGAATCTCAGCTCGAGGGACTCGAATTGATCCAAAATCAGTCGGAATGCGTGTATCACCCAAAACAATATCTGAACACATAACTGCAATCCTCCATAGTCTCTATTGGTTGCCGATAGGGCTGGTGTCAAGTTTGATTTTCATATTTCATACAGTACCTTGTATTTAAATGTTTTCATAGAAATGCCCGAATACGGTATGCGTATCTCAGTTAACTCTTTAAACCATAGTTGTACTCTACGTTCCAAGAGTCTCATGTTTTAGATAAGTGTGAACTCCAAGACATGTCGTGATAAGGACTTTAAGACAATTGGCATCGTCATTATAAAACAAATTCCCCTTTATTATAAGACACGTTTTAGATTTTAGGTAGAAATATGGATTCGTTTAAATGCATACAAACAACTTCTTAAATCCTCTTACATTTTGTTTTCAAGATATGATGTATAGTTTAGAAATGTAAGAAGCATGCTCTTGTTTTAGAGGCTTTGAGTACTGGTAAGAAGCATATCTTATTCTTACAGATTATGTGAATAAGTACGCATTCAAGAACGTTTTTAATAAAACGTATCCAGACAACTGCATATCATATTTTTACCTCTTCCTTCATGCAGACTATACTCTTGCCTAGAAGGTTTGTTTAAGATAGTGATTATAGTGCTCACCGTATTGAAAGGTAATTGGGTAAATTTTTGGTTTCAGTATATTATTCAAACACAACTAAGTTAACATTTACATTAACATTTTCACAACTCACAAATTCCACACACACACACATTTCATGATTCACAAGATCCAAATTACACTAATCCTATTTACTTTGCAGAGTGCAACAACAACATAAGTTTGATATACTGAGCAAATAGGCTTACATCAGTTCGCACTATTCAAGGTTTAAAGTAGATAAGTAACTAAATCGTACCCGGTTATGTGATGCTAAGTTGCAACTTGAGATGACTGGGCAATATTGCCCCTCTAAAGGAGCAGGCAGTGACACTGACTTGCTCCTTTAAAGGAGCAATTTTGCAGCAGTCATTTAACAAATAAGCACCATATAGGTGCAACATTATACCTATAAGGCACAAGATTGCACCCTCAAGAGAGGGTACATTCTTGCATCCTTCGGGTATAAAGTTGCACCTAAAGGTACGAGGTTGCGCCTTTTTCAAGGGGGCAAAGTTGCTCCCGAGGGTGTAACTTTCACCCTTTCTTGCGGGTACAAAGCAGCACCCAAGTTCCAAGATTGCATCCTCAAGACAAGGCACAATCTTGGAACTTTGGGCTCTTCTTTGCACCCTCACGAAAGGGTGTAAAGTTGCACCAAGATGTAAAGGCTACAAGGGGTGCAAAGTTGCGCCGAAAGGTAAAGGGTGCAAGATCGCACCCTCAAGAAAGGTGCAACTTAGCACCACTTAGTGTGGGTGGAAAGATGCACCCTCAAGAAGGGGTGCAACCTAGCACCACTTAGTGTGGGTGGAAAGATGCACCCAAGGGAACAACTTCGCACCCTCAATAAAGGGTTCAACTTTGCACCCTCTCTGGAGGTGCAATGGTGCACCCACATGGTGCAAGATTATACCCTTGCGCAGGGTGCAACTTTTGCACCTATTTCTTGAGGGTGCGAAATAAGACCCTTTGGGAGCCGCCAGTGTGACATCACTTTGCACCCTTGAATTGTGCAAAAGTGAAACATTTTTTCTTAGTGTGTATAAAACATGTTATGAGCTGGAAGTTTCTATTTTGCTATTTTATCTTTACTCGTCACCGTCTTCTCAGCTACAAGGTAATACTAGGTCCTATAGCACGTCCATATATGAGCTCAGTGGCTAAAGAAGTTGAACATTTAGTTACTGAAGCATTTGCTTTAAAACATTAGCATTTTAATCCCTCCAGCCAAGTACTTGCAGTATTATTTTATACACACGTGAATTCCTTGTTCCTGTGAGCTACGTTTCATATGAGCGTGACAGATCTGTATACACGTGTCATAGTGGTTGCAAACAATAAGTTTCCTTTGCTTTCATAGTTATCAGGAAGCGATTTTGAACAATTTCAGATGTTCTTTTTTTTCAATTTTGTTATGAGGAGGCAATAATGATTTCATGTAAAGCATGTTAAGGAAAGTTGATAGTTTGGTTATTTTATATTTACTCATCTTCGTCTTCTCAACAACAGGGTGATACACATGAGCTCATTTGCTAAAGAAGTTGAAGGATGTTTAATTGCTGGTAGCCACGTAGGGGCTTTTGTCTTAAAATGTTTTTGCATCTTAATCCCTTGAAACCAAGTACATGCAGTATTAGTTTATAGATAACATAATATTTTTGTTGTTGCTGTGAGCTTATTCATACACACTAAGAAAAAAAGGTTCAATAAGGGAGCTAGAAGGGTTCGAAGTCGCGAAAATGGGTGCAATCTACACGATTTGAGAAAATGGTGGAACTTTGCTTCTTATATGGTTCATTTTGGGTTCGATCTTGCCACGGTCATTGACGGTGCAATATTACGCCCCAAACTAGTCTCAAAACAAAGGCCATCCTATGGTGTTGCTCGGCACTAAAATGCAATATTACATATCCTTGTGCTGATATTACGAACATATATTTTTTGATATCAGGAAACTTAAATTTCTTTCATATTCTATAATCATTCATCGAGAGTATATTTTCAAATTAAGTTGAGTCCATGATGAAAGGGGTCTACTAAAAAAACAAAAGTAGAATACCTGATTGCTTGTCTGGTATTGACCAATCACATTGTACACATAACCTAGGAGGTTTAACAGATGAAGTTCCAACTGGATGTAATTATTCAAATAGTCGTCAGATTTCTATTGCTGTACAAAACAATTCCACAGGTGCATTTGTGCCTTCGCTGATCGGGATTCGATGCCGCCGTCTCACTGAGCAATCTGAAGATTCATTGTGGACGTTTACGTAATTTTGGCTATATTTTGCTTCAAATGAAATCCTATACTTTAAGATAAAAACATATAAAACAAATGTCAATTCTGAACAGAAATATTATTGTGCAAAAGTGTTAATCAGAGCTGTTTCATGTGAAAGTGTTTAAACTGTACCCTGGATAGCCGGTTTATTTTATCACTTTTCCTCATGATTCTGACAAAGCAAACTGATATGAATCTTCAAATAGAATTCTCTATCAATAGAAACATCAGATTACTGCCCAGGCATGCCTATTAGAATAATGTTCGTTTTATTTCATTTTTTTGGAGCAATTTCTATTCGTGTATCCCCGTGTCTTTAACATTCACCTAACCTATCTCTTATTGGTGGGGATGTCGAAACGTAATTACCATTACAAAGACATATCTTCCTGTTTGTGGTTCATTCTTGCTAAGGTGCAATATTGAGCCCATAACAAGTCTCAAAGAAAGACCCATATGGTGTTGATCGACACTTGAATACAATATTGCATACCGTCGTGGTGCTACTATGTACATGTTTTTTTTTAAAGACATCATAAAACTTGATGTTCTCCCATAATTTCATAATCATTCATCGGAGCATTTTTAAATGAAGTTGAGTCTTTGATGAAAGGGTTTGCGAACAAGCTAACGAAGAATACTTGACTGCTCGTCTGGTATTGACCAATCGAAATGGAATATGTCACATCAGCATTCCCTGCATGCTTACTGTGCGACGATGGAATCAAACCCTACTACACGATAAAGATTTTCGTTGCGACTCGATCTCGGGACAGAAAAAAAAGTCAATATTTTTTCAAGGCCCTCAAATCTGGAATTCCATCCACTCTGATGTGAAATGTAAGAAAACGGTACAAAGTTTTAAGGAAGCTTTAAAACGTATTTTACTTGAAAGGTTTTCTGGAAGTTACCAATATCATTTTACGAATTTGGAGACTAGCAAGATAGGGTGTGTTTGTGAAAATGACATCTTGTGTATTGCTAATATGCGCTGGTCCATGTTTTTGTCTGTGTGTGCATGTGTGTGTATGTGTGAGTGTGTGCGTGTTTGTGTGTGTGTGTTTGCCAATGTTTTTTCTCTGTATATACAATGTATTTACTTTTTCCGGGATTAGTTTTAAATAAGGCCAATTGCCTTCTCACTCACCCCTTCACTTGATATCTTTTGCTGTTTGTTTGCTTTGTTTGTTTGTTTGTTTGTCACATTGTCATTTTATTCATACCATTGTCACATTTTATGTATGCATATTTTATTAAGTGAACGTAAAGGAAATGATAAACTAAAATCATTTAGAGAGCAAACTCGCGGATATATAAGGGTGCAAACTACACGATTTATTTGTAAGGGTTGATTTTTTTCCCCTTTTTTTTCATGGATTCATGCACGGTAAAGCCTAAGGGTAAAATGCATGCACATGAAAAATGCAAGCACATGTTTCCGTGTGCTTGCAAACACCACATTTTAGAATGAATAAAGACTAGCTGTGATAGTGGAATTTCTCATGAATAAATGATAAAGCATTAAAACCCTGGCTATTGTTCAACACCATTGTCAGGGTGTTAACCACATACTCCCATACACACCCATTGACCCCTGTGCAAAGTGAAAATTTTGTACAGAGGGTTGGAAATAGAGCAAAATCTGTAACCTAACTGTGAAATTGATCATGAATTTCATGAAACTGATTTGTGTTTTAAACCACCTCCAACGAAATTGTACATTATACAACTATCTCCCATATCAATGATAGTGTTATCTGTTATATAGTTACTGAATTATTAAGAATCAAAAGTGGATTTTTTTTTTAAACGCCTATTAATCCATAGAATACATTCGATGCAAAATAATGACATGGATGTTTCCTAGAGTGTCAATTCACGGACCCAGTAGTTTGGTCACCTGGTGTGGGCATGTTCATTCTTTTCTTGAACATGATTTATGAATTCAATGAATTGTTGAGTCGTGCAAACTTATGTGCACATAAGTTGACTCCCAGATGGCTCATTCATGCGTTCATGCGTGTTTGAGCTGAGCATCTAGCGCAAATTCCATTTCCATAGCAGATCAGCTCTTCTGAGGTTTTTCGTAGCGGCTTACTGCAACTCTGACTTCAAAATTATTTTGTCCACTTCATAATATCAAGACCCCGCAGATTCCTACCACGTGGAAAATGGTGAGTTAAAACATCATCGTAAAGCATGATTTGAAATATCCACAATGTTCTCGACCAAGGCCTTACTCTCGATATTACCCTTCATTAAATTTCTTGTATATGTTATGTTTTTGGTTGTATAGCCATGTCTTATAATGTAGGCTTGCAGGCAGTAATATTAAAATGTTCATTTTAGAGTTCTGTTAAAACTGGCTAGTTTTATGCGTGCTGTTTTCTGTTCTATTTTGTTTTGTTTCGTAACCATTCTGTGGAATTAGAGCACCTTTAGCGATAAAATGTCTTACTAAAGACGTCATGGCATTCCGATTTCAGATTTCAGATTCATTTATTGTTCATTTAGGAAATTCTTTTTGTTGGCACATGGGCGTGCACATAGGAATATCTACATACATGCATAAACTCACATATATTCATGTACATGTACACATTATAAATGATACAATTTTCACTACATACACAATTATACAAGCATAATTTATACTGACAATACAGTGAACACATACATAATCACAAATTTCAAGTAATTCTTTATATTTACCGATCAACAACAAAACAAAATAGTTAAGAAAACGTGGAATCGGATATTCCTATAGGAAGTGTATCCTTAACATAACCTTTACGCCACCTCCTCCCCCCCCCCCCACACACACAAACACACATCCCCAAGGATAATACATCGCGTCGTGCCATACCACATTTGATTGATAACGAATAAACTTATGGATAAATAGACTAGTGTACTAACTAAACTTATAATGGCAAACATTGCCCGCTTATCTTTATGCTGGGATAATTCTCTGTAGTCAGGTATAGTGTTAGTGGTAGACTTAAGTTCACCCTGTATGCAGCAAGGCAGTGCATAAAAATTGAACTATACATTAAGCTGCCATGGAGAGAGTTATGTAGTCACATTTACATAAGTTAGCTCTTCTGCAAAATTATTACACACGCATGAACTGTGGCCTTGAACTCATGACACTTGATTTTCCTTTTCAGGTATTCAAGCAAGATACAATAATTTGCGCGCATTCTCCTGATCACGTAAACTGATATGCAATTCTGAAGGACAGAGTGATTCCTCAACAGAATATGTAAGTTTCATTAATGGATTAATCCGTAATACATGTACACTTGTATATGTATTTTCAGGTTATTGATTCATCTAGATTTTCAGCATGTGATATCCGTGAAGTATATTATATTAAAGCGTATTATTACACATGAACGCAGTTTTATCAGTTACTATAACGTAGCCACCGTTTAGTGGGTTGCGGAAAATTTGATAAGACTATAGTGCAATTTTTGATACCATCTATAATCGAGAGATATGTTACTCAAGTGGACCATTGCGATCATTCATTCTTGCCTTTTCCGTTCTGCGTCTTCTCAGTTTTTTTGGACTTTTTCCTGAAAACTCCATGATGGATTGTAACTCATACAGGCAGCATCTCTACCCCGCAAGAATCTTCATTTTTTTTCCTTTTTTTTTTAAATTTATTTATTTATATATTATTTATTTTATTTTATTTTATTGTATTTATTATCATTATCATTTATTTATTTATTTATTTATTTATTATTGTATTTATTATCATTATCATTTATTTATTTATTTATTATTATTATTATTTTTTTTTTTGGGGGGGGGGGGGGTAAGCTTCTTTTCTGTAACCAGTATTATCAAAGTAAATCAAATCAATGTTATGAATAAGTAGAGGGGGCTATATTTTCTCTTTTTTGTGTGTGTGGTAGCAGGATTAGAGGTGTCAACCATAATGGGCATCATTAAACCCATTGCCATGGCCAGCACCCGGACCATCATCTGTGGCAAGCTCAGCAACGGCTGAATGGCCGAGGTCTATAAGTCTTACTCCTTTCCTAACTGTGTAAAATATACAGCAAACTGATGTTAAATTGGCATGTAATTTGATGTTGTCTTACTTTGTTATTTTATGTTATGAAGACTTTGAGTTGGTCAGGAAAAATGTGGGAATATTTGAATATGCCCTATGTCATAAATGTATGCAGGCCTACATAAAAGGTGTGTATTTTCATCTCAGTCCAAATTCGCCACATTTTTCTTTTCAACATGACTTTACTCAGCCTATTCCACATTTATTTTTTTTTTTCAGCTCTAACTTAGTGATGTCGGCATGCTGTCTCCTAATTCCCCGTCTGCCTGGAGAGGACATGCTGTATGTCTGTGACAAAGTGAGTGCTGCACTTTTATTTTTTTATGGGAGACGGGAATTCCATCTGCTTTGTGACTAGAAATATAAGAGGAATATTTCTTTGCAACATTATCATGTTTTACTTATATGACAAAGAGCTGAAATAAATCTATCCGACCGGATTTGTTTAGAAACCAATATCAAAGCTTAAAGGGATGGTATAGTATTGGTGGAGGTGAGGATTTGGGCTTTTAACTTTTTGTGATATACCAAGAACCTACTTATGAAATAATAGAGAGTATGCCATTCTAAGAGGAATTCTAAAGATTATTTGATGAAAATTGGTTTTGAAATGGATGAGCCATCCAAAAACAGAGTAAAACGCAGCGATCGTGATAAAAAGTGAGTCTTATATTATATTATTATTGCTCTGTTTTGGATATCGCAGCTATTTCAAAACCATTTCTCATTATTTCAGCAAAAGACGTTAGAAACCTGAAGTAGATCTATGCAATCAATTTAATTTTCCATTTTCTGGTCAATGGTCATAGTTGCAACCTGTTAGTTTATGTAAGCAACAAAACCGCCTATAGTGTAAACGACCTATTTCCTTCGAAATTTTATTCAGTCATTATTTATTCATGCCAAAATCTCTTTCAGAACCTGGCAGGACTAAATCCCACAATCTTCACTGTGAATGCTGCGCACTATTTGGCTGGATGGTTGTGAAATCTGCCCGAATTCCTGTATACAATCGTGTCTTCCTTCGCTACAATGTTTCCGGCCTTCTGTGCTCTGTGGCTTTCAGTATCCCAGACAAGGCAGAAACACCCGATGCATACTTCAGCAGTACATTGCAAGCCTTGATCTGAACAGGCAACTATCACGAAGAAAAACCTATGGCATTTCATTAACAATATTGTTCAATAATTGTCTTGATATAGTTTACCAGCCTAAAGTTTTCATGGTGTATACTTTTACAAGGAATTGTCACCAGAGAAATGATGTTGTTCAGCTTGTCCTTCCGTTCGTACATCAGTCTGTTATCGATTATGGCAACGTTGTATCAAGAAGGGAAATGAAACGAAAAGTACAAGTGGACAAGTTAATGCAGGGAGATTACTTTAGCAGTTGAACACATCGTCACAAATTGAGGAATATCGGAAAATCCGTTGAAGAGGTATATATACACATATATTTAGAGTTTCAGTGCCGCCATTACGAGATGAGAAAGCTACATCTTTGACGTCAACCATGGAAAATTATATAAAGAAATGTAAAGAAAATAGGCATAGTTTCACGTTTCTAGCATTACAAAAGGAGCACTTGATTTACTTCTTCCAGAAGGGGGTGGGGGTAATATTACCCTTAACATTATGGCAACGACAAATAAGGGGAGGCAATTTGTACTTTTTATTTAGAATAAGATTTTATGGAATTCCCTTGATATTTTCTTCATATACGTTTCCATACATGAAAGTGACACTGAAACTTTAAAAAATGCATAACTTCCACTGGATCATACGATTTTCCATGTTCACTTATGTGTTCTTATGATATTGCTCCAATCCACGGGTACATTTGGGTTTCATTCCCCTTTAAGTACTGTTTGAGGTATCCAAATGAAACTTTGCATATGTATGTACGATTGGATGAAGTTACTTCTACCACCTTGTGGGTGCCAGCGTTCAAGGTCAAATATTGTAGGTCATTGTCAAATTCTACCATGTCATTTCGTGCTCTTTCTTTGTATCTCACCTTGTAAGCACTGTTGACATAGTATTGTGGTGTTCTTTTAATAACTTTCCACACTTTTGAGCTATATGACCACCAAATTCACTCCCCAGAACATCTAAAGATGGCTGTCAAGTGTTGATATTGGTGAAGTCCGACTCCGTCAACAGTCAAAAAGTCAATGAGCTTACATTTGAAAATCAGTGTAATCACAAATTCGATATGTGGGCAAGACATCACTTCCCTTTTACCTTGTTAGATGGTGAATATTTGTGAAGATTCCGTTTCTAAATCATACAGCATCAGCATACCTTATGTCTGAGAATAGTGGTAAAGAAGATTAGATACTTTGGCAACAGCGTGTAAAATTCGCAAAATTTTATTTTGTGCCTTATTTGCTGAACAAACGTCGTAGGAGGACTACAACCTGCCAGGCAGTATGGTGGAACAATTACTCTATTATTTGCGTCATAGAATAAATGACAATGATGTAGTTCTGAAGCATGCTATTCATTAGATACTTTTGCAATGACTCCATGTATACTTTTAATCGAACTAGGTATATAATCACCAATGTCTTGTGCTTGAATAACGACAGAATGATTTCGGTGAGGAAAGTTTTCTGTCACGTCATTTAGGAATAAGGGAACGTGTCAATATTATGCTATTTGTTCCATAGTTATTTCTGAAGTGGTTAAATGTATTTTCCTTTAAAAAAAAATCATTTTATATATACCTACGTTGCATCCAGATGCCTATTCGTTGAAAAATATGGGCAATGTATTCAAAGGACAAAGATCATACACTAATGAGCCTAGGGTATACAACATTTCACTCGTTGTTGCGTGTTTTTTTTTTTTTTTTGGGGGGGGGGGACACGGTTCAAAGTGTCCTGAAACCTTGTATAATACATGCATTTAGTCATGCATGATGCCAAACTGTTCCCGCTCATACAAATGCAGCCGTTTCAAGGAAATAGCATAAGATTATTCTTATACTCCATGATTTGGTAATGCTTAAGTGGTTCATAAGAGTCCAGTGAAACTGTGTATAGAACAAAAAGTGGATTTGACAATGGTATACGATATCCGCAATTTACTCTTTGACGGGGATTATAAGCACGGTAGTCCCCTACTCAGGAAACTACAAGTTAGATAAGCTGCAATCATTTTGCACGCGACCATGGCGCTATAGCCAAAGGTGATCTGCAAATCCCTGTGTGCCTACAGAGGATTGGAAAACGTAACAACTTTCTATGTATAGAACAACGAAACAGAAACTGGTGCATGTATTATTCTCAGTCACTTTGTTAGTCATTATGATGATTTGCTCATTGCAGTTCCGGAATCTCAGCTCGAGGGACTCGAATTGATCACCCAAAACAAAATCTTAATACATAACCATGATAACTGCGATTCTGCCTAGTCTCCATTGGTAGCCCATAAGGGCTGGTATCAAGTTCGATTTTCATATTATAATTATACCTTGTATTTAGATGTTTTCATCGAAATGCCCGTATACCTGAATATGGTATGCGTATGTCAGTTAAGTATCTAAACCATAATGAATTGTAGTCGTAATCTAAGTGCCAAAAATCTCATGATTTGAATAAGTGTGAACACCAAGACATGTCGTGATAAGGACTTTAAGACAATTGGCATTGTCATTATAAAACAAACTCCTAATTGTAAGACATGTTTTAAATTTTAGATAAATTCATGTCTATGCTGGAAACATATCTTTTTGATGATTCATGATGACGTCACTGTTACATGAATATTGTACGCATGGAAATATGTAGGCCTATTCGTTTAAATGCATACAAACAACTTGTTAAATCCTCTTACATTTTTTTTTTTTTTAGATATGGTGCATACTTTTGAAATGTACGTAGCATGCTTTTGTTTTTTGAGGCTTTGTGTACTGGCAAAAAGCATATCTTATTCTTACAGATTATGTGAATAAGTACGTATTCAAATACGTTTTGAATAAAACGTATCCAAACAAATGTATATCATATTTTTACCTCTTCCTTTATGCACGTGGTATGCTCTTGCGTAGGGGTTTGTTTGATAGATAGTGATAGTGCTCACCTCATTGGAAAGGTATTGGGTAAATATTTGGTTTCAGTATGTCATTCAAACACAACTATAAGTTAACTTCTACATTAACATCTCAAAACTCACAAATTCCACGCACACATTTCATGATTCACAGGATCCAAATTACACCAATCTTATTTACTTTGCAGAGTGCAACAACAGCATAAGTTTGATATACTGAGCAAACAGGCTTGCATTAGTTCGCACTATTCAAGGTTTAAAGTAGTTAAGTAACCAAATTGTACCTTGTTATGTATGTTAAGTATATTTACCTTATAAGTATAATGTTGCAAATATGTGGTGCTTATTTCATCCATAACTGCTGCAAAATTGCTTCTTTAAAGGAGCCAATCAGTGTCACTGCCTGTTCCTCTAGAGACGCAATATTGCCCAGTAATCTCAAGGTTCACTTGAGGTTATACTGGGCAGCATTGCGCCTCTAAAGGCGTAGACAGTGACACTGACTGGCTCCTTTAAAGAAGCAATTTTGCTGCGGTCATGGATCAAATAAGCACCATATAGGTGCAACATTATACCTATATATATGGCACAAAATCGCACCCTCAAAAGAGGCTACAATCTTGGAACTTAGGGTGCTTCTTTGCACCCTCACGAAAGGTGTAAAGTTGCACCAAAAGTAGAGGCAAGAGAGGGTGCAAAGTTGCGCCGAAAATTAAAGGGAGAAAGATCGCACCCTCAAGAAAGGTGCATCTCAGCACCAATTAGTGTGGGTGGAAAGATGCACCCTCAAGAAAAGGGCGCAACTTAGCACCACTTAGTGTGGGTGGAAATATGCACCCAAGGGAACCACTTCGCACCCTCAATAAAGGGTGCAATGTTGCACCTTCTTTGGCGGTGCAAAGGTGCACCCACAGGTTGCAAGGTTATACCCTTGCGCAAGGTACCACTTTTGCACCCATTTCTCGAGGGTGCAAGATAACACCCATAGGGAGCCACCAGTGTGACATCACTTTGCTCCCTTAAAAGGTGCAAGAATGAACCATTTTTTCTTAGTGTGTATGAACGTGACGAATTCTTAGAAAATAATATTTCTCATATGTTTCTGTCATATGTTTCAGTGAAGAACAGCAAATGTTGAGTTAATTGACAAGAGAGGTTGATCATTACTTTACATTTACGTTCATTTAAGTGCTGGAGCATAAACTTGTCTTGAAATATTAGCATCCAAAACCCTCCAAACCAAAAACGTACAATACTAGACACGACATGAATGCCTTGTTGTTGTGAGTTATGTTTCTTACAAACACTGAATTTTTCTGCTTTTGCAATGTACTATGTTCAAAAACGCTCTTGAACAATTTTCAGATTTCGTTTCTTTCTTAAGAGAAGAAAATGGTGAGTTCATGTGAAGCATGTTCCTAGAAGTTTTATTTCGTTAATAATTTTTCTTTACCCATCTCCTCAACTGCAAGTTAATACGGTACCTCTAAAGTCATAATAGGCCAAAGGTGTTGAGCTTTACTTCCCATTTTAAAGTAAATTTAAGAGCTGGAGTGTTTTCTTTAAAAAGTTGGCATTTTAAGCTATGCACACCGAGTACTTACTGAATGGATTTCTTGTTGCAATAGAATTTTGGGTGTTTTCTTTTTTTTAGCTTGATGGAGTATTAGACAAATGTATCAAGTGTTTTCAAAAACTGTTAATGTATTCCCTTTTGCTAATGTCCAAACAGTTCATTTGCCAAGTTTTGATTGTCTTTTGTTTTAATCATCAGGGGTTTGTTTTATCATGGTCATAGAGGAAAGAAACTTAATTATAAAAAAGCCTTCATATAAGAAGAAATACTGTAGGACAAGATTTCATCAAAAGTTGTGATTTTCAAACATTTCCAAACTGCAATTGATAAATATTTCTCCCCAGGGCACAGAAAGAAAGTAGTTTTTGTCTTTTTTTTCACGTCCAGTATGTTAAAATACCCGCGGGTTTACGCCTATCCCACCAATTTCCATCCGGATACTGTACCCGGCCCTGTCTTTTTTGTTTGTTTGTTTGTTTGTTTTACACTGCATATAAAATGAGAACATGTTTGAGAAAAATCCCCACATGTTTGATTGGGCAATTCTTTTTTGCTGTCTATTATTCTTTCCAAATAAGTTTTGGTTATCACTGAGGACAAATACAGATACCCTATTTCTTTTACCAAAACCACAGCACTATATATTCTCATATTTCTACAGTATTTCGTCTCAACACTTGCCCTGTTGATATTTCAAAGCATGTTTCCCTGTGCGCTCAAAAAACTCCCCCATTAAAGGAGACCTCCGGGTGATTTTCAGATTTTTACATTTGTACAACTATAAATCAGTTATACTGAGGACAGATTTTCAGAATTTGTGATAATTGGGATGAAGAATAAGAATATTTTCAAAAAATAAAACAAATTGCAATGAACAAGGATGATGGCATGGCAGAGTCACCATAAGAATGCATGAGTTGGGGCTCAAGGAAGCGGAACAAAAGAAGAAGGCATGCATAGATTATACACAGGTGAACTCGCAAGCAAGCGGTATTGTTATGGCATTACACTGCTATCATTTCTGAAATATGTGAACCTTCTATGTCATCATCCTTGTTCAGTGTAATTTGTTTAAGGTTTTTCAAAGTATTGTTTCTCTGCTCAAGAACCACAATAAATTCTACAAATCTATACAGTGAGTTGTCGATTTATGTACAACATGATGTGAAATTATGAAAATCGTCTGGAATGTCCCTTTAATAATAGAGAGTGGCAATATCCCTAAGGAAGATGACATAACCACTTTACTTGGCGATGGAAGGGTCCATCGTCGTTACATACCATTATTGGTGATTGTGATGGTTGTGGTTGTGGTGTTGGTGTCTGTGTATGTGTGTGTGTGCGTGTGTGTGTGCGTGTGTGCGTGTGTGTGTGTGTGTGTGTGTGTGTGTGCTTGCGTGCACGCGCATGGAGATGGTGTCTCCGGGCTGTCTGACAGCTAAATTCACCCCACTACTCGAAAAGTCCAACAAAGGTCATTCATGCAACTGTTGAGTTAAAAAACAAGTTCATGTGGGTTTCACTATAGGTTATTATACTCTTCAGGTAGGCTACCCTAGCTGGAAAAATTGGGTCTTTGAGGGCGTCTGGCGGCTGAGCCCCAACACGTAAAACGTTTGGCAACAATCATTCATTCATCCTTTTAGTGTAAAGAACAAGTTCAAATGGGTTTCAGGAGGTTACTTTTATAGCTAGGCTAGCCTATAGCTGGTAAAATTGGGTCTTTGAGAGCGTCTGGGGGCTACGCCCCACCACTTAGAGCGTCTGGCAACGGTCATGCATTTATTCTGTAAGTGTAAAGAACAAGTTCCAGTGGGTTTCATGGGGTTACTTTAATTTTCAGCTAGGCTAGCCTAGCTGGTAAGAGTTGGGTCTTTGGGGCGTCTGGCGGCTACCCCACCACTTAAATTGTCTGGCAACAATCATTCAATTATCCTTTGAGTGTGAAGAACAAGTTCCAGTGTATGGGTTTCAGGAGGTTACTTTTCCAGCTAGGCTAGTCTAGCTGGTAAAATTGGGTCTTTGAGGGCGTCTGGCGGCTACCCCCCACCACTTAAAACGTCTGGCAATGGTCATGCATATATCCTGTAAGTGTAAAGAACAAGTTCCAGTGGGTTTCATTAGGTTACTTTTTCAGCTAGGCTAGCCTAGCTGGAAAAAGTTGGGTCTTTAAGGGCGTCTGGCGGCTACCCCCCACCACTTAAAACGTCTGGCAACGGTCATGCATTTATCCTGTAAGTGTAACGAACAAGTTCCAGTGGTTTTCATTAGGTTACTTTTTCAGCTATGCTAGCCTAGCTGGAAAAAGTTGGGTCATTGAGGGCGTCTGGCGGCTACCCCCCACCACTTAAAACGTCTGGCAATGGTCATTCATTTATCCTGTAAGTGTAACGAACATGTTCCAGTGGTTTTCATGGGGTTACTTCTTCAGCTAGGCTAGCCTAATTCTCGCATGCTAATATTTTGCGTCTGGCGGCTACGCCCCACCACCCAAAATGTCTGGCAATGGTGTTTTATTGAATCTTGGGTTATGCCTGACAATGTCCCGCAGGTTTCAAGAGGTTACTTTTTCAGCTAGGCTAGCCTAATTTTGGGGGGTCCTTTTTATGGCCCTCCTGGCCACACCCACCACCGTGACCAGCCAGACGTGCATTTCCATACTCAGGGGTATATGTACTAAATTGCGAAATACATAAAAATTGGTAACCTTTTCGGCTAGGCTGACCCCCGTTGGCTCCCGGACTATAACCCGATCACGAAATAGCGCGCTATTAGATAATGTAAATACAAATAAGCGCGCTAATTGATCGAGAAAGTTTCTCGAGTCCAACTCGGGAAATTTTCGAAATAGCAGGATAATTAATGCAAACTAGAGCGCTATTTGATAATGTTCGGGCTAATGTGAATAGGAAATGAAATAGCGCGCTAATTTCCAATCGCGAAAAATATCTTGAGCTTGGATTTTTATCGGGCTGATGTGAAAACGCCTATTTAATGTAGAAATGAATTTTTCTTGAATGGAATGAATGCCTTTGTCCCCACTGCGCACTATATTCAATTGTTATTCCTGGTAAGGCTTATTTATATTCAAAGGTCCTGTGAGACATTTCTTAAAGAAGTCGCACTTCTCTTTAATGCATGTCCATAATTATTCATCAGAAATGAATATATTAACTTCAAGGGACACAAAAATCAACAGTAAGCCAATATTAATGAAAATGTCATGTTTTGCTTTTTTAACCTGGTGTAGAAAGGAACAGTATGCCTATGTGCATCATCAGAAGGGAAAAGAGAATCTGAGGACGACGATGATGGGGCTGATGAAGAAGAGAACAATGAAGACGAAACCATGGACCTCAGTGTTAACAGCTCGTTAGACAGCAGGCCTCCCAGCCGGGCATCTTCCAGCAAGGCTTCACGAAGCAAGGGAGGACCATGCAAGAAGAGGGATATCTCCCCTGCATCAGATTTTGCTCAGGTAAAGTACATGTATTTCTAGATTTTATCATGTTTATAGAACGACTGCAGTAAACACAAATTGTTGTCACAGGGGCAAGTACAGAGAACTTATAGAAAGAAAGAGAAAAGAGAAGATTAAAAGGGGAATAAACCGAAACAGGAAGATGAAAAGGAAGAAGAAAAAAAGGAAGTATATTAGTACAAATAATGCAATTGATAATGAAAAAAAAGAGTAAACGAAAAAGTGAGAGGAGAATGAAGCAGCTGAGAAAGGCCGTACATGTTGCAGCAAGACCAATAGAAGGAGGAAGACAGAAGTAGTGCTCAGAAAAATACACAGAAATGGGAATTGCGTGAGCAAAAGAGAAAAATTAAGAGAGAAGAACAGATTTTGTCTGTATTTCACTCATTATTTCCGTTTGTATGTCTTCTTAGCTGTCAAAACAGGTCACTTCCACCAGGGCTGCCATTATTGAAGCTATGAATGCGGAAAAGGGTTTCGAGAGTCAAAGGATGTTTGCAGAACTGGTGTTTCATGAAACAAGCAAGATGGATGAGGAGACGGTTACAGCTCGTTATTCCGAAGGTTCGTTATTCCGAAGGTTCTTTGGTCCGAAGGTTCGTTATTCCGAAGGTTCGTTATTCCGAAGATTCGTTATTCCGAAGGTTCGTTAATCCGAAAATGAAATAAGATTCGTTATTCCGAAGGTTCTTTAATCCGAAAATGATACTAGGTTCGTTATTCCGAAGGTTCGTTAATCCGAAAATGAAATAAGGTCTGCTATTCCGAAGGTTCGTTAATCCGAAAACGAAATAAGGTACGTTAATTCTAAAATGTAATAGGGTTCGTCATTCCGAAGGTTCGTTAATCCGAAAACGAAATAGGGTTCGTAATTCCGAAGGTTCGTTAATCCGAAAATGAAATAAGGTTCGTTATTCCGAAGGTTCGTTGATCCAAAAATAAAAATAGGATCGTTATTCCGAAGGTTCGTTAATCCGAAAATGAAACAAAGCTCGTTATTCCGAAGGTTCGTTGATCCGAAAATAAAAATAGGATCATTATTCCGAAGGTTCGTTAATCCGAAAATGAAATAAGGCTCGTTATTTCGAAGGTTCGTTGATCCGAAAAGGAAATAAGGCTCGTTATTCCGAAGGTTCGCTAATCCGAAATAAAATATGGCTCTTAATTCTGAACAAAGGTGTAAGATTCTTGTCGTGACAAAATATTGTGTTTTAATTAGAATACTGTCTTATGTGTTCGTTGACACTTGTGCGCATATGTGTGACTGTGTGTATTGAGGTGATGACCTTAGAAATTACTGTTTAAATGCCCATCTTAACCGCTTTCACCCCCATTATCATCGCCTTAAATCCATCGTTTATCGGTAGTCTAAAATTCATCATAACAATTCAGGAGAGGCACGCTCACTATAATATGAAAAGGGGATGCCAGCATACTAAAACTCTCTTTTGACACATAAACACATACGCGCGCGCACACACGCACACACACACACGCACACACACATGTAAACAGGCAATCACAAACACATGCGATTCCATACGAACTTTTTTTTTCAACGACGTAGAAAGCCGTCGTAATTTGTAATTTCATTTGTACATGTATACTAATGATGAAAGTAGAGATATTTTCTCCTCCGGAGGATGAGCTCGTCCCCTCCGACTCCTTCTTCACTTCTTCATCATTGTCAGGAAAATACATTCATTATTTGAAATGATTACCATATTCTGCCATTCTAACATGTCTCAAGCACACATGTCTCAAGGAAAACACACACACACACACAAACACACACACATGCGTGGTCTTAGGAATAAAGGCTATTACACAAACAATGAAATATACTCAACAAGCAGATTTCAAATGCTACATCGCTTTTAATAAGCTTCACTGGGAAGAGTAGAATGTAATCAAACTTGTCCTACCGATCAGTCAGTAGGTAGGAAATTATTTTTGCATGAATTCAATGAGAAGTTAGATGCAGTTCTCCACTTTCTTGTGTGACATGGTAACACATGGAATTCATGTCGTTATGTAAATGACAAAATGTAAGCCAGTGTATGTATAATTGCTAGCTCTCGTAAAGTTAAGTAAATTACGTTTTAGCACTCCATAATGATAGCCTTTGCCATGACACTAGTCGTATTACATTCGCAGGATTCTGAAAAGAGTTACATAGATTAGTTTGCATTCGGTTCAAGCCCAGGATAATAACTGCAATCTACGCTCTTGTGTTATTTCATCCATCAGACAGTGAATCTCTTGTAAAGAGTGGACTTAAACGTAGGCCCACATTGTATTTCAGCTTGTTCCCCGTCATTTCTTGATACAGCAAGTGCATTTCTTTCATTTCTTATCTCTTTCAATTTCTATAATATATACCCTTGACTTTAGTATGTCGACGCCTTTTACATATGAGTTAAATTATTCATTTTCTAATAAAGAAGAAATGCATTTATATAGGCCTACATGTATACTTCATGTGTACGAAAAGAAACTATAACTTTTCTGTGTAAAACCCGATTTGGGACACAAAGGTGCACTTTTTGGATATTCAAGTTAGGGTACCCATTGTTAGAAGTACATGAACAGAGTTGACAGTTTGCATGCATTTCACTTTCTTTAATTATAAGATTTTTTTGGGGGGTGGCCGCGGTTACCATCTTTAAAAGGGAAGGCATCATCAAAATTAAAGGAATCGTATATTTTTTGCTGAGATGGGGCTTCAAGTTTCCAACTTTCTCTTGTGAGATAAGGAAAAACTTCTCATGAAATATGAAAGAGCACGTAATTCTACGATGAATTCAAAGTCTATTCGATGAAAATTATTTTTGAAATTGCTGAGATATCCACACAAAAAAAAAATGGATCCTAATAAAATGTTGGACCCACCTTTTGTTCATCCCAATGTGTTTTACATATTTGTTTGTATATCTCGGCCATATCAAAAACCAATTTTGATACAACATTCTTTGAATTTATTTTAGAATTGTATCTATTTTGAATTTCTCAGGTGATTCCTAATTGTCTTGCAAAAAGTTAAGATTTGAATCTCCCATCTCAACCAAAACTATGTTATCCTTTAGAATACCTTGCCTGTAATATGAAATAAGTTTCTGTATATAAGACATTAATACCCCAGAAGATTGATACACGCTCCAACACATATACACACAGACACAAAATAAAAAGGGAATAACTGCAAGCACCTTATGAAAACAAGACACACCGCGTCATTTGATATTGGTACAATTAAAAAAAAAACATGTACGTATAGATGTTGCCGATTATATTGGTCGTTATCTTACGACCAATCATAATCATGATTCTGAGTGCTAAAAATAACCATAATGAAGGTGGACGATGTGAGATCATTACACGGAGCCGCTGCATGTCGAAGATCCCGACTGCAGTATGGGGAAGGTGGGGCATGGAATGGAGCACCTATTTCAAACTTACAATATGATGTCATCATTGACACAAAACAGTAAAAATAACAGTTTGAGATACACGTTGTATGAATTTTATTATGTAAACGAAAAATACAACAACAAAACCACTTTAAAATTTCAGAGAAACTTGAAGCACATTTTACAAAAGTAATATCAAACTTGCCCCATCTCTGGGGATAATGACACTCCAACTTCGGCCAAAATTGATCTACGGGTCCGTATTACTCCTTCAGAATTCCTAACGTTCTATAACATGCGCAATGTACCTTAGCATACTTGGTGGGCAGAGCTGCGTAATGAAAGTCTATTGTAGCTTCAAACATTTCTGATATTTGTAGGACTAAACTGGAAAGTATAATCGTAGTTAAGACTTGAAAAAAAATATGTACTACTATCTGAATATCATAGAATTGAATATGGGGCAAATGTTTGTTCTGATGCGACTACTGTTACGTGGAAACCAACTGCCAGGCCCATACTTGGAATTCGGCTAACTTATGAATATTAAAAAAAAAATTACTGGAAAACTTTAAAAATTATTGATTTGTTTTACGAACAATTGTTCTTACATTGAAAGATGAAATGCTGGTAAACAGGTCCCTATAAATCGGCGAAACGATTTTTTTTTTTGGTGAGTTTTGATGAATCATTTGGCAAGACAAATAAGATTAGCAATAACATAGCACGCGTATTAACGTTAAGGACGACTGTACATTAATCATTCCGAGACTAAACTTTGCCTATATAAAGGTTGCTTTGCAAAAGGGGATATATTTTTTTCTTTTTTTAACATATACAAAGAATAATCAGCAAATTTATCCTTAAGATGGATCTTAAATTTCATTACAGATGTTTTAAGCCAATGAACACACTGGAAATGCAACTGATCTCTGATATTTTAAACCAAATGTTTGGTTTGATATGACCACTGTTACAGGGAAACCAACTTCATATTCCAATATTTTGATTTCTGCTGGTTAAGTCTACAATTGGTACTGTGAAACTTGTTTGTTTTATTGACTAATGTACCGAGCTCGGAACATGAAACACGGCTAAACGGGTCCCTTTAAAGAGGGTGAACACAGTATTTTGTAATTTTCATATATCTTTATTATATATTATATACATTATATATATTCTTGGATATCGCAAAACAAAGTAAAACAAAGCGATCTCAATAAAAGATGGGTCCCAGCCACCTTTTATCGGGATTGCCTCATGTTTGGATATCTCAGCCATTTCAAAACCAATTTTTTATGAAATAAACTTTGAATTCCTCCTGCAATTATTATGCTCTTCCATATTTCATAACAGGTTTCTCATCACACACATACACTCACACACCATCATCATCATCATCATCGAAAACAAGTTGGAAACTTGGAGCCCTATCTCAACCGAAACTGTACCATCCTTCCAAGATCACGTTTCTTTCCATTTCCCCTCCCCCTTCCAGTTCCTCTTGGCTCTGCCGCGGTGTATATCAGGGCAATCCCCTCTCCCCCTCCCGACAGTAACCCCCAGCTAGTTACTTGTTAGTGATAAGGTTAGAGTAAAGGTTACGGTTAGGGTTGGGTTAAGAGTTATAGGATTAGGGTCAGAATCAGGGTTAGGCTTAGGGGAAGGGGAAGGGTCCGGGGTAATTGCCAAGACCCCTGCCGCAGGTCATTTCATTATCGGATTGATATGAAATGCTGATACCGCAGGAACAACACTTTTCACTGTGAATCTAGTAATAATTAAAGTTGCCCTGCTTTATCATCATTGTTACCATCGATAATTATAGCCATTACTACTATATATGATACTTTTTAGTCTTGTCAATACGTATTAATCATTCTCTGTATTAGTCTTATCGTCATTACTGTTATTACCATGTATCATCCTCCCCGAAACATTATCGAATTTTCATTGCGTAGTATCCAAGCATTTTTTCCTGATTACGACAACTTATGTTATCATCACAGTGAGTTTATTTCATTTTCGGAATTACGAACCTCATTTCATTTTCGGATTAACGAGCCTTGTTTTAATTTCGGATTAGCGAGCCTCATTTCATTTTCGGATTAACGAACCTTATTTCATTTTCGGATTAACGTGCCTTATTTCATTTTCGGATTAACGAACCTTCGGAATAACGAACCCTTTTTCATTTTCGGATTAACGAACCTTCGGAATAACGAACCCTATTGCATTTTCGGATTAACGAACCTTCGGAATAACGAACCTTATCATATATTCGGATTAACGAACCTTCGGAATAACGAACCTTCGAAATATCGACCCTTATTTCATTTTCGGATTAACGAACCTTCGGAATACCGAACCTTATTTCATTTTCGGATTAACGAACCTTCGGAATACCGAACCCTATTTCATTTTCGGATTTACGGGCCTTCGGAATAGCGAACCCTATTACATTTTCGGATCAACGAACCTTCGGAATAACGAACATTCGGAATAACGCCACAAATGTTCGGATTAACGAACCGTTTTTCATTTTCGGATTAACGAACCTCTAGGTATAGGGAATTTGCGTGTTTCGGATCAACGAACCTTCGGAATAACGAACCTTCGGAATAACGAACAGCACCCGAGGAGACATGGAATAAATATTATATTGATGCAACAAAACAGCTTCATCAATACAGAAGACAGCAAATCCAGAAAAACCGAGAATTACAACAAGCCCAGCAGCCGTTTCAGCCTCTTGCACAGCCCTCCAAGGCTCCTCCACAATTCCGACCTCCAATACAAACTTTCCAGTCCCATCCACAACCTTTCCCGTCTCCTGCACATCCCTTTCGGAACCTACAATTTTTTTAGATTTTAGATTTTTTTCGATTTACCATGGTCAGTCACTGGGCCACCAAGACATCTTGCCACAGGGTCACCCGTTCCGAGGTCATCAATACAGTTCGTCACAGAGTCAACAGCCGCATGGCCAGCAGACGACATCGCAAGACTCACAATCCCCCTGTATGGTCTCCGCCTCAAGAGCGAAGCTCATCATGTGCTGGACCTGCCAAGAAGTCCTTGTCCTACTCTGACCCGGGCGCTAGTACCAGCAGCTATGATACTGCCTCACAGATGTTTACCTTCCAGGGTCCAGATCCCCTGATGAACACGTCCAGTGAGAACAACACTCAAGAAGAGACCGATAGGGAATAACTGTTGTGTTCACAAGCTGCGAGCAGGATAAACTGACTCACAAATGTTACAGACGGATGATCTTGACTTTTTATTTTTTCATTTCTTTGATTTTTTGTTTTCATTTTTGATTTCTTTGATTTTAAAGTAGGTATTTAGACCTACACAGCGTTTTAGACTTTATCAGGATTTACATGTAAGTTTGGGACTGTTGTCGCCATGGTAATCATTATTTCGTGTTCAAGTTTGTATTTGAAGTTACTCTCCTGTAAGTTTACAGTTCACATTTTAAAGTGTTAGCAGGGTTTTCCTTCTTGTTGTCTGCTGTTTGTTGGTGCCATGGTAATTAGTACTTGATGATCAAGTTACAGTCATGTCAGTTGTATTATATATCTTGTCATGTAACTTTACAAATTACATTTCAGAGTGTAAGCAAGGATTTATGCTTGTTTTATGCTGCTGTTCGTATCATAAGATTATAGTGATCATAAGGCTACTTAATGATCAAGTTAAAGTTGTGTAATATTTTTGTTGTTTAAGGTCACATTATAAATTTTGGTTGACGTTAATGTTACTCTTCTTGGACGTCATAAAGTTGAATGGTATGGTTATGTGTTGAAGGGAATCTCTTTTGTTGACATTTTCAAAGTAAACAGTAATGAAACACCAATTTTTTGTCTTTAGACCAAATATGCAAATATCAAAGTCGAAATGGTCTGGAATTAGAATCAAACACATTTTTGCAAATATTGTGCAGTCTGCAAGACAGGCTATTATGTCAGCCTTTTATTGAATCAATCGTGGCACCATATCAGATAATATGTAATAGTTGAGCAACGCACGAATACAGAAATGTCTACTCTAGTTTGTAGTTTTGAGATAAATTTCAAATTTCTCTCCTCCCCCCTCCCCCAACGAAAAATTACGAATATTCAACGCATGGTCTTTTAAGATACACTATATATAGGATTTCGAAAAGTCAGCATCTGCACGGCCGCAAAAATAAAATTATGACACATTTATCAATGACATTTTCTTCCAGCTTGACTATCATAAGAAAATTCTTGTTTCCGTAACAATGAAACTGACCACAATCAAACGGAACCCCTTTGCATGCTGTTATAGTTATCATATGTTCTTCAAAACCAAGTGAAATGATTGTATAACTTGTAAGATTCTCTGTAAGCTACACAGTTTGCTTCATAATAAATTTTGTCTTTGAAACAAGCTGAATTCGATCCGTATATATCAATTCACAGTGATACAAATCTACGCACTTCAACAGAACTGCAACGACTACTTTGTAATTTCTTTAATGAAATAGCACATCAAACAAGGTCGGTGAAGACGTATTGTCTCCCAAATGTTATTGCGGCTTCGATGCCCAAGAAAGACGAATGTCATTCAGTCACACTGATATAATTATTGATGTTCAGTATCTCATCAGTATCTCAGGCACACTGCCTGCAGGCGAGGTGAAACACTCCACTTTGCTCCTTTGCTGCTCTTCTATAGGAAAATTATGTTTCAGTAATAATGAAACTGATTACAATCAAACGAAACCCCTTTGGATGCTGCTATTGTTATCATTATGTATTTCAAGCAAAGCGAAATATTCATATCACTTGTAAGATTCTCTGTAAGTAGCACAGTTTGTTTGTACAAATTAAAATCTATTGTCTTTGAACAACTGAATTCGATCCTTTTGCATTTATTCACAATGATTGTGCTTTAAATGTCGAGTGTGCTTTAACTGAAATGCAACAACTACTTTGTAAATTTTCAAATAAACAAGGTTGGTGAAAGACATATTGTTTCCAAAATGTTGTGGGTGGCTTCGATGCCCAAGGTATAGAGGAATGTCGTTCAGTCATCCTGACGTAATTATTCATCATCAGCACATATCATCGTGTCATGGCACATTGCCTACGGGCGAGTTGAAAGACTCGTCGAGGTAGTTCATTTGCTCCTTTTCTGCTGTATTGTATAGGAAAATTCTTGCTTCAATTATTATGAAACTGATTACAATCAAACGGGACCCCTTTGCGTGCTGTTACTTTTTCACATGTACTTCAAGAAAAAGGGAAATAATAATATAACTTGTAAGATTCTCTGTAAGTAGCACAGTTTGCTACAAAGTAAAGTCGAAACAAACTAAATTCAATCCTTATGCATTTATTCACAATGAAGCAAGTGTGCTTTCACGGAAAGGCAACAACTACTTTCAAATGAAATAGCATATACACACCAAACAAGGTCGGTAAAGCCATATTGTCTCCAAAATGTTAATTGTGGCTTCGATGCCCAAGGTAGAGGAAGCTACTGCAATGTCATTCAGTCACACTGATCTAATTATGAATTATCAGAATCTCATCTTGCCATGGCACACTGCCTACAGGCGAGTTGAAATACTCCACGAGGTAGTTCCTTTGCTCCTTTGCTGCTCTGCTTGTGTTGCCACGATACAGTTGTTCCATGTCTGGCAGATGTGCATCCCGTCTCCATGAACCAGGATTTACTTCATGGTTGTGCTGCTGGTCCTCTTGATCAAGTGTAGCTACATCAGCTGTAGGGTTTCTGAACAGAAGAAAGTTGTGTAGGACACAGCATACATGGGTAATCTTGATGACTCTCTCTGGAGTTAGAGGCAAAGTGACCAGAAGGCAGCTGAACCTTGCTGCCAGTAGACTAAACGCATTTTCTACAACCCGTCTGGCTCGTAAAAGCCTGTAGTTGTAGACTCGCTGCTGGTGAGTCATGTTGCGAAGTGGCAGAGGCTTCATCAGCCAAGTCCTCAGCGCAAAAGCGTCATCTCCAACAAGGAAGTATTCAAGTGGCTGATCATCATGGGGCAGAGGGTCTGCTGCAGGCAGGTTCAGGTTCCCACTCTCAGTGGCTGTCTTGAAAGGGCTCTGATTGAACACCCCAGCATCAGAGCCAGAGCCAGTCTGTCCAATGTCCACATACATGAACCTGTAGTGAGCGTCTACAATTGCCAGCAGGACAATGGAGAAAAAACCTTTGTAGTTGTAGAACAAACTTCCGGTCTTTGCATGTTTCTTAATGGCAACATGTTTGCCATCTATTGCTCCAACGCAGTGAGGAAAGTTCCAATGGTTGTAGAAATCTTCAACCACTTGTTTCCATCCCTTTGGAGTATCTAGGCACATGCGAACTTCATCAAATAATTCTTCAATTATTGCCTGGCACACTTGGGGGATAAACTCACAAATAGTATCATGAGCAACTCGAAATCCATATTGTAGGGTCTTGTAGCTATTGCCAGTGGCTAGAAACCTCAAAGTTATAGCAAGTTTCAAACCAGGTTCCAAAGAATGTCTGAATTTGGTATCCTGTTTTGTGATTCTCGGTGCAATTCGTGTCAGGAGTTCATTGGATACCTGTGGCTCCATCCGCATGAAATTGGTAAATGAAGAAACATCTTCGGAATGCAGTGACCCACACCCTTCTTCTCATTCTTGCAACAGCCCGTTTTCTTTCCTTTTCTCGTTGAAAACGTTCGCATTCTGTGAATACTATCTCTAGAGCATCCAAATGGTGAAGAATTGTAGACACTAGCAAAGGATTCAACCTCCCCATCACGTTTAGCTACCTGTTCGAACAGCAGAGAAGAGTGAACTGAGAAGCAGAAAGCTCTGCTGAAGTAGCTCTGCAGTCTCATTATTTTATGAATACGCCCTCGGTACGCAACTTTACACAACTGTAAGCAACTCTGCGCGGTCTGTACGCTCAACCTACGTATGTGTAAGCAACTCTACGCCCGCTATACGCAAAATACGCTACGTATATACGCGCTTCGAGCGTATGCTGCCTACATACACTGTGCCTACGCTGCTAGCACGTAACAACACACACTATTCGTCGGTGTATGCACAGAAAATACGCAACACTACTACGCCACTGTACGCCATTTACTGCGCAACAGTACGAAAATATAAACAATAAATACAAATGACCAATCACAAGTCTTGTCATGAATACACCTCACCATTAATGTATATCAAGAGCTTACTTGCAAAAGGACCTTAATCCATCTTTTATCATTTGATAGTTTTCACATGCCTAAAAAAATAAAGGCTCGACACATTTATTTTGGCAAAAGTCATAAAATTTCATTTTTGCTTTTGGCAGCGCGACAATGAAATTTGGTGGCCCGAAAAATAAAGGCCACCGCTTATATCTAGCCTTGCCGAAGTATACATTCACCATGTGCATCAGGCTGACTATAATCCAACTGCTTAATAGTTAAGTAAAATAGATATAAAATGCATGTTTTCTGTCAAAAGGGCCTATCAAATCCAAATCACTTTTCTTGCAAAAAGGACGAGAGAGAATCAACATGTTCGATTTTTGCGCAGACTTCTTCCAGTCTAAAGCTGGCCTCGGAGACGTCTTCACGACGTCTACTTAGTTCGCTCAGCGTCGAGCTCGTGAGGTGTATTACTCATGGGTGTCGGACTCGTGTACCCGAAAAATATAACTTTGCTTGACCAGGATTTGATGGCTAACAAAGTTGTAATTTGAAACTGACATTCTCAGATACTTTAAGTAGTTTTTTGCTCGTTTCATCGTAAATATTTGTAAGTTTATGGAAATTCAAGTGCTACCACTGCAACAACCACCATTTTAACATACAAACAATGGAATCGTTTTACTCTGCACATCTACGTCACCCTTACTTACTCACCCACTAACACTTACTCACCCACACGTATCCACTCTACCAACACACAGAAATATGCTCACTCTAACATGTGCAGTAACACAGTGATGTAATTGAAGCGAAGTTCCAAGAACAAAGATGCAGTTTAAGCATTACATTCTCATAGTGAATAGGCATAAATAAAACACTCTTCAACATTCTTGTTTTTTATTTTAAAAAAAACTCTTTGTAAACACAATGTATCACCACACATACAACACAAGATGCAATTACTGATCAAAATTGAAAGAGCATGTGTCACACTGTTAGATATCTGGTGTGTCCTTCATATCAAAGCAAATGCAACAGTATACGAATTTGAATGACATAATACCATCTCAAGAAATGTGTTTGAAACCATACCAAATTTGATCCCAGCATTCGTAACTTAATAAAAATTTGCGATTTTAAACATAAGATTTCAACGCATTGAGCTTCACCGGGCGAAATTGAAATGGAATTGAATGAGGGAAAGATGAGGAATAATATTTCTGTTCTTGAAGATGAACAGAAGATTTATGAAATATGAACAGTGGTTTTTATGAATTACGGAAGTATATGAATACATATTATGTTGAAATATTACATGTAATATATGATTATGGAAATATTCGGAACTACAAATGTTTAAGATACAAACACTGATATATACGAATTATGGAAAAAGGATATATAAATACGTACATTATTATGAAGTAATCAAAATTTTATGGGAATTAAATTTGAATGTATGCATAATACAATGCAGATGACGTCATTGCAATTTACATATTCTTTGAAGAGGTGATATGTGTACGACATTAGATCATTTACATATGTTGTGTATCAAACGTCTTGTGGTGACATTAAGCAGGGCTCGACACTAACGGTGGCCCGGTGGCCCGGGGCCACCAAAATTTCAAAAATAAAGATTTTGGTAGCCCGATCGGGCCACCAAAAAAAGTCGGGTGTTTGCCTTTACTTTTGGAAATGAACAGCGTAACAATCGGCTCCGTAAGATGCTAAAATAGATGTCAGATGTTTGCTTTTAATTTTGGAAATGAATACCGGTAATATTCGACTCCGTATGATACTAAAATAAATGTCGGATGTTTGATTATACTTTTGGAAATGAATAACGGTAAGATTAAGCTCCATACGGTGCTAAAATTAATGTCAGATATTTGATTTGTGTTCGGAAATAAATAAGGATAACATTCGTCTCCGGAAGATGCTGAAATGAATGTCGAATGTTTGTTTTGACGTTCGGAAATGAATAATAATAATATTCAACTCCGAACGATGATGAAATAAATGCCGGGTGTTTGCTTTTATGTTCGAAAGTAATTAGCAATAACATTCAGCTCCGGAAGATGGTAAAGTAAATGTCGAATGATTCCTTCAACGTTCGGAAATGAATAACAATTCATGATATTCAACTCCGTACGATGATTAAATAAATGTCGGATGTTTGCTTTTACTTTCGAAAGTAAATAGCAATAACATTCGGCTCCGGAAGATGCTAAAATAAATGTCAGATGATTGCTTTTACGTTCGGAAGTGAATAGCAGTAATATTCTGTTCCATACAATGCTAAAATAACTGTCGGATGTTTGCTTTTAAATTTCGAAATGAATAACAGTAACATTCAGCTGCGTTCGATGGTAAAATTAATGTTTGATGTTTGCTTTGACGTTCGGAAATGAATAACAATAATATTCAACTCCGTACGATGATAAAATAAATGTCTGATGTTTGCTTTTATGTTCGAAAGTAAATAGCAATAACATTCAGCTCCGAAAGATGCTGAAATAGATGTCGAATGTTTGCTTTGACGTTCGAAAATGAATAATGATATTCAACTCCGTATGATGATTAAATAAATGCCGGATGTTTGCTTTTACGTTCGAAAGTAAATAGCAACAACATTCGGCTCCGGAAGATGCCAAAATAAATATCAGATGATTGCTTTTACGTTTGGAAGGGAATAGCAGTAACATTTTGCTCCATACGATGCTAAAATAAATGTCGGATATTTGCTATTACATTTTGATATGAATAACAGTAACATTCAGCTGCGTTTGATGGTAAAATAAATGTCTGATGTCTGCCTTGACGTTCAAAAATGAAAAACAGTAACATTTGGCTGCGTACGATACTAAAATAATTGTCAGATGATTCATTTCACTTTCGGAAGTGGACAGCAGTGACATTCGGCTCCGTACGATAATAAAATAAATGTCGGATGTTTGCCTTTAAATTTGGAAATGAATAACGCTAATATTCTGCTCCGTGCAATGCTAAAATAGATAACAGATTGTTGCTTTTACATAGGGAAATGATTAACGGTATCAATCGGCTCGGTTAGATGCTAAAATGATAGCGGATGTTTGCTTTCACGTTCGGAAATTAATAAGGATAACATTCAGCTCCGTAAGATGCTAAAATGAATGTCGGTTGTTTGCTTTTACATTTGAAAATGATTAACGGTAACATTCGGCTCCGTAAGGTGCTAAAATACTAGTAAATGTTGGATGATTTTATGTATTTTTTGGGACAGTTAGAGGAACTATTTTGTGAATTTGATGTTGTTATTTGGATGATGTTTAAAGAAGAATGTGGGTCACGGGGTTTTGTAGGGGTCGGTGAGAGTGCTAGGGTATATGTTTCATGTGATAATTTAGTCATTAGAATAAAATTTGGTTATGAAATATAAAAAACAGTTGATATGATTATATTGGGGTTGTGCAATCACATTTTTATTTTATTTTTGATTATTATCAGTCATGCAAACCTGATGTCTTGTGTATGATGTTTTGTAGTTTTATTGGAGTAGAGGCAAACCAGGCACAGTATTTTTTTATATAGTTCTGCTTGTTTTGACAAATGTGGAATATGTTCTTATTTTGCATGATATATATCGGATAATGCTCAACTTATTGATTTGTGTACTTTGGATATTTTCCCACTCATTTCTACCACACGTGCAAATGCTTTATTCTGTACCTGTCTGAATGGTTGAATTTGTATATATATATATTTTATGTAATATTATACGCAATTTACCCCTTGGGCTACGAGATGTGATATGAATAAATAAACCTTTCAATAAATAAATAAAAATAAATGATTGCTTTTACAATCAGAAATGAATAACGGTAACTTTCGGCTCTTTACAATGATAAAACAGATGTCGGATGTTTATAAATGTCTGCAAATGCTCCCACTTTCTCATTTCAAACGTAAGTTTTGACCACCTAAATAGGCATCAACTTTTATAATAATCTATAAGCCTATTTGCTAAATCTTAGAACTCAGAATAACGGTAAGATGATTGAATTTTCTATTTATTTATTTTAGACATGGGTACCTGCATCACTTCAGTAATGCTTAATATCTTAATATTTATTTGTCTATATTTAGTAGGACCGATTTAGTTTTTCTTATGTTTTTCTTGATTTTTTTTTCGGGCCACCAGATTTTACTTTCGTGCCACCAAAAAATAAAAATCAATGATTTTGGTGGCCCGATCGGGCCACCAAAAATAAAAGTTAGTGTGGAGCCCTGCATTAAGCATATCCTAACATGTCGATTTGTTTTTGTCTTTCACCTACATACTCACATCAAGGTATTGTTGGCCATATGTTTTCATAGAATACTGTTATTTTAAGCATTAAATGATTTTTCTGTTTTGTCTTATAGTATAGGTTTTCCCGGTCAATTTCATACTTTTGTCATTCCAATTCATTAATGTGCATTCAAATTCACACAGCGCACGCACGGGAAAATATTCGGGCATTCAAATTCAGAATCCGAGCGATCAATTTCATTTATGGGAGTTCTATTTCGTTTTCGTCAAATCGAATTCGAGCTTGGACGTTCATTTTCCAAATGTGAGCATTGCATTTCCTACTCGTGCATTCAAATTCACGCGATAGTCAATATGATAGTCCCGATGAGCTTGTTTGGAGCGTTCAGTTTCATTTTCAGGCGATCAAGTTCCTACTTCGTGCAATCAATTTAACGAGGAAAATGGAGTAGACTTTTTTAAGAAAGGAGAAAGGGCACACAAAACCAATGAAGGCTTGCATATAGTGTAATTATGATTGTCTAAAGGTTGTACATTGTTCTTTGTTCATGTATTCTTTGTTTTTCATCTCAATAAATGTTACATTTTAAGGCCCAATCAGCAGTGCATCCAAACAACACAACGACAATCTAATCATATTTCTTGATGATACTGCATGCTGACAACATACCAAAACACTATAACCACATAATGAAAATGCATCAATTTAAAGACAAGCTGACACACAATGATCTCACATAGTTCCGGAGAGGTAAACCAATAAGATAGCAATAAACAACAAACAAAACGTATGCAATGTTCATGTTATCAGTTTCAATGTAGTCGAAACCGAAGGTGTCAATCAACCTTCCGTATTATGCTCATCTGTAGGCCTATACAGTGCCTAATGCTTGTTTAATTGTTTGTTTCATTTTTCATCTAAGAAGATAGCTGGGTAGCCCATATTAAGCTGCGGTAGCTGGTCTTCCATGGGGTCCAGTTAAACACCCTACTCTTTGCGATTAATAAATGAAGTGGGATCTTTTTGATACGTGCAAGATCTGTGACTCTCTCACACATGAGACCTCCATTTTATGTCCTATCTGAGGGGCATGTGCCTGTATATTCCTTTTCGTGAAGCCCGAGTTCAAAATTTTCATTGAAAAGGTTGACCTGTACTGCAAAATAAATAATCTTCATCAGAAATCCCAATAATATATTCAAAGCAAAGTGAAAATAACACACATATACGGCTTCAAACTAACTAACTAAATTCAGGACTTCTTTTAAATAGAATGCATTCATTTGGAACATGGTTACCTATTCACGAATTTGAATGACCGACGAGATTCCGTCGCCAGCTTGACATGAATTTGAATGCTCATTGCTGAAATGCGTGCTCCTCTCTTAAATTTGAATGCTCCGATAGTGAATTTGAATGCTCCGATAGTGATATTGAATGCCCCGACAGTGAATTTGAATGCTCCAATAGTGCATTCGAATGACCAGATTTTGAATTTGATTGCTGATTTAGTGCTGCGAGCGTGGAATGCGTGAAATCGAATCCTCGAAATAGGAACTTGAATGACAAAGATATGAAATTGACTATAATACTATCGGACAAAACTGAATAATATCTTAATGCTTAAAATATACAGTATTTTGTGACAACATATGGCCAATAATAACTTGATGTGAGTATGTAGGCGTTGTAAAATCAATATATTAAAACCATACGACATAAATATATTAAAGCCATACGATTGTTGTAGTCACAGCGCGTTCACCCTGCCTCTTCAGAATATTCGTTCTGTAGAAGCCTGGAGCTAATACCTCTATGATAGAAACTCTATGTACTGTAGTGAGACGGTAGTTGAAGCACTCAATAGGTATTCTTTGTATTCTTTGGCATAGCCACTAAATAAAAGAAATTCGTGCCTAATACCTACATATCATTTAGGGTGATAAATACAAACAATCAGAAAAAAAGGTAAAGTTTTGAAAACCAAATATTTATAATCTATGAAATCAGTCGAGTGAAAACAAATTATCCATTTTTTGTTTCATTTCGATTGCCATCTCAGGTCGTTGATATGCTGAACGATCTCTACACACTTTTTGATGAAATCATCAGCTACTACGATGTCTACAAGGTGGAGACCATTGGTGACGCCTACATGCTGGTCTCCGGACTTCCCCTGCGAAACGAGAACAAACACGCGGCTGAGATTGCGTCCACAGCGCTACACCTGCTTGATGCTGTTAAACAGTTTCGGGTTAGGCACCGCCCCGACGTCAATCTAAAGCTACGCATTGGAATCCATTCTGGTGAGAATGACCACCTCACACATTCTTTTTGGCTGTTTGATAGTGAGTTGACATTTTCCACTTATTTTATTAAAACATTTCTCACCACGTGTGGAATGGGTAACAAAAAAGCGGGAAGTCTAACAAAATTTCATAGCTAGGGACTTCAAAACGAAACAACCTCTATCAAAGAATAAGTCGTTAACTGTAATACAATCAATACAAAAAGTTCCACAGAGCTTCTTTGTGCGTCAAAATTCTTGCAATAGCTGGGGACTTCAAAACGAACAACCTTTATCAAAGAATAAGTCGTTAACTGAAATACAATCTGCTGGCAAAGACTAGTTATAACTTATTTCCATTTCTTGTTTGCATGCATTTGTTTATTGTACTAGACAGATGGGTTGGCTTACCTACCAGTGAACAATCATAACGCTCACGCTGAAAATCATTTCAATGTGTAAGATCCATTCACAATGAAATAGTACGCGATTCGCTGCTAGAAACAAAGTCCTTAAAAATGAATTTTTTGGTCTCCGAGTCATCAAGAAAGTTAAAAACAAATAATACCAGATATTATCGAATCTGAGCCAGGTGACAGACGTTGTGCACACCTGGCATATCATAAGTATCAGTGTCAGCATTTTCCTTTTCACTTTTTTTTGTAGAAATGTTAGTTTAATTCACATCAAACAACATCGTAAGAAAGGTAATAATGTTTTAATGCCTACACGCGAAAAGTGATATCGCATTTCTTACCTTAAACGCGTTATAACATAATGACGTTTTATAACTGAAATCACTCCTGTCGATGCAACAAAATACTTGTGGTTTGACTTGAATGACCAAAAGTGGATTGCCACATTACGTTCTGACGTATTTTAATCGCATGCAAGCAAACTCAACATTTCTTGCATTACCAAAGGGAAAGCAATCAGCAGGGAAATGATTTGTTTCTCTCTCCCTCTCCCCTCCCTCTCTCTCTCTCTCTCTCTTGCTCTCTCAGTCTCACCCATCTTACCATGAAAACCTCTCCAAATGCGATCGATAAATTTTCAACAGTATAACATAAGTATCCATAGAGTTGGAAAACGTGATGTTATCATTTGTGGTCCTGTCCACTTTCTGTTTTGCTCGAAATACAAGCAGAGAAAACGGCTGATGATTAAGCAGAAGGAAATTGGCCACATAGGCATATAAAACCGGAACCGATGGCAATAAAAGGTGTGTGATCTTCAGAACTCTAGTCTGGTGTTTTTGTTTTGATACGAGATGAATCTTTCCTCATAGTTGTTTCTTGTATATGCTTCGATGATTTACAACCAGGAGCACATTTTGCACGGTAGTATCAAACTGTCACGAAATTGACAAATTCCACATTTCGTGCGAAGTTGGTCCAAAAGTTGGTCAACAGCCAATAAACAACCGAAGCAATAACGATGCCTATATACAGAAGGTCATACGATGGCACCCGAATCGTACATGAAGGCAACACGAAAACAAGAATTTTCGTTTAAAAGTTTACCCGAAGGACACACAAAGGCAACACGATGGTTACATGATGGCTAGGCGACGTCGTCTTGAGATTACGATGCATTCGATATAGGTCACGATGACGTCATGTGACTTTCCGATGGTATAAAACCGTCGGCCGAAAAGACGCGCTTGAAACTCAAATGCTGATCGGATACTTGTATTTGTGAACAGAAAATACAGTGTTAACACCGTTAACACATCACCCATGGCAGGAAGAGGCATAGGTAAGAAGCCGGCTGGTATTAATGTTATTATTGTTACCTTTCTAATTACTGTCATTATCATTATCATTACTATCATTGTTATCATTTGTGACCGTGCATCACAAAACGAACAAAAAGTCGCACACACTGATTTTGCGTGAGGACTGAAAATAAGTAAAATGGGTCAACCTAGCCTATCTTGACTTTTTCATATTTCCTGAAAGAGCAAGTCTTCTTTTACATTTTGCTAAAATTTGGGATCATAAGACAGGCAGGAAAGTGTGTTTTTTAGCAGTTTATCTCGAAAATTTTTGTTAGAATAGTGTGATTCGGTGTGTCTTTACAGTCCCCTTTTCATTTCTGAAAAAAAAACTTGTACACATTCTAAACTTTCAACTCTAATAACTTTTGAAAGGATAATGGTACTGCTTTGAAAGTTGGCATTAATTATGGACAGAATGTGTTAATGAGGTATGGCTAATTGCAGTTTAATCTGATAATCCCTTCATTGTTGTTACTCCGGTGGATTACTTCCTGTTTTTGTCCCATTCATTACACAGCCAGCGCGGTTAGGTAAAGATTATGAAGCACTTGAATAGATACTGTACTTAAGAGCCTCTTTTCTCAGTTCACACTTTTCGTGAATTTGTGCTTTCTTTCCAATATTTAGATAGGTTAGGAGAGTCCATTTGATTTGAGTTGTGGGCAATTCCAGCGTTATGGACATTACAGTTAGAGAATTTTTGGTGACTTTGTGGGCTTATTTCAACAACCCAACACAATCATTCTTAATCCATTCATGGTTTATTCTAACCCAGTCATCCTGAAATGTCAACAGTCCGAGTTTTGATCAGTTACTATAAATCATTTGGTAGATATTACATAAAACGTTTGCCGTTACAGACATTACATTTTTTTGGAAACGATTTTTTACCTTTATGTGGATATGTTGAGAAATTTATGAATCAGAGGATTAAGTAAAAGGAATTTTCTTCTGAAATGAGTGCTCTGGTCCTGTTTAAGTTGTAGATTGATCATGGTGTGCAACACATTCAGCATTTACTATACAGAGTCACAAATGTAGCGTTACGGACATTACATTTTTAGCGTTACGGACATTACAACTTCGTCCACATTTTAAAGTCCGAATATTCAGACTTTAACACAGTCCATATCTCAGACAAGGCTAATATTAGTGGTGGTTTTTTTTTTTGGTTCATTCTTAACTATAAACTACTTTGAAACAAGTGCTGAAGTGTTTCTGAATTATGGAATAATGAGAGTCAAAGATTGTGTGTTTTTACAAAAATTATTAACAATTTTGCCCCAAAATGGGTTTCTTAAAGAAAAGAACGCCTAAAAATACTTTAATTGTATCAAAATACCACTTAAATGAAAGAACTAAACAAGTTCTAGCATTTGATACTAAACTTGTCCCTGTAGCTCATATATTTTTCAAATTATTGCAGATTCATGATTTTTAGGAAAGGTAACATTTTTCGCGGAATTGCCCATATACATCATTTTAAAGCTGAAAGTCTGCTCTTTCAGAATATGGTCTTAACTAAAAATTCATGTCTGGCGACTTTTTGTTTGTTTTGTGGTGCAGGGTCACATTTAATGTATGGAATAATGATATTGTAAATACAGTTAGAGCCATCGTCATTATCATCAGCACCGGTGCAACTCATGCGATTAGTTGTGGTCCCTGTAACTGAATGAGTGGATAGAAGAAATAACATAGGAATGACAGAATCATGAAGAAAAGAACGATCTTTCCTTGTTCATTACGTAATAAGGTTTCATTGGTATTATGCTAATGAAATGGATTATGTGGATACGAACCGTTTCTATCTTTCACCTTAATTAGGTTATCCGTGACAGCTCACAGATCGCCTTCTGTTTCTGTACAAATTTATAATTTCGTTATCTTTGTTGCCTTCTTTGTAAATCCTGTGCAGAGCATATCTCTAAAAGCTCAATCTGCTAGCTCTTGAAACTTGCAGCACTTATGTATCATGAGCTCAAGATGCTCTTGATTTTTTTTTCTTTGTTATCGCTCAACCATTACGTCATTATTGTAACATACAAACAGTGCTTGTCAGATTATTTTTTGTTGTTTTGTTTTATTGTTCCATATTCCACATTTCAACAAATACTTAAAACATAAACATCACAATACAAAAGCCTGGATGAATTGTCAAGTACAGCTTATAAGACAATAAATCATGTGAAATATGAGGAATCTACATAGAAGCATTGCTTGTAGGGTGTACATTCCCAGATGCGGATGTGAGATTATTTCTTACTTGGTTATGTAATTAAAGGAATGACAATTTGTGAATTGGAGAAATATAAACGCCAAAAAGTAAAAAGAAAAATGAAAAAAAACAAAGAAAACAATGTCCGCGGCACAGACTTCTTGAGAGTTGCGTGATCACCCGAGCGAGGTACAAGTCAGATGCAGTGTACAATAGCAGAGATACCAAATGTGTACAAAGGAAGTTCAGGAGATAATACAGAAATCACGAGCGAGGCACATGTTACATAATCGATAATGTCAGTAATGTGAAGTATGAGCAAAGAATATCGAGGAGGATTGAAGAATAGCTATAGATATGAATTCAGAAAAACTAGTTTAAGTTTATGCTTAAATGAATAAAGAGACTGAGATTGGATTATATGTGTATCTGAGAACGGACAAATTGGTCAAACAGACGAGTAACGTTTACTTCAAACTGGACATCTTTATTGGGCTTCTTCCAAGATGACGTGCGTGCTGAATATAGCCGGACAGTTTCCTTTCTGTTTATGACATCTTTAAGTAGAACACTACATCATTCCCATGTTAGTTGAAAACGCACATTACAATAAAAGGCATTTCTATAAAGGCACATCACAACATAAGATTGATATTAGATGTTCCTTGAGTCAACTAAGATACCTGTGTGAAGATTTTTTTTTTCTTTGTGTGACATTTATGTGAATGGCAAGCTGTATAGGGCGTGTCCCTCACAGATGCACTAATCAGATACAACAAACTGTAAACTTTTCGTATTCTAATTAGAGGGCATTTGATATCTCTGGTTTCACAGTGCTTATATATGCAGGTTAAGGATACACAAAGTGAAGTGAATGATGTTGCGTATTCTTTCAAGTACGCTGGGGATTTCGAGTACGGGTCGAATACCGCTCAGCCTTTCGGGTAGTTGGATGATAAGTACGCTCCGTTAAAGACTAGATCTGTATCAGTGCGGCCGAATAATCCTTGGTACACAACAGAAGCGAAGGAGGCCAAGAGGCGCAGACGTCGCGCAGAGCGCCGCAAGTCTGGTCTTTTCTTCGACAAGAGAGCTTTATCGGCAAGAGTGTGAATCCTAAGACCTTAGACAGGAGATTGCTGACGCAGACACCTAACGACTTTTCAACATCGTCAAAAGACTCACAATTGCACATCCGGATTTTGCTCTTCCTGATGATACTTCAAATCCTGAACTGGCTAATCGGTTTGCTGAGTTTTTTGACAACAAGTTTAGTAGCATTGTATCTTCATTCCCAATGTCTCCTGAAATCTCTCTTTATGATTCCTCTCACATAAATGTAAACACTGTATATTTTCTGACTTTGCTGTAATCACTGAGTCGCAAATGAAAGATCTCATCAATTCTCTTCCGTCCAAGTCATGTTCTCTAGATCCTCTTCCCACATGGCTGCTAAGAGTGTCTAGATGAATTTCTTCCTACAATAACTCACATCCTGAACCTTTCATTGTCATCAGGCGTAGTTCCTGAACACTTCAAAAGGTCGATCATATTGCCCTTTTTGAAGAAACCTAGCTTAGACCGTAATAATTTGAACAATTTTCGCCCCATTACTAATTTGTCTTTTCGTGGCAAAGTTCTTGAGAAAGTGGTTGCTTGCCAACTCAGAGATCATTTTGATAAACACCAGTTGTTTCCTAGAAATCAGTCTGCCTACAGGCACTTCCACTTCACGCAAACCGCCTTATTGAAGGTACTCAATGACCTCCTCTTAGCAGTAGACAAAGGCCATGAAGCTGCTCTCCTGCTTTTAGAATATTCTGCTGCGTTTGACACCATTAATCATGCATTGCTCCTCAACAGATTAGAGACTAATTTTGGTCTTACTTTAACAGTCTTGAGATGGAATGCATCTTACTTACATGACCGCCACCAGATGGTTACTCTTAATGGCGCCTTTTCCCGGTCGTTCCCTTTCAGACATGGTGTCCCCCAGGGGTCTGTGGTTGGTCCATTTCTACTGTATTTCTTCTATACACAGCCCCTCCATCTTCGGTAATCAACTCTCATGAAGATATACTACATGTTATGTATACTGACGATACTCAAATTTACATAATCATACAACCAAATACCCAAGTCGAAGCACTCTGTAAACTTAGTAGTTGTGTTGATGATATCAAGCAATGGTCCCGCGATAACTACCTAAAATTGAATTGTGTCAAATCAGAATTCTGTCCATTATGTTCATTCTCCGTTCAGGCGGGGTAGCTCTCTCACAAAATTTTCTTTTGAAGATAGTACTATCCCCATCTCTCAGTCAGTCAGAGATCTCGAAGTTATTGTAGATAAGCATCCGAACTTTCAACAACATATTAAGAACTCATGTCGTTCTGCTTCTTGGGGTATTTGTAAAATTTGTAAAATCAGTCTTCCACTGAACGTCTTATTCATGCATTTGTATCTTCTCATCTTGATTACTGTAGCTCTCTCCAAAGAATTCAAAATACAGCTGCTAGGCTTGTGACCCATACAAAACGATCTGACCACATTACTCCAGTTCTCCAATCTCTCCACTAGCTCCCCATACAATAACGTATCACCTTTAAAATCCTTCTCATTGTTCATAAGATATGTAATATTCTTGCCCCATCTTATCTCAAAGACTTGATTTCTCTCCGCTCCTCCACTTCAACCCGTTCTCTCCGTTCTTCCTCTGTCACATGGTCTCCGCACCTGTCATGGTGCCAGGACTTTTCCTGTTATTTCTCCATCTCTTTGGAACAAACTCCCTCTTTATATCCAGAATGCTGAAAGTGTTGATAAGTTTAATTCACTGCTGAAGTCCTATTTTTTGTTGTTATATTATATGTACATAATGCTGTACTTTAATTTGATATTTTTCCCGCATCTACGCGCTTAGAAGTAACGTCAATAATAAGCACTATATAAGTGTTATTTATTCATTATTATTATTATTAGTGTACTCATTGTCACTGTCATCTGACAAATTATCGGAAGCACTGGGTTGTTTTGTTTGCTCCTGTTCATTTTCTCTGAAAGCTGGTTCATAATTGTTCTCCTTCATGGCTTTGAAGAAAGATGTGTTGCGGGTTATCACAACTAGCTGTTACCATAGAGCCTTTAACAATCGTGACTACCAGTGGCTCGCACTCATAGGGAGTCATCGTCATCACGCTTCACTAGAACTCTATCTCCGACACGAAGGGGATCGCGTCTGAACGTCATATGGTCGTGTGCGCATAGGTCTCGCGAACATGGTCGTTGCTGAAGGTAGCGATGTCGTCGCGTGCGGTGTTACGCGATAGTTGCGAAGAAATCGATGCATCTCTTGTCTCCATGATTTGGATTAGGCATGACCTGTGCGGAGAACTTTCTTCAACATGTGCGCATAAACCGCTTTGCTTCACCATTGACACGTGGCCATCGCGGCGTTATCTTACGATGGGTGAAGCCTAGGTATTATAGGTATTAGGTATTGATACTGTCTGTTGAAATGTAGGCCATTATCGGATCGCACGATCTGCGGGACTCCGAACAATGAGAATATTTTATGCAATAGCGGGATTATAGCTTTGCTCGACGTCGACGACACGACTTCCACAACATGGTATCGACTATAATCATCAATGACTACTAGCAGGTGATCTCCTGAGGGCAAGTCGGCGAAATGTATGCTCAGTTCTACCCACGGACCAATGGGCAGATCAGACATTTCAAGCGGTGCACGAGGACTTGGCCCTACGGTTGTCGCCTGACATGGTATGCACTTGTTTATTTTTCGCTCGACCATTCCATCAATGCCAGGGAACCACGCTTTTTCTCTCAGAAGCTGCTTAGTTTTTACAACGCCTTGATGACTTTCATGAGCGATGTCGATCATGCAATCCCTCAGTGATTGTGGGATGACAATAAATTTCCGCGCAACACAAGATCATCATTTGGCACAATTGACAGCTCATCGCGGACATTGTAGAGACTCTGTAGGCGGCTCTTTACATCATGAGATAGAGCGGAATCTATCGCTTCCTTCCAATTTCGCAATCTGAGTGCCTGCATACACAGATTCAATGCGACGTTTTGCTCGGTCGCGACTTGGATTTCGCTTAGCTTCATCGATTTGGGTGCTCCGTTCACACTCACGAAATTGATATGTTGCTCTGCTGGTTTTTTTTTTTCTTCGCGGTTACTACGCTCAGTGGTCGGCAGAGGATGGCGGGGACAAGTAATCCGTTGGGTTGGACTTTCTGGTCTCGTACACGACAACGAAATCATACTCTTGAACTTTGAGGATCCATTTCTCTATTCGCGTCGGCGGTTTGCTGTGAGGATTGTTGAAGACGGCCACTATAGTGACTTGTGGTCGGTAATTACTTCAAACGTATTACCATACAAGTAAAGATGATAATGCTGAACTCGCCAGGTGATCGCTAAAGTGTCTACGAGAAGCTGTGTTTGTTTGTCGGGGTCGTAGAATGCATTCGTGCATCCGGCTGCGAGGTACTGCTTGACGTTATGCATGGCTAGCTGATGTTATGTGGTCCACTGCCACTCCATCTTTTCTTTGGTAAGGTTGCGAAGTGGGGCAGAAAGCGTAGCGAGGTCTAGAATGAATCGACCACAGTAATTAATCAGGCGTAGAAGACTGCGCACTTCCTGAACACTCGATGGATCTGATGCGTTGATTATCGCTTGCACTTTCTTTGGATCAGGTGACACCCCATCTGCACTCAGGACACGTCCGAAGAACTCCATCGTTTCTTTGTGGAATTCACACTTTTCCTTGTTGAGAGTGAGATGATTGGCTTTCAATCGCTTCAAGCATTGTTCGAGCATGCCGTCAAGTTCCTCGGGTGTGCTGCCAAACACTAGAATATCATCAGTGATATTCAGAACTCCATTGAGACCGCTCAGGGTGGTTTGTATCAGCTTCTGAAACATCTCTGCTCCTGCGTTGACGCCAAAGTTCAGTCGCTTATATCGAAACAGGCCGATATGAGTAGAGAAGACAGTTATGTAACGTGACTCTTCGGCAAGCTCTATCTTGTGGTAGCAAGCGTTGAGATCCAACTTTGCGAAATGTCGAGCTCCATGCACTTTTGTGATTATCTCGTAAATGGTAGGGGGCAAGTGGCGTTATCTCTGGATGGTTTTGTTGGGAGCACGCATATCTACACAGATGCGAATTTGATTCGGACTCTTGGGTTTTTTTGACAACTTGAATCGGCGACACCCAGGGCGTCGGTTCATCGCCAACACGTTCAATGCTGCCCAAATCAAAAAGATGTTGCAGTTCTTTCTCCGTTTGTTTTCGAACGTAGAACGGAATTCTGCGATGGGGCTGGGCTTCTGGCTTCGTGGTGTCGTCAATGTGAAGTTTACACTTCACGTCTTTGAGTTTCCCAACCCTTTGAAGAGTTCGGTGTAGCGTGATGACAAGTCATTGTCGTTGGTTACAGCGTACTGAGCTTGACAGTGCCTAGCGATTCTGCAGTGTCACAACTCAGCAGTTTATCAGAATCTCCATAGACCACATAGAATGTAGCTTCAGTAGTATTGTCTCTGAAGGTCAATTCAGATTCGAAAGTGTCGCGAACCATGAGTGGAGCCTTGCTGCATATGCGTAGATGCGTAGATACTGATGTCATCGTCCTCCAGCGTAAAGGATCTTTTGGCTTTCACTTTGTTCGATACCAAACGTGTATTCACGGTCACTGCCCTGTTTGCGGCATTAGTCATAGTTAGTTCACGAACTCGACCTCTCGCAGTTTCGGCATTTCTGTCCTCGCACGGGACATTCATTCTGATGAGGGTAATCGCATCCACGGTAAAACACTCCTTCGCTTTAGCAGATGACTGCTTCGACTGAGGGGTCTTGGGTTTGCGATGCGGTTTATGCTTGTTGTGTTTGAACACTTTATTGACTCTGGCATGCGCAGTCTGCTCATGCTCGACTTCTGCAGCTCTGGAGGCGGATAGTGACAGCGATCTGACAAGTCCTAGGAGTTCGGCTAATAACATGTCTTTCTGTAGAGCTTTACGTCTGAGTTGGCTAGAGTGACAGCCTTCGATGATCTGAGTTTTTAGTTCGCTGTCAACATCACTGGTTCACACTCGGTTGCTGTCTGCTAAGGCGTGTGTAATATTGAACAACTGTCTCATCAGTTTTCTGAGTTGTGCGCCTGAACACAATGCCTTCATACAGTATGTTTTTCTTCGGAGTGAAGTAGTTAGTAAGGGCTTGCTTCTCTGGGTGTCGAATATATCTTGGAATGTTTCTCCTCCATAATGAAATAACAGAGCTTTCTGTCGCTTAAAATCGGTTAGGCCTATCCCAAAAGCGACCATGGCTCCTTTGAACCGGCATAGCCAACGTTCCCATCGTACGAGAAGAGACGTGGGGTCCATGAGGGCCATGGCGAGACGTCAGCAAAACAGCGAGAAGAAATCAAGCTATCCTCGTCGCCAGTGTTACATACTAACATGCTAGTCAGATATGTGTATATGAGAACGCACAAATCGGTCAAACAAACGGGTAATGCTTACTTCACACTGGACATCTTTCTTGGGCTTCTTCCACCATGGCGTGCGTGCTTAACGTAGCCGGACACTGCAATTATGACGTCATTTTCACAAATCACATCGCCTCTACCTCCATTTCTTAACGTTATTTTCCAGTGAAATAGGTAGGCGCATATTCCATGAAGTGATCTATATTTCATTATAAAAGATCGCCGTTGCGCACACGTCAAAATTTCATAATACTCCAATCGAGCTAGAATTCATTTTGCATACGTCTCAGACCATTTTGAGCATTTCAAACTTTTGCATGTCCGCGCGCCCGTCATTCGGGCGTATTTGCGCGTCCGTAACAAAAAACAACAAAAACAAAAGAATGCTTCTGCATGGAGTCAGTTTCTCGAGCATATTTCTACCAAATGGGACTTTAAGGGTGACAAAAGTATTTAAAGCTATCAAGTTTCTGCATGAAATTAAATATATCTAATTTCATAATGACGTCATCAGATTTCAAGCTTATCACTCTTATGCTTCACCATCTTTTACCCAAATTTTAGTATGTTGTAGCTTATTACATTTTCCGTTTTAATTGTAATAACTATTTTTCAATGTTATGACATCTTTGTGAAAAAAATCGATTGAAATTACCCTTGTAAAATTTGACAATTTACGTGTTATCTCTATGCAGTCCATTTTCTTCTAAATGCCAATTGACTTGAGCAGTAGCTCACAGAATTTCTCCCAGATTTTGATATGTTGCAGCTTACACTTTTAGTGTCTGTGATAATTATTGTAATTTTTAAATGAATGTCTGAATCGTGTCTTAAAATTGGTTAAAATCGAAAGTTAGGTTCCGAATTATGGAGATTTTATGCAATCCGTATCATGTACAGGCATAACGTCAAATTTATTCGATCGTGTCTCACTTATCCTTGATCAATTTGTACCCACAACTAAGTATGTTGTAGCTTATCAAATTTTCAATCGAAATTATTCTTACATTTGTTCAATTTGATGATGTCATCATCGTGGCAAACTCGACTGAAGTTATCTTTGTCAAATTTGACCATTTTACGTTTAGTCATTATAGCAATCCATTTATTTTCTTTTCCCGAAACCCAAATTGACATGACTTTATTCATTGAGCAGTAGCACAATTATTCCTGTTTCGATTTCTCCTAGATTTCGATATAACTTGGCTGGTACTCTGGACTATCGTCACGTTGCCATTGTTTGTCAATTGAATGTGGCAATCATTTCTAAGAATGTGGTTGAATTTGAAACTCAGGCTTCAATTTACGGAGATTTTGTTCAATACTCATAAACATATATGAAATTGCGTGGCCAATTGCCCCCGTCTCAAATTAAACGGATCATCTAATTTGTCACTTATGACAAATTTTTTAGTCTGGTTTTTGTTCTCTTTGTCTTTTATTCTTATTTTTTATTCTTATTTCTTTGTCTTCTGTTTCTTCCCCTCTTTGCTTTGTCCAACTTTTCTCCTCATGCTCATTCTTGTTCGTCTTTGTCATTGTTTTTCTTCAAACTTTTGTTTTCATACCTAAAATATTAATTCCTCACTATTCATCAGATTTTATTCCGACTATTTCATAGGTTTAGTAGTAGGAAATAAGAAAGAGAAAAAAAAACTTATTGGGAAGACCAGGTGATATGCCTATTACGTGAAAGATGTTCGTCGTGTGTTAAGATGTGCATCCAAATAAGCAATGTTGCTGCTTTTTTCAGAAGTCTTATCATCGAAGTTCGCTACTCTGCAGGAACTGAATTACGATTAATTGTGATTAAGGCTATGGGAATTAAACACCGCTCTACTTTGCAAAGTTGCTTTGACTGAGGTAGATGCTCACAGGCTGGCCATAATGTCCACGTTATCTATAACACACGGGGAAGGCTAGAGCTACTCAAATTAGGCTGTCTACGCCAACACCGTGGTTTCATCACGATGTCATAGTAATATGATACGATGGCTACATATAGGCATTACGAGATCTGCTCTAAGTAGACGTGTTGCCTTCCTAAGACAATCGGGCAGCTTCTTTTTTCCGTCGTATTATCTTTGTGAGGCGAAAAATGTCCAATGGCACAGGTGATTCTACGAAGTTAAGACGAAGATGACACGACTTGGCAAGGTGCCCTAACGATGGCCCTGCGACGGGCAAAATAGACTCACGATTCCAACACGAATATGAACTTCCACACGGTCTTCAGGCCATTTTTGGCTTTCCAAAGATTTTGCCACCGCTCACGAAGTTGTTGACGGATCCTGAAAAATTCCACAAGCGGTCATACAATGGCTTAAGATGCCCTCACGAAAGACCCGGTGTTTATACAATCAGAGTCGAATTTGAAAATTGCCTTTATCATGTGTCCATCATTGCTCAATTTCTGGACAGTGTGACGTCTACATACATGTTACACGCAAACGAACATGTAGCGCACGTCGCAGTGCATCACGTTTTGCAGCATCACTCCGTGAGCAGTGCATGCAAGTTTAAGTGTAAGTTTTTCGTCTCTAGCATTAGGAATACAGCATAGGCCTTACATCTAGCAGTTAATGCACGTGGGTCTGTGAGAAGGTGCGATTGATTCTTTGGACGATCATCAGGCGCCTCCACTCCCATGTTGGTGGCAGGATATCTTTAAAAAGTTTGTCATTTGAAACTGGTTGAATATCCCCCTTCTCTTTCCACTATATGTACTTGCACACTTACACATTTACTTGATATTCATAATGAATATTCACATTTTTTATAATATGCATCATATTGTCATTGTTTATAAATATGCTTACAAATTCACCTTTTTCCTCCTTAAGAGGAACATGCTAAAAATATTTTCTCACCTACATATTTGGCTAACAGTGGAGCGATCGTCTGAAGTCCCACGTGTGAGTATTTATGAATCAATAGCATCCGTTCTATAGACTAGAACGCTGCAAACGCTTCTATTAGAGCACTTGATGCACATTCACCATCTTCAAAGCTCTCTTTTACATTTTGTAAAGAACGTTCAGATTATACCAGTAGAAATTGCCAGAATGGTTTATTCTTTTAACTCGGTGACAAGGAAAAAGAATTGTTTAATACGTGGCTCTTAATTTCTTTACAGGCTCAACTGTAGCTGGTGTGGTGGGACTGACAATGCCACGGTATTGCCTGTTTGGGGACACAGTCAACACGGCCTCACGTATGGAATCAAATGGAGAAGGTACATCGCTTTTACTATGCAATCATTTTTTTTTTCATTTTCATCACTCACTGCTGTACAAATTGTCATGTGGTGTTCTCTTATATAACGGACTTACAATCTCTACTTGCTGAAGCAATGTGCTTCCACCAGCGTTTTGTACTTGATTCATCTTATTGCATATTCACAAACAAATGAATATAATCAAGAAAGTTGATATATCATCAGATAACAGTTTTCATGACAACAGCAGGTTTGTCTAATACGTTTTCAAACAAGTACATGAATACAGGGCACTCTATAACCAATGTCATGCTATGCTACTTAATTACACGGTCCTAATCATCGATCCTTGATTGTATTTTTTTCTTCCTATCTAAATATTAAATTGTACTTCAATAAACTTTGAAGGCCTGAGAGAAGTGAGTACCTTAATATTTTTCAGTTTTCACAAGGTATAAGATCTTATATCTTATTTATATTTTTATAAATATTAAACTAAAGGAGGACGAATTCTGTCAAATCTGGAGCCGGGGAACTGTTTTTGTAGTTGTTGTTTAAGTGTAGGGGGAGGGCTGCTGGCCCGGGGATGGCCATGGGTAATTCGCGTGCTTGGGTCAAGGGTCAGTGGTAAGCAACCCACGGAATGTAGTGTGATTTGTTGTGTTTTTCAGTCAATATTTAAGACTCAAAAAGTCTCACAGTAGAGGCGTACCTGATCCAAACAAAGCGCTTCTACACATTGGTTAAATCATGATGATTACACGAGGTCAAGTTAAAATCTTTGATATCTGCCCTTGCTGTTCACAGTGAAATATTACATCAAACCTAACCGCGCACACACACTCATTTATCGAAAGAAAGAGTGTAATATCTACAAGTAAAACAACTGGCCGCCCGTCCCTCAAATTATGTTATTATATCATACTGGCTACGCCCGAAGCCTAGAGCATAATAACACAGAGAAACAAAAACAGCAGCTCACAGCACGGGCCCGGCGGCACGCACCCCCGACGCGCGCAAGTCCATTCACCAATCATCCTCTTTTTACCATTCATGACTCGAGACGCTCAACGGAAACTGTACCATCCCTTTAAAGGAAAATTAAAGAAACCTCGCCTTTCGCATCCGTTCTCTACCTATATATGGGGTTCTTGTCCGTGTCCAGGTGCAGCCCCGGGGTTTTGGGGGGCTCTTACGCCTAGCTTAACTGTTTGTTAGCTTTCTTAAGTCCGTCAAGCACTTTAGCATGGTAGCGACTCGTTGCGATTTTTAATTGACGTTTTCCATCCTGCCACGCACACACGTGGCGTTTATTTTTGGACAGCCACTCGGTCAGGCGAAACTTAGCTCAATTTCATGTCCCCAGAAGGCCAGAAACAACCCCCCCCCCTTGACTCTCGTGTTTTTGGCTTCTCAGCTTAGGCAAGGGTTCCCTTGGACTAGGACCTTCCTAAGGCCAGTTCCTTTATCTAAATTAGCCGAATTACTCATTTTTTCTGGAATCTGTTTTTCATGTACTGTACAGGGTTACTCTTGCGTGTATCAGTCAGACCGCAGCGCGGCGAAAAGTGCTCGCATTTATCGTACTCGTATGCACGCCAAACGGTCATACGAATACATAATGTGCTACAACACCTTGCCATTTCACAGCTTATTATTGCAATAGGCAAAGTAAAAACCTAAGCAAACGGATATCATCTAAAAGTAGAAAAATAGCTCATTCTCATGAAGGCAAAATCAGTTCTAATTTTTTGGATATACATTAACGTAATTATAGTACGAAGTATGTGGTGAAAAAAAATTGAAGAGTTTTATGTTCAGGGTCGCAAAATACTGTGATCTTGTGCTCAAATGAATCGTCTGTATATATTCTGCTGAAATATATCAACTTTTGGTTCGGTGATTGGCTGGCGCATGTTGACCTGGGTTCAACCTTGCTTCAATGAACTTCCCTCAAAAAAGGGGCAACACAATTATGTATATTGGCATTGTCAATAGGAAAATGATTTATGCTAATATAAAATCTAGATTGTACTTGTGTTTTTTATTAAAAAAAGAAAAATATTTGCTCCATGACATTCACTGTGAAGTGTAATCATCAAAATAACCATTGTAAAAATCGCAATGCGAACAAGTCCAACTTATTCGCATTTATCGTACTCGTATGCACGCCAAACGGTCATACGAATACATAATGAGCTACAACACCTTGCCATTTCACAGCTTGTTATTGCAATAGGCAAAGTAAAAACCTAAGCAAACGGATATCAGCTAAAAGTAGAAAAATAGCTCATTCTCATGAAGGCAAAATCAGTTCTAATTTTTTGGATAGACATTAACGTAATTATGGTACGAAGTATGTGGTGAAAAAAAAAATTGAAGAGTTTTATGTTCAGGGTCGCAAAATACTGTGATCTTGTGTTCAAATGAATCGTCTGTATATATTCTGCAGGAATATAGCAACTTTTGGTTCGGTGATTGGCTGGCGCATGTTGACCTGGGTTCAACCTTGCTTCAATGAACTTCCTCCCCTCAAAAAAGGGGCAACACAATTATGTATATCGACATTGTCAATGGGAAATGATTTATGCTAATATAAAATCTAGATTGAACTTGTGTTTTATTAAAAAAAAGAAAAATAATTGCTCCATGGCATTCACTGTGAAGTGTAATCATCAAAATAACCATTGTAAAAATCGCAATGCGAACAAGTCCAACTTATTCATTTTCAAATTCGAATCGCTGAGCTGATATCCAAGTCGTACTTCATCCACAAGACCTGCACAAACAAGTGATGTCATTGGTAATTGAAAACAAAATAACAAGTCAAATCAAATCTGTACATGTTATAAAATACACCTACCTTAGCACATGTACAAATGTAACAAGGTCAAATCATTGCCATGATACCTACAGGGAACTAAACTCACATCGAGAGATACCACACAAAATGTTGAAGGGAGTAATGCAGGTACTTGTACATGTATTTAGGCCCTACATCCGTTTACATAGGCATACAGATATTAGATTAATCACTGTCAAATCTTTGAAAAGAAACGCTTTATTAAAGATGGGCACGTAATACACGAACAGATACGTGAAACAAACATAAAATGAATGTGAGATGAAAGAACAGGGCGCCAGTCAAAAAAAAAAAGCATATATATATATATATATGTATGTATATTTCCCACCACATGTACAAAATATATTCGAGGAACTTCTGGTAAACTTTGTAATTTCTGTCGCACTTTGAACCTATTGAAATCCCTTCTAAACCATGCGACACTAACCTTTTTTTCACATTTTTTAACAGCTTTGCTTTTCGTCAAGGCCAACTTACGAACAAAAATAAAAAAGAATAAGAAGAAAATCAATTAAATCCAGGACAACAAAAAGTCTTAAAATTGCTCAAACTTCATTGCTTACTAGAAGACCTTAAAAAACATCAAACAAAAGAGCGTTTATCAGGAGATCAAATCACCCTACCATCCTTCCATGTCCTTGTACGCACACTCTGTTTTGACTTCACAATTTGTAGGCCTTTTCCTCTTTCTTCGCAAAATCTCGCGAATTCTCGTTCAAGGGAGCGACAAGATATGTTTGTGTGTTTGTTTTGTTTTATTTTGTTTAATCATGGGTTAAAATGCCCTCGATCAGCCAGGTGAGGCTGTTTTTCAGAGAGGCCGTGAATACAGTGTTACAGCAACAACAAAAACAATGCAACAGTTAACAAATCAATTAAAGCAAATTAACAATAAAAACAAAAAAAACAAGCATAACAAAATGAAATACATTACAACATAGCAGAAACTAGATACCAAGAAAAAAAGGAATATAGATGTAACCACTTAACACAAACGCTACAAAAGAGGGTGACACAAACAGGTTCACGTTAATTCAGACAATTTAGCTCAAACATAGTTATGAAATCCACACTATAACACATACTCTAACATTCTTTCAAAAGCTTTCAAATTACTTCTCATTCCTACATTTTCGGGGAGGTTATTTGATATCTTAACACTGGAATAAATGCATTCAAATTTCATGAAATTTGTTATAGGCTTTGGAAGTGTGATAATATTGCGTGAATTGCGTAAATGATATCTATCTCTTTTGATAACTCTTTTTTGACAGATAAATGATGGCAGTAAATGATGTTATAATCTGAAAATGAATATTGCGGCGTGTTTTTCCCAGCGATTACTAATTGCTTCCACTCCAGATAATTCATATAACGCTCGACTACTGAAACGATAATTTACTAATAAAATGGTGCGGAGAGCCCTTTTTTGCAAAACAGTTATTTGATTTATTAGACGTTTACCGGCGTTCCTCCACACAATTGAACAGTAGTCCAAATGGGGCTGAATTAACCCTTTGTATAAAAAATAAGGGCGGTGTCTTGCGGAATATATGGCCTTATTCTCTTGAAGCAGTACAAAGCAGAAGAGAGTTTGGCCTTTACATTCGCAATGTGATTGTTCCACGTCAGAGTGTCGTTTAGGGTCACACCTAAATACTTACAGGAGTTTCTTTGTTGTACGCAAAAATCATTAACCGTAACCTTAACGTTATCAAAGAGCTGTTTTTTTCCGCATGGGTGTGACAATCATGTATTCATACTTTTTTTCGTTTAGCAGTAGTCCATTGTACCTGAGCCAGTTCGTGATCGCCCTTAAGTCATGGTTTACACACTTTTCTAAGTCATGGGGATTGTTTGCTGCGTAGTAAAGGCAAGTGTCATCAGCATACAAAGAGACAGTACAATGTTGTACAACTTCAACAATGTCATTAATAGTTATCACGAACAGAAGCGGTCCGAGGATACTTCCCTGGGGAACGCCGCACGTAACGAGACATTGTTCAGACATATTTCCGTTAACAACTGTGACTTGCTTCCTAAACGCCAAATAATCTTTGAACCAGGCTAAACTGTCGGATTCTACACCGTATTTTCGCAGCTTCTCAATTATCACATCATGAGGTATTAAATCGAAGGCTTTTTTCAAGTCAAGTGTAACGAGTGCAACTGCACGCCCTTCATCTAAAGCCTTCCGGATTTTTTCTGTAATTGTTACAAGAGCAAGCAAAGTTGAATAATTAGGGCGAAATCCAAATTGATTATTTGTTAAAAGATTATTTTCATTGAAATAATTGTATAATTGCTTAAAAACGACCTCCTCGACGACTTTTGAAAGGACTGGAAGGACCGAGATGGGTCGATAACTTTGTGGGTCGGTTACGTCGCCTCCTTTGAAAATTGGCGAAACTCGAGCTAGTTTCCAGGGCTTCTGGTATTCTACCCTGAGCCAGAGACAAATTTAGTACATGACATAACGGTTTCACAATCACAGGCAGAGTATCTTTCAAACACACTTGTTGATAAATTATCTAAACCAGCTGCCTTATTTCTCGGAATTGTATCAAAAGATTTCATGATTTCACATTCGGTGACAGGATCAAATGAAAATTTGCAGGTTACTATGTTTGATGTACTGAGCGGACCTGCGATAATCTTCTTTCGGCAAACTAGACTTAAGACGTTTTGGCGCATCCACAAACAAGTTATTCATAACATTGGCTATATCTTTGTAGTTGTGAACGTCCTTTCCTTCGCATTTGACATGATGCAATACGTGTCCCTTTCTCTTAGGTAACAGTGTATGAAGAATCTTCCAGAGAACGGACGAGTCACCCTTATTTTTCAAAATGCTTTCATTTATATATTTTCTTCTACATTTACGAATCAAACAAGTTACAGATTTCTCAATTGCTTATATTTATTCCAATCGGATATCTGTTTAGTCTTTAGTGCCGTCTTTTTACTTTTATCTCTTTCAAACATAAGCGACTTAATGTCATCATTCATCCATGGGCTGATTTGTGCTTAACCCCTTCTGCGTTTCATTGGGGCAAATTTATCTAATATGTTCACAATATTTAGAAACCATCATCTCATAGGCGGTATTGGTGTCTACTTCACAAAACACTTCATCCCAACATTCACTGCGTAGCTCATTACAAAATGTGTGAAAATCCAGATTTGTTAAATTGCGAAAGTTGACATTTTTATGATTTGAGGTGGCTGTTTTCACTCTACCAATAGCTGATACCACCATATAATGATCACTGAGTGTGATTCGGTGCTACGTCACAATACTGTATATGTTCATGGTTAGATGAAAAACAGTAAGTCAATGGTTGTGGCAGACAGTGGTGTAATTCTAGTGGGCTTTGTTACAAATTGTTTCAGACCATAATCTGAGACGATGTTTAACGGCTTCCTAGTATGATTAGATAACACAGGCTTCGTCACATCACAATTCAAATCACCGATCACAATATAATCAAAAGATTTAGCATCTAAACACTGAAGAGTATTTTCAAATTCTTCAAAACATTTCACTGGAGCATCTGGGGGCCTATACCACACCACAATACACAGTGGCTTCTGCCTTTTAAAGGTAACATTTATACATAGAAGCTCGATATCACAAACAATTTCTGTATAAATCGTATATGCTATTGAATCTCGTAGCATATATTAGTTATACCTCCTCCTTGTCTATTCCTATCACGACGTATTACATTATAACCGGCTATCTCTATCTCAGTATCAGATATAGACCCATCAAGTCTAGTCTCACACAAAGTGAACATATCAAAATGGTTATTAATCAGTAAATTTTCTATTTCTTCTAAGTTCTTCATGAGAGAACACACACTTAAATGACAAAGTTTTAAACCACGGTGTGATTTGAGATTGCGAAAGATTGTCTCGCAGTCGTCATATTGAAATGTGTTAGTCACTGAGGACAATGTTGTCTGCATGGGTTCATTTGGCTCAGGCAAGTTATTGAAAGGCAATTCGGTGAAGATGCACTTACTACAAAACCAGTCAGCTGTTGAATGAAAGAAATCGTCGTCCACGTTTGAGCATGAGAGATGAATCAAGTTGTGGCATGAAACACATAATATAGCGTTGTGACTAGATTTTGCAAGCATCGAACATTGAATACATGGGAACTTGTGTAACATAACAGATGATCACGCTGTTTGCGATATTCAGTGGTGATAAAACTGAGCTAGAGGTTTTCAAGATCACGCTAACTGTTGACTTTCACCTTCCTGTTGTCTGTTGTGTCCCTTGTCCATGCCTTTCTTACGCTTCGACTGCTCCGAACTTTGCCGAACAGGGCTTGACGAGTCTCTCGTGAGATGTTCGTTGACGAAAATACTGGTCCCTCGCAGCGTGCTTCGAGCACGGTAGATCTTGTCACTTATGTTGTTTCTCGTGAACTTGACGAGCAGGGGGTTGGGACCACGACATTCCTCTGTGTGCTTGACCTGGAGACGATGTGAACGATCGATGTCTTCTGGGGTGAGTTCGATCCCTAGCTTTTGGTTGACGAGATCCATGACAACTGCATCGGTGTCCTCGTTTGCGGACTCGGCAAGTCCGTAGATCCTCAAACAGTTCCGACGACTGTAGAGTTCAAGTTCTTTCATCTCATCAGTAACTTTGGACAGCTTGTGCTCGAGATTACCGATGTGTTTTTCGAGGTCCTGGATCATTTTGAGTTTTGCCTGGAGGTCATGGTCCAGTGACGCATACACTCGCTGCGTAACAGATTCCAAGATGGCGTCCGATGACGTCTACTACTTCAGCAGTAGACAATGCTTCCACGATGCGTTTTTGAAGGGTGCCATTGAACTCTTCCATAGAAAGGCCAGAAGGCACAACGCTCGAATGACCAGCAGCAGTGGCCGCAGCTTCACCGAAATTCGTCAACGGGGAAGCTTGCCCAGGGTCCATCGACTGGGGCGCGTTGATGTCTTCGGCGTTTTCTGCCTTCTTTTTGGCAGACTTGCCACTGTTCCTGGGGGCCATTTCCAAGAACGGGATATCATCCAGGAAAACGAGCCAGGATATTGGTAGCAACAGTTCAGTAATACTATGATGAAAATGTCAGGAACTCGCTAAATTGCAGAAATTTTATCAACTAAATGAGGCAGCGATTCAGAAGATGTGTTACGTCGTTGATGGCGCCCTCTATATAAGTGTCAATACATATGTGTCAAAGGGTTTCTCGGAGGACGACCGTAATAATAAACTGAACACAGTGAATCACGGTGTCAAACTAAATACGTGTCATCCGACTTTTTTATTTGAGCATGGTCGGTGCAATGTGGGATGGTGTGCTCCTGGATCGTAGTACAATCTCACCGAAAATGTTCTTTCGGGTAGAAAAAACACAAACACAAACAAATCGCCTCACAATTTCCTATATTCTGAGTAAATCCCTAAGCACGTGCATTTTTACCATTGAGATCCCCCAATGAACATATTAGATGCAATTCCGTGATGTCGGTAACCGCTCGATGACTGCAGCTCGGGCGAAGCCGGATGCTGGCGTCGGATAGCCGGTTCTCGCGGGGTGGCTGATGCCTGTTCCTGGCAGTCTGTCGCGGCGCCCTTTTTAGGTGTGGCAGCACAGCGTGGCCGGATACACACGGTCGGGAGTCGCTGGTAGCTGTCCGGTTCGCGGGTGTCTGCCTGTCTCTACAGCTGGGTGTGTGATAACTGGATGACTGGACAGCATCCGATTGTGGCTGTGTCTCGGATACTCAGTGCATGGATAACGGCTACAGAATATGGCAACAAATCCCTTGTCATAATACAACTCTTATTGGGACTTCTAATTCTAAACTCCTAATATAAAATTATTGTCTACCCTTGCACTTATGCATATAGAATAAAACCAAACTTTCTCATCCAAATTTATCGTTTTCCTCAGCTTTCATATATCATCTTCACTTAATTCTCTCTTACGAAAGAAAAATACATTTGTGTCACATTTCAAGTCCTTTTGCCACAAATTGCCGTTCAGTGGAATACATAAGCGATGTGTTAGCAACGCATGAGTGTAACCTCTCCAATTAATCGAAACGTCACACTATTAATGGGGCGGTTACTAAATGTCCAGCTATCGAATCAAACTACTAGCAGTACAAATCTCTCGATGAACAATCAGTTCTTACCAGCTTCTGTTATTAACTCCACATGCATACTTTACACTATATCTATTTTGTTTCTGGTGTTCAAATCCTAATTTCACACAAACCTTACGTTCTTTTAACATTAATTTCTCAATCGATTCACATCATCTCTTTATCAATCCTGATGTATATCGTATGTATGCATACCGATATATGTATGTCAAATTATCATATATCGTAATCATTGCGAGTATCGGACTAAAAAATGAACACCGGAACAATTACACCATAAACAGGAATTATCGTTACGAATAAGAACCTTATTGCCATTTCTTTTACTCAACCGGTTTCACTTTTGGCGTGTAACAAGCAACCTAACCTCACTGTCAGACCAGTTTTCTTTCTGGCTTAAATATTTTTCGGAGCATTACGCACTCAAAAAGCATCATAACGAACTACTTTCGGGAACACCGTGCGGTGTACTTGCTACTCTTTGATGTCAACATACCTTTACTACTATTCGAGTCAAATTAAAAAAAAAAAATCTATTCTGTCCTACCGGTTGTTAATTAAAGCAACAGCAATGTTTGCAAACCTACAGCTTCTCGGTCCCTTTTCCTTTTGGAATGTCAGGTAAGCGGTGTCCAGCGGCCGTAATCTGGCAGAACTGCGTATCTCCTTTAACCCATTACGCAAGAAATCGGCTTAAAAGATTCATTGTTACACCTTTCTAAACTGGGATACAATGAGTTGCATTTTTCTTCTTTTCTTGGTCATAATTGGTCTAAAGAATTAATTACCAACAACAACAACAAAATCACAATTTGACCTTTAGTAAGTACTAATAATAAACAATTTAAAAAACTTACGCAGTTCTGCCAGATTAATCGCAGCCAAATTTCAGCGATCGTAACCTGGCAGAATTGCATATCTCTGATCACGTGCGCGGGTTGATCAGCCAGAGCTGTGTAGTCTTTGGCCATGCGGGGGGGGGGGGGGGTTTCAGGCAGAACTGCGTATCTCTAGGAGATACATACGCAGTTCTGCCTGATACGCACGTGTTTCATCAGGCAGAACTACGTATCTCTTTTCGTGGTTAACCACGTGCTTATCATCAGCAAAAACTGCGTATCTCCTAGAGATACGCAGTTCTGGCTGATAAACACGTGGTTTATCAGGCAGAACTACGTATCTCAGTCTCTTTTCTGCGGATTGTCTAGCAGATTACCATCCATCCCCCTTACTATTCAGCAGATGCAGCGTCAAAACAATGAATATTTTAGATCAAGTTTCAAGTTTCAAGTTTGTAAAACATTTATTTTCCCTCTTTTTCATGTTGTATATCACATACATAAGATTGTACAAGGAAGGCAGAACCTAAAAAAAGCAGAGCTTTTGGTGAGCTGCCTAAAAAAAATACATTACATCACATACACAAGAAACAACAAAAACATAATAGTTCGAGTACAACTTTTTGAATTGGTTGTTCACATTGTATAATGTCATCATTATTGATTCACATTTAATTAGATTTTATCCATTTTCAATTCAATTTCAATTCAATTCAATTCATTTATTTTCATTCTTCTTCTTTTTTCTTTTTCAACAAAAACATAACACAAGATAAATCAGGTTTTACATCATAAACAAAGAACATTTGTCTTAATCAATAAATGGTATCAATAAACATAGGAGCGCATACTGGCAAAAAAAAAATAATACAAAGTCATGCTTTAGTTGAAAAAAAAAGGAAGAAAGAATAGAGAGGTCCACTAAAAAGCAAAGCTTGTAGATTGTGAACCACTCATAAAACCTATAAATTACTTATTTACAAACACTTGTGACGAATATAATATACGACAGGACGGGACAAAACAGAAGAAACGCAACAACATGACACAACTTGCCAGAATAGATGAAAAGTATGGAAGGAAAGAAAGAAGAAAAGAGAGAATGAGAGAATACCTACACGCTGAATAAGGGAAATGGAACAGAGGATGGTAGAGAATGTGCTTCATAGAGTTGGTGCTGCATGCAGCTGAGCAAGGATTGTAATGGCTACTTCTTTACGTAATAATAAATTCAGTGTTTGGATGGTGGATGATGAACTCTGAGGTTAACAAAAACTATAGCTGTTAATGGAAAAAAAACATGTCAGTTAGGATTTAATAAAAAAAAGTTTCAACTTGCGCTTAAAAGAATACAAAGATGGGGAATATTTTATTTCACAGCTCAGTGAGTTCCAAAATCTAGGACCAGTGTATGTAAATGTATTCTGAGCCAATAAAGTTCTCAGGAGGGGTAAATGAAACTCATTAGATTGTCTAGTGGGATAATCATGAAAAGACTGGTTCCGTGGGAACATTGAATTAAAAATACTGGGAAGTGCATTTACATTGTAATTAAACATAAACTGACCAAGTTGAAAAAAATACAAATCTTTAATTTTCAAAATCTCATGTTTAATAAATAATGGCTCTGTATGGGAACGTGGCGGGACGCCACAAATAATACGAATAACCTTTTTTTGTAACAAAAGTAATTTATCTAGTAAGTTTTGATGGGCACTACCCCACGCTAGGAGTCCGTAATTAAGATAAGGTAAAATTAGAGAAAAATACAACGTCAACAAAGAGGATAATGGAATATGAAACTTGAGTCTATTAATAATACCAATATTGCGTGAAATTATTGTACTAATGTTAGTAATATGCGGCCTCCACGAAAGTTTATCATCCACTGTGATACCAAGGAATTTTATATGAGGAACTCGTTCTAACAAAGTGTTATCAAGAACAATACCTGTGTCTAAATCTTCTAAAGAATTACTAAAAAACATATACTTAGTTTTCTGAAGATTAAGAGATAATTTATTAGCTCTTATCCACTGAGTTACTTTTTTCAATTCGGAATTAACTATGCGTACAAGAGTATCTGGATTTTGGTGAGAAAAGAAAATATTTGAATCGTCAGCAAAAAGTATAGATGAGAGTATGTCAGATGATCTACAAAAGTCATTAATATAAATGATAAAAAGTAAAGGTCCTAATAAACTACCCTGTGGGACGCCACATTTAATGAATTCTAAACTCGAGCTGTACTCGTTCAGAGATACATATTGTTTTCGGTTTTGTAGGTAACTCCTGAACCACTCCAAGGCCTTCCCGCGTATTCCATAATGAGACAGTTTATAAAGTAATATTTCATGATTAATTGTATCGAAGGCCTTGGAGAAGTCCAGGAAGATACCAATAAGATGAGAATGATTATCAATAGTGTGCGCAGCGTGGTCAATAAACTTTAAAAGAGCATGAATGGTGCTATGTTTCTGACGGAACCCAAATTGAGAATTTGTAAAAACATTATGCAAATTCAAAAAATTAATTGTTCTTGTAAATATCAATTTTTCCAATATTTTAGATAAAGATGAAAGCAAAGAAATAGGTCTATAATTACATATATCAGAATCATCTCCTTTTTTAAATAAAGGGAAAACCTTAGCTATTTTCATAAAATCAGGAAAAACACCACTTGATAAGGATTTATTGAAAATATATGAAAGTGGGTCTGCAATTGAAGATATAATCCCCTTTAAAATAAAATTACTGATATCGTCATGACCGGCACTTCGCTTGTTATTCATTGCGGTAACAATATCTATTATTTCATATTTTGTTGTTGGAACAAAAAAAATAGAACTGGAATTGGATTGACCTAAAAATTCAGAAAAATGTATATTTGACTGCGGTATTTTTTCTGCCAAATTCTCTCCAATCATTGAAAAATAAGAGTTAAAAATATTGACTATATCATTAGGATCTTCAAAAACTTTATTATCATGTCTTATTTTTATAATTTCTGATTTCTTTTTTGATATATTCATAGCCTGCTTCAACACCTTCCATGTATTTTTCATATCATGTTTATATTTTTCTAACTGAATCATATAATATTTTCTCTTTTCCAATCGTATAATCTTCGTTAAAATATTTTTATACGAAGTGTATTTATATATTAACTTCTCAGTTTTTTTCATTTTGAATTTATAATATAACCTATTTTTCCTATTTATTGAACGAAGAAGAGATTTTGTAATCCATGGTAATTTGGGGGACGTTTTATAATTAACTGACTTTTCTTTTAATCTGGGAATATATTCATCTAAATGTCTATTAACTATCCCTGAAAAATTCTCAAAAAATACATTTATTCGTATGTGGAAAATAACTTGTTTTCCCCAAATATTGTACGTCTGTATTCATGTTTCAGTCTTATTTAGCGGCATGAGAAGAACCGCTACATCAAAAGCCTGGCTGCTACTTGGGTCATTGTCGATCTCATGAAGCATTGCGTTTGGATTAAGAATGATATTAGACTAGACGTAAAGATTGTTCATCAAGACTACATGTACTACATTGTAGACCGTCTTAGACTGTAGTCTATTCAGGCCTAATGTTACACTAGACTATCTGGAGACTAGACTAGAGTAGAGCGGTAGAGGGATCTGCATACGATACAGATCTCATCGTCCCTACTCTATGCCCAAAGTAAGAGTAGGCCCAGACCCTATGGGCTGTAGGTCTAAACTCTATTTAAACTAGATAATACTAGGCCTAGCTAAAGGCTTATTTACAGCTCTATTAGAAATAGAAAACAGGCCCTAGGTCTAGTTTGTGCAGTACTGTACTAGCCACTCCTACTACAGTACGAGGGTAGTAATGTTATACCCTCTACGTAGGCCTACAACGTACTAGAACTCTACTAGAAAGTGTTAGATCCAGACGTCTATATTGGGGCATCATTAACAGACTAAAATCAATGAAAATTAGTATCTAGTCTAGATCTAGACTCCAGATCTACATTTAGGTGGAGTCTAAATCTAGAGCTAGACTGTCTATTGGGGATCTAGTACTAACGTCAGTAGAACTAACAACAAGGTAAGGCCTTACCTGCCTAATGTCTAGATCACAGATCTAGATCTACTTCTAGGGCTACATGGTTATGATTTAGCTTTTAACCTGTAGATTCTAGATTCTTTATATTACAGACTGAAAGACTGCCTATGCCGAATTGAATCTAGAAAAATAGAAAACTAAGTAAAGACACAAGAACCGGCGCTTCGGCCTAAGTTTAGTAACGGCATGATGAGATCTTCCTAAATCCTAGTAGAACTCTACCGGTACCGGTATAACTGTAAAAGTGTTAGTGTTGGCCAATTTCTGACGTCTTTAAGATTGGATCGAAAATGCCATTGTTATGGACGGTATCCTAGATATTCAATAAACTTCAATTTTTTTTCAATTCAATTCAAAGTTTATTTCATTTTTCGACAAAACATATAAGTTACACTTCTTTTGACAACAGAAAATAAGGTAAACAGAACATTATGTATCGAAAAGAATATAAAACAATTGAGGAGGACCACATAGTAATTATACATTGTAATAAAAAAAACCAGAAGTGATCGAAATATAGTACACGTATAACTTTGCTTAAAGTGCATGCGAAAAATGGAGAGACCCACTAAAAAGACAGAGCTTGTAGAATGTGGGCCCCTCTGGAATAATAACATCAATAGAAAAATTAATTAAAGCATTATAAATACTATAGGAGAGGAAAAAAAAGGAAGAAGTCTGGAAGCCCACTGAGAACTAGAATTACAGATAAATACACTTACTATTACAGACGTGAACAGCATAAAACAAGACTAGACAACAAAACAACTGCTGGAGAAAAGGCTGTACGGGACAAAACGGGATGGATAAGACTAACAGACGCGAAAAAACATGAAACAAGACTAGACAGCAAAACAACTACTGAAGAAAAGGCTGTACGGGACAAAACGGAATGGAAACGATGAACAAATAGAAGACAAAATAGCAAACGAAAATGCACAACAGAGACAGCGATCTTCGACAGAAGTGTATCAAGGGAAACAGGAAATGGTTGTGGAGGGGGAAAAAGTGATTGTAACGTCTGAAAGGAGAAAAGCAAGGAAATGAAGGGACGTGAGAACAGGAATAAGACAGACATTCATGTCTTTGACTCTTTTGGCGAAAGCGTAGATAGCAGCAGACATCCAAAAGATTAGAATTTATTCTTCAAAGAGGAAAAAGTAAGTCTGTATGTGAGAAAGAAGGCCAAATGGCTAGTTGAGTCCTGGAAAGTCATACGACTGCAGTAGAAAGGACTTCAGTCTCCTCTTGAAAGAATGTATGGATGGGGCGTTTTTTATATCATGATTCAGAGAATTCCAATAATTTGGGCCGATATAAATAAGTGTATTTTTAGCAAGAATCGTGCGTAAGAGGGGTAAGTGAAATTCATTGGAACGCCTAGTGGGATATTCATGAAATGATTGGCTTTTTAGGAACATGGAATTAAAAATAGACGGAAGCAAATTGTTACAATACTTATACATAAATTGGCCTAAGTTATACAAAAATAAATCTTTAATTTTTAAGAGCTTATTGGAGGTAAACAACGTGTTTGTATGAGAACGTACAGGGGAATGACAGATAATGCGGAGGGCTTTCTTTTGCAAGAGGGACACTCTTTCAAGTAAATTCTGATGCGTGTTGCCCCATACTAAAACTCCATAATTCAAATGAGGCAATATTAACGACGAATATAACATAAGTAATGTTTTTTGAGGAATATGAAATTTCAATCTATTAATAACACCTGTATTACGCGATATTATATTACAAATATTATCAACATGTGATTTCCAGGAAAGTTTATCATCTACAATGACCCCCAAGAATTTAATATTTGATACTCTTTGTAGATGAGAATCATCTAAAACTATATTAGTGATTAAACTATCAACAGTATTGCTGAAAATCATATATTTCGTTTTTTTAGCATTAAGTGATAACTTATTAGCTCTGGCCCAATTTGTCACTTTATTCAATTCAATGTTAATTTTGTGAACAAGAAAGTCAATATCATTATGGGCAAAAAATACGTATCATCTGCAAAATGAATAAAAGAGAGATCATCAGATACACGACAAAAATCATTGATATAAATAATGAACAATAACGGCCCTAAAAGACTTCCCTGTGGGACGCCACATTTGACTTCTCTGATAACTGAATCATTGTTCTTAATTGTAACAAATTGTTTTCTATCGAACAAATAACTCTTGAACCACTCCAAGGCCTTCCCACGTACTCCATAATGCGATAATTTATAAAGTAAAATGTCATGATTGATGGTGTCGAAGGCCTTGGAGAAGTCCAAGAAAATACTAACTAAATGAGAGTGATTATCAATGGCATGAACTACTCTATCAACGAAATATAAAAGAGCATGCGAAGTACTATGTTTCTCACGAAAACCAAACTGATAGTTCGTAAAAACTTCATGTACCGTCAAAAAATTGCTCATTCTCTTATAAATAAGTTTTTCTAGAACGTTAGAAAGTGACGACAATAATGAAATTGGGCGATAATTACTGACTTCAAGTTTATCACCTTTCTTAAATATTGGTATTACTTTAGCCAATTTCATTTTATCCGGAAACACACCGTTGAGGATTGACAAATTAAATATATGAACAAGTGGATCAGCAATCGAGGAAATAACACCCTTAAGTATGAAATTATCTATCTCATCATAACCAGAACTTCGTTTGTTCTCAAAACAGGAAACTATATCAATAATTTCAAATCTATTAGTTGGTGTCAAAAATATGGAATCAGAGTTGCGCTGACCTAAAAATTCAGTAAAATGAGTTTCTGTTGCAGGAATAGTTTGAGTATAATTTTCACCTATTTTTGAAAAATAGGAATTGAAAATATTTGCAATATGAAGAGAATCATTAATCACTTCATCATTCACTTTAATTTTATCAATGTCAGAGTGTTTACTCGGAACATTCATGGCCTGTTTCAGAATTTTCCAAGTATTTTTCATATCAAACCTATATCTCGAGAATTGCTTGAAGTAATATCTTTTCTTTTCAGAACGTAAAATCATCGTCAGAGTATTTTTGTATGATGTATATCTATTTTTCGATCGCTCAGTTTTTTCCAACTTATACTTATAATACAAACGATTTTTCCTATTAATTGAACGAAGGATTGATTTTGAGATCCAAGGTAATCTGGGTGTTTTTTTTTATAGTCTGTTCTATTTTTTTGTTTTGGAATTACAACATCTAAATGATGATTAAATATTTCCATGAAATTATGAAAAGATATATTGATGTCATCGCTGCCAAACACTCCTGACCAGTCAGCATTCTCGAGAGCCACATCAAAACTAGCTAGCTTTTCGGGTGAAACTCTACGACTAAACAAAGGAAGTGACAGAGGTTTAATATAAGATGATGTTTTAAGAGTAAAATAAGTCATTATTGGAAAATGATCAGTCATATCTGAAAGAATTATGAAAGAATCGGGGAGGGGTAAAATATTACAAAAAAAGTTGTCAATGAGGGTGGCAGAACGATCTGTAATACGTGTGGGTTTGGAGATAAGCGGGAGAAAGGATGAAGATAGAAGTGTGTGAATAAAATCACTAGAGATATTGTCATGCTCAGACTTCAGCAAATCTCCTCGAGATCAATCTGATAGATCCAAGACAACTTACCGTTTATTACAATGAAAAACAAAATGAGAAACTATGGATTACAGATGGACTTAATCAGCAGCGCAGTATCACATTGTTGTTCGCGTGACCTACCGCACAATATATTGATTTCACGTACACTAACAATGGACAAGTGCTGCAGTACTAAGTAGACCCTAGGCCTAAAGTTGACTGAAGCGTGATGTCAGACAAGATGCAAACTATAACGTTTGTTAGATCTAGAAATGCTCTAGGCTTAAAAAAACCCCTAGCTTGTAACAAAACTTAAGAGTAAGGCATACCTCATATTGACCTGTTTTGAAGCCTGCCAGTCTACGAGGGAAAGAAAGTGGCAATTTCCCCCTAGAGTTGAGGGTCATTGCTTTTGGATCCATTGCTTTAGCGTGACTGTCGTATATACTGTATGCAATTTATCCAGTTAACTTCAAAACAACGCGCAGCGCGTTCGTCACTACCAAGGCCGCGCACGCGCGTGTTAGGATACACCATGTCCGTGCGGGATGTAGAAACACCGTTGCCCAAGTGTTGTCGTAAGTTGACTTACGCATTTCTGCCTGATTAACATCGGAAAATTCATTTCGTATCTCGCCTTATGCAGTTCCGCCAGATTAATCGCCCTCTCTCCCTAGAAATTTTGCCAAAAGTACTTTCTAAAAATAACTTTCTGTACGGAATCACAACTCATTTTTGGCCAATTTGAAAGAGCATGAGAAAAACTCCCAAAACACTCAAAACCTGAAAATCGACCAAAATCGACTTAGGGAGTTCTGCCAGATTACGGCTGCCACGGAGATGGCACCAAGCGACGCAGTCGAATTATCTCAAAGATGGTCAGGCTCTGGTTTTTGCGTTTCAACCCGTCCTCGGCAACCTCTCGCCAGCACGACTCAAATGCAACTGCTCGCTCTCTCTCCTATCTCAATGCACAACCGCCTATCTCAATGCACAAACGCACCGTAGCCACACATTCCTCCTACATAACATTCAAATCATATTCAAATTTTTCTCCAAAATATTTGTCTATCTAGCATAAGCTCCCTCTATTGGGAACCAAGCGAAACCTACACGACTCAAATGCAACTGCTCACTCTCCTATCTTGATGCACAACCGCACCCTAGCCACAAATTCCTGCTACATAACATTCAAATCATATTCAAATTTTTCTCCAAAATATGTGTCTATCTAGCATAGGCTCCCTCTATTGGGAACCAAGCGAAACCTACACTCGCACCAATGTCAGATTCATTTTGACAATATGTGAAATGAGAAGTACGATAAATGGGAAGCGTATTAATCAATACAGTACGAGCTGCAGTCTGACTGACTGGTATGATATTTATGTACCATGTTTTCCCTTCCCTACAGGGTCGGTAAGTACACAAATTTTCTTCTGACAGTTATTGTTCACATTTCTTTTCCCTTACAGCATGTCCCTCTGCTGCAGCAAGTTTTCCTGTCCTCTTCCTGAAGGGGGTTCCCTTTTTCCGAAGTTCTGTGGAAAGCCCTGTGCAATAGGTGGACGCGGGCCTCTTTGGCAGCCCCAGGAGACCAGGCTAGTGGATAGGTCAGCTGATATTGCAGTCGCCACCCCTAGTACGGCACCCGCATGAGCCTTCTCGCTCCTGGCTGCCCTCAGTGAAGTCCTCCTGAGAGGATGAGCCTGTGGGCAACGGGAGCCCCCGTCTTGTGCTGGTGTATCACATCTTCCACATGGGCTCAGGACCATCTGCCGTGCTCCCTCCCCTACCCCTGGCTTCCCCAGCTGTTCGGAATGATATAAGTCCTCATCAATAAGTATGGCTGGGCCATTGCGGGTCCTCAGCGGCCTGCGGCAGCTGCAGGCACGTCTCCCCCGGTGGCTTCCCCAAGACAGCACCCGCCCCCAGTCGACATTGCCACTATGGGGCAGCCGAGTGACAGGTTAACCCCACTCAGGGTGTCCCTCTGGTTCCCGGGCTTAGCAGTGAGCCACTCCCGCCCACTCCCCTCTTGGGCCCCAACCCCCCTGCCTAGGGCTGCCACTCCCTGGTCAGCCCATTACTCGTTGGAATCTGACTGGTCTAACTGGCCAGATGACTCCCTTTCCTATGATGACCCGTCCCCCGTGACACTGGGCCACAGCTCCCACGGAGACCCCGCCCTGTTGAGACCCTGCTGTTGCGTTACCTCGAGGAGTTCTACTCAATGAATCCCGAGTCCTCCACCCAGGAACAGCAGGACTCCCTCCTCTTGGCGGCCCATGGCATACCGCTCACAACAGATTTTCACCAGGAATATGATTGACTGGCCGCTGAGACCAAGTTTGGACGCTTGCCCTGATAAGTATCCAGTGTCAGCGTAAAGCATTATTGATAAACCTTGAATAGACCATTATTAATTTGATGGCTGGGCATTGTGGCGTGCACCTGTAATCCAGCTGCTTTGGAGGCAAGGGCGGGGATATAGCTCAGTCGGTAGCGCATCTTCCTTCACATCCAAGAGTACCGGGTTCGAGTCCCGAGTCTCACTGAGCAATGTTGTGTGTAAGCATTCCGTCCCCTCTAGTAAGAGGCAAAACACTCTGTCCCCTGGGCAGGATATTAAATGGAGGTCCAGTGTGTGTTTAGCCATGACACACACTTATTCATTCATCGCCAAGAGCAGGGTGCCAACCCGGTGAAGTGGTCCCCTACCCACCCACACAAGAAAACGGGCGAATGATGCCGACCCCTTGTGGTTCATCCCAGGTGACCAGCAATAGTCAGCAAACGGAATGCCCCTGAGTAACTGTCCCCAGAGCTGTCACCTGCTATTATTGCTGCTGCTTACAGTAACCGAGCTGTGTCAGCAGACAACACGTACGGCCCTGTATACGACCCATCGGTGCCGGGACCTTACCCTCCGAGCACTCAGATTCTATCTGTGGCACAGTGCCCAGCTCATGCGCAGCGTCCCCTAAGAGAGGCCATAGTTATTTTCAGGTCAGTTTGTGCGGCAGCACTAAGAGGAGATCGCAGTGCACCAACAGGACCTCGCAGCTGTGCCATTTTTCCAACCCCTTTCAGCCGCTTCTCCTTCCGTGCCCAGCCACACCAAGGCACTGCTCCTTTGCCCCCAATGGGTAACCACAGTTTTTGGGATTACCACCAGCACTCCACCTGGGGCAGAGGGCATGGCCGTGGCCCATTGCACCCCGGTACCCGCTCTGCCCAAAAAAACAAAACAAAGGTGGCTTCTGATGGCTCAGCCTTAGTACAGGAACCCCAATGGGAGGTTGGCTGCAAGCTACGCACAGGGGATTGGATGGTCTCCATAGACCTCAAGGACGTGAACTGGCACGTCCCGATCACACAGTCCTCCAGAAATCTGCTCGGCAGAACCTACGATTATCATTCCGTTCCACTCAGCCTCAAACCGGCCCCTCAACTGTTCACATTGCACATCCACCTGCATGGCAGGTTTTCTCAGACTCCACGGTCTCAGACTGTACTGTTACCTGGACAACTGGTTTCTGATGGCAGATTCTCAGGACCGCATCAACCAGCTTTCTACTTCACACAGTAGAGAATCTGGAGGTCATAGTCAATTGGGAGAAGTCAGTCCTATCTCCGACACAACACCCCACCTTTCTGGGCGCAGTTATTGATCTTCGGAGCGGGCATGCGAGACCTACGCCCCAGTATGTCGAAGCAATTACTGTGGCGGCGTGTACCCTATGCTCAAGGCCCAGAACGTCCACCAGGTGCTGGCTCAGGATTCTCGGGTATCTGGCCAGCCTGGATGTACTTTCAGGCCTCAAGGCTGCATATGTGTCAGCTCCAAGTACACCTCTTCAACCACTACACCCCCACTGCGACCCCCTGCACAAGAGCATAAGTACCACACCTCGTATCCTTGCTCTACTGTAGAGGTAGAGTGCCTCTGCCTTCCTCTCTCAGGGCAAGCCCACCTGTACGGCGATCCCGTCTGTCAGGGTCACGACGGATGCCTCACTACAGAATTGGGGAGGTCACTGTCGGGGGAGAACAGCCAGTGGCTCCTGGCCCCACTCGAATGTCACCCCCAACATCAACATCCTGGAACTGCAGGCCCCCCAGCATTTCGATCGGAGGTTCAGGGCCGTCCTGTGCCTATTTTCACAGACAACATCACTTTTGTGGCCTATATTAATAAGCAGGGGGCACTCCTTCCACACAGCTGAATCCATTTGCAACACATCTGTGGCTCTGATGTCAGAGGTGGAGTGTCACCCTGGTTGCTTCTAAATCTTAGGGGTGGACAACATCCTCTCGAAGGCAACGTCTCCCATGAGAATGGACCCTGAATAGTGAGGTGATGCATCAGTTATTCCACTCCCTGAACATCCCATCAGCCCTGAACATATGCCTGCCTCGGTACTGCTCCTGAATGCAAGACGTGGCGGTGTGGGTCGGGAATGCGTTCTCCGTGCAATGGACGAGTCTCCGCGCCTATGCCTTTCCTCCAATAATTAGGCCTCCGTACTCCTGATTGCACCATGTTGGCCAAAGTGACTGTGGTATCCAGAGCGTCTGGGCCTGTTGGCAGAGTTCTTAAGAGCCCTTCCAAGCAGGCCAGATCTACTGACACAGCCTCTGTCAGGTGAGCCACACCCTCCCCCCCCCCCCCGAACCACTTGCACCTGCCTACGTGGCCATCATCCCGAAGGGCAGCTCTCAGGCTGGCCTCGCCCGCCTGGCTTCTTAAATTGGTGTGCTGGAGTCAAGATCGACCCCCACACGACTCTGCTACCTAAGGTGGCTGACTTTCTAGTGCACCTTTTTGACAAGGGCCTGGCCCTCGCCACGATTCAGGGCTACAGATGTGCCATTGCCGCCATTCACCGCGGGTTCCAAGGTGGCACGAATGTGTCTACCGCCCCCACTTTAACTCGCCTCTCCGGGGAATTTTTCCTCCAACAACCACCTACTAAGACACTTCTCCCCTCTTGGAGTCTGCCCAAGGTCCTGGAGGCCCTCAGTAATCTACCTTTTGAGCCACCTAACCTAGGAGTCATTCCGTGACTTCACTATCAAAATGCTTTTCCTGATTACCATCGCCTCAGGGCAGCGCCGAGGAATCCTCTCTACATGTCCTCTCTACCCTCTACACGCCTAGCTTGGCAACTGGGCTGTCGCTCCCGCTGGGAGGGCCTCTTCTTTGTGCTATATGGAAGATAATTAGTGGACGGACTTGTGCATGTCAAGCGTGCGTGCCGCCGGGCGCGAGGCGACTGTGAAACGTTTAAAGATGTATAACTTTGGAACTGATTGAAGAAGAAAGAGAAGAAGACGGAAGAGAAAAAAGGAAACTAAGCAGAATATGAAGAAAAAAAGATGGAGATGAGAAGGAGAAGTATACAGGAGATGGGACAAGTTTTTAATGACTTTTTTTTTTGTAGATGTGGTCCAAATTTGGCGAGTATCATACAGCAAGCTTTTAACGGTAGTAGTTTTAGGGATTATCTATGTAGTCAGGGTGAAGGTACACTCAATTTTAAACCAATTACAGAATATCAAGATCATTGTCAATTATTGTCTTTAAAGGTAATTAAAGCATGTGGTCATGACATTATCCCAGCTAGACTGATAAGAGATTCCGCATAATTCATTGCTAGACCATTGTCCCACATTTGCAATCTCTCACTTCTAAGTGGGAAAATTCCAAATTTATTGAAAGTGACCAAAGTAACACTTATTTTTTTTAAAGATGATAATAATAATAATAATAGTGGCTACTTGTATAGCGCACAGGTCCACTTTTCAGTGCTCATGGTGCTTCAAAAATGAAAAGATATATATTTACATGCATATACATATTCAAACATTTCAACAAATAAGAAAATGGTAAACAAAAACAAATATATACCAAATAAAGAATACAACATATACCAATTAGAAATACAATATTGATCCAATATTAATAACATACAGCAATTACAGTCCTCAGTATGAAAGGAACAGATAAGTTTTAAGTTTGGATTTGAATGACTCTGTAGATGACAGTTCCCTTAACTGAAGAGGTAACTGATTCCACAATTTTGGTCCCATAACGGAAAAAGCACGATCACCATACCCATGTTTTACTCTGGGTGTTTGGAGTAAGAATGCATCTGATGATGAACGTAGCCTTCGTGTCGGATTGTATTTTTGAACAGAATTACTTATGTATATTGGGGAAAAAGAATGAACTGAGTGATATACTAATAACAGAATCTTGAAAATAATCCTTTTTTCTACAGGTAACCAATGTAAGGAACGGAGAACTGGTGACATGGAATCAAACTTATTAGTAAAAGTTAACAATCGGGCAGCAGAATTTTGCAACCGTTGACATCTTTCTTTGAAAGATTACACAACAATGAATTCGAAAAATCCAACCGAGAAGAAATCAAAGCATGAATAAGTATCTCAGCTGCAGATTTAGACAAATATTTCCTTATGAAACTTAAATTACGCAACTGAAATCGAACATTCCGCTGAATATGAGTTACATGACTTCGAAATGACATTTCCTGATCAAATATGACACCTAAATTACGGGCTGTTTTCGACGGAGTAATGCAAGTGCTACCGATGTTGACATGACATGACTGACAATCAACTTTGCTTAACATATGCTTTGATCCCAATAACAGAAACTCAGATTTATCATCATTTAGTTTAAGGTCATTGGATGTAAGCCAGATTTTCAGGTCTTGCAAACATGCTTCGAGTTTTGCAATGGCGGATGACAATGAAGACACAGTGGGTTCAAAAGACAAATATAGTTGCATATCATCCGCATAACAATGATAACTAATACAATGCTTGCAAAATACTTCACTAATTGGTTGCATATACAGAGAAAAAGCAGCGGGCCTCCAACAGAACCTTGAGGTACACCAAACTTTGTCATAGTTTTACAAGAGGTAGAATCACCAATTCTGACATAATGAGATCGATCACATAAGTAGGATATAAACCAATCAAGAACAGTTCCTTTGATGCCCAAATATCTCAGTCTTTAAATCAGAATAGCATGATCGACTGTGTCAAAAGCTGAGCTCATATCAAGCATGATAAGAGCAGTGATGTTACCACTATCTAATTCTCTGAACACAATATCTGATAAGTTGACTAACAGTGTTTCTACACTATGACCAGGCTTGTACGCAGATTGAAATGAATCAAGCAATTCATTATCTTGCAGATACATTGTCAGTTGTGAGAAAACAACCTTTTCAAGCGATTTACTTAAATAAGGTAAATTTGAAATTGGGCGGTAATTTTTTAGACACTCCTGATCTAAGCCTGCTTTTTTCAAAGTTGGATGAATAACTGCTTTTTTACACACCTGTGGAACTACACCTAATCTCAGGCTAGCATTTATGATTCTTGTGATAACGGGTGCTAAAACTCTGCCACACTTCTTAACCAAATCTGTTGGGATTGGATCAAGTTCACATGATTTGTTAGGTGAGTTCTTAATAAGCTTTTCTATCTCATTAACAGTGACAGACTGAAACTCACTCAATTCTGACTTGACTTCACATACAATGTCATTTGGCTGTTCACAACGAGTTGGGAAACTCCGTTGGATTGCCACAATTTTATCAATGAAATATTGATTAAAACAATTGGCTAACTCAACTTCATCACCATAAGGGAGGTGTTCTGGCAAAGGAGGTCGCTGTTTTCGGTAAAGTAAAGCATTAGCAACTTTGTACAACTTCTTTGTATCTTCCCACAATCCGTAACCTTTTTTGAATGATATTGTAACTTAGCATCTTTAATCAAGGCATTTACACATCGCCTTTGTGCATGATACATCTGCTTCTGAATCTCCAGTTTTGTGGACCTTGACTTCCTTTCTAACTGTCTACGAAGCAGTTTTGCTTGAGCTATTTGTGGGGTATACCATTCCGTATTTGGGTGTATTGTGACCTTGATTCGTTTCTCAGGTGCCAACTTATGAAGGGTGGCAGTGAGTAAGGTGTTATACAAATTCGCTTCATCGTCAACATTATTAACTTGAGATTCAGCTGATAAAAGAGACTTAACATGAGTATCAGCAACAAACTCTTGTGGGTTTACAGATTTCAAATTCCGTGTCACAACAAATGTTTTATGATACAACGTTTAGGAAGGTTCAATTCACACATTATTGCTGAATGATCTGATATGCCTTCCACAACACCGGTATTACAAAGTTGTACAGTGTTACCTTTATGAGTTATAAGCAGATCTAATACATGGCCTCGATTATGAGTTGGCTCATTAATATGTTAAATCATATTAAAGGCTGACAATAATTCAGAGAACAACTTCGAATTCGAAGTTGATGAGTCCGCAGGTATATTGAAATCACCTGCAATCAACAAGTCAGACGAGCAGAGAAGCTGTCTATCGAGAACATTAGAAAACTCATCCAAGAAAATCTGAAACTGTACTGAACTGGGTGGACGATATACATTGATGAAATGCAACGATTTCTGCATATAAGGAAAATCCTGGAAATTATCGTCCAGTGTCCGTCCTTCCATTATTTGCAAATGTTTTAGAAAAAATGGTAAATGATAGATTACTAAATTTCCTAGGGAAATGAAATGTATAAACATCAATATGGCTTTTAGAAAAAAAAAAGTATAGTACCAAGCTTTCCTTGATCAACTTGATTAATGATGTTATTTAGTCAATAAACGAGGGGATGGTTACTGTAGGAATTTTCGTAGATTAAAAAAAAAGCATTTGATGGTTTAAAGATCATTTAGCTGACATATTTCATTTTGTTAGTTGTAATAAGGTACTCTCTGAGTACAAGCCAATAACTTTCGGCGTAACTCAGGGGTCTGTTTTTGGACCAACTCTGTTTTTATTGTATATTAAGGATTTACCGAATTCAAGTGATTATTTTACTTTTAGATTATTTGCTCATGATTCCAATCTATTTCATACATTTCCAGTCAAAAAGTACGAGATGGATTTGGGAGAAATCACCTTAGAATTAAAAAGAAGGTACTAGACTGGTGTAATGCTAGTAAAGCTACTATAAATTTGTCAAAGACAAATTACATGCTAATAAGAGGACGAAGACAGACAATCAATGTGCAAGAAAGAATTCAAATCATGAATACAGATCTCCATGAAGTAGATGTTACAACTTTTATTGAAGTAGACATTGATAGGCATTTGACATGGAAAAGTCATATTGCCAAAATCAAATTGTGTATACGTAAAAAAGTTGGTGTCCTATATCGACTGCGAAACTTTGTACCATGAAACATTTTGGTTTTGCTATATAAGACATTTATGCAGCCTTATATCACATACGGTATCAAAGTTTGGGGTGGAGCTAGAAAAGTTGATCTTAATTCTATATTATTAATTTTAAAAATGACAATACGTGCGATAACATTCACTAAGTACTTGACAAGGTCAGGACCATTATTCAAGATACTTGATAATAGTCAAGTGCATAAATTATCTATTTGTAGTTTTATGTATGATTTGATTAATGAGAGTTTGCCCCATACGCTGCCACAATATTGTTTAGTAATTCAAAATGGTTATGGAACGAGGCAAAAAGAAATGGCAATCTTTATATACCAAAATTTAAGACGAGTTTGGGGGAAAACAAGTGTTTATCTTTCCAAGATACAACATTTTGGAATGATCTACCAGTCCGAATTAGGAAGAAAACATCACGGTCAAGTTTTTTGAAACTGTTGTATGACTTATAACAGAAAGTTAACATGCTCATTGAAATATTGTTAGCATACGTTTATCCTATAAATTTAAATACTTTGTTTTTGTTGGTAGTATACATTGTGTACGACACACTTATATTACAATTATCAGTACATTCGTCATGTAATGAATTGTTCAGTTAATCATTTTTCTTTTATTAGCACTAGAATATCTCATTGATAATTATCTAACATCAACCGTGTTAACACATTACTAAACAGTAAAAAAAATAATAACAAAGACTTTGTAACTGCCTGAACCTCAAGGGGCCAGACTCGACTAGCATTTTCTGATTCATTATTATCCTTGCATTTTGACTGCATACAATGATTATGATATTGCATTGGATAATAAATTCACATTCATTCATTCAAGTGGGAGTGTGAGGGAAGAAGGACTTCAACATGTCAGTGATATCTGTACGGATTTGGATTTGGATTTAATTTTACCCCCCCCCCCCCCAAAAAAAAAAAAAAAAAAAGAATTTGGAGCTTTGGGAAGAAGTTTTCAAATTAATCTTTCTTTTGAAATCTTGAATCTTTCTTAAATTCAATTTGCGCTTCGGCTACAAACTTTGAATCTGCACGTTTTATGATATGGGACAGTTGTTCTAAACTGTATGGCACATTTTGTTTTGTTTTGATGTTGCCAGAAGATGGAGCTTGGATTCCCAATATCCCGCGTAAACCGTTGGGTATGGAATCTACCCTCTTCGTGAACACTGTAGGCTACGTGCTTACAAGGCTGCGCGCATGTTTCGGACTGCACATGTATATGAGAACAGTATGATATGCGTATGGCGTGTTTCGTGCGCATTATTTCAATGTAACGCGTGTTTTTATTTCCCAGTACCGTTCATGCGTACACTTCGGAACACTTCACTTCGGAATACAGCCTTGATGTTCTGCGTGCTTTGCGGCAGCGGAGGATGGGGAAATAGATGAGTTCTCAGCTATATCACCACCATGTAGAGTCATTGGAAGAAAGGGAGAAAAGAGTAAAGACAATTGTACTGCGTTCTCCAATTATATAAGCCTTTTAGAGAAAAGCAAAACTATAGTAATCAGCCGAAAGATCATCAGCGCACAGATCTACAAGAAAGGACAGCAGCTGGACGAAATAAATGCCTTCAAACACCCTGGTGCTACACTAAATAAGGATGATTAGATCGCTTCACAACAAATATCATGACCATGCTGACCGTAGCATCAACAGCAACGGGATATGTTACCAAGATATAGAGAAGGAGGAACATAACTTTCCCAACCAAACTAGATCTCTACAAATCACTGGCCGTGTCAATTCTGCGGTAGGCCTACGGTATGAAGGCAGAAATGACAGCTGAATCTACCTAGAGGATATAGGCATCTCTTGGGCAAAGAGGAAAATGAATGAGTGTGTTCGTGATCAAATCATTCTTCATGCAGGTCCTCATTAATCCCTTCTTGTAATTATAAAGATGTCTAAACCTGTCTTGGTTCGGGAATATATACCGTCACAACATTCTTTCCAGGAAAATTATGCAAGGAACCTTGGAAGGTGGCAGACGCAGAGATAGACAGCCCAAATGCTGGAGGAGAACATCGAAGCATGGACACGACTTTACAGTCCCACATTGTTTCGCAGCGCAGAGGACAGAGCCGGTTGGCGACGACTGATCTCCTCAGATTCTCACGTCTCTACGACTTTCGGGTCACGAGATGAATGATGAATATTGCACTACAAAAAAAAAATCACCACAAAGGAAACTGCAGTAATGGAATATAACCCTTTAGCAACTGGAGATTCTGTATATATATGGCCCATGGTTCCCTGGAAGGTATAATGATATTGCTGTCATTTCGACAATTTTTAAAATGATGTTACATAGCTCACAGCAAGTTTATATTTTTGTTTATTTCTAAGCTACGCTTATTTGAAGCCTATTAAGACTTTACCAAGAGACTAGTGTGTCACAGAAATCATTCCGACATACTTTTAACCTTTGACCTCTTTCAAATTACATAATTATATATTCTATATGAGAACAAAAAATGATAAAGCAGAAGAATATTTGAAAATGGACGGGCGGTTTCGAAAGGTTAAGGAAGTAATAAAACGGGCGGTTTCGGGCGTTTGAGTTACTAATGGGATAACTGTATTAATCAAAAGGGTGTTCACATTCCCGTAGGATATAGGGGCTGCAGCCCCTCCCCGTATTCGTATTTCATAGAAATCTTGGTTTCATAGCTTACACTGAGCAAGGTGCATTTTGCATTAATTGTAGATACATACTCTACATGCAATAGTTCTCTCTTCAAGGGCTGTGTGAGACTGAGGTCGTGAGGAGAACATCGTTGGGGTACAGTAGGGTTCTAGGGTGAGGCAGGTCTCTGCGGGCATTGGAGTATGTATTCATAAGATTGTGGTTGGTTTAATAATATGTTATCTTGCACTACATGGCCAGTTATCGGTACTGTAGAGCGTCCCAGGCCCTTGGCTTGGGCGCTGTGGGAGTACGGATTTTTTCTTGTATTCATGGAGGAAATATCTAGCAGCCTATCGCCTAGATGTTTTTATACTTTATTTCTTTCTTTGTATTATAGCCCCAAGCACAGCAGCCATATTCCACTTTAGGTCTTATGCTCTCATGCCATATAATGTCACTTTTTGATCACACATTCCAAGTTAAGTGAACATGACGAAGGGTCCTCGATGTCCTGGGTTGGATCATTTTGCATGTTGGTTTTCCTAGCTCAAGTTCTTAGAAAACTTTTACTCCTACGTATGTGACGTATTTGCGGGTAGCTTCCTTGGAAACCTGTTGTCCATTTGTGTTAAGGTGATAGCCTAGGGTCGGTACCGCTTCCATGATGTGTACGTGTTGTGACACTTCTTCATGTCAAAGGAGATGCCCATCGTTTTGCAAGTTCTACTCTTGTGCAGGTCTGTTTGCACCTTTATGAAATCGTTGTTTGCTTGAGTGTATCTGCCGACACAGAACACAATTATCTGCAAACAACCAGATTGCCGATACGTCCTCACTTATGTCGTTGATCAATACCACGAACAATACGGTTCCAAACATGAAACTTAAGGGCCGTTACAAAAGGGTGAAGGTGCACCTGACTGGGACTTCCTAGAGAGAAAAGCTTGGACCCAGTTGTGAGTTTGCCGAGTGATGCCATAGTACCCCCCGGTCTATGAAACACCTTTATGTGGAACAACTTGTCGAAGGCCTTACTAAGTTCAAGGGGAAAAATCTCTGAGAGCTATCAGCATAATCTTTCTGAGCGTATGAAAACACCATCAATTTATCACTGATATACATCCTGCCACTTCATATCGTTTTCAAGTATGTTTCATTTCACTCAGTCTTCTCACGGTAAGACGTGTATTCCAAGTAGTCCCAGTGTTTTTTTTTTTTTTTTGGGGGGGGGGGTTATGAAAAATTAATCGCGGTAGTGTGTGGCGCTCGAGCCACCCGGGATCTTGATTGTAATCACTCCATACATGAGTGCACTATCACGTCGATAGTTGTGGAATTCATATAAAGTCACTTTATTGCAGAGCTCGTTCAAATTGTTGTCACGTATCCCGATAGATGGAGGGCTTCGAGGATGACAACCTCTACACTCGCGCCCCCGATGATTCTCTTCTATGTCTAATCTATATTCTTTGTTTTGCCAAAGTTTCTTTTTTGGGGGGAACGGGATCATTGACTTATAATAGGTCTGAAAGCGAGGGGCAGTTTTGTTTATGGTCAATATTGATAAGGGCGAAAAGGATTAGGATGTGGTTTAAGGAAAGTGAAAGGGTTACAATAACTACCGCGCGTGCCTTGACCATCTCCTGGGAGGTACACACATCCTACGATTGAGAGTAAGGGACTTAATGTGGGGGTTTTCTTGGGGAGAGGATGTCTATCCTTTTTCTACAATGTAAGGGATAGGCCTGCTATACTAACTGTCTTTTGACAGGTGCTACGCCTACATGACAATAGGACAAATGTGTGGCATAGTTATTTTCAACAAATTAACTAATAAATCAACGTGGTAAGTCATTAAACTCATGATAATCATTCCGTTAGGTAAACAGTATCTTACATCAGATTATATTTCAATGTGCTTGGTGAAACTTTTTCAAGATATAACATCAATTCCCAATCAGTACGATCTCAATTGACAAGCACTATCCATATTTTGTCTCTAATAAAATCCATCACTTCATGACGCGCGTAATTATCGTTTCTAGCATTTTCTTCAAGCGATCATGTAAATACTTACGCTTCCATTACTGTTCATGTCAACGAACGTTTTGATGTTTTACTACCGGGATATAAACATTTTAAACCGAAACCTTATAAAAATATTCAACGTTACTTTATTCCATGGTACTACAATGGTATCACATAATTGGCAAATAAAATGAAATGACATGCTTGTCACAAACGTGCTGATGGTTCACTTTCCGTGAAGTAGGTTTAAATGGATCGATGGCTTTATCATTTAAGAGAGCAGTTATTTGGGGATTTTGAGGATTTTAATTGCCCTTTGATCTTTTTAAAAGTTTATGCATTGAGTAATGCAAGTGTAATTTCAACATTAGATAGTAAAATTTTAGAATTTTAACCTGGCCTTTGACCATTGACCTTTGACCCCATCACCCTAAAATCATCCAGGGAATCACTGTCGGGCAGTACATTCATAGATATGTACTAAGTTTCATGATGATACCTTGAGCCACTTCCAAAATATAAAAGAAGAGGAGAAATTTAGCATTTTTCACTTGACCTTTGACCTTTGCCCTTTTACCAAACACTTTCCCAGAGAATCTTTATTAAGTAATATATGTATAAACAAAATGTCTAGAAAATACCTTCAGGCATTGCATAGATATGAGGGGAAAAGTGACCTTTTGAGGAGTTGACCTTGACCTTTTGACCTTTGACCCATGACCAAAAAATTTCCCAAGAGAATCACTGTCAGGCAGTATGTGCATATTGTAGCGATTTGGGGTACTTGATCTTCATGCTGTGCTACTTATCGCTGAAGTAATTAGTAGGCTCCAACCCAGCACTCATAATCCCTTGCACACACGCACTTCACCTCAGGTTCATTGCTGACCAACACGTCATTAACAAAATAAAGCACTCTTCATTCACATGCCATTTGGCACGGCACACGTCACACAATCGTAAGAAGAAGAATGCTTCACGATAATAATCTGCACCCGAAGCAACTATACATACCGTCTCAAATGTCTTTATTCGGTGGTAGCAACCAGGCCAAGTGGTGACATGTATAACAAGGAAAATCATACTCGTAGCAGGAGGCTTCCTGTCTGGTCTGCCTCTCTAGTGGACAGTGTGCCCCATTCCAGCAGACACAGCAGCTCAGCTCATCAGCTGGTGGATGGTCGCACACCGCTGCTGAACCACCTAACTTCACTGTACTGCACTACATGTGCTACAGGGACCTGACAAGAACTGTACGAACTGCAGGAACTGGAAGAAAACTGAACTCACGAGACCGACATTACACAAAGAAGGCTCACGAGACCTACAGTATGAACAGCGCAATTTACATGTCAATTACAAGTATGTACCTGTACAGGGTGTTCCATGAAGGGGAAAATAACATACTGGCGGGTGCAATTTCATTGCAACTGATTGACAAAATTGCCCTATATCGACGTACATCGGGTGCAATTTCGTCACGCTATCGAGCGCGAGATTGTAACTAATTGAACAGCACCATCTACATATCTACGACATCAAGTATGTATTTCTACACGTGTGGCTTTTAGGGGGCAGTTCTGTCACGGTACGGGGAGTGACATTGTTACTGATTATTTTTAACGATAAAATTGTACTCTTCATTTGACATTAAAAACAATAATAATAAAAGAGGACAAGAACGATGTATGGTTTAATTTCTACATCTTTGATAATGCCATCGTGCTGTCTTTAATAAGCTTTTCCAATTTCTAGCAGAAGATGGACAGGATGTAAGTTTTATTTTTCTCTCTTTTCTTTCTCGCTTCACTAGTTAAGAACGTCTTATTAGATATCCTACCCGCCTGCTAAGACGTTTTAGAGTTCAATTTGTAATTATCTCTGTAACTGTAATGTATGACATTCAATGGATAAAAACATTTCATATCGCAGTGATTCACCTCGATTTGTGGATTATGTTTGTAAGATTATTCTCCTCAAAACGGTACATTTTTCATGAAATAGAATAGTTGTTTTCATGGATGCTATCTTCTTTTTCCGGATCCTTACCGCTACCGTGATAGACGATTACGTTATTTTCTTTGAATTTATACTAAATCAACACTTTCGCAGATGACTACGCCCCCTCCAGATCATGTAGAGCAGGTGACCACTGCAACATTGACCATTTTGTGAAATATTTCCTTGTAAACTTCATTTCACAGCTGAGCATTTTTAAACTTGATTGATTTGAATGTCCACATCACTTTATTTTTTTTTCTAAGTAAGTGCGTGTGTTTTGCGGGAAAGGAAACGAGGGTGTTTTGGCATTTTTTTAATCAATGTGGAAAGATCTGATACACACTTTTACTGATCTATATTTTTTCACAAATACACACACAAACACAATTAAAGATCTTGAAAATTTCGGGAGTGAGGGAGGGCAACTGACGGGGTAACACCCTAGCAACTCTCCTTTTCCATCTCTCGTATCTTCCTTATGCCATTATCTGGACACCCTATACAATTAATTGGTCTGTAGGTGACGCTGTTCATCCTGTCAGTCTCATGGGCCTTCTTTGCCTAGTGTCGGTCTCGTGAGCCATTTTTGCTTAGTGTCGTTCTCGTGAGCTTTGTTTGCATAGTGTCTGTCTCGTGAGCCTTTTGTGCGTAGTGTCGAACTCATGGGCTGTATAACTCGTGGGCTTACTTCACTTGATGTCGAACTCGTGAGCTGTATAACTAGTGTCCTGTATGACTTGTGAGCTGTATGACTCGTGGGCTGTATGACTTGTGGGCTGTTTATGACTCGTGCGTGTCGGTCTCGTGATGTGCACCCCATACGCACAGCTCATTTACGCACAAATATCAGGTTCCATAATACATTGTGCACGCATGTTTAATTATTTTCTCGTTGTAACAGATTTACCAGTGGTTTAATTCAGCAATAAATTTTACCTCGCACGATAGTGGCCGGGTTCGATTCCCGCCGGATCATGTTTTCTTGATTTTGCTTTACTGTTGTACTTCAGACAACGAGCTATCACAATGCTGCATTTATTTTTTGATCAGATGCCGGGATCGTGAAATTTTGAACTGAAATTGACTTTGCGTACATGAATTCAGACCATTTGCCCGGTCCACGTGTTAAGTCTATGGACAGTGTTGTAGTTGATGGGAATAAAAACATTTGCCTGAACGATTCGATTCGATTGGCTTTTGTGTTTGATTGTTTGTTTGTTTTTTATCTCAGGTGCCGGGATCATGATGCAATTGAATATTTGCCTTTCTGATGGAATCAGGTCATCTGTCAGCTCCGTGTTTTAGTTTGTGGGAAGGTGGTGTAATCGAACGCTAAAACATTTGTCATTACACGATAATGGTCCGGGTTCGATTCTCGCGGGATCACGGTTTTATTTGCTCTGCTTTGCTGTTATAGTAGGGACAACAAACTATCGTAATGTCACATTTATCTGTTGATCAGAAAATATCATGCTGACTTTTTCAATTGAATATTGGACTTGCGAATGGATTCATGCCATTTATTCACTCCGCGTGGAAGGTGTTTAAGAAAATGTTTTATCGTTTGACCAAAGTCAAGGGGTAAAACATATGGCTTTCACGCGGGTCTAGGGCAATTACCCCCTGGGCAATTACCCCGGACCCTTCCCCTGGCCCTAATCCTAATCCTGAACCTAATCCTAACCCTAAACCTAACCCTAACCCTAATCTTTACTCTAACCTTACCACTAATCAGTATTTAGTCGGGGGGGGGGGGGGTAATTGCCCTGATACGCTTTCACGCTAGAGGCCCGGGTTTGGGTTATTTGTTTGGTTGATTGTTTTGGAGGTTTTTGTTTTGTTTTGTTTTGTTTTGTTTTTTGTAGTTGACACACCACAAGAGGCTTTTATAGTATTGCATTAACTTTTTGATCAGATGCCAAGCTCAGTTATAAATTTTAAGTTGAAAATTGGACTTGCGTATGGATTAGGAACATCTCTCAGGTCCACGTGTTAAGTCTTTTGCTTTCGTGTTGAGACCTTGAACGTTCGAATCCCGCCAGGTCATTTTTTCTTTCATTGCTTGTTTTTGCTTTCTTTTTATAGTTGAGACAACATGCTTTCGTGATGTTGCATTTATCGTTTGATCTATTGCCGCGATAATGGTGACATTTCGATTTGGACTCACGAATGGTTTCAGGCCATTGTCAGCTTCAAGTAAAGTCGACAGGAGTGTGCTTTGGTCAAGGGAAAAAACAACCTTTTCACACTGGTGTCCCGGGTTTGATTTTCGCCAGGTCATTTTATTTCCTTTCATTATTTGTTTTGCTTTCTTGTCACAGCTGAGCCAAAAAGCTCTCCCACTGTTGGAGTTATCTTTTGATCAGATGCCGGGATCATGGTGAAATTTTCCGTTGATAATTGATTTGGATTCAGGTCATTAGTCCGTTCCACGTACTGAGTCTGTGGGATGATGTTTAGGTCGAGTCTTGCACGATAATGGCCCAGGTTCGATTCCCTCTGGGATATTGTTTTCTTTTTTCATTTCTTGTTATGATTCAGACAATAAGCTTTTACAATGTGCTTTTAGTTTTTATCAGATTAAGGGATCAAAATGAAAGTTGCAATTGATAACTTGTATTGCTTATGGATTAAAGCCATCCGTCAGCTGCACGTGTTAACTCTAAGGACGGTGCTTTGGTCGAGGGGTAAAACATCTGCCTTTCACATAATTATAGTGTCCCGGGTTTCATTCCTACCGGGTCATTTTCCTTATTTGGCTTGAGTTGCTTCCTTGTTAACAGGTTAAGACAACAAGCTTTCGCATTGTTGTATTAAAGAGGAAATCCACCCAAAAAATAAATAATTCAATACTCTCATCTTGAATACTTCTATAGACTTCTCTTTTCCTAAACCTCTAAATAACACATTGACACTTCGTACATCTCTTACCTACTCTTTCTACACAATCAACCGAACTCACGTCACTCTGTACCCTCAGATCTTTATTACCTAAGCGATGCCTGGCATAACTAATAACCTACACAAACTGTATTAGACATCCGTTGAAAAAATTTTTAAAAAAGTTCCGTCTCAAACAACCTCAGCTGAATGACAGTGCAAACTACAATATTGTGCCTACATTGTACATCTCTATGCTTAAATATATTTGTTTCTAAACTCATCAAGCAAAAGTACATTGCATAATTACGTTGCATCAATTAGGCAACAGCAGTCATTAAAGACCATCAACTCATCCTATAATACTAGGGACTGTACTATTGCACAGCGCTACATATTCCACTGATCAATATTTATCTACACGTTCTAATTGACCACATTGCCAAACCTACGTAGGCCTGCAGTCCGTGCATACTATATCATGCGTACATGACTACGGCAGCAGCGACTTGTTACGCCTGCACACACAACACATGTTTGTAGGCAGACCATACATAGGCTCGCACAGTCATAGACAACCGTGTATTCAGTGTCACTGAAAACAGACGCAATCAACCAGGGATAAGTAGAGCAGCTTTTTATCAGTTGTGGCAAAACTACATCATTCCATTTGATATGCCAGTTTGATCTCCAGAACTTTCCAAAACTGTTACCAATAACTAATCACTAATAATGCAGTACGACAACATGTAAGCCCTTTAATTCTCGTGCCATTTGTGAGGTTCTTTTATTTTCATCAACTCAGCTGTACACAGCAAACAGAGGGGCTCCCGCCACATGGCGATGCCTCTCTGCTACAGATAACTTTTACATGCACGCTCCCCACAGCGGCTTCCTGCTAGTGGGATCTGACAATCCCCACATTTCCTACCTGATTTTGATAATTTTTGCATTGTTCTACAGGGAAATTTTGTCTCTTTCTTATGAAATTGATAGAATTTTGGAGTGGATTTCTTCTTTAATATATTGATCAGATGCCAGGATCACAGTGTCTTTCAATTGGAAGTTTGACTTACGGATGGATTTAGGCCTTTTGCTGGCTCCATGTGCTAAGCTGTAGGACGTATGTTTTGGTCGAGCGGTAAAACATCTGTCTTGCTCGCTATTGGCCCGGGTTGGATGCCAGTTGTCACTAAATACACATAAATTTGGTCGGAGGACCAAAAAAAAAATGTGTGTTTTGTTGCCCTCCAACCAAGTTTATGTGTATTCAAGTGACAACTCGACAGGAACTTGTTACTATGACAAGTTGGATGATACGCGGGATTCGAAATTTGTCGCGAATGATCGTCATGTAATAGACAGAATTGTCTGTTGATGTACCAGAAATGAAAACATAAAATGACAATTTGGTGTCATAAATCTTCATCTAGGAATTTTGATATGCCGTAGATTTTTCAGGTTTTTAAGTTATCGCTCATTCATAGCAGAATATGTCATTTTGAAAAGGATGATAAAATATAAATCCCATAACTTTATAAATGGGCATGAGCCAATCCTGTAGCAATGCGATCCTATTGCAATCCTATAGCAATGTAAATTAATTGTCATTATTACCTAAAACGAAGGCTCATTTATTGCCATTATTACCTAAAACCATTTATATAATCCATTATATATATATTACCATTTATATAATCCATCCTAATGTCATGTATTTGTCCAGAAATTATACGAACGGCTGTTTTGTTGTGAAATGTACCACAGAGATGAGTTATTCAATATATTAAGTACGAACACAAGTGTTTTACTAACGTATGAACCGATTCCAAAGAACTCTGAGACTGCACATTTTACTTAACGTAAAAGGTCACGGCTTGAATCTCCACAATTGTGTTGTGGTAACACACCTTTATTTGTTACAGGAATGGGATATGTCGAATGCCAGAATAATGGTGTCATTCAGTTGTTTGTTTGTTTTTCATTTATCCTGTATGATTTTTGCCCTTGCAGCTCTAAAAATCCACACAAGCTCTGAATGCAAGAAGCTCCTCGACGAAATTGGTGGTTTCGAGCTGGAGGAACGCGGGCTTATCAGTATGAAGGGCAAGGGTCAGTTACTGACATACTGGCTAACATCAGCGGATACATCATACCGCAGAAACTCACCATTCAGAACAGCAGAAGAGAACGAAACAGTTGGTCTCTTCGACTCAAAGCACCCAAAGAATGGTACAAATCTCTCAAACCGCTACTCAAAGACCGGAACCCATGCCAAGGAGCAGTTCACAAAGCGCTTGGAATCAGACGTTCGCCCTGCAAATATGAACACGTTCCCCAGCCGCGATGTGAACAAGAAATATGCGAATCCGGTCGAATCCGAGCGGCCTCGACCCAATTCCATGTTTGCAATCGGCAATACACCCAACCATTTCCCTAGTTCAACGCTGATCGACTTCGGTCAAATGAACAACTCGAACGAGAATTCACCCAAGGTAACCGATAGGTTGCTAGGGAATGTCGATGGGCAGAGCATCTGCGACCAGAAGAGTGCCCTTTCGTGTACAAATTCTTTGGTAGAGAAGCGACGTAGATTGAACGACAGTGCTTTAGAATACGCCAATAGAAACAATGACAATGATGTGAACGATAAACCTAGTGCTGAGGTGGAGACCATGGTGTGAAATGCACATGGAAACCTTGATGCCCGTGCTACAAAATATATGTGGGGTGCCCGACTGTAATTCAATTTGACTTTCAGTGCACAGTACTATTTCATTCATAAATTCTTCTGGGAATTACAATATCTTGTGTTATGATGCATATGCTGTTACGTTCCTCTTTAAATATAGACAGCCGACATTTCCGGTCCATGTAGTATCTAGTAAATCTTGTAATTTTTCCTTGATTTTTCAGTCAACTGCATAAAGGAGGAAGCCTTTCGATTTTTTCTCGACTGTGCATGCTAACGCTAATAAAGTACTCCTTTTTTATGAATGAATTCCTTTGTGCAAAAACTTTGAACTGTATCTTAATGAGTTTTAAAGAGGTCAACAGTACTGATTTTATCACATGAATCTACCAATTACGTGCATAGTCGTCACATTTTTTTTTTACTGACTTAGACAAAATACTTGTATGAAATTTGAAGTGTTGAGTCTACCAAGTTCCATTGACCAACGCCGGCTTAACAGCAAAGAGGTTAATCCGTATGCCTGTGAGAAAAGCATATTTTGGCAACATCGATGGTGAGCCTTGATGATCATGTTGTCTAACACTGATTTTGAATGTCTTACTCTGTAGGAACTTCCGTAGTTTGGGGGTTCGAGTTTTTCTTACGTTTTAAGATTAAAACCTAAAATCAGTTTAACACGTTTTAATATTTCCTTATTTTAGGGTTTACCTTTTTGTCGTGTGCATGTTGTTCAAAAGAAAATAATGAAGTTAGGTATCAAGATATGTTTTATGAAGTGAATGCGAACAATTTGTTAAAGAGGTTCCATGGACCTGTTGAAAACGAATCTTTCGTCGATTGCTGATATTTGTTTGATGTTTATCACATTTTAAACTCTCGTCTCTTTTTCGTTTCACATTTGTGCTAATGTTATTCTACGTATACGCTGACTGTCTGTTATATAGTCTTATACTATGGTAAGCAAACTATTACGCATGTACCCAGGAGTTCTGTTAAGCGTTACCCACCGGTGAGATAAGCACTGTTATCTATGAATGAGAATACAGTTTCAACCTCTCTAATATTGCGACAAACTTTGTATAGCGTAAAGTAGGTCTACAATGTTGGGTAAGAATTATGTTTTCCTTTAAGTCCCTGACTGTGCTTTGATTTTAATCAAGGGATGGACAAACAGTTATTTGTCAGATCTGACATCAATGATTACGTCAGTGCAAAATGAGCTGGCTATGGACCAAATTCAAGACATGAGTCTCTAGTTTGAAATGTATCAGAACGAATTATTAGATTTGTCGTGCGATATTCATGGATTAGGACCTGTGTTTGCGAGACTTAAGAGGGGAATTTCAGATAGGGCCTGGTATATACGTAACATTGATTTTGTAATTCATGTACGATATTTTACTATTACAAATGATTCCATTCTTATTTCGTTAAAACCGTACCTTTTGCCAAGCCTTAACACGAACCTATGTTAAAATGATGTAATTTTCTGTGTCCTTTGTTGTAAAGGGCTGAATCGCGCAAAGCTTCAAGCTAAAATATGAAATCTGTGATTTTCCGACAGCAAGTTAACATTCTGATTACTTTATCCGGTACTGTCATTAATAATAATATAATAATAATAATGATAATAATAATAACTACTTGTATAGCGCACAGGTCATTAAAATGAAAAGGAAAGAACGCATTTGCATTAAATTTGTACATAAATGATTCTTCCGCAACGTGTTCTGCTGGTACAACTACAGCTTAAAATGAATATAATTAGACTGCAAATCTGCAGGATAGTGATGCATTTCATCTGAAGATCATTCCTCAAAATCAAATGTTAAGATCAATGAATTCTATCTAATTGCATAGAGTCAGGGGACAAGATCAACGAAATCTTATTCATTCTAGGGGCCAATACGTGAACACAATATAGTACAAACGACGTCCCTTTATCTGTGCACTTCTTTTCCCCAAATCTATACATACTTAACGCAGGAAATACTGATGAACTTCCATTATGTCCAATCTATGAAACATCCAAGGGTTAAATTCAGTTTCAAAGATGACATCCGTGACGTAACTTAGAAGAGATATGAATATTCGCGTAATATTGGAAATGGACATAATCGAGCGTGTTGGAAGGTTTGTCATATCCAATGGACACATTACGCTAATGTGGCCCAACATCAAATTACTCGTTTTAGTCATTTGTCCCTTCAGAAGATCTACATAGATAAAAGAGTTTTGAAACTTCACTAGGATAAAAAATGAAAATGTATTTCCATCATCTTTCAATCAATTTTTTCTTCCTGGTACTCAAAATGTACGGAGGATCATAATAAATGTTTGCTCAATTCATTTATCAAAATTATTTTGCATGTCAGAAATACTGGGGGAAATGGTGTCTTTTGTGTAGACACTTTCAAATCGTTGGCTAAAAGCAGTCAGGGAAATAATGATACCCAATACGGAGTTAAAGGGCAAGTTCGCCTTCATATACATATGGATTGAGAGAATGTAGCATTATTAGTATAAAACATCAGTGATAGTTTGAGGAAAATTGGACAATCCGTTCAAAAGTTATGAATTTTACAGTTTCAGCGCCGCAATCGCTGGATGAGAAGACTACTACATAGAGGTTGTGATGTCACATGCGTAAAATGATATACAGTCGAACCTGCATTAGCGGCCACGTGCCAAATGCGGCCACTGAAAATCCCCCGAGAGAAAAGCCCTGTTTTTTAACAGTGTATAGCGGCCACCTGTCTAACGCGGCCAGCGGCCACAAATTTCCCGCGATAGATTTTAATCTGTCTATAGCTGCCACAGACCCCACATGGAGCCGTAGCCGAGCCGATAATTCAGCGTGTTTTTCTGCTTTGTAGCCGTGCCAGTCATTCATGGGCAACGTTCAAGTGATCGCCACCGCTGCATTCATCGCTCATTCAGTCATAATAATGCACTTAGTGTAAAGCTTTCTTGTTCTTCACGACTGTACACGTGTTACTGTGCAACAACTTGATAAACATCGACATTTTTCAATGCATGAAACACACGTGTGCATACGCATAACATATTCAGTAAGTACTTATAGATATACAACGATGATACATGTACGATGTAAGCAATGCACACAAAAGTCGGATAACCTGTCTATAGCGGCCATCTGTCTATAACGGCCACCCTTTTGTGGCATAGACTAATTTGACTGTATTGAAAATATAAAGAAAATTCAACATATTTTCACTTTTCTCGCATAATAAAAGAGCATTCAATTTGCCTCTTTCAGAAGGCAGGGGAATAATATTACCCTTAATATATGTCAGTTGAGAAGTCCAGGGAATGTGTACTTTTAAGAAAAAATGAAATTTTGTGACTTTTTAAAATATTTTCCTTATGTCCTTCTATATATGTGACATCACGAACTGTCGTAATCTTAGCGTCCAGTAGCGACTGTGCAGAAACTTTAAACATTCATAGCTTTTGAATGGATTGTCCGATTTTCCTTAAACTTTCAAAGATGTGTTCTACTTATATTGTCGCATTTACTCAATCCACATTCATATGAAGGTAAACTTGTCCTTTAAACTATAGGAGCTCTAGTGTTAACAGTTGAATATGTATTTGTACTGCTCCTAGACATTTGTAAAATCCATATTGTTGAGTACTGTGTCATGTTCTATAATCTCTTTACGAGACTGTAATCCCAGATGGTCACAACGTGACCTTACGATATTTGTTCTGAGAATAATCTTCAATAATTTGTTAATTAATTTTTTGCCGTGCCTGATAATCCAAAAATATCTTTTGTCCATATTCAGTAGATTTTATTGCATTTATTGAAAATCTGTTGCACTCAGAAAGCAGCATCATGCTGCTATGTTTTCCTCTTGGTAATGATGAGGAATCAGAGTTATAACTGGGAATGAACATTCTAGAATCTACTTCACAGGTGTTCTCAAAAAGTTTCAAAGCTAGACAAAAAGCATTACATAATTATGTCAAAATGACTGTTTCCCATTGATTTTCAGTTTTACAGATTTGTTTTTAGCATTTGTGTGTCTTCGTATCTTGATGTTTTTGTTGAGGAAGGAGAGGCAGCTGCACGACGAGCTCAATTTTAGCAGGTTGGACAGTCAAATAATAAGTATGTGGACAAACACCTGTTTAAGTTTCGTAATTGGTGACTTTTAAGGAAATCTTAATTCCAGGGAGGCCTATGAATATATTGTGTTTCAGTGAGACAATGCATTTCAAGAGAAACATGCTTAATAACCATCTCACTCTCTCAGTTCATTATAACACAAGGCGCCTGGCGCTTCGAAGAGTTTATACAATTTCCTTGCACTGTCAGATGATTTAATTTGTTTTTAAGCGATTATTTCATCTATCTTTTTTATTTCAAGGTTACAGAGGTATCAGGGTACTATGTGTCCAGCCTTTGTTCTGAACAAATACATATAACATCAATACTTTGTGGCAATTGTTTTCTATGTATGTATATCATAAGTAATCAGTGGGAGGCTGTTTGGTCATATTTGGTGTTTAGGTGTCGACTGTGAGTACTACCAAATCTTGTGATATATGACAGAACGTGGGTGTTTGAGAAATAAAGAAACTACGAATGTATGGTAGTTTGCAGTTAGTTCTTTATCACATTTACCGAAAGATCGAGTTTCGCCGCAAACCTTCGTACCTCATGTATATATTGTGATGATAACACAGCAAGGTGAACACCAGATAGTTTAGTACCCAGCTTACGACTGTTTTCATGTGTGTGCGTGTGTGTTTTGAGTTTCAATATAAACAACCACAAAGAAAAGGACTAGAGGGAGTTGACAGCGAAATATATAGGCCTACGATAAAGCTCACTTGCAGCAAAGGCACGAAGGTAATATATATATATATATATATACATATATATATATACATATATATATACATATATATATATATACATATATATATATATATACATATATATATATATATACATATATATATATATATATATATATATATATATATATATATATATATTCTATCGGCCAGGTATGTACATTTCCTTCGAAGACTGAAAGAGCCGTTAGTAATTTTTATATATATGCGTTTTACTCTAGATTCCTACCTTTTCTTCTTTTTTTTGTCATTTGTTGGTGCTTTCATATGTTCGGGGTTTTTTTTTCATCCTTCAAATTGCAATAAATTATGATTACTCTTTTTCTATCGGGTTACTGCAAATAACCAAACCCACTCTATTATAGTTAAATATGTATTCAAATTCTTCATGGCAGGTACCCTGTAGAGCCCACTATTGTCAAAATTAACCACTGATGTCAAAACAACCACTAATGTCATAACTCGTCAACCACAAATGTCATAATAACCACTAATGTCATAACACACGTCAACCACAATGTCAAAATCTGATTAACCACAAATGTCATAACTCCTCGACCACAAATGTCAAAATTTCCATATTTACTGCAAATGTCATAACGCTACACAGGGGTGGATCCAGAAATTCCGTAAAGGGGAGGCGCCTTTACAAAATTAAAGGCTGGCGCGCACCCCCCCCCCCGTTTTTCTTTCTTTTTCTTTCTTTTGTTTTAACAAAAAGTAGAGAGGGGGCGGCAAGTGCACCCCCCTCTGGATCCGCGACTGCGTCAACCACAAACGTCAAATCTCATTGTTTTCATTACAAGGGCGGATCCAGGAATTCCGTAAAGGGGAGGCGCCTTTACAGAATTAAAATAGAAATTCAAAGAGCACGAAACACAAATTTGATAAGAAAATATTAAATTTGAACATCTGTCCTAGGTGTACACAAAATATCGAGAGAAAAGAACAATCCCAACAATTTTTTTATTAATTATTGAAATCGGGCGAAAAAGTGAACCCGAAATGCCCCGATGAACGGTCTGCCGATACCCATTCCAGATGACGTCACGCACTGGATTCGTACTCTGAAAGTACACGTTCGCTCCATAGACTACTATCGTGAATTGTTTTCAGTGTTGTGTTTAGGAGCCTAGCAAGTCCAATTATTCAGTTTATTAGCAGTTTTCTTGCATGTCTCCTTGTAGTTCAGAGTTTTTCCTTACATTTCATCCTCATAAAGTATGAAATTTGTGAATGCTAGCGGCGAATAAAAGAGATTTCTTTCAGACGTTTTTGTCCGCATTTCGGTTCCGTGCCTTCAAAAAGTAGATCCGGTCACAGCAAGCTGGATGGTACGTCTCGCTCTCAGCAGGTCTCAGCCGTTCATGCACTGTGTTGGCGTGTGGTTCGCACTGCGTTGTGTGTGTTTGCGTGTGTGGAAATATATTAGTGTTCGTGCTGTGATTTGTTCCTCGGTCTAGTGAGAGCTGTGCGTAAACACGTGTGTGTATGGGAACATGTACTATTGTACGTACTTCGAACATGTGCGCCAGCTCCATGCCCCCTCGACGTTCTACGCAAGACACCCTGATCACTCGCTCTCTATGCATATTTTAGTTTGTAATGATAATGGATGAACATAAACTCAATACTGTACGTGTAATGTTCGCCACACGTAATCTGTGTATTTCGTATACTGTTCTACGAAGCGAATTGCTACTGACAGGGTGGAGCCGTGAGGAAGTACAAATGATCTCTTCTTTTTCCACATTTTTTTGTCTAAACCGCCGCCGTCCATTCATCGTACATCGAGACTCTAAATCGTACGGAGCCGAATATTATACGGCTTTTTCATTTTTTTCTTACGTCAAGGCAGACATCAGACATTTACTTAACCATCAAACGCAGCTGAATGTTACTGTTATTCATTTCGAAATGTTATAGCAAATATCCGACATTTATTTCAGCATCATATGGAGCAGAATGTTGCTGCTATTCACTTCCAAACGTAAAAGCAATCCTCTGACATTTATTTTGGCATCTTCTGGAGCCGAATGTTATTCCTATTTACTTTCGAAAGTTAAAGCAAACATCCGACATTCATTTAATCATCGTATGGAGTTGAAAATTATTGTTATTCATTTTCGAACGTCAAAGGGATCATTCGACATTTATTTTAGCATCTTCCGGAACTGAATGTTATTGCTATTTACTTTCGAATGTAAAAGCAAAATTTCGGCATTTATTCTATCATCGTACGGAGTTGAATAGGCCTACTATTGTTATTCATTTCCAAACGTCAAAGCAAACATCAAACATTAATAACTATTTTACCATCGAACGCAGTTTATATTACTGTAATTCATTTCGAAATCTTAAAGCAAACATCCGACAGTTATTTCAGCATCGTATGGAGCAGAATGTTACTGCTATTCACTTCCGAACGTAAAAGCAATAATCTGACATTTGTTCTAGCATCTTCCGGAGCCGAATGGTATTACTATTTACTTTCGAAAGTAAAGACAAACATCCGACATTTATCTAATCATCGTACGGAGTTGAATATTATTGTTATTCATTTCCGAACGTTACAAGGGATCATTCGACATTTACTTTAGCATCTTCCTGAGCCGAATGTTATCATTATTCATTTCCGAACGCAAAATCAAATATCTGACATTAATTTTAGCACCGTACGGGGCTGAATCTTACCGTTATTCATTTCCAATTATTTTAGCATCTTACGGAGTCGATTGTTACCGCTGTTCATTTTCAACAGTAAAGGCAAACATCCGACTTTTTTGGTGGCCCAATCGGGCCACCAAAATCTTCATTTCTGAAATATTGTCGGGCCGACGTGCGTTTTTTTGTGGCCCCGGGCCACCGGGCCACAGTTAGTGTCGAGCCCTGCCTAATGAATATAGATGATCGCAAGTGTAAAAATGAAAAATGATTTGTCCCCTCCCCCCCCAAAAAAAAAAAACAAAAACATGCAAGAATGTTTGTGCCTAGCTGCGTTTATCCGGACATGAATCTAAAAAAGGAATTACAAAACCTCTTTATTATTATCATTATTATTATTAACGAACCATCAGAAAATCAAAGCTAATCTTACGTTCAGATTAACATCTTTTTTTCTTTTTTCATTGTCGAATTAGCAAACCTTCAGAGTATCGACTCTCGAGCTAGCTTGTTTCATTTTCGGATAAACGAACTTTCACAGTAACGTGCAAATATTATTTTTTTAGTCGGGCATTAGGAAATGTTCAGAAAACGTGTATAGACGGGTGGTTAAAAAAAGGAGAAAAAAATAGGTTTGAATTTTAGTTTGGCATCGCGTATCTCTTTGCTAGGTGCTCGTTATTCCGAAAAAGAATAAGATTCACTATCCCGATGGGTAGTTATTTCGAAACACGCATATTGCATATGCGGATGTTTGTTAATCTGACAAATTTAATTATGGTTTGTTTAACTTGATTTGTGGTTCGAAAAGTTCGTTTATCTAAAATTGAATTACGCGGCAAGAAATTATTTATTTCCCCCTCATTTTTTCTTTTTATTTCTTTTGTTTTCACAAAAAAATAGAGGGGGGGGGGGCCAAGTGCGCTCCCTCTAGATCTGCGACTGTATCAACTACAAATGTCAAAACTCATTAGGAATTCCGTAAAGGGGAGGTGGTGGGCGCCTCTACAAAATTAAAGGCTGGCGCACCTCCCTATTTTTTCTTTTCATTCCTTTTGTTTTAACAAAACATAGAGAGGGGCGCCAAGAGGAGCGCCTGGATCCACGACTGCGTCAACCACAAAATGTCAAAACTCATTGCTTACATTGCAAGAACGGATCCAGGAATTCCGTGAAGGGGAGGCGCCTTTACAAAATTTAAGGCTGGCGCACCCCCCCCCCCCCCCATTTTTTTCTTTTTATTTCTTTTTTTTAAACAAAAAATAGAGAGGGGGACGCCAAGTGCGCCCTCCGCTGGATCCGCGACTGCGTCAGCCACAAATGTCAAAACTCATTGCTTGCATTACAGGGGTGGATCCAGGAATTCCGTAAAGGGGTGGTGGCGGGCCCCTTTACAAAATTCATTTTCTTTTTATAAGTCGAAATTGTAGACACTTTTGACGAATAACTAGACGATGACGTACAATAGACGTCCTCGTTGTGGCTCTGTGTCAGCGTAACAGTAGCCTTTTGACAAGGCCTCGTTGCTGAGGAATGAGACTAACTCGTTACACCGGGCATTGCGAGAAGCAGGTGACGAGACGGAGTTAACTCAATCTCCCGTTCACTCGTTTTCGCGCAGTCTCAGCAAGCCTCTCTCCAAGCCTCAGCCAGGAGGCTTTGTCAAAAGGCTAGTGTAAGGAATGGAAAGTGCCTCCCAGAGCTGAGAGCCAGCCCGCCCGTGGCAATGCTCAGTGTTCCCCCTCCCCTGTGCAGGAGCTGTCTGCCTCCCGTCATAGCATTGATCAGCACGTACAAATTCTGCTGAATAATTCTCTAGAAGACACATTGATAGTTGTGCGAAGATCAGTAGCCTCAAAAGAACATATTAAATAATTATTACTATAACGAGGTTTGCGAACGAGATTGTTCAAGAACGGATATGACGTACGTTTCGTATGGCGATCACCAATATCTGTGCAGAGATATGTGAACGACAAGAAGAGGGGACTAGAAAAAAAGTGACGACCTCGAACGAGGCTGATCAGTGGGCCTTCGGAACGGAAGAACAATAATGCACTGCGGAAGAAATACGACGATAAATGGCTGTTTGACAGTAAGTTTCTTCGATTTTGTAAGTAATATAAATTCATAGTAACAGTGGTTGAGCAGGTTGATAGATCAGTGTATTTTATATAAAAATTAATTGTTCTGAGTAATAGCTGTAATTCTCCCTATCGCATATAGCCGATACCGATATCTGATCGATCACTTTGGGACGTATACTTCCCTACTTAGTGTAGGATCTTTGATCATGCATTCAAAACGCACAGAACTCGTCATGCACAAGCAAACATGGATCGACCTGATGACCAATTGCGGAGAATGTCTGTGTCGCGATTAAAGGATTTTCTTAGTAAAGAAATGTTCCTACGACCGGTAAACGAAGGGCTGGGCGTAACTCCCCGTACGCTACCAGGAAGTGGCCGCTTCACATTCGGGTCCGCGTCCGGTGCGGCTAGGCTGGGCCTGAGTCTGGGCGATAATCGCGAATGTCGCCCATACAGAAAACGAAATTTTTTGTAAAAGCAACTGTCACATGGGCGGACTCAAATAATACTCAATCACACTCGTGCCATTCACTTTAATGTACAATTTAATATAACCATTTGTGGAATATTTACAGGACTGAAATCAAGGAGTTGTGACCAACATAAAATGCAAAATCAAAATTCTGAGTGAGATAAATTAAATTACAATACTCTTATATTCGACAACCATGTGAACGGGACCCTGCCTTGCTCCGGTTCCACCTGTAATTTTGGCTTAACACTTGTTCAGAATAATTATAACAGCTTCACTATCAATTCGTTATCCCTGACAATACACTATATCTGCCATCAAGCGCAACACTATTTGGTTCACACCACCGTAGTGCTGATCCTGAGATGACCAGCCTGCACGCACGACGGTTTACCGCGGTTATAACACTTGTCTTCAATTACACTGCTTCCGTTTACATCCGGGTTCTGTGCTAACCCGCAATTATCATGGAGTATATAAATACCAATATTCGAATTATGTGCACATTATATTCATCTTTTTACCAATTTAACATGGCCTTCATCTCTCTACTTCAGCGACACTTCCACGTCATAACCAATCACATCTACAGGGTGTCATGCACCCGCCAGGTTCATCGCTCACCTGCGTTGTCCACAGAGTCACATGAATTGTCAAACTGTTCGCTTCCAGAACATAACTAATTCGTGGGTGGAGCGTCCTTGTATGCGAGGGTGCTATTTTAGCTCCAAAGTGTCGCGAGGACCCGCGTCCGTATTCACTGGCGTCCAAGTTTCTCCCTAGCGAGGGGCGGACACAGTCACTCGGCTGGGAATGCGTCTGCCTGGGAGTAAATTTGACCTCGGCCTTGGCGCCATCTACAAAATTATCTAAATGCAACATATACCAATGGGGTGTGTTCTAATCACACACACAAAAAGGTTATCAGCTTAAAATCCTGACATCACAGTGAAAATTTGAGAACTGCATTATTATCCAATTAACATACAAAATTCACATAATGAAATGTTTCAAACATTGGAAATATAACAGTGCATAGCTTATCAAACATCACCGCATCGTTTTCAAAAACTGTACACCATTATAATATACTTTATCACTTATTCACGGGGTTCTCCGGGGCTATATGTGGTGCCCTGAAACACATTCACATCCTTATACACGACAAAGCAGAAATCAAATCGCAATTTAACTTACCAATGACCGGTGTACTATAACCAAAATGCCTCTTCCTTCTTGTCTACTGGAAGGCTACAAAGGCTGTTGGAATACGCCTTCTGGCAGCAAATAAAATCTGAACTCTAATCAGCCAGTATACAGGCTGACGGTAAAGTGGACGGACGGCTCCTGGCCGCAAACGAAATTGGGCTTAGACACAAAATTATCTTGCCAACTGGCGCCTGGGTGTGGCAGGTTGGTTTCCTGCCATCACGGAGCTAACTCAATGTTCTCTCGGTAAAATCAAAATGGTGTCTGCCCCGAAAAGATCCAACTCTACTGTTAAATTGCTACTCGACTACGACACTCCTTTTCGAGGCATTTGGAATATTTGATACAACTAAAAGGACTTGAACGAAAACACCTATACAGCACTCTCCCGGAACTGGAGCTATTTCCTGTCTTTTCTTTCTACATTAATTGACATGCAAAAATTAATGAACTCCTCTCGGTCATCGATGGCGCGACTTGTAAAACATTTACACCTGTCCTGGCACTTTCTCTCTCTCACTCTCGCTTTCTCTCTCGCTCACTCACTCGCACTCTTTGTCTCGTTGTCCCTACACGTAAACAAGTTTGTCTAGTTGAATGACCGATAGGTGATCTACATGAAACAACCTGAAAATGCATTTTCAATGTGACAGCAACAAAATAGACAAATTTTCCGAATGTGATCTTCATTCATCTTGACACATCGATAGTTTACTAATTCATAAATCTTTGATATGAAAGCACGTACGTTGCGACACGGATTGTCGCCCCTACACGGATTGTCGCCTCCTGCTCGGGGCGACAATCCGTGATGGGCGTTGGCGGCACGGATTGTCGCCCCCTACACGGATTGTCGCCTGGCGACAATCCGTGTAGGGGGCTGGCGGCACGGATTGTCGCCCGCCCTCGAAGCACATTTTGCTGGTTAATATCGTTGTGGACATAATCATTGAAATACTAACACATAACTTACATGGCTACATCCATGCAAACATGCCATGTAAAAAGTCATGGTGAGGTTTCAAGGAAGTGTGTATGTGCGCGTGCACATGATAATTTAGTGTCCGTTTGTGCGTGTGCGTGTGTGTGTGTGTGTGTGTGTGTGTGTGTGATGGAAGAATGTGTTTATTATGTCAGTTTTTGGCGTATGTGTTTTTTTAGCTGCGCGTGGGGAGGGATACCTAGTAAGCTGTTGCTGGCATAAACATTGATATTGATTTTATCAGCAGCTTTGAGTTTGATGAGTTTGTTTGGCAGATTTGTATATGAATTCGGAGTGGAGCTTGCGTGCGGGCGGATGCTGCTTTTCTGCATACGGTCCATTATGTCTTATTCTTCTTCTTTCGTATGAGACAGTAGTATCAGGCGATTTCTTGAAGTCGGGTGAGCCAGTTGGCTTGGGCATCGTTTGGACTTGTTAGGTCGGTCATCCCATCAGGGGGTTGAAGAACAGGGCAGTTGTAGATGACGTGGTCTGCTCCGCAAATGCACGCCGGTGACTGTCGAAGTCCCCAACGATGCATGTTAGCATTAAATCTGCCTACCCCAGTTCGCAGCCGGTTGAGTGTTACCCAATCCCTTCGGGGTAGTTCAGAGCCAGCCGGAGCCTTGGTGTCGGGGGGAATGGTGAATTGATGTGGGCGGGCTGTCCCTTCCCAGCTCTTTTCCCACTCCTGAATTAGGTTGAAGTTTGAGCTGCTTAGGGTGGCTGCATGTCAGGAGAAAGGTCGACGTGATCGGAGGCGTTGACGACCTAGATCTTGCGATCTTGTCGTTATCCTGTGTAGGGGGTCTTATTTATCAACATTGGGAAATCGTTTCATCAGGAAGGATGTGGTATCGGTTCGGGTGTGCGTCGGTATGTGGGAAGGGGGATACATTTCGTTATTGCAAAAGTTTGTTATTCTGAAGGCTCATTCGTCCGAAGGGTCATTATTCCGAAGGTTCGTTATTCCGAATTTCATTTTTGGATCAACGAACCACTAGGTATAGGGAATTGTGTGTTTCGGATAAATGAAGCCTCGGAAAAAACGAAACTTCGGAATAACGAACCTTCGTGTGTGTGTGTGTGTGTGTGTGTATGTATGTATGTATTTGGGTCGGTGAATGTGGGTGTGGGATGATTTAGGTTTTGTTTAATCAGGGGTTAGTGGGTTGGGGATTGGATTTGAAGAAGGATAGTTATAAATGGTATGACGGATGTTGATAGGATTTAATATTTAGGATAGATGTAGGCCCTAGATTTGTTTCGGTTCGGGAGGGGAGGGGGTGGTGGGGTTTTTCATGACTGATTTCATTCTAGATTTGTGTAATATATTTGTGTGTTTTTTATGTTATATGCCCTTTTAAGTAAGAAGGTGTAACATGATCCAAACCAGTATATTCAAGGAATATAGGTTTGGTAGGGCCCTATACATGTCAAAACTTTCTCGTGAAGAAATTATTAGTAGGGTTGGTCTATAATCGAGTTATCTATGTTGAAGTGAGATTATTTGTGGTATAAATTGACACATGGATTTGCTTTTGTTTCGAATTGCCATTTGTAACTTTTTTTGTTCATGTTGCACCCAGAATGGGTCGATTTATGAATGATTTGAATGAAATCAATAAATATCAAGGAAAAAAGTGTTTAGTTGGTTTGTTTGCATTATGAGGTTTGTTTGAGTGTTTGTTGGTGTTTGTTTGTATTACGTATGTATTAGCGGTGTGCAATGACAGTTCGTTTGTGCTAAAATCAAGTAACGATTGACACATTTTTTTACGGCGTGTGGAAATTATTCGCTCATGCATAAAGCATGCCAAACCTATTCTGGGACAAAGAATAGTGGTATCGACATGATGGACGTTCTAGTTTATAAGACTGATGGAAGAAAATGACTGCAGGGAAAAATGAACAAAGACAAATAACATTTGGGGAGGGTACCTCCCTCGTATGTATTTTCTCTCGGTCTCTCTCTCGCCTAGCCCGCCTCACCGCTGATATTTGGTTGACACACCCATACTATTTTTAGATCAACGCTGGTGCGAATTCTTTAAACACGTGCTCATACACTCTGAAGGCGTTTGTATTGCCACAGTAGCGCCACTATATTCCACATACACACGTAAACATACAGGCACACGTATACACACAGACAAACAAACCACTACCACTATGTAACCACCACACATGCAGTTTCTACATATTGTATTATTATACTCCAAACACACACACAAACACACACACACACACACACACACACAACAAATCATACACATCACATATCATGCAGCTCACAATACACACACACACACACACACACATACGCATAACTTACCAGTCATACCCATCCCACCAAAGCTTAACACCGGAGGAACCACCCCGAGCCCGGGGCGACAATCCATGACGGGGCGACAATCCGTGTCGCAACAAATTTTTTGCCAACACGGATTGTCGCCTTCGAGGTCAAAAACTGGGAACTGCACAAGCGTCACGGATTGCCGCCAGGCGACAATCCGTGTAGGGGGCGACAATCCGTGCCGCCAGCGCCCGTCACGGATTGTCGCCCCGAGCAGGAGGCGACAATCCGTGTAGGGGCGACAATCCGTGTCGCAACACACGTAACTCTAGTAGGAAGTCTTCAAATGCTTGTCGAAGGTTAACAAAAACTATTTCTTTTTCTGTCCGTCAACAAGTTGATGCCAGTTTCGACGGATTAGAAAAAAGGAAAAGGTGAACTAACATATTTTATTCAAGTGCATTCACGGCCAAAACAAGCCACAATGTCATACCTACTTCAACAATCTTTTCAAGAGTATTTGCAAAGTTAGGAATGAGGAGTTGTTTAGTGTTTCAAAGCTTCCATATCTGCATTCTTGCCGTTTATTTGAAATTGAAGTTGAAAACTCTCTACCACAAACCTCCATATGCTTGTAAATGGTTGAAAATATTATTTCTTCTGCTGGAACATGAACCTCGTAAAGCTTCAATGAAAGTTGTCAATTGTGTAAAGTTGTGCAACATAAAAAGGCAAAGCTGTCAAATCCTCCGAGTTTTTAGGTTCTTGTCATTTCGAAAACTATTTCAAAGCCTTCATAATTTACTTATTCGGGGTTCTTGCTGTTCAAGAGAAAAATTTCTCGGTTACTTTTTCGAATAGAGTGTTTAAAATTTCTCAATTTCTTTTTAGAACCTATCGTCACTGTTTACCCATCCACAAGAATTTGAAGATTTTTAAGTAGAAAGCATGTAACTCTAATTATCAAGTCTTCAAATGCTTGTGGAAGGTTACCAAAAAATATTTCCTTTCCAGCCCCTTAACAAGGTGACACCAGTTTCGACAGATTAACAAAAAAGTGAAGTAACAAATTTAATTCAAGTGCATTAATGCCACAATGATGTAATACGTATTTTGAATACCTTTTCAGGACCATTGGCAAATTTACAGAATTTTTACTTTATTCCTCTCTATAAAGTCAGCTTCCGTGTAGAAAACCGCTTGTATTCATTTTTTCATGTAAAAAGAATAATCAAAGAAGTCGTTCTCAAGCATCAAACCATAAAATGCTTTGCAGAGTTGAGAAATTCAGTTTAAATACAAGATGACCATTTCGACATTTCCACCGAAGTTGAATTACTGAAGTCCTTAAAGCAGACTTTAAGTCCTCAATTGTATATCGCTTCAGCAGCATAAAGCACCGTAGGAAAAGAATTTTCGGGAATGAAGCTTCATTTTCGTTCTTTCCATGATTATTCAATTTTCTATCGAAATTTTGGAAATTGCCGTCTGTTGCGACAAAGATTGTCGCCCCGTCATAAATTGTCGTCTGGCGACAATCTTTGATGAGGGCTGGCGGGGCAAAGATTGTCGCCCGCCCTCGAAGCACATTTTGCTGGGTAATATCGTTCTTGACATAGTCATTGAAATACCAACACATAACTTACATGGCTACATCCATGCAAACATGCCATGTAATGGTGAGGTTTCAAGGAAGTGTGTATGTGCGCGCGCACATGATAATTGAGTGTCCGTTTGTGCGTGTGTGTGTGTGTGTGTGTGTGTGTGTGTGTGTTAGTGTATATGATGGAAGAATGTATTTATTATGTCAGCGTATGTGTTTTGGCTGCGCGTGGGGAGGGATAAGCTGTTGCTGGCATAAACGTTATATTGATTTTATCAGCAGCTTTGAGTTTGATGAGTTTGTTTGACGGATTTGCATATGAATTCGGAGTGGTGCTTGCGTGCGGGCGGATGCTGCTTTTATGCATACGGTCCATTATGTCTTATGTATCAACATCGAGAAGTTGTTTCATCAGGAAGGAAGGTGGTATCGGTTCGGGTGTGTGTGTGTTGGTTACATTTCGTTATTGCGAAGGTTCGTTATTCCGAATTTCATTTTCGGATCAACGAACTTTCGGAATAACGAACCTTCGGAATAACGCCACAAATGTTCGGATTAACGAACCTCTAGGTACAGGGAATTTGTGTGTTTCGGATAAATGAACCTTCGGAAAAAACGAACCTTCGGAATAACGAACAGCACCCGTGTGTGTGTATGTGTGTGGTGTGTGTATGTATGTGGGCTGGTGAATGTGGGTGTGGGATGATTTAGGTTTTGGTTAATCGGGGGTTGGTGGGATGGGGATTTGATTTGAAGAAGGATAGTTATAAATGGTATGACAGATTTTGGTAGGATTTGATATTTAGGATAGATAGATTTGTTTCGGTGTGGGGGGGGGGGTGGTCGGGTTTTTTATGACTGATTTCATTCTAGATTTGTATAATATATTTGTGTGTTTTTTTATGTATATGCCCTTGTAAGTAAGAAGGTGTTACATGATCCAAACCAATATATTCAAGGGATATAGGTTTGGTACATGTCAAAACTTTCTCGTGAAGAAATTGTTAGTAGGGTTGGTCTATAATCGAGTTATCTATGTTGAAGTGAGATTATTTGTAGTATAAATTGACAAATGTATTTGTTTGTGTTTCGAATTGCATTTGTAACGTTTTTGTTCATGTTACACCCACAATGGGTCGATTTATGAATGATTTGAATGAAATCATTCATACAACAAAAAAAAAGTGTTGAGGTGGTTTATTTGCATTATGAGGATTTGTTTGAGTGTTTGTTGGTGTTTGTTTGTAATACGTATGTATTGGCGGTGTGCATATGGCAGTTCGTTTGTGCTAAAATCAACTACCGATTGACAAATTATTTACGGCGTGTCGAAATTATTCGCTCATGCATAAAGCATGCCAAACTTATTCTGGGACAAAGAATAGTGGTGTGAACGTTGTAGTTAAGACTGATGACTACAGTGAAAAATGAACAAAGACAGATAACATAAGATAAGATAAGTGACAAGTTTTAATGAACACTTTCGTTTTATAAGTGACAAGTAGGCCTATTATGAACACTAAAAAAACAAGCGGTGTGTGTGTGTGTGTGTGTGTGTGTGTGATGGAGCGCTGTGCGTGTTGTGGGAATTGTGTCGCTTGAATGTTTCGTTCCTGTTATCTCCTGCGTGCTTACGTAGACGCACGAACGCTCGCACACAACACACATACGTAGGGCCTACGTATGTTACGGTCTTAAAGTGCAACCCGGTCTTAAAGTGTAACTCGACGCCTAGGCTTCTGAAAATGTGTCAGCGTATAGAGCCTCACCTTTGGTTTTGGATACGTTTATGGGCCAGTTCTTTCTGTCGTCTGCTCGCTCACTCACCACTCACTTTTATATTTGCCATGGTTTTAAAATAGAACAAGTAACATTCATTCTGAATGCTTATATTTCAACATGTCATAAATGAATATCATTATTTTCTTCCCTAAACTCTGGTCATTATGTATGAAGTGTGCTTATTTTTAAAGAGGCATTATTAGATGAAGAGGTGAATGACAGATGGGGAGATGACGGAGTAAATGGCACTGAAAGGGGGGTGGAATAACACGTATGTGTGAAAAAATTACAACTCCATACTGGAAACCTACATTTAAGAAGTGAAAATTGCCATCTTTTCATAATTTGGTTTTGTACCTAATCTATATACCATGATGTATGTGAATGTTAGTGTGTGTGTTGATGCGTGATGTGCGAGTGTCTTGTATGACTTTAAGCAGCAATATGATACTAGTACATGTACAAACCTCTACTCTAGTTTTTGATATACCAAATTTTCCTTCTCACAGTGAGTTGTAAAGTGTTTCTACACTTAATAATCACAATAGGCATGATCATTTCTGTATGCAGGATATTTTATGAGGTGCATGTTTTTGAGAACAATCATGCGCAATAAACAATACATTACGTAGACATATATATTACCTTCAATATTACACGTCACGAACGCGAAGCTGCAGATGCTTTCAGGGTCCTATATGAGCTATTCTTTTCATTTGATTTATTGCTGTTTCTCTATGGTACAGTTAATCAAATCACTTTCGAAAACATACTTATTGATTCATCATTAATTATGACTAACTTTGTACATGAGAGATAAGGAAATCATCATGAATGATGATAAAAGAAATGATCTATGTTTAAAGCAGCTTAATAACACAAAGTTTTTAGGGCTTTTGATTGAGCGAGAATTATCCTGGAAATCTCACATTAATTTTGCAAGTAAAATTTTGTCCAGAAACATCGGAATTTTGAATAAGCCTGAACATTTCTTCCCTGTTTATATTTTGCAGAGTGTATATTCTTCTTTTAAAATATCTCCACACTTTACATGGCGTTGGGAAATGCAATTCACTCATTATTAGATTCCCTTCTCCGTATTCAAAAGCGTGCAATAAGAATCATAAACCATAAACCATCATAAATCGGATTTTTTGCTCATACCAACTGCTTTTTTCATCAAAAGAAAATTCTGAAAATTCCAGACCTATTTTATTACAATCTCGGAATTTTCATGTACAAACTAACAACTAATGAATTACCATCTGTTTTTATCCACATGTTCAAAAGGAATCGCTCTATTTACTGTTATCCCACTCGCCAGAGTGACGCCTATCACCTTCCCCGTACTCGCACTATTTTTGCAAAGAAAACAATTATATTTATTGACCCAGATACTGGAATGACCTCCCTCAAGATATTACTGCTTCCTTATCTTTATTTACCTTCAAACGCAAATTAAAACAGCTATTAAAAGCCCTTTTTACACTTATGTTTCTTAACCCCGTACTTTCTCTGACCCAGGACTATCGTTAGTCCCGTACCAATTTTTCAGCTTTTTACACTCGCCAATGAATCCCGTACTAAGCTCTTGTCCTGGGCTAAGGAGAAAACTGACCTTTTTACACTCGTATTTCTTAGTCCCGTACTTTCCAAACCACATGAATATTCATGATTACGCTGTGCACTGTACAAGTACACGCACGCACCGGCAGCACTTGATTACCTCGTTTCTGATTGGTCAGTGGGGGGTCGGACTTCGTCTCCGTCGCTTAGCCCCGGATTATTTTCTCGTTCTGTTTACACTCGCTTGCTTGGCACCGCAATTGCGGCCGGGGGTTAGCACCGCAATTGCGGTGCTAACCCTGCTATTTTGCAGGGCCAGATAGTACGGGATTATCGGTGGGGCTAGCCCACTTTGGCAATAACAAGTGTAAACAGAAAGTGGGCTAAGGAAAGTCCGGTACCAACGGTAGGGCTAAGCCCCCCCCCCCCCCCCCCCTTAGCCCCACCGTTGGTACGGGACTAAGCAAAAATTTGCAAGTGTAAAAATCCCTTTAGTGGATGCACACCACCAAGTTTTTAGCAACTTTTTTTTTAATACTCCCAATCTTTTGTCTTTGTCCGCAGCAATGGTACCGATACATAGCATTCTTTTTCAAACACGGCGAGATCCGTATACAGTCTGGTTTGAGCTATATCCATGTGGTTCATTATTTATTCTTTATATCGATTTTTGTACTGTTATAATTTCAGTTGGTCAAGACAAACATATCTGTTCTCCGTATAATTATATGCCAATGAATTCGTGAACCTACAGTTTTACAAGCGTTATAGCTTTTATGTATAGGTCCTATCATATTTCTTATATTTACTTGTGACATCTTCATTTGTGTCAAGTATGTCAATCACTTTGTAATCTCATCACTGAGAAAGTGGAAATATGAAATATGAAAAATAAATTTGAACTGAACTGAAAGAAAGCAGCTAGAGATAAAATAAAAGGGAAAATGGAAGCATGAGGAATGAGGTTTGCATTTCCTGATAAAATTGCGAATTTTATCATAAAAGCAGTTGACACCTCACCGATCAGAAAAAAAAATAAAAATCATTAAATCACTTTCCTACGCTGCATCAGTGACCACCATGTAGGATTTCAAAGTGAAAACAATAGAGGACCTTTCTCATCTTGGGATGTAAAACAACCAGGAATGTGTTATAGGCAAAAATTGTGAAAATTAAAGCCCATAAGGGGTTTATTGATTACTTACACACCATGCAGCAAAACCGTTGTTTATGTAAAAATATGTTAGGTGTTGAATTACTCTGGGGATGCTACCTGCCTTGTAAAGTTAAAATTTAAGAGATTTTTCAAGAAGATGTTGAAAATAATTATGAACATTATGCCTCCTCCCCCCCCCCTCCTTCGGCATCCCCTCACCAGCATATCAAATAAAAAAATGCATTCATACATTCACTTTCTAATATAGCATTGCATCAGCTCTGTTACTTATGGTTCTGAAGAAGATTTGCATGTATTTTGTTCAAACAGTCCCCTATTTTGAGGCCTTTGGACTTGGTGCCCCTTCAAACAAAGTGGGATTCTATTACCCAAGGGAAGCTACACATTTGGTGGAAATGTATAGTGTTATTGTCATATTTACATTTTTCAAAAAGATGCTGAAAAGGTGAAAATTCCGCCTCCCCCTACCAGGACACGCGCATGGATACCGCCCTGAAGTAGGCATCTTGTCGTAGTATGATCCGTGCTTGTGTGTCCATGTGGTGTGCTGCGTTGTGTATTCCTTAGTTCTTTATGCAAAACAGCAATTTTGAATTTTGTTTTTTTTTTCTCTTCCTTTCTCCAGTTGCCCTTCAATCTATTTTCTTTTGAAATGTTATACCCTGATGAGTACACATCAAGCTATTGCATTCTAGTGAACCCCTACGTTCTTCAATATATGTAATTAATAAATAAGTTCCTTTCCCTTCATGTATTTTATATTCGTTGAAGATTTCATTTATATCACGTTGAAGAAAAAAATGAATTAGATTGAATTGAACTGAAATGAAATGAACGCGCCTCATGATGACAAATGCATTCTGTTTGCGGGCACAAACCCTTGTTGGTCGTAAAGGAGTATGCGCCAAGACTTCTACAAGCACCACCGGCATTGAGCCTCTCTCCCATGGGAGATTGGCACAACCACATCAGCACTCTGACCAAAGGAGCCTGTCACCTCCTTGCTCTGACACATTTTCAGAAGCCTAGGCATCGAGTTACACTTTAAGACCACGTTACACTTTAAGACCGTAACATACGTAGCCCACGAACATCAAACCCCTAAGATATACACTCATGCAGGCACAAAACTGCGCCCACAAACACGTATCACCACACACCATTTGATATACACATACGCCACTATATACCCACATACACACGTACGCATACAGGCACACGTATACACACAGACAAACAAACCACTACCACTATATACCACCACACATGCACAGTTTCTACATATTTTATTATTATACTCCAAACACATACACACACACACAGAGCTATACGCAAACGGATACACAAGTCACTTATTGTACGCACCTACAAATCATACACAGCACATACCATGCAGCCCCCAACACACACACACACACACACACACACACACTTACCAGTCATACCCATCCTACCAAAGCATAACACCGGAGCGACCACCCCGAGCCGGGGGCGACAATTTATGTCGCAACAATTTGTTGCCATCATAAATTGTCGCCATCGAGGTCAAAAATTGGGAACTGCACAAGCGTTGAACATTGTCGCCAGACGACAATTTATGATGGGGCGACAATCTTTGACGCCCAACTCCGTCAAAGATTGTCGCCCCGAGCCGTCTTTGTCGCAACAGCCGTCACTTTCGTTTTATGTACCAGCGACATAAAGTGCATAAAGTGACGAAGTAGACATATTTACCGACTTATCACCTCGTTCATCTGGAAATGTCATGTAGTAAGTCAAAACATCCATCGTTTACTAATTCGTACCTGTTTAAAACGGAAGCTCGAAACTTGTTCTCCATCCACCAATTCTCATATTCTCACAAGCTTGCAAAAGCTTTCGGCGCAATGTACAGCTCGCCTTCATCCGCAAGAATATGTAAAATGATTTGAAAGAACAAACAAATTGTTTTCTTTCAATTGCGAATTAGTATGAATTATCAATTATCTGTGGAGGCTTTGGAGCATTCAATCAACTTTCCTAGATTAAACTCAAATTTGGTAAATTAGAAACTTCCTATTACAAGTACAGAAGTTGATTTAATGTAACAAATCTTGAAATGCGTGTGGAAGGGTTGCAAAAATATTTCGTCTTCAAGTACGACAACATAAAGTGACGAAGTAGACGAGTTTACAGAATTTTCCTTCCAGTCATCTCGAAAGGACGTGTAAAAATTCAAAACATCCATAGTATACTAACTAATTTGTACTTGCTCACAATGAAAGCTCGAAACTTGGTCTCCACTAACAAATTTTCATATGCTTCATAACAACAAGTAGAAAAAGCAGAGTAATGTTATTCTTGATTTCAGAAATGTAGTTTTTAAAGAGAAATCTTGATAAAAAATACATTTGTTTAGTTTCATTTTTCTCTGAAAGTCAATTTCAGTACTGAATACCACCGCCACAATGCATACGTTACGATAAAAGCAACGAGGACATTCTGATTAATCAAATATTAAAATGCTTGTGCAGGGTTGCCAAAATTGTCTACTTCGTCACCCATGCAGAAAACGAAAGTGACTGCAATTTTTAAAAATATTGAGGAAAATTGAAGCAACCACGGAAAGAACGAAATGAAGGTCAAAATCCCCTATAAATTCCTCTACGACGCTTTTGAAGTTCTACAATTGAGGACTGAAATGCAGAACTTTAAGGAGTAAAGCAGAACTTTAAGGAGTTCATCAGTTCAACTTTGGTGGAGATGTTGAAATTGTCATTTCGTGTTGAGGTTGAGGAAATTGAATTATTTTCTCAACCCTGCACAGGCATTTTAATTTTTTATACATTACAACGACTTCGGTGATAACACGAGATACTATGAATACTGGAGGTTTTCCACATTACTTTTTCTGGAGAAGAAAATGGAGCAAATCCCTCTTTTTTGGCCTTTTTTGGCCTAGTCCTGAAAAGATTTTTGGAATGGGTATGACATCATTGCGGTTTGTTTTGGCAGTAATGCACTTCATTTTAATTTGCTAGTTCACCTTTTTTGTAATCTGTCGAGGCTGGCGTCAACTTGTTAACGGACAGGAAAGGAAAAGTATTTGTCAATTTACCACAAGCATTTGAAGAGTTATGAGAGTTACAGACGTTCTATCACGTTAAAGATTTATGAACTGGTAAATTATTGATCTATCAAAAGATGAACAAAGCTCAAATTCAGTAAATTTGTCTATTTGGTGCTTCATGTGACACTAGCTTTCGAACTCAGGACTATATGTATTTCACAAGACCAATCTATATATGAAATTATGAAAATTTGTGTCATTTCCTATCAGTGACATTACTGTGGTTTGCTAGCAATAACGCTTCAGCTGAATTTGTTAGTCCAGTTTTCTCGATTTTGTCGAAATTGTCAATTATTTTCGCGTTCAGCAAAGAAATGGTGTCGGCAAGCTTTTCCATACATATTCAGGATCATGGGCGTAAATTCGGGGGATGGGGGATGCCTCCCCCCCAAAAAAAGAAAATGGAAAAAATGGAAGAAGCAGAAATGTGATTGTATCAGTTTTGGCATATTGAATTTTTACGCCTGCCTTCGCAGAGCTAAGCATAGCTTTACAGTATTCCATCTTTTAGGATATGTGTACATTAATTTTCTCAAGCGCTTCGCTCGCTCGCGAAAATGATAATGACGACATAAGGCATGGTCCAGACGTTGATAACGTCAAATGATATAGGCGTACATGTACACATGCTAAGACGCGCGCAACTCGGGACCATCTGCATATTACGTACGAAAACAAACAAATAAACAAACAAAAATATCATAATAATTGAACCCCTTTTACGGCTCCAGTTGTCCCCTACTCGGGGCGACAATTTGTGCAGGAGTTGACGGCACAAATTGTCGTCCCTGCGTAATTTGTCGCCTGGTTACAAATTGTGCTGCTTGTGCAGTTCCCAATTTTTGACCTCGATGGCGACAATTTGTGAAGGCACAATGAAAACGTAGCTGCACAAATTGTCGTCGGCCATGCACTATTAATTATGTGGTTGGGGGTTATCGCTCCGGTGTTATGCTTTGGTAGGATGGGTATGACTGGTAAGTGTGTGTGTGTGTGTGTGTGTGTGTGTGTGTGTGTGTTGGGGGCTGCATAGTATGTGTTGTGTATGATTTGTAGGTGCGTATTATGTGACTTGCGTGTACGTTTGCGAATTACTGTGTGTGTGTGTTTGGAGTATAATGATACAATATGTGGAAACTGTGTGCACGTGTGGTGGTTCTATAGTGGTAGTGGTTTGTCCGTGTGTATACGTTTGCCTGTGTGCGTACGTGTGTATGTTTGTTTTTGTGTTTTGATGTTTGTGCGAACGAACTTTTTTTGGCCAAATGTTAAGTTTTTACGGCGCGTTTCTATTATGGCTCATAACTTTTGATCCATAGGTCTGTTTAAGACCAAACTTGGATGGTAGATGTCCCTTGGACAGTTGAAGGGTATCAGAAGGCAGACTAAAGGTCACAGGTATGGGTCAACGAACTTTTTGGGCCCAATGTTAACTTTTTACGGCGCATTTCTATTATGACCCATAACTTTGGATCGATTGGTCCGTTTGTGACCAAACTTGGATGATAGATGTCCCTTGGGGAGTTGAAAGTCACCACAAGGTAAGAGGCCACAGGCAGGGGTCAACGAACATTTAGGGCCCAATGTTAAGCTTTTATGGCAAGTTTGTATTATGGCTCATAACTTTTGATCAATTCATCTGTTTGTGTATGCATAAGCGATTTCGACACGCCGTAAATAATTTCTCAATCGTTAGTTGATTTTAGCACAAATGAACTGCCATATGTAAACCCCAAATACATACGTATTTCTAATCAAGCACCAACAAACACTCAAACAAATCCTCATAATGCATACAAACCACCTCAACACACATTCTTCCATAATATGCAATAACACATACACACACACGCGCACACACACACGAACGGACAATCAATCATCATGTGTATACACTTCCTTGAAACCTCACCGTGACTTTTTACATGGCTTGTTTCCATAGACGTAGTCATGTAAGTTATGTGTTGGTATTTCAATGACTATGTCAAGAATGATATTACCTCCCAAAATCGAGGGCAGGCGACAATTTGTGCCGTCAGCCCTCTGCACGGATTGTCGCCAGATGACAAATTGTGCAGGGGCGACAATTTGTGCTGTCAGCTCCATGCACAATTTGTCGCCTGTTTCAGGGGGGCGACAATTTGTGACGGAGCGACAATTTGTGTCGCAACAACCCCCTCTATTTCCTGAATCATTGAGCAAACGATGATGACTGATGACTCAATCAGGATACATCTATGGGCATACACCAGGGATGATCAGGGGCGTCGATCCTGGGTGTAGGGGGCAACTGCCCGCCCCCATGGAAATGTTGGGGGCAAACAAATCATTTGTCCTCCCAAACAATTCCCGAGATGAGGACAAATTTCGAACTTTTTTGATGGAAAATTGTCCAAACAGATTTTTGAATTGCAATCATAAACATGCAGAGGCCCCCCACTGGGTCCCTTTCGATAGACTGACGTATTTCGCAAGATTTTATCAAAGAGTGTGCAGTAGATCTTTCACCTACAAAAGTTCCCTCATGTGCAGAGGCGTCGATGGGGGGGGGGGGGTTCCCCCATAAAAGTATATGGGCCAAACATATCATTTTGCTCCTCTTCGTTATTCCCGAGATGTGGGAATTTTCTTGCTTTTTTGATAGAAAACTGTCTAAATATTTCACCCAAAGACAGCTGAATTCAAATTCTGAAAGCACAAAATCTCCGACGCGTCAGAAGGGGATAGGCCTACTCCTTTTCATACCGTCCCCGTTCGGTCTTTTCTACTTGATACACTTTTAGATTGACAGATTCCCCAATAAATCTATGGGGTTGAAATTTTCTCGGATTCAATGATAAATGTGTTTACGATATATTTTCATCTCAATTCCAAAAATGCAAAAGCATCCTCGTATGCAGGGGTGTCGATCCTGGAGGGCTAGGGTGCAAGCATGTCATTTTGTCCCCCAAAATTTTCCTCATATCGGGGAATATCCCGATATGAGGAAAATTTCCCTTTTTTGATAGAAAACTGTCAAAATATTTCACCCATATTATGCACAAGATTCTTGAATTTCAGTTCTAAAAATGCAAAAGTTTCCTTGTATGCAGGGGTGTCGATCCTGTAGGGCTAGGACGCAAGCATATCATTTTGTCCCCAATAATTCCCGAAATGAGGAAAATTTCCCTTTTTTGATAGAAAACTGTCTATTTCACCCAAAGATGGCTGAATTTCAATTCTAAAAACAAAATCTCCGTCGCGTCAGAAGGACATAGGCCTACCCCTTTCCATACCCTCCCCGTTCGGTCCTTAGATTGACCCATATAATGCACAAACCCTTGAATTTCAGTTCTAAAATGCAAAAGCTTGCTCGTATGCAGGGGTGTCGATCCTGGAGGGCTAGGGCGCAAGCATGTCATTTTGTCCCCAATAATCCCCGAAATGAGGAAATTTCCCCTTTTTTGGATAGAAAACTGTCCAAGATCCTTGAATTGTAGTTCTGAAAATGCAAAATCTTCCTCGCGTGGGAAGGGGTATCCCACACCCTCCACCATTTCGTCGCCTGTTATATACTTAATACACTTGGGAGAGTTGGGCAAATGTAGAATATTTCATCAAAAAGTGTACATCAAATCTGTCACTTCAATTCTAATAAATGCAGAAGTTCCCTCATCCTCATTGCATTTACCCTTTGCCCACTCGGTTCCTATCCATAGAATTAGACTTGGCACGTTTTGGGGATTGAAAATTCTCTGAGCATTCCACAAAAGTGTGCATCACATCGTTTTATGTCAATTCTTAAAATGCAAAAACTCCGCCGTGTGGAAGGGGACTACCCACACAGTCCCCCGTCAACTTCCATACACTTGGTTCACAGCGACGTCGCACACGCGGATCAAGAACTGAGATACCGCGATTTAGTCATTCACATATCTGTGAATATTTATTTTTCTTACTTTTTTGATAGGGTAAAAATCCAAAAAATTCACCAAAATTGTTTATCAGATCTCTGAATTTCAGATCTGAAAAAGTAAAAATTTCCCTCGTGTGGGAGTAGCCACAATCCCACACCCTCCCCGTTCGGTCATTTTCCTATAGACTTAGTACAATATTATAGATTGACAAATTTCCAAACGTTTCATTTTAAGTGTGCACCCGTCTGTCACATCGGTATTAAAAATGCAAAAGTTCCGTCGGGTGAGTGGGAGGATATATATATGTATATATATATATATATATATATATATATATATATATATATATATACATATATTCACAACAGTAGTTCAATATGAAAACTCCGTGAGAGACGTAGTTTTGACGAATTTTCGCCCATAGGGCTTTGTCAAGTCATTGGCAGATTTTATTTTGAAGCAGATATAAATCAAAATAAAAGATGCGTCGTCAGTGGTAGCACGTGTGGAGCCGGGAAATGTGCAAACACCGGGAAATGTGCAAACGCCGGGAAATGTGCAAACGTCTCGCCGGGAAATGTGCAAACGCCGGGAAATGTGCAAACGTCTTGCCGGGAAATGTGCAAATCTCTAAATTTCATCAACGGGAAATGTGCAAACGTGACGCCGGGAAATGTGCAAATGTTCAGTTTTGCCGGGAAATGTGCAAAGAGCCGCCGGGAAATGTGCAAACCATTGATTTTACCTATATTATGTATACTCGTAGATGGAAGAGAAACTCTCAATCAAAGCTGCGCATGAACCATTATCATCTTTACCACCTGTTTTAGCGACCATCTTTTAAAAAAAATACATTTTCGGCATTTTCTTGTAAACCCCACAAGGAAATTTCACCAGATTTGGCATATAACATCTTAAAGGTGATATGATAGTAATTTGTTAAAATGAGCCCCCCCCCCCCACCACCACCACCACCACCACCACCACCACCAAGGAGGTGGGAAGGAGGAGTTGAAGCCTCAGAGTCCCTAAACGCTTGATGTTTTTTTTTTTTTATGCCTCCGCCACTAAGTGGTGCCGGAGGCATTATGTTTTCGGGTTGTCCGTCCGTACGTACGTCCGTACGTCCGTACGTCCGCTTTCGTTTACGCGATAACTTGAGTAATATCGACTGGTATTTTACCAAACTTGGTCCAAGTATGAAGTATGATGGGGCAATTATTTGATTAGATTTTGGGTGAAATCGGCCAAAGGTCAAAGGTCAAGGTCAAATCATGAAATTGTATCCGTTTACGCGATAACTCAAGACTGGATCGAGCAAATTTCATCAAACTTCGTTGGAGGATGATGTATGATGGGGTAATTACTTGATTAGTTTTTTAGTGAAATCGGACAGCGGTCAAAGGTCAAAGATCAAGGTCAAATCCTAAAATTTATCTGTTTACGTGATAACTCAAAAGTGGATGAAGCAGCTTTCACCAAACTTGGTACAAGGATGATGTATGATGGGACAATTAGTTGAGTAGATTTTAGTGAGATTGGCAAGAGGTCAAAGGTCAAAAGGTAAAGGTCAAATGCTAAAAATTTCCCCCATATCTATGCAATGCCCAAAGGTATTTTCTTGAAACTTAGTGTAGACATGTACTACTGCGTAAAGATTCTCCAGAGAGAGTTTCATGTCATAAGGTCAAAGGTCAAAAGGTCAAAGGTTAGGTTAAAATGTTGCAATATCACTTTTCTCGCAAATGGTTCAATGTATCTTCATGGAACTTGGTACATACGCATGTACTGACTGGTAGGGATTATCTAGGGAATTTAGGGGTCATGGGTCAATAGTCAGGGGGTCAAAGGTCAAGGTCAACTCCTCAAAATTTTACTATGATATTTCCCTCCTATACTAGTATATGCAATGCTTGCATTATTAGTTTAAAAACTTAATATATACATTCATTACCTCTCTGGGAAATTTCCAGCCAGAAGGTAAAAGGTCAAAAGTTAAGGGTCAAAGGCCAGGTTTCAATGCCCCCCCAAAAATCTATTTTGTACTGTAATTACACTCTTTCTTCATACCTTGGAAATTACTCAATGCATAAACTTATAAAGAGTCTATCAGAGGTCAAGTAAAAGTTCTCAATTCCCTAAATATGTGTACCTGCACTCTTAGACAATTATAGCAAACCCAGTTCAAGGAAAGTGAACATTCAAAGATATTTCTGACAAACCTGTCATTTCAATATTTTGCCAGTTATGTGAAACTGTCGTCACACATTGTGAAGACATTGTACTATACACCTATTGGGAGAATCATGCATTATGGCGGAGGCATCAGTCGCCATAGCGACATTTGTAGTTCTTCATATGTCGAACCGAAAAAGATAGAGTTAAGTTAGTGCTATGAAGACATAAATGACTGAAATTTCATGTTTGATTATGTCGGACCCAGGGGTGCCCTGATCGGGGGTGATGGGGAGGGGATTTTCCACATTTTCAGCATATTCTCGAAAAATCTAGGAAGGATTTTCACCCGACTTGGCAGATACAGTCACATTTATGGTAATGACATGATCTTGATTTGTTAGAATGAGCCTTCCCCCCCCCCCCCCATCGCCGAAGGGGGGGGGTTAAAGCCTCAGCGTCCCTAAAATCCTGATTTTTTTTTTAATCTTCTTTTGTCAAACCAAAAAAGATAGAGCTAAGTTAGTGCAATGAATACATTTATGAATGAGATTTCATGTTTCATTATGGCGGATCAAGGGGTACCTAGATGGGGGGAGGGGTGGAGGGGATATTCCACATTTTTAGCATATATTAGCATTAGCAGATAGCATGTTTATGGTAATAATTATGATCTTAATTTGTTCAAATGAGTCCCCCCCCCACACACACACACCCCGCCGAAGGGGGGGGGGGTTGTTGAAGCTTCAGCTTCCCTAAACTCTGATATTTCTTTAATATTCTTCTGTCAAACCGAACAAAGATAGAGCTAAGTTAGTGCTATGAAGACACAGGGGGGATTTTCACATATTATGCATCCTCTTGAGTAATCTTTGACGGATTTTCACCAAACGTGGGAGGTTTATAGCATCTCTAGGGTAATAGAATCCCACTTTGTTCGAACAAGTCCAATTTGTTCTCCTTCCCCAAAGCGGGGGATAAGACCAAGGTATCCCCATGTCATAAGCAGACATGAAATTTCACCAAAGTGTAGGTCTACCTTCTAAAAATGTAATGAAATTGTGTTCAATTACTCTTGGTTGTAAAGAAAATTTCTTCAAGTATGTATTCCTATTTTCATATTATGTACGGTTTTCCAGAAATTCTGAATTCCACGCGAACGACCCCACTCCCCTCGTCTTGTTCAAGGGGCGGAGATGGTGGTGGAGGGGGGGGGGGGAGCTCAATCTCCTCCCTTCTTATGGGTTGGGCAGTGCTCATTTAAACAAATTGAGGTCATATCACCAGATAAATACGCTACGCTACGTGCCAAGCTTGGCGAATATCTAATATGTAAGGGTTTCAAGAAGAAGCTGAAAATGTGAAAAATCCGCCTCCCCCGCCCTTGAAATTAATTCATGAATTTACTATAACAGCACTCTATTAGCTCCATCACTTTTGTATAGAAGACTTTTTTTTTAAGGCTGAAATGGAATTTATTACCCGAGGAATGCGTCTTGAGTTTTCAAGAAAAAGACGAAAATGTGAAAATTAAGCCTCCTTAATACCCCTCCCCTCTTTGGGCATCCTTTAGTGAACCTACTCCATGCATTAACTGTACTTACTAAAAAAGCGCGGTACTATCTTTATATATCTCTTACGTATGGTGAGAGAGATATCTATATACTCACTCTCAATCCCTTAGGTTTGAGCCTTCGTCTCACCCGAACCACGCCCGTCCCCCCCCCCCCCCTCCCCGCGGTTTGTTACCCCTTATCCTGATAGTGAGATTCTATTACACTAGTGATGCTACCTCCCACGTTTGCTGAAAATCTGTCATAGATTTGTTTAAGGAGATGCTGAAAATACATTTTTCATCATACATCCCGCAACACCCCTTACCCCCCATCCCCATCAGGGCACCCCTGGATCCGGTGTAATTAGGCATGAAAGTCTTCACAACACTAACTTAGCTCTATCTTCTTCTTTTTTTCGGTTCGACAGATCAGAAAAATCCAGAGTTTAGCGAATGGGAGACTTCAACTCCCCCCCCCCCCCCCCCCCCCCCCCCCCGCTTATCCCCACCTCAATCTTCGGCGGAGGGGGGAGGGGAGCTTTTTAACAAATTAAGATCGTATCACCATAAGGATGCTTTCTGCAAAGTTTGGTGAAAATTCGTCATAGAGTTTTCAAGAAGATGGAGAACATTTTGAAAATCCCCCTCCTCCCCCTCACCCCCACCTACCCCCGATCACAACACCCCTGGACCCGCCATAATCAGACATGATATTTCTGCCATTAATGTCTTTATCGCACGAACTTTTTCGGTTCGACAGAAGTTTAAATAAAAACACAATCAAGAGTATAGGGACTCTGAGGGTTCACCCCCCCCCCCCCTTCGGCGGTGGGGGGGGGGGTCATTTTAACAAATTAAGATCGAATCACCATAAATATACTATCTGCCAAGTTTGGTGAAAATCCGTCATAGATTTTACAAGACTATGCAGAAAATGTGGAAAATCTCCCTCCTCCCCCTCACATCCCTTATCAGGGCACCCCTGGACCAGTCATAATCAAACCTGAAATTTTAGTAACTAGTATCTTCATATAACATAGTTCTATAATTCTTCGGTTCGACAGAAGATTACAAATTCCACAGTTTAGGGACCTGAAGCATCAACGCCTCCCCCCCCCCCCCCGGCCGTGGGAGGGGGTGGGGCTTATTCTAACAATATCTAATAAAGATCATATCACCGTAAAGATGCTATCTGCCAAGTTTGGTGAAAATCCTTCTTGAGATTTACCAAGAAGATGCAGTACATGTGGACAATCCCCCTCCTCTCCGTCACTCCCCCCCCCCCTCAAAATCAGGGCACCCCTGGATCAGCCTTAACTTTAAGGCACTTTATCTTTTTTGTTCGACAGAAGAAGATTTAAAAATCCAGAGTTTAGGGACTCTGAGGCTTCAACCTCCCCCCCCCCCCCTCTCGACGGGGGGGGGGGGTTACTTGGGGGCTAATTTCAACTTATATCATATCACCGCAATGAGGCTATCTGACAAGTTTGGTGAAAATCTGTCGTAGACTTTTCAAGAAGATACTGAAAATGTAGAAAATCCCTCTCCTCCCCCATCACCCCATCCCCCCCCCCCTCCCCGCGATCCGGGCACCCCTGAATCCGTCATAATCAAACATGCAATTTCAGTCATTAATGTCTTCATAGTACTAGTTTAGGGACTCTAAGGCTTCAATTAATTTGAAGCCTCCTCCGTACTTATGGCCGGTGCCCTGCATCCCTGGATCTGCCATTAAACTTGAACAACTGTCATCAATGTCTTATAGAACCAACCTAGCTCATTCTTATTTGGTTAGAGAATACAAGAAGAATTTCAATAAAACCGTAGTTCTGGGACTTTGAGGCCCCCTCCCCTTTTTTCGGGAGGGGGGGGGTATGGCTACTATAAACAAATCGAGATCCCATTACCATAACCGTGCTACCTGCCACTTTTGTTGAAAATCTGTCAAGGATTTCATTAAGAAAACATAAATGGCGGAAGTTCATAGGCGGCAGTTTTGATATGGAGTTTATCTACTGTCTTTATACACAATATCGCTACAGTATATCATTTGCACATTTCCCGGCGAATTTTTGCACATTTCCCGGCAAAATTGAACTTTTGCACATTTCCCGGCGTCATGTTTGCACATTTCCCGGCGAGACGTTTGCACATTTCCCGACGTTTACACATTTCCCGGCAAGACGTTTGCACATTTCCCGGCATTTGCACATTTCCCGGCGAGACGTTTGCACAATTCCGGGCGTTTGCACATTTCCCGGCTCCACAGCGCGTCCATAACAAAATACACACATACACAAGTAGCGCACAAGGTAGGACGTCACAAAGAACACTGAGAAAACGTAAGGTGGAAGATCGCAGACGAGGGAGAGGGAGAGAGGGAAACGAAGATAAAAATGACATACACAGAGGCAGAGAAGATAAAGAGAAAAGGATTATTCCTTGATGTGGGGAAAGAACGCAAAAAAAAAAAAAACATTCAGTCCAATGGGTTGCAGGCAGCCAAGGCGATGGATAAGTTATTCCTCTCGTAGTTTGCGGACTTCGTTTGTGCCACCATGACAGGTCGTCATTACACCGATCTTGAGGTGATTGATGGTGTGCCCGGGCAGATTGAAGTGCTGGGCCACTGGAAGTCCAGGTGTATTGAGCCTTACCGATCGGAGGTGTTCGGTTGTGCGATCGGCCAGTCTCCATTTAGTCTCACCTATGTAGATCGTGTGACAGGCTGTACATGTGATCGCGTAGATCACATTTTCGGCAGGAGAACCGATCGCAGACAAACCAGATGTATTTAGGTCCTTTGATGTGTGCTGCTCCATCCACATGGCTGCATGTGTCGCACCTTCTCCTTCCACAGGGTTTGGTACCGCATCCCAATCTGCTTCAGACTGTGGACCTTCATTCCCGTGTGGACCAGCAGATCCCGCAGACTCCGGTCCTTCTTGTATGCTATAGGAGGATCTTTGAAGATTTCATTGGTGGAGGCATCCTCTTGTAAGATGTGTGTGTTTGTCCATAATGGTGGAAACGAGCTTTCCGTTGATGGGTGATATGTCAGAACTAGTGGTACTCTGTCGCTGTTCTGTTGTCTCCTGGGCTACAGGGCTTCTTGCTGGCTCAAGCTAGAAACTTTTCTTGTCGCCCTCTTGACAACCTGTTTAGGATAGCTATGCCGTTCAAAGAAACCCTATGGGCGAAAATTCGTCAAAACTACGTCTCTCACGAAGTTTTCATATTGAACTACTTTTGTGAATCAATACTTTCCTGGACTCCGAGCAGAAACCTATTGCTGTTATTCATTTATATATATATATATATATATATATATATATATATATATATATATATGTATATATGTATATACATATACATATAAATATATGATTTATACATACTTTTAATTAACGGAGGGTTCCCCCATAGATTTAGTACACTTCTGGGATAGAAATTTTCAGATTTTATCATACATGTGTTTACGAGGTAAATTTATCTTAATTCTAAGAATGTAAAAGCTCCCTAGTATGTAGGGGCGTCTGTTGCGACATAAATTGTCGCCCCCTGAAACAGGCGACAATTTTTGACGGAGTTGGCAGCTTAAATTGTCGCCCCGTCATAAATTGTCGTCTGGCAACAATTTATGATGAGGGTTGACGGCAAAAATTGTCGCCCGCCCTCGAAGCACGTAATTTTGCTGGGTAATATCATTCTTGACATAGTCATTGAAATACCAAAACATAACTTACATGGCTACATCCATGCAAACAAGCCATATAAAAAGTCACGGTGAGGTTTCAAGGAAGTGTGTATGTGCGCGCGCACATGATAATTGAGTGTCCGTTTGTGCGTGTGTGTGCGTGTGTGTGCGTGTGTGTGTGTGTGTTATTGTATATTATGGAACAATGTGTTTATTATGTGTTTTTTCTGCGCGTGGGGAGGGGTAAGCTGTTGCTGGCATAAACGTTACATTGATTTTATCAGTAGCTTTGAGTTTGATGATCGAGTTCGTTTGACGGATTTGTATTTGAATTCAGAGTGGTGCTTGCGTAAGGGCGGATGCTACTTTTATGCATACGGTCCATTATGTCTTACGTATCAACATTGGGAGATCGTTTCATCAGGAAGAAAGGTGGTTTCGGTTCGGGTGTGTGTATGTATGTATGTGCGTTGGTGAATGTGGGTGTGGGATGATTTAGGTTTTGGTTAATCGGGGGTTGGTGGGATGGGGACTTGATTTGAAGGATAGTTATAAATGGTATGACACATGTTGGTAGGATTTAATATTTAGGATAGATATAGATTTGTTTCGGTTGGGGGGAAGGGTTGGTCGGGTTTTTTATGAATGATTTCATTCTAGATTTTTATAATGAATTTGTTTTTTATGTATATGCCCTTGTACGTGAGAAGGAGTTACATGATCCAATATATTCAAGGGATATAGGTTTTGGTACATGTCAAAACTTTCTCGTGAAGAAATTGTTAGTAGGGTGAGATTATTTATAGTATAAATTGACAAATGGATTTGTTTGTGTTCTGAATTGTATTTGTAACGTTTTTGTTCATGTTACACCCAGAATGAGTTGATTTATGAATGATTTCAATGAAATCAATAAATATCAAGAAAAAAAAACAAAAAAAAAGTGTGGAGGTGGTTTATATGCATTATGAGGAATTGTTTGAGTGTTTGTTGGTGTTTGTTTATAATGCGTATGTATTTGCGGGTGCATATGACAGTTCGTTTGTGCCAAAATCAACTAAAGCTTAAGAAATTATTTACGGCGTCTCGAAATTATTCCCTCATGCATAAACCATGCCAAACTTTTAATGGGACAAAGAATAGTGATATGGAAGTTGTAGTTAAGACTGATGGAAGAATATGACTGCAGTGACAAAATGAACAAAGACAGATAACATTTAAGAAGGGTACCTCCCTCGTATGCCTTTTCTCTCGGTCTCTCTCTCCTAGTCTGCCTCACCGCTGAAATTGACACACCCATACTATTTTTAAATCAACGCCACTGTGAACTCTATAAACACGTGCACATACACGTTGAAGGCATTTTCATTGCCAGGGTAGTGCCTGCTGCTGCCCAAAAAGTTCTTTCGCACAAATATCAAAACACAAACACAGACACACGTACGCACACAGGCACACGTATATACACAAACAAACCACTACCACTATACAACCACCACACATGCACAGTTTCCACATATTGTATTATTATACTCCAAACACACACACACACACAGTTATGCGCACACGCATACACAAGTCACATAATACGCACCTACAAATCATACAAAGCACTACGATGCAGCCCCCCCCCCCCCCCCACACACACACACATACGCATAACTTACCAGTCATACCCACCCCACAGTGCAAGCCGGCGACAATTTGTGCAGCTACGTTTCATTTTCCCATCACAAATTGTCGCCATCATGGCCATCGAGGTCAAAAATTGGGAACTGCACATGCATCACACGCCCCGAGCGGGGGGCGACAATTTTTGACGGGGCGACAATTTATGTCGCAACAGGCGTCGATCCTGGAGGAGACGGGGGTGGGAGCAAACATATCATTTTGTTTGTATCGTAGGCTAAGTCGATTTCATCACCTTTGCTGCCTTTTTCGTCACCATTGTGGAGCCGGGAAATGTGCAAACGCCGGGAATTGTACAAACGTCTCGCCGGGAAATGTGCAAACGTCTTGCCAGGAAATGTGCAAACGCCGGGAAATGTGCAAACGTCTCGCCGGGAAATGTGCAAATTTCATCAACGGGAAATGTGCAAGTGCAAATCATTTACTTTAGCGATATTGTGTATAAAGATAGTAGATAAGGGGGGGGGGGAGGAGGAGTTGAAGTTTCAGGTCCCTAAACTCTGGAATTTGTAATCTTCTTCTGTTCAACTGAAGAATATGGAACTACGTTATATGAAGACACTATAGTTACTAAAATTTCAGGTTTTATTATGACGGGTCCAGGAGTGCCCTGATAAGGGATGTGAGGGGGAAGAGGGGGAGTTTCCACATTTTCTGCATAGTCTTGTAAAATCTATGACGGATTTTCACCAAACTTGGCAGATAGTGATCGGGTGATCAGGTGATCACGCGATCAGGTGATCACGCAACTCTCAAGAAGTCTGTGCCGCGGACATTGTTTTCTTTGTTTTTTTCTTTTTCTTTTTACTTTTTGGCGTTTATATTTCTCAAATTCACAAATTGTCATTCCTTTAATTACATGACCAAGTAAGAAATAATCTCACATCCGCATCTGGGAATCTACACCCTACAAGCAATGCTTCTATGTAGATTCCTCATATTTCACATGTTTTATTGTCTTATAAGCTGTACTTGACAATTCATCCAGGCTTTTGTATTGTGATGTTTATGTTTTATGTATTTGTTGAAATGTGGAATATGGAACAATAAAAAACAAAAACAAAAACAAACAAACAAAAATAGTATATTTATGGTGATTCGGGATTTGTTAAATTGAATCCCCCCCCCCCCCCCGCCGCCGGCGAGGGGGGGGGGGGGGGTAAGGTTGAACCCTCAGAGTCCCTATTCTCTTGATTTTTTTTTACTTCTGTCGAACCGAAAAAGTTAGTGCTGTAAAGACATTAATGACCGAAATCTCATGTTTGATTATGGTGGGTCTAGGGGTGCTCTGATCGGGGGTAGGTGAGGGTGAGGGGGAGGGGGTGCTGTTCGTTATTCCGAAGGTTCGCTATTCCGAAGATTCGTTATTCCGAAGGGTCGTTAATCCGAAACACGCAAAGTCCCAATACCTAGAGGTTCGTTTAGCCGAAAATTTGTGGCGTTATTCCGAAGGTTCGTTATTCCGAAGACTGGTTAATCCGTAAGTGAAATTCGGAACAATGAACCTTCGGAATAACGAATCTTAAGAATAAAGAGCCTTCGGAATAACAAACCTTCGGAGTAACGAGCTGTAACCAGGGGAGGAGGTGGATTTTCAAAATTTTCTCCATCTTCTTGAAAAATCTATGACGAATTTTCACCAAACTTGGCAGATAGCATCTTTATGGTGATAGTACTGTAAATACAGTTAATGCATGATGTAGGTTTAAGTTTACTGTGACAGATGAAGGGATGCCCAAAAAGGGGAGGGGGTAGGAAGGAGGCTTAATTTTCACATTTTTTGTCTTTTTCCTGAAAACGCAAGACGCATCCCTCGGATAATAAAATTATATATCAGCTTAAAATTTTCTTGGTGTGCACCTTCCTAGGTAGCCCCACAACTTTTGAGCTCTATATTTGTTTGGGATTGTGTTTGATTTTGTGCAGCGTTGTTGTATTCTGTTTGCGAGTGATGATTCATGGTGTTTTTGTGCTTCAACTGGGCAAATTTGAAGGGAAGTTATCAAGTTGTTCCCTTGTATTTTCAAAATTTGGAAATCACTTGGCTATTACTGGAAGGAAACCACCATCACCTGCACTCTTGCATCCCATGTACAGTATCAATGTCTACAGCACTACAGATTGCAATCTTTTGTGAGAGGATTACCATCTTTCGCTGCAAGAATGGCGGGGATCAAACTGTGGTCTTTGTGCTTTTTAGTGACTATAGTCACGGTATCTTTGACCCGTGGACTTGAATGCAGCTATCCTATTGATGCCAATGAATGGAGGAGAGCTGCATGCATTGAGAGTACATCCAAAGGCTCCCGTGTAAAACTCTATGGACAGCCATTACCAAACTACAGCAACTCTACAGCATGTTTTCAACTAGCCATCCAGTTGTCTGGGGACGTCTAACTAAATCCAGGCCCATCAAGCGACGAGCGTCACAACGATCTTCAGAACCACCGCGACATGGAATTGCCCTCCCACAGTCAGGCGAACATAAGGTATGATGTTCCCACACTTCATCGTCTGAACATCAAACGCCAGCAGTCGATGCTGTCACAGGATTTATGGCACAGGATCTGTGAGCTGGGTATCGGACGTAGAAGACGTACTCATCGTGGTCGACGAGCCACCAAGACTCACTCTGAGATGCCTACTACCATCAGGGGTCACCGCTCTTCAGACCAGAATGAAGAGACAACCGTTTGTAATCACCTTCAAGGCGATGACGACAACAATGACCTCACTGAACATTCGACTGATTTTAGTTTCTCTGTTAACATACACTGTAGGGGATTGAAATTAGCACATGTAAACATTTGCAATTTGTTTCCAAAATGTGACCATATCAGGGAAAAATTTGTGAATAATCCCTTCGATGTTTTGTCTTTCTCTGAAACCCATTTGGATAACACTATCAACGATGTAGAAATACAATTTGAAGGATTTTCAGTTGAAAGAAGGGACCGGAACCGTCGCGGAGGCGGTGTGGCAGTCTACGTTTCCAATGCGATATCATACAAACGGAAATATGATTTTGAGCACCCTGATATTGAATGTTTGTGGATAGAACTGAAAATCACCAACATGAAACCCATTCTGATTGGTACATATTACCGTCCTCCTAAATCAGACACACGATATCATGAATGTATGGTTGACAGCATAGCCCAGGCCACGCATACCGGTCTCGAGTGTTATATACTTGGTGATTTCAATTATGATATGTTCACGAAGAGAGAATCTCGGATAGTTAAACAGTTATGTAATCAATATAATTTGCATCAGGTGATTGAGCAAGCGACTAGAGTAACTGAGAACTCTTCTACACTTATTGATCTTGTTTTAACTAACCGACCTGCAAATGTGTGTGAAAAAAATGTTGTAGTGGGGTGACCACAAGCTCATATATGTAGTATGTAAGCATTATAGACCAAAATTACCTCCCAGGATTGTGCATACACGGGCTTTCAAGCGTTTGAATGTAGATAATTTTTGCAAGGCACTCTTAGATGCCCGTATGGATACGGTTGTTAAACAGGGGGATTTGGAAGAAGGATGGAAAGTATTGAGAAACACTTTTACTGAGATCTGTGATACCCATGCTCCTTTTATTTCGTTAAGAGTAAGAGGCTTAAAGACACCATGGGTTACCCCGGAGTTCATTAATTTGTCACGTGAAAGAGATTATCTTCGTGCGAGGGCTGAGCGAACAAATGACTCTTTAGCATGGAGACATTTCAGAAGTTGTCGAAATCATGTGAATAATCTGAGGACCACATTAAAAAAGGAGTATTGTCATTACCAAATTTTGTCAAACAAAAATAATCCTACCCAACTATGGAAAGTGTTAAAGAGTCTTACTCCTACTTCAACGTACAGTGTACCGTCCAGTATAAGTCGAAATGGTTGCTGCGAGACAGATCCATTGAAAGTGGCTGATACATTTAATCGGTTTTTTGTGTCAATCGGTAGTGAACTGGTAGCTAAATTCTCTTCTGCAGAAACCAGAGTTGCGCATGGGGATAATCATCACTCAGTCACTCCAGGTACCTTCGCTTTTGTGAATGAAGATGAGAGTTTTGTTATGAAGGAATTGCAATCAATTCGGACTGACAAGTCAACCGGACTGGACGGTATCAGTGCCCGCCTTCTCAAACTGGCTGCACCTCTTGTTAGCAAACCGCTTACTGACCTTTTTAATCGTTCCCTTGGATCTGGGGTAATTCCCCAAGAATGGAAACTAGCCACCGTCACCCCCATTCACAAAGGCCCTCCTTTGTGAATGGGGGTGACGGTGGCTAGTTTCCATTCTTGGGGAATTCTTCGGGATAAGGACAGTGTAAATAACTATCGTCCTATTTCAATTATTCCAACAATAATGAAGGTGCTGGAGAAAGCTGTTCACACTCAGTTGCATGATTATCTGGCTGACCTCGACCTGTTAACACCACAGCAATCAGGCTTTAGGAAAGGGTACTCAACAAATACAGTTTTAATTTATGTCAGTAATTATGTATTCAGGAATATGGACAGCGGGAAACTGACAGGTTTGGTATTCCTAGACATAAGGAAAGCTTTCGACTCCGTGGATCATGGCCTGTTGTTACATAAACTACGTACATATGGTATAGGTGATAACGCAATATCATGGTTCAAATCATATTTGATAGGTCGGAAACAAAGTACAATGATCCAAGGGAAAAAATCTGATAAAAAATCTCCAATCAGGAGTACCGCAGGGTTCTATTTTAGGACCCCTGCTCTTCACGCTTTTTGTTAACGACCTACCCTCTGTTGTCAAACACAGCAAAATCGTTCTGTATGCAGATGACACTGCTATTATGTATCGAGTCCCAAAGAATTAGAGACTGTATTGAATGACGATCTAAGGCGAGTCGTGGTTGAACTCGAATCGTTTAACACTCAACACTGAAAAAACAAAGTTTTTGTTAGTCGGCACCCCACAGAGAGTAAATGGTATCAGGGAAAACATTGATATTCAGATTGAAAATGTGTCGATAGAACATGTGAAGACGGTCAAATATTTTGGTGTTTGGTTGGATCAACACTTGACCTGGAATGAACATGTTGCCCAGGTATCTGCCAAAATTGCTTCCAGGCTAGCTTTGCTCCGTAGAGTAAGAAAGTACTTGACTGTAGAGAGCGCTAAGCTATTAGCAAATGCTCTGATATTACCTTACTATGATTACTGCTCAAGTGTGTGGACAAACTCAAGTCAAAGAATAAAGTATATTCTTATCAAGCAACACAAACAAACAGCAAGAATAGTTTTGCAGACAAACACTCGAACCTCAACGAATGAAATGTTCACACGTCTAAAATGGATAGATATGGAGAAGAGATGGAAATTTCAGAAAGGAAAACTTACGTTTGACATTCTGAATGATTCTGCTCCTGTATATCTGCAGAGTATGTTTTCAGCTGCCATGAGTGTACATCGCTACAGTACGAGAAATGCTCAAAGTAGAGGTTTAGTTGTACCCAAAGTAAAAACTGAAAGTGGCAGAAAGGTATTTTCGTTTGATGGTGCAATACTTTGGAATAGTTTTCCAAGTGAAGTGAGAAATGCTCAAACAAAGCAAACATTTTGTAGTCAGTTTCTGAAAAGTCGGCAATATTAAGATGCTGTATTGGTGATTATCACATACATGATTACATTTGATAATTTAGTATATGTTTTTTTTTTTTTTCAAAAGCAATATTGTTTTGGTAATGACTTGAAGTTATATACACACATGTGTTTTCTATGGTATGTACAAGTTTGTAGGAGTGCAGACCCACCTTTGGTAGTTGTCGGAGAGTATGTGCTGTGGTGACAGGTTTTGTTTTTCCTTTTCTTTTCTTTTCTTTTCTTTTCTCTTCTTTTCTCTCTTTTTTTTCCTTTCTCTGTTTTGAAGGTCATTCAAATTGCCAGTGGATGAGATAGGCTTTCTGGTTAAATGTTGCACAATGTGTTGCCATGGTAACAGTACATTTTGAATGAAAAATCATATAAAAAATATGGATTTCGTTAATTTATATGAGTTTTGAGTATTTGGTTTGAAATTTGGCATATGTGATTATTATATGATTTAGATGATAAATTTTTGTTATGTTATATATGTACTTGAAAAGTGCATTGCCATGTTAACAACATCATTTGAATGAAAATTATAGAATAATACTGCCTTTTTAAAGTTTTTGAGTATTTTATTTGAAATTTGGGATATGATATGATTTATGATATCATAGTGGTGTAGAATTTTTTTTTCATGTTATACATTGTGTTACCATGGCAGCAGCGTTTTCACTGACAAACACAGAAATTACCGATATATTTATTTTTCTCATATTTTGGGCATAAGACAAGAGATATGATATACATCTGTATATATTCTTCCTGTCATTACCAAGTTGTTCAACCTTTCTCTGTCCACTGGTCTCGTCCCAGAACCATTTAAGTCATCTCTACTCCTCCCTCTCCTGAAGAAGTCTTCACTTGACCCAAATGAACTCAACAATTATAGACCCATCGCTAATCTTCCATTTTTGGGTAAGGTCTTGGAGAGGATTGTGTCATCACAACTCAAAGATTACCTTGAAAGTTCTGGCATGTTTCCTATTTTTCAATCCGCATATCGAAATCATCATTCGACAGAAACTGCCTTGGTTAAACTTTTCAATGATCTTCTACTGGCAGTAGACAAGGGAAATGAAGCAGCGTTAATACTTCTGGACTACACAGCTGCTTTTGACACTATTGACCACAGTGTGTTACTTCGCCGCCTTGAAAAAGACTTCCTGATATCCGGAACTGTTCTTGACTGGATCCGTTCATATCTTCACAGCCGTACTCAACGAGTCATCATCAATGACACGCTGTCTTCACCATTCCCCCTGACCTGCGGGGTTCCGCAAGGTTCTGTGGTTGGGCCACTCCTTTTTCTTCTATATACCAGTCCAATGTCCAAAGTCATTGAATCTCACCAAGGCGTTCAGCATTTGGTGTATGCTGACGACACACAGATTTATGTTACACTCAAACCAAATGAGACGGCTGAAGCAGCTCAAAAACTTCAGAACTGTCTTCAGGACATCAAAATCTGGTCCTCAAACAATAAGCTTTGCCTCAATGAACAAAAATCAGAGATGATCCATATATATTCCAAACAGAAACACCAATCCATTCCCAGATTTAGTTTCTGATAATGTTTCTACCAAGTGTAGTGAATGGGTACGCGATCTTGGTTTGATCATTGACAAAAATCTTACCCTTCAACACCACATTAAGCACATTTGTAAGGCAGCATCTTTTGGATTGTTCAAAATTGGGAAGATGAGGAAACTACTTGACCGACCTACAACTGCCAAATTAACTCATGCATTTGTTTCTTGTCATCTAGATTATTGCAATTCCATATTTTCTAACCTCCCTCAGACACATATATTCCCACTTCAACGGGTACAAAATTCTGCCGCAAGACTTGTCTCCCTCTCCAGGAAATCCGAGCCCATAACTCCAATCCTCCGTTCTCTCCACTGGCTTCCCATACATCACCGCATATCTTTTAAAGTTCTTTTGCTTACGTACAAAATTCTGAATGGGCAAGCCCCCAGGTATCTCACAGATCTTGTTTCTTTACGTTCCATTACTTCCTCAAGACCCCTCCGTTCCTCCTCTACAATGCAATTGACTCCTGGACCACGTACTTCCACAAAATACGGTGATCGTGCTCTTTCTACAATTGCCCCTTCTCTCTGGAATTCTCTACCCGCCTATATACATCAAGCCACTTCCGTTAATCAGTTTAAGATTTTGCTTAAGACTTATCTTTTTAGTAGATAGTTCTTTGGAATAGTCCAGTTGTGGGTCGGTCAATGGAGGTGCACACTGGTTTTGATTTTCATTATTTATCGTAATTATACTCTGTATCTATTTTTTTTTTCTTTTTGGTATGTTTGTACTTGTATTTTGGTATTTTTGTATTATTCTGGTATAGATATTAATTTTCCGGTAAACTGTGCGCTTAGAAACATCGGTATTAAGCGCCTTATAAATGTATTGTATTATTATTATTATTATTATATGTGAATGCCAGTTGGCAGTGTATTCGTATTCTTATTTAATGTTGAGTAACATATTATTATGTTCATGAGTTTGTTATTAGTAAGAATATAATAAGATGGTTGCTGGTTGGGTTAATTTCTTCCCGCTTTGGGTGGGGGTATTTATCACTCTCAGTGACAGTTTTAAGTTTTGATGAAATTTATGGTTAATTGTTTGGTTATGATAGTTACGTAGGCCCACCATGTTATTATTGCTTGTTTGACTAGTAAGCGTGTAATCTTCAGTGTATAGTTATTGTGTGACTGTATGTAGGGGACTCAGTGGAAGAATTGTACTTGTCCACATACAGTGTGTTGTATTTGATGTATATGTCTCTGTCTTGTCAACTGTAATGTTTGTTTGTGCAGGGCCCCCAGTAAGAACAGTACTTGCCTACTGATGGGGCTACCCTGTTGAAAAAAGACTGAATGAATAAATAAATAAATAAATAAATAAATAAATAGATAAATAAATAAATAAATAAAAAGAAAAAAACCTTCTATACAAAAATGATGGAGCTAATAAAGTGCTGGTGCCTGTTATGGTAAGTTAAATTCATGAATTAATGTTAAGCGCGGCGGAAGCGGATTTGTCACATATTCAGCTTCTTCTTGAAACCCTTATATAATAGATAATTACCAAGCTTGAAACGTAGCGTATAGGGTATTTATCTGGTGATATGACCTCAATTTGTCTGAATGAGCACTGCCCCAACCCCTAAGGTAGGAGGAGATGGAGCCCCCCCCCCCCCCACCCCATCTTCGCCCCTTGAACTTGAAAGGGACCGAGACGAGGGGGGGGGGGTGGGGGTCGTTCGGGTGGAATTCAGAATTTAATTGAAAACCCTATACATATGAAAAAAAACGGAACATATACTTTTTAAAGAAATTTTTTATACAACCAAGAGTAATAGCACACAATTTTATCACATTTTTAGAGGGTAGACCTATACTTTGATGAAATTTCATGTCTGCTTACTAAATGGCGTGGGGGCTACCCTGGTCTTATCCCTATCTTTGGGGAAGGGGAACAACTTGGATTTGTTGTCCCTTCGAACAAAGTGAAAGTGTGAAAATCCCCCCTTCTCCCCTCCCCCCCGATAAGGACACCCGTCGATCCGCCACAATAAAACGTAAAATAACATTTCAGGCATTAATGTCTTCATAGCACTAACTAAGCTCTCTTTTCCGGTTGGACAGAAGAAGATAAAATTTGAGTTTAGTGACTCCGAGGCTTCAAACCCCCCCCCCCCCTTTAAGCGGTGTGTGTGTGTGTGTGTGTGTGTGTGAGGGGGGCTCATTTTAACAAATTAAGTGCATATCACCGTAAAGAGGCAATCTGCCAATTTTGGTGAAAATCCGTCGTAGATTTTTCAAGAAGATGCTGAAAATGTGGAAAATTCCTCTCCTTGCCCTCACCCCCCTCGATCTGGAGACCCCTTGATCCGCGCCATAACCAAACATAAAATTTCATTCATTAATGCTGTGTCTTCATAGCACTAACTTAGCTCTATCTTTATCGGTTTGACAGAAGAAGATTAAAAAGATTCCAGAGTTTAGGAACACTGAAGCTTCAACCCCCCGCAGCCCCACCCCCTCCCCCTTCAGCGTGGGGGAGGGGGGCTCATTTGAACAAATTAAGATCAAAGTTATTAACATAATCTTGCTATCTGTCAAGTTTGGTGAAAATCCCTCATAGATATTTCAAGAAGATGCTAAAAATGTGGAAATCCACCTTCCCCCTCCCCCCCCCCCCCCCGATCTGGGCACCCCTTGACCCACCATAATCAAACATGAAATTTCATTCATTAATCACAATAATGTCTTCATAGCACTAACTTAGCTCTAGCTTTTTCGGTTTGTACAGAAGAAGATTTTTAAAAATCCAGATTTTTGGGATGTTAAAAGTGAAGCTTAACCCCCCCCCCCCCTTCGGCGATGGGGGGGGGGGACGCATTTTAACAAATCAAGATGACTGTATCTCACAAGTTGGGTGAAAATCCGTCCTAGATTTTTCGAGAATGTGCTGAAAATGTGGAAAATCCCCCTCCTCCCCCTCATCCCCGATCAGGGCACCCCTGGGTCCGCCATAATGAAACATGAAATTTTAGTCATTAATGTCTTCATAGCACTAACTTAGCTCTTTCTTTTTCGGTTCGACAGATGAAGAAAAAAAATCAAGCGTTTAGGGACTCTGAGGCTTCAACTCCTCCCCCCCCCCCCCCCCCCCCTCCTTAGGACTGGTGTGGGGAGGGGGCTCATTTTGACAAATTACGATCATATCACCATTAAGATGTTATCTGCCAAATCTGGTGAAAATTTGTTGTAGGGTTTGCAAGAAAATGCTGAAAATGTAATTAAAAACTAGAAATGTCGCTATGGGCGACTGATGCCTCGGCCATAATGCATGATTCTCCCAATAGGTGTATAGTATAATGTCTTCACAATGTGAGATAACAGTTTCACATAACTGGCAAAATACTGAAATGACAGGTTTGTCAGTAATACATTGAATGTTCACTTTCCTTGAACTACGTTTGCTATAATTGTCTATTAAAGGGTGCAGGTACATGTATTTGGGGAATTGAGGATTATTACTTGACTTCTGACTGACCCTTTTATAAGTTTATGCATTGAGAAATTTTCAAGGTATAAAGAAAGAGGGTAATTACAGTATAAAATAGATTTTTTTTTTGCATTTAAACCTGGCCTTGACCCTTAACCTTTGACCTTTGACCTTCTGGCAGGAAATTTCCAAGAGAATCTCCATTAGGTAATATTATGTATATCAAGTTTTAAAAATAATAATGCAAGCATTGCATATACTAGTATATGAGGGAAATAGTAAAATTTTGATTTTTGACCTCTGACCCGTGACTATTGACCCATGACCCCTAAATTCCCTAGATAATCCCTGCCAGTCAGTACATGTGTATATACCAAGTTCCATGAAGATAGGCCTACATTGAACCATTTGTGAGAAAAGTGAAATTGTAACATTTTCACCTACTCTTTGACCTTTTGACCTTTGACCTTATGACATGAAACTCCCTCTGGAGAATCTTTATGCAGTAGATATGTCTACACTAAGTTTCAAGAAAATACCTTTGGGCATATTCATTGCATGGATATGGGGAAATAGCAACATTTTTAGCACTTGACCTTGACCTTTTGACCTCTTGCCAATGTCACTAAAATCTACTCAACTAATTGCCGTATCATACAACATCCTTGGACCAAGTTTGGTGAAAGCTGTTTAATCCAGTTTTGAGTAATCACGTAAAATGTTAAATGTCAGGATTCGAACTCTTGATCTTTGACCTTTGACCTCTGTCTGATTTCACTCAAAAATTAATCAAGTAATTGTCCTACCATACATCATCCTTGGACAAAGTTTGGTGAAATTTGCTTGATCCAGTCTTGAGTTATCGCGTAAACAGATATAATTTCATGACTTGACCTTGACTTTTGACCTTTGACCTTTGGCCGATTTTACCCAAAATCTAATTAAGTAATTACCCCATCATACTTTATACTTGGACCAAGTTTGGTAAAATTCCAGTTAACATTACTCAAGTTATCGTGTAAACGAATGCGGACGGACGTACGGACGTACGGACGTACGGAGGGACATACGGACGGACGGACAAGCCGAAAACATAATGCCTGCGGCACCACTTCGTGGCGGAGGCATGAAAAACAAGACAGATGGTCGCTAAGACAGGTGGTTAAGATGGTAATGGTTCGTGCGCAGCTTTGATTGAGAGTTTCTCTTCCATCTCTACATAATATAGGTGAGATGAATGGTTTGCACATTTCCCGGCGACGTTTTGCACATTTCCCGGCAAAATTGAACATTCGCACATTTCCCGTTGATGAAATTTAGAGATTTGCACATTTCCCGGCAAGAGGTTTGCACATTTCCCGGCGAGACATTTGCACATTTCCATGCGTTTGCACATTTCCCGGCTCCACAACCCTCCCTTTATATTTGAACTCTGAAATGCACAGCATAATATATGTCTTTTTTTGTTGAAGTTGAGGAAATTGAATTATTTTCTCAACCCTGCACAAGCATTTAAAGTACTTTGTATACATTACAATGACTTCGGTGATAACATGAGATACTATGAATACTGGAGGTTTTCCACATTATTTTTTTAGAGAAGAAAATGAAGCAAAAACGGATTATCTCTTCGAGGAAAAGTTCTTGATACTGCACATTGAGGAGAATACAACTGTCACTAAAATGCTAAGACGAGTTGATGGCAATTAGAAACGAGATGATCATCTGGAAACAAAGGGTAACGAAAAGGGAGGTAACAGCAACGAAATCCAATTTGTGTAGGAAACACATTCAGCGGTTACACATCGTGTTGTAAGTAAAAATTGTTAGGGACATCTTACAGACACAGAAGTTTAATTGTGCGATATCTTCAGGAAACGTTTTAACCAAATGAGTTTCTTCGATTGCTTATTGGTAAAATCAATCAATGAAAAAAAAAACTGTTTTCTTGGCTTTCAGGGAGTTAAAATTGTTAAATTTGTTGCGAAGATTGCGTCGTGTCCACAACAGAAAAGATATCAACAAAATGTCGCATGCATTTCATGATCTGTTTCATTTAGACTGAAAGAGCATTTGATGCTTTGTACAAGATTGACAAATTAACGACTACTCAAAATGTAAAAATCAATTTCGTGAATTTGCCATAAACTGCGTCATTTAGGGTATTGACGCATTGACGTATTGACGAACTGAATTCGTCAACACATCACAAATATCAAACAAAATCATGTTAATCAAGGAGAGAAAAAGCGTTTTGTTCCTTGAATTGATATTCTCTACTTTGTTCTTTCACTTGGTCAATTGTAAGTAATTTTCGCACTATTGAGACTAAACTATTAAACCTTCGGATTTCGGATTTGCCAGTCAGTTCAATTCATGGAAAAGGGGTGCCCGCTTTCTTCGTCCGCTTTCGTATATCCTGCACTAATAGTTGACATTTTATTACAAAGAGCGAGTTTGTTGGTTTCAATACAATGTAAGATCCACCCACTATCGCAGTTCATTACTTCTAATGTTCTGTCGACCTTTCCATACAATTTCGTTGAATTTGTAGAAAATAGCGTCATAATTTTCAATTTTCCGCAGAAAGATAGATTTCGTGTTGTAAATAAAAGCTTTAATTACAGAAACAGAAGTTTGTGTGGTATCTTCATGAAACATTTAAAGAGTTTAACCAAATGGTCTTTTTCGATTGCTTATTGGCAACGATTTAGAATGTTATACGTAATCATATTGTTGCCTCAATCGATTTCGTCACCGTGTTGAGCCGGGAAATGTGCAAACGCCGGGAAATGTGCAAGTTTCATCGACGGGAAATGTGCAACCATGACGCCGGGAAATGTGCAAAAGTTATATTTTTTCTTAATTAGATCTTTGGCAGATTTTCAACAAAATTGGCAGGTATAGGCACCATTATGGCAATGGTGTCTCAATTTGTTTAGATTAGTCATACGGAGGAGGGGGGGGGGGGACCCCAAAGTCCCAGAACTACGGTTTTATCAAAATTCTTCTCATATTCTATAACCAAATAAGATAGAGCTAGCTTGGTTGGTGCTATTAAAGATATTGATGACAGTAGTTCAAATTTAATGGCAAATCCAAGGATGCAGGGCACGGGGCCATGGGGGGGGGGGGGAGGGTTCTACTCCTCTCCCTAGCCCCCTTTCGGGGAGGGGGGGATTGAAGCTTAAGATTCCTAATCTCTGGAATTCTTAATCTTCTTCTGTCGAACCGGAAAAGATAGAACTACGTTAATGCTATGAAGACACTAAAGTTACTGAAATTTGAGGATTGATGATGACGGATCCAGGGGTGTCCTGATAGGGGTTGTGAGGGGGAGGAGGGGGATTTTTCCACATTTCTGTATGTTCTTGAAAAATAACAGATTTTCACCTAACTTGATTTTGATTTATTAAAATGATTCCCTCCCCCTTCCCCACCCTCCCCCGCCGAAGAGGAGGGATGGGGGGAGGGGGTGAGTTGAAGCCTAAGAGTCCCTAAACTCTGGATTTTTTTTTTTAGATCTCCGGTAGAACCGAAAAAGATAGAAATAAGTTAGTGCTATGAAGAAAAAAGATAGAAATAAGTTAGTGCTATGAAGACATTAATGACTGAAATCTCATGTTTGATTATGGCGAGTGCAAGGGTGTGTAGAGCCGGGAAATGTACAAACGTCTCGCCGGGAAATGTGCAAATTTCATCAACGGGAAATGTGCAAAAATTCGGCGGGAAATGTGCAAATTATACATGTATACTTTAGCGATATTGTGTATAAAGATAGTAGATAAACTCCATATCAAAACTGCCCATGAACTTCCACCATTTACAGTTTCTGGAAAGAGTTCCTTATGTCCCCCCCCCCCCCACTAGTTTGCAAAAAAATGGATAGATTGCTATTTTTTTTTACTAATAATGGACTAAATAAAGGTTATGCCATTTATGGGAAGACTTCCCATAACCTTTATTTAGTCTATTATTAGTAAGGGGGAATAGTGGTTTGTTTATTTTGTGCAAGTTGGTGGGGGGGGGGGGACATAAGGAACTCTTTCCTATTTTCTTAATGAAATCCTTGACAGATTTTCAACAAAAGTGGCAGGTAGCACGATTATGGCAATGGGATCTCGATTTTTTTGTAGTAGCCACCCCCCCCCCCTTTTTTTCGGGAAAACAGGGGAGGGGTCCTCAAAGTCCCAGAACTACGGTTTTATTGAAATTCTTCTTATATTCTCCAACCAAATAAGAATGAGCTAGGTTGGTTATATAGCATTGATGACAGTAGGTCAAGTTTAATGGCAGATCCAGGGATGCACGGCACCGGCCTTATGGCCCAAGGAGGCTTCAAATTGAAGCCTCAGAGTCGTCCCTAAACTAGTGCTATGAAGACATTAATGACTGAAATTGCATGCTTTGATTCAGGGGTGCCCTGATCGCGGGGGGGGGGGGGAGGGAGGAGGGGGATGATGGGGAGGAGAGGGATTTTCTGCATTTTCAGTATCTTTTTGAAAAGTCAACAACAGATTTTCACCAAACTTGTCTGATAGCCTCATTACGGTAATATGATCTTTATAAGTTGAAATTAGCCCCCAAGTAACCCCCTTCCCCCCCCCCCCCCGGTCGAAGGGGGAGGGGGGTTGAAGCCTCAGATTCCCTAAACTTTCGATTTTTAAATCTTCTGTCGAACAAAAAAATATAAAGTGCCTTAAAGTTAGTGCCTTGAAGACATTAATGACTGAAATCTCATGTTTGATTGTGGCGGATCCAGGGGGGCCCCGATTTTGAGGGGGGGGGGGTGATGGAGTGGGGGGGGGATTGTCCACATTTACTGCATCTTCTTGATAAATCTCAAGACGGATTTTCACCAAACTTGGCAGATAGTATCTTTACGGTGATGTGATCTTTATTAAATTTCTTAAAATGAGCCCCACCCCCTCCCACCGCCGGGGGGGGGGGGGAGGAGTTGAAGCTTCAGGTCCCTAAACTCTGGAATTTGTAATCTTCTGTCCAACCGAAGAATATAGAACTATGTTATATGAAGATACTAGTTACTAAAATTTCAGGTTTGATTGTGACTGGGGTGCCCTGATAAGGGGTGTGAGGGGGAGGAGGGGGATTTTCCAAATTTTCTGCATAGTCTTGTAAAATCTATGACGGATTTTCACTAAACTTGGCAGATAGTATACTTATGGTGATTCGATCTTAATTTGTTAAAATGACCCCCCCCACACCGCCGAAGGGGGGGGTTGAACCCTCAGAGTCCCTATACTCTTGATTGTTTTATTTTTTTTACTTCTGTCGACCGGAAAAAGTGTTATAGTAAAACCCGTATACAGTAGATATTCGCCAAGCTTGGCACTTAACGTATTTATTGGGTGATATGACCTCAATTTTGTTTAATGAGCATCGATCCAATCCCAAAAGTGGGAGGAGGTGGAGCCCCCCCCCCCCCCCATCTCAGCCCCTCGAAAGGGACCGAGACGAGGGGGTGGGGTCGTTCGGGTGGAATTCAGAATTTCAGGTATTTCTTCAAAACCCTATGCATGACAAGAGGAATAATAATAATAATAATAATAATAATGGCTACTTGTATAGCGCACAGGTCCAATTTTCAGTGCTCATGGCGCTTCAAAAATGAAAAGATATCATATACTTACATGCATATACATATTCAAACATTTCAACAAATAAGAAAATGGTAAACAAAAACAAATATATACCAAATAAAGAATACAACATATACAATTAAAAATACAATATTGATCCAATGTTAATGACATACAGCAATGACAGTCCTCAGTATGAAAGGAACAGATAAGTTTTAAGTTTGGATTTGAATGACTCTGTCGATGACAGTTCCCTTAACTGAAGAGGTAACTGATTCCACAATTTTGGTCCCATAACGGAAAAAGCACGATCACCATACCCATGTTTTACTCTGGGTGTTTGGAGTAAGAATGCATCTGATGATGAACGTAGCCTTCGTGTCGGATTGTATTTTTGAACAGAATTACTTATGTATATTGGGGAAAAAGAATGAACTGAATGATGTACTAATAACAGAATCTTGAAAATAATCCTTTTTTCTACAGGTAACCAATGTAAGGAACGGAGAACTGGTGACATGGAATCAAACTTATTAGTAAGAGTTAACAATCGGGCAGCAGAATTTTGCAACCGTTGAAGTTTTGTGACATCTTTATTTGAAAGATTACACAACAATGAATTCGAAAAATCCAACCGAGAAGAAATCAAAGCATGAATAAGTATCTCAGCTGCAGATTTAGACAAATATTTCCTTATGAAACTTAAATTACACAACTGATATCGAACATTCCGCTGAATATGAGTTACCTGACTTCGAAATGACATTTCCTGATCAAATATGACACCTAAATTACGGGCTGTTTTCGACGGAGTAATGCAAGTACTACCGATGTTGACATGACATGACTGATAATCAACTTTGCTTAACATATGCTTTGATCCCAATAACAGAAACTCAGATTTATCATCATTTAGTTTAATGCCATTGGATGTAAGCCAGATTTTCAGGTCTTGCAAACATGCTTCGAGTTTTGCAATGGCGGATGACAATGAAGACACAGTTTGTTTAAAAGACAAATATAGTTGTATATCATCCGCATAACAATGATAACTAATACAATGCTTGCGAAATACTTCACTAATTGGTTGCATATACAGAGAAAAAAGCAGCGGGCCTCCAACAGAACCTTGAGGTACACCAAACTTTGTCATAGTTTACAAGAGGTAGAATCACCAATTCTGACATAATGAGATCGATCACATAAGTAGGATATAAACCAATCAAGAACAGTTCCTTTGATGCCCAAATATCTCAGTCGTTGAATCAGAATAGCATGATCGACAGTGTCAAAAGCTGAGCTCATATCAAGCATGATAAGAGCAGTGATGTTACCACTATCTAATTCTCTGAACACAATATCTGATAAGTTGACTAACAATGTTTCAATGTTTCAATGTTTCAATGTTTCTGGGAGTTTGGAGTAAGTTTATATACAGTTTGAATACATATTTGAAGACATTTTCTGTACAACTAAGAGTAATAGAACACAATTTTATCACATTTTTGGAAGGTTGGCCTACTTTGATGAAATTTCACGTCTACTTATAACGTGGTAGCTACCCTCGTTTCATAGTCCCCGCGTTGGGGAACGGGAACAAATTGGACTTGTTGCCCCTTCGAACAAAGTGGGATCCTTTTACCCTGGAGATGCTACCTCCCACGTTTGGTGAAAATTCGTCAAAGATTTCTGAAACAGATGCAGAAAATGTGGAAAATGCCCTCCTTCTACCCCCCCCCCCATAAGGACACCCCTAGCGATCCACCACAATCAAACATGAAATTTCAGTCATTAATGCCTTCATAGCACTAACTTAGCCCTATCTTTTTTTGTTCGACAGAAAAAATAAAATTCCTCAGTTTGGGGACTCTGAGGCTTAACCCCCCTTCATCGGTGTATGCGTGTGTGTGTGGAGGGGGGCTCATTTTCTCAAATCATATTACCATAAAATGCGATCTTTTCCGGTTTCACAGAAGAAGAAAAATCCAGACATTAGGGATCTGACGCTTCATCTCCCGCCCCCCCCCCCCTTTTTGGCGGTGGGGGGGGGGGGGGGGGGTAGGGCTAATTTTAACAAATAAAGAACATATCACCATAAAGATGCTATCTGCCAAGTTTGGCGGGGGGGGGGGCACATTTCATCAATTAAGATCATACTACCATAAACATCCTATCTGCCAAGTTTGATGAAAATCCGTCGTAGACTTTGAAAGAAGGTGCAGAAAATGTGGGAAATTCCCCTCCTTTCCCCACCCTCCCCCCCCCACCCCCGATCTGGGCACCCCTGGATCCACCATAATCAAACATGAAATTTCAGTTATTAATGTCTTCATATCACTAACTTACCTCTATCTTTTCTGGTTTGACAGAAGAAGATTTTAAAATTCCAGAGATTAGAGATCTGACGCTTCATCTCCCGCCCCCTCCCCTTTTGGCGGGGGGGGGGGGGGGAGGCTCATTTTAACAATTAAAGATCATATCACCATAAAGATGCTATCTGCCAAGTTTGGTGATACTTTGTCGTGAGATTTATCGAGAAGATGCTGAAAATGTGGACAATCCCCCTTCTCTGCGTCACCCCCCCCCCCAATCGGGGCCCCCCTGGATCCGCTATAATACAAAATGGAATTTCAGTCATTAATGTCTTCAAACCACTAACTTAGCTCTATCTTATTCGGTTCGGCAGTAGAAGAAAGGAAAAAAATCCATAGTCCAGGGACTCGAACGCTTTAACCCCCCCCCCCTCCTTCGGTGGCTCACTTTAACAAATTACGACCATATCACTATTGAGATGCTATATGCCAAATCTGGTGAAGATCCGTTGTGGGGTTTACAAGAAAATGTTGAAAATGTTTTTAAAAAACCAGGTGGTCGCTATAGACAGGTGGTGGCTAAGACATGTGGTAAAGTTAGTAATGATTCATAGTGGGGCAGCTTAGCAAACCTATTGTGCATTTTGTGATACAAGCATCAAATTTGGCACAAATGTACATTAACGTATTGCAAACATTTTCAGATATTGGGCCACTTGGAATTCTCTCTTTATGTCCGCCATATTGGATTTCAAAATGGCCGCCATTTGAAATCTACATTTGCGACTATCTCTTGGTCTAATGCTGCTATTGACTCGATTCTGGTGTCTAAATGTATGTTTTGGGGGGCAAGGAATCCAATGGTAACAATCTGCATTGGGTATTTTCACCAATGGGCCGCCATTTTGGATTTCAAAATGGCCGCCATTTTAAATCTACATTTGCGATTATCTCTGGGTCTATGCTGCTATTGGCTCGATTCTGGTGTCTAAATGTATGTTTTGGGGGGCAAGGAATCCAAATGGCCGCCATTTAAAATCTACATTTGCAATATTATCTCTGGGTCTAATGCTGCTATTGACTCGATAATGGTGTCTAAATGTATGTTTTTGGGGGTAAGGAATCCAACGGTAATGCTTTGGATTGCGTATTTTCACCAATGGGCCGCCATATTGGATTTCAAAATGGCCGCCATTTAAAATCTACATTTGCAATTATCTCTGGGTCTAATGCTGCTATTGACTCGATTCTGGTGTCTAAATGTATGTTTTTTGGGGCAAGGAATCCAATGGTAACAATCTGCATTGCGTATTTTCACCAATGGGCCGCCATATTGGATTTCAAAATGGCTGCTACTCGATCTACATTTGTCGTTATCTTAGGATCTAATGACTTGATTTTGGTGGTGGTGGCAGTAGTTGTAGTGGTAGCTGTAGTGGCGGTGATGATAACAGAAGTGTTACATTGTGTCATTCCAGGTTCATTGTGATGTATGCATGCCTATGGACTGACAGTGCTGGGTTTTTTTTTTTTTTGTCAAAGAGGTTCAGATTAGCTCATGCTGAGCGAACTTCACCATCAACATCACCGCAACTCACCACAACTGACTGGATTATGCCTCATATGTCAAGAAGACATGATGGCGACACTGACCAAACCTGACCAATCAAAGAGGAAAGACATTGGTAGTGGGTAAAGTTCACTCGCATAGAACTTGATCAAATTCAGTGAACTTTGAGAGCTTCCAGGATCATTTCACTTAGAAAGACTCAATGATGGTCATGGCATTGAAGCTGCGATGGTTGAACACGGTGCACAATATCACCAGACGTGCAGGCTACAGTACAACAAAACCAAACTACAGGGGGCACAAAAGAGAGCACTCAAGAAAGAAGGGCAGAGCGATGAGGAACAATCTTTATGCAAACGCACCAAGGCACATTCATGTTCATCGAGTACAGAGAAGGTCCCAGAAACGTGCTTCTACTGTGGATAACCTACTGGGGCTAACAGTCTTTGGAAAGCTGCAACATTGTCTCGGTGCTGCACTTGACAAAGCCTGCGAGCTGGACAGTGATAGTGATGCAGTCCATCATGCAGTCCCGTGCTGCACACATTGTTCACCATCACATGTTTGGAGAAGCCAAGCCCTTCACAGGATTCCCTGAAGGATGTCAAGAAGAATCTGTGCCACCGTTGCTGCTTGCCCTAGTCAGCATGATCCTAGAGGAACCCAGCATCACTTACCAGACCGCAGACACTAACCCTGCAGCACTTACCGCAGCCCAGATACTGAAGTTCAACAGCATCAAACACATGTGAACACGTGGCACCACATCATCCACCTGTGTCAAGCACAGTGTTACACAGGAGACCCCACTTCCAACATACATAGGGATGATGTTTCATGCTCATACACGCACGAAGGAATTGGACGACAGACTGTCACACGTTGGCCTCAGCATCTCTCTCTTGTCATCTTGGGCTGCATTTCATGCCAGCCAACAGCCACCAGATGCTCGAGTCATCTGCCCCATGTTGCTGCTTCCACTCTTCCTGGAAAGTGCCCACATTGTGGCCATGATCCGGCATTCAATGGATGTGAAAAATGCTGTAGAACACCTGAATCTTGGACAGACACCAGTGGTCACCTTTGATCAGCTACTGTTTGCTTTGGCCAAGCAGATACAGTGGAAGTGGCCAGAGAGTTATGGTGAAGACCACATAGTGGTGATGTTTGGTGGTCTCCACATAGAGATGGCGGCACTGAAAACAGTGGGGGACTGACTGTAAGGGAGTGATTGGGTGCAAGCACTTGTGCAAACTGAGATTGCGATCGTGACAGCAGGGACAGCAGACTCATTCCTGAGAGCATTTCATGTCTTGCGCACAAGAAGAGCACATCAAGTGACTGCAATAGCACTGTACATCCTGCAACACCATGCCTACAACCACTACTGTCTGGGAGAAACCAGGGACGCAGAGGACCTTCGTGCGTTTGAATACTGGTGTCGCCAGAGACGAGACAACATCTCCCAGTTTCGCTACTGGGCAACTGTGCTAGAACTAGAACTGTTGGTTCTAGTGTATGTGCGTTCTCTCAGGCAGGGATCGTTGATGATGTACCTCGATGCTCTGACAGAGCTGGTCCCACCTATGTTAGGTAGATACCAGTGCACCTGAAGGACATGGAAAAACTCACTACCGGTACCAAACACCCAGATGTAGCCAGGAAATTCAGTGAAGACCACTTCACAGTTCAGAAAACACAGATGGTGTTCTCTTCAATCCCGATTGACCAGGCACATGAGCAGAATAATGCCTGCATCAAAGGAGACGGTGGCGCACTTGGGCTCAATGACAACCCTATAGTGCCCTTCGTCGCTGGATGGTTGCGGGACCGGAGGTTGCTCGGGTGATCGAAGAATTCCAGGATGGGAACCAATACTGTAGACCGCAAACAGCAGACACACAAGACAAACAAGTTTCTGGGACCGTCTCTGTACTCAATGAAAGTGAATGTGCCCTGGCGCATTTCCATAAAGATTGTTCCTCATCGCTCTGCCCTTCTTTCTTGAGTGCTCTCTGTTGTGCCCTCTGTAGTTTGGTGTTGTTGTACTGGAGCCTGCACGTCTGGTGATATTGTGCACCGTGTTCAACCATCGCAGCTTTAGTCTGGTAGGAATAGGGGGTCCCCATGCACCCCCCGAACACATTTTTTTAACTTACTTTTTTGTAACCCTTAGGGTGTCTAGTTAATGATTTTTTTTGTTCCCAAGAAAAAATCGTGTCCCATGGGGGTCATTGGCGGCCATCTTGGCAGCCATCTTGGATTTTCAGGGAAAATCATTATCTTCCATAACTTTTGAACTACACAGCATAAAATTATAAATAAAGCATTTCTTCAGGGTAAACGTGACACGAGGAATCGATTGCAATGGTTATTTACGTGATTAAAGCAAGCCTGAAACAAGAAAAGCCTAAAAATATGCAAATTTCGGTGTCATTTTCACCGAAAAATACCTAAATAGTTTAACTTTTGAATTACACAACATACAGGGACAAATAAAACAGTAATTCAGAGTTCATATGGCATGAGGAATCGTTTGAGAGAGTTATTTACATGACTAAAGCAAGTTTCATACAAGAAAAGTCCAAACATGCGAGGAAAACCAGTGTCGTTTACCCTATAGAAATATTCCCAAGTGAATACAATCTCATATCTCCTAAGAGTAAACTAACCTCTTTTTCTAAACAGTCTGGTAGGAATGGGGGGTGGGGGTCCCATGCACCCTCCTTTTTGTATCCCTTAGGGTGTCTATTTGATTCTTTTTGTCTCCAAGTGAAAATCGTGTTACATGGGGGGTCATTGGCAGCCATCTTGGATTTGCGAGGAAAATCATTAATTTCTATAACTTTCTATAAGTTTCCAACATACAAGGACAAATAAATAATTTCTCCAGGGTAAATTTGGCATGAGGAATCGATTGACATTGTTATCTACATAATTAAAACAATTATGATACATGAAAAATCCAAACATGCGAATAAAACAACAGTGTTGTTTGCTCTGCCCAAATAGTCCATATACATACATGACAATTATATACCTCATATGATTGACTAACCACTAAAGTCTAGGAATGGGGGATCCTCATGCACCCTAAATTTTTGTATCCCTTCAAGGTGTCTATTAGATGATGATTTTTTTTCCAAGTAATAATCGTGTCGGAGGGGGGGGGGGGGGGGAGTCATTGGCGGCCATTTTTGATTTGAGAGGAAAATCAGTAAATTCTGTAACTTCAGGGTAACTGTGTCATAAGGAATCGATTGAGATGGTTATTTTTATGATTAAAGCAAGTTTGATACAAAAAGTCCAAAATACGAAAAATTTGGTGTCATTTAGGCCTACACCGTAGAGTACCCAAAATCCGTATACATACATGACAAACTACTTCACAAAAGTGACTTGGCACTTTGTCTTTAGATCATAGCTCAAATATGGTGTTTTGTTTATAAAAAAAATATGCAACATGCAACTCCAAGCATTTTGACGTCTCACTTGTTGAAATCAAATGAAAAATGTAAGCACGATGGCAATTGATATGCAGATACCCCTAAAAAAGCAGATCGAAAGAGGTCAACATACAAATTTTGACCACATGTGAAAGTGACTAATCGACAAAATTCAAACCTAAAATGTAATTGAACACTTTTTGAGTGCATCTTCTATTTCATATAATTTTGTATTTGAAGAGTTTGAGTAAGTGTAATTTCATAAAGGAAATCACTGTACCAAAATGCTCTGTCGGTTTCACCAGTTTAGGTGTCATATTGTTATCATTAAACTTATTCAAGATTAAGTTAAAATGGTTCATTGAAACGTATTTGTTTAAAGCCTTCCTGTCTGAAAATAAACATATGAAAATCACTTGACAGTCAGCAATCCACTCTCTCTCTATGACTTTAATTTGTCTAACATATTCTTAATTCTCATCCTATGCAATTATACAAACCACAGATTCGGTAAGCGATAATATGTTAGCTTTGGGTTTTACACTTCTGGTAATTTACAGTCATCATCAAAACGATCATTGTAATCAATATCTGGCTCCTCCTAGCTCTTCATTCTCCTCTGTCTACGGAGTAACTTTCTGAAGCAAGTCAATGAGGGAAGTGGGAAGGATAGGGCCACTTGACCACACCGGATCCATGATACCGAAGGCTGTCTTATGCCACCTTTGTCCAGGATTAAAGCGGTAGCGCACCAGAAGATTGGCTAGTCAGATCGCTTGAAGATGGCAAGGTGGTACCCATGGTTCACACATTGAAAGTGTGAAATAAGGTTGCCTCTGCCAGGTGGGAGCAAGGAGAAATCCACCTTGGATTTGGTCATCAGTTGCTCGCCCTCTCCCACCATCTGTTTCAGCATGATGCTGCGAAAGCCATTATGATAGACTTCTCCCGGACCTCGCTATACATTTTAGGCATGTGAATGCTTCAATGTCATCTGTCACCTCTGGCTCCACAGACCACCCATCACCAAGAATTGTGAGGAAAAAACACTCAACTTGGCATATTGTAAAGTCATATTCTAATATTTTAGTAGTGTTTATTATGATATAATACTGAGCAACTTATTAGATTTCAGTAAAATACTTCTGAAATCACGAAATCAAACAACTCTCACCTGAATGCTATGTAGTATATGGGGTGGCTTTTGTTGATTCTTTAGGGGTCCCAACCCATTAAGGCACTTTAATTGTTACATCTTCCCCGGTAGTCCAGGTATTTTGGTATACAGTATAATTATGAGCTCCCGTTGATTCTATATAAATACAAGTTAATTGACATTGACAACCTGGCAATACGTGACAGTCCGTTTATTAAGAAAGATACTACATTGTAGAATTGATTAAGCAAGGACCAAGGGGATCAAGGAAATGTGTGTCTGGATCCCTCACCAAAGCTACCTTGTACCTAAGTTTAGCAGCGCACTTGAGGTAGAGCACGACCCTGGTGTCCGTCTTCTTATACTGGTTAGACAGTCACTCATGGATATCGCGCCATTGTCTCTTGGAACATATCATTGTGTAAACAAAAGGAATGTAACAGAAATCACATTCTCTGAAGCTTAAGTGATTCCTGTTACATTCTTTTTGTTCACCTAATTATTCATCCCAGGAGACAATAAGCTCTATCCATGAGCTGCCGTCTAACCAGGAGAAGGACACCAGGGTAGCGCTCTACCTCGAGTATTCCACTATTAAGCTTGGGTACAAAGCAGCTGTGGTAAGGATACCAGACAGAGACATTTTCTGGATCTTCTTGCACCATGCTCACTCCGTCACCCTCACTATCCTCCTTGATAAATGGACTGTCGAGCATTGCCAGATTGTGAATGTCGTTGAACTGGCATACTGAATCAAAGGGAGCGGGCTACTGTACCACAATACTTGGACGACATGTGTTTACAGGGGAAGATGTAACAAGTGCCTTCAAGAGTAGGGGCGAAGTCGGACCCCTAAAGAATCTACAAAGCCACCCCATGTACCATACAGCATTCAGGAGAGAGTAGTATGACATTATAATCTCTGCAATATTTTACTGAAATGTGGTAAATTGTTCAATATTACATTATAATGAACACTGCAGAAATCTTACAACATGACTTTGAAATGTGCCAATGTTTTTTGTCCCCCACTTAAACCTTGGAGATGGGTGGTCTGTAGAGCCAATAAGAGGTGACAGAAGACATTGGAGCATTCACATGCCTAATGTATGACCACAAGAGGTGGAGAAGTCTATTTACAGCAGCATCATCCAAAGCAGATGATGGGAGAGGGCGAACAAATGACTACAAACTCCAATGTGGATTTCTTCATGCTCATATACACCTTGCAGTGACAACCTTATCCCACACATTAAATGTGTGACCCATCGCCTTGCCATCTTAAAGAGAGCTGACCAACCAATCTTCTGGTGCTCTGTATATGACTCCTTTGATTCTGGACAAGGATGGCAGAAGGTAGCCTTTGTTATGATGGAGCCAGTGTGGTCAAGTGGCCCTATCTTTCCGACTTCCCTCATTGACTTGCTTCAGAAAATTATTGAGGAAATGAAGGAGGATGAAGAAGAGGACCCAGACATTGATTACAATGATCGTTTTGATGATGACTACCGGTATAGAAATTAAAGAAGTGTGAAATGAAAACCTGATATATTGCATAACCGCTTCTGTGGTTTGTACAGTTACACAGGGTGAGCATTCAGAATACTTTTTAAGAAAAGTGAAGTCATATTGTGTTACTTTATATTTTTTCAATATACGTTAATTCCATACTTCATGAAAAGCATATACACATGTCACAAACGTTGAAATATATAGATGATGACTGGCGGCGGAGGGAACATACCCAATGTTCCACCCGAAGGGTTTGAAATGCTATTGAGGGAGGTTATAAGTGCGCTGCGGTCCTAGGCCTTAATTCTGTCGTTTGTCACGTGGAAATGTTTTCCCATGGGAGAACATTACAAGAATGTTCGCCCATGGGCCAACATAACGAATGTACTTCCATCACGTGACTGTGTTCAGCCAATCACTAATCGGTATGTGACTAACCCTTTCAAAATATCATTATGTCTTTTGATAATAGCTTGAATATTGCGTCTTATATCAGACAACTTGTAACAGAATTCGAAAGGAAACTTAATTCCAATCAATGTGAACTTGAATTGAATGCATACAGGATGTAAGCACAAAAGCGATTCACATGCAAATATTTCTAAATTAAAGTAGCAGCAATCCACATTGATATACAGTCCCTATTCACAGGCTAGATTTCCGGCTGTCAAATGAAATGTTTCTCTTTTTGTTTTCGGACAATAAACTTTAAGCAAATACATTTGAATGAACTGCTTTTTTAACTTGAGAATAAATGAAACCATTTTGGCATCTAAAATTTTTTAATCTGCTGGACATTTTGACACAGTGATTGTTTCCTTGAATATATCCCAACTCAAACTCGTTTTAAATATAAAATGAAACGAAATTGAACGTGCACAAAGAGTGTTAAATTTCAGTTCAAGTTTTATCTCTGTCAATTAGTAACTTTTAAGTGTTGTGATCAACATTATTCTCATGTGTCACCTCTTTTTAACGGTATTTGCATATGAATTACCACAGTGCTTACATTCTTATTCTATTTCACAAAGTGAGGGGTGACAATGCTTGAAATTAATTTTCTCTTCAGATTCTATATAATGTTTTTGATACAAAACAAAAAAGGCCTATTTGGGCAATGATCTAAAGACAGAGTTGTTAGTCACTTTTGTGAGGTATGCAATTTGTCATGTATGTAGCATGAAATATTTGGGCCATTTCCAGAGTAACAGCACTTAATTTTTCAGTTTTGTGACATTTCTTGTGTCAAATTTGCTTTCATTATGTAAGTGACAATCTCAATTGATTCCTCATGCTGTGTTTCGTCTGAAGAAATGTTTTGTTTGTCCCTGTATGTTGTGTATAGTTCAAAAGTTGAACTATTTGGGTACTTTTCAGTGTAACCGATGTTGTGTTATATGAGCGCACTACATTTATCACAAGTGTACGCATATTCCATGTATTATATTTTTGAGTGATACGGTCAGAGCAGCAGTCATTACATGACGCTAGTTTGTGATAGTGGATTAAAGTTGTTCATTTTATCGTTAAACAACTATGTCCTCTGTTCATCATTGAATCTGGTCCACTATTACAACAACCGATACAGAATTTATTATATTTGGGACTTTTCTTGTATCGAGCATTTTTTAATCATGTAAATAACCATCTCAATCGATTTCTCATGTCATATATACCCTGAAAGAATGTTTTATTTTTCCTTGCATGTTGGAAACTTCAAAAGTTATAGAAACTAATGATTTTCCTCGCAAATCCAAGATGGCTGCCAATGACCCCCATGTGACATGATTTTCACTTGGAGACAAAAAAAAATCAAATAGACACCCTAAGGGATACAAAAATGAGGGTGCACGGGACCCCCCCCCCTTTCCTACCAGACTGTTAAGAAAAAGAGGTAAGTTTACTCTTAGGAGGTATGAGATTGTCATGTATATATGTATATAGACTACTTGGGAATATTTCTAGAGTAAACAACACTGGTTTTCCTCGCATGTTTGGACTTTTCTTGTATGTAGCTTGCTTTAATCATGTAAATAACTCTCTCAAACGATTCCTCATGCCGTATTAACTCTGAATTACTGTTTTATTTGTCCCTGTATGTTGTGTAATTCAAAAGTTAAACTAATTGGGTAGTTTTCGGTGAAAATGACACCGAAATTTGCATGTTTTTAGGCTTTTCTTGTTTCAGACTTGCTTTAATCATGTAAATAACCATTGCAATCGATTCCTCGTGTCATGTTTACCCTGCAGAAATGCTTTATTTATAATTATATGCTGTGTAGTTCAAAAGTTATGGAAGATAATGATTTTCCCTGAAAATCCAAGATGGCTGCCAAGATGGCCGCCAATGACCCCCATGGGACACGATTTTTTCTTGGGAACAAAAAAATTCATTAACTAGACACCCTAAGGGTTACAAAAAAGTAAGTTAAAAAAATGTGTTCGGGGGGTGCATGGGGACCCCCCATTCCTACCAGACTACTTCAATGCCATGACCATCATCGAGTCTTTCCAAGTGAAATGATCCTGCGAAGCTCTCAAAGTTCACTGAATTTGATCAAGTTCTATGCGAGTGAACTGTACCCACTACCAATGTCTTTCCTCTTTAATTGGTCAGGTTTGGTCAGTGTCTCCATCTTGTCTTCTTGACATGTGAGGCACAACCTGCAGTCAGTTGTGGTGAGGTGCGGTGATGTTGATGGTGAAGTTCGCTCAGCATGAGCTAGTGTGAACCTCTTGGACATGGTGGAACTGTCTTGAACAAAAACCAGCACCGTCAGTCTACAGGCATGCATGCATCACGATGAACCTGGAATTACACAATGTAACATTTCTGGCATCATCACTGCCACTACAGCTACCACTACACCTACAACTACTACCACCACCACCACCACCAGAATCAAGTCATTAGATCCTAAGATAACGACAAATGTAGATCGAGAAGCGGCCATGTATAAAAGCAGCCATTTTGAAATCCAATATGGCGGCCCATTTGGTGAAAATACGTAATGTAAATTGTTACCATTGGATTCCTTGCCCCCCAAAACATACATTTAGACACCAAAATCGAGTCAATAGCAGCATTATACCCAGAGATAATCGCAAATGTAGATTTCAAATGGCGGCCATTTTGAAATCCAATATGGCGGCCCATTGGTGAAAACACGCAATGCAGATTGTTTACCATTGGATTCCTTATTCCCCCCCCCCAAGAAAAAAAAAACAACAACAACAACGTACATTTAGACACCAGAATCAAGTTAATAGGAACATTAGACCCAGAGATAATCGCAAATGTAGATTTCAAATGGCGGCCATTTTGTAATCCAATATGGCGGCCCATTGGTGAAAATACGCAATGCAGATTGTTACCATTAGATTCCTTGCCCCCCAAAAAATACATTTAGACACCAGAATCGAGTCAATATCAGCATTAGACCCAGAGATAATCGCAAATGTAGATTTCAAATGGCGGCCATTTCGAAATCCAATATGGCGGACATAAAGACAGAATTCCAAGTGGCCCAATTATCTAAAAATGTTTCCAACATGTTAATGTACATGTGTGCCAAATCTGGTGCTTGTATCACAAAATGCACAATTCCTTTGAATTTACGAGCTAAACCGCCCCACTATCATCCGCAGGTTTGATTGAAAGTTTCTCTTCCACCTATACATAATATAGGTGAAAGGAACGGTTTGCCCGGCAAAACTGAACATTTGTACATTTCCCGGCGTCACGTTTGCACATTTCCCGTTGATGAAATGTAGAGATTTGCTCATTTTCCGGCGTTTGCACACTTCCCGGCGAGACGCTTGCACATTCCCCGGCGTTTGCACATTTCCCGGTGTTTGCACATTTCCCGGCTCCACACACCGTTGTCGCCTTTTATCGTCACCCTTTATTTTACATTCTTACTTGTCATGAATTTTAGTGTTATAATCGAAAGAAGTTGTTACTTATTAAAAAGCATGCAACTTTAAATAAAGAGTAAAAGAATCTGCTCTACGAGCTGAACATATCGTGGACTAAATCAGTTTTGTTCCCGGTGCCGCCTTTTTTATGTTACCCATTATGTTCAAATGTCATGTATTTGAGCCCTCGAATTTTTTGTATTCGTTTCGATAAGGCACATCTGTAAAGCTTTGAACCCTAAGCAAACAAGTAAGACGAATTGATGTATGTATTACTTATATAAAGCATATAAACATGTAGGGTGTGATTCGATTTCGTCATTGTTGCTGCCTTTTTTGTCACCCTTTTTTGTCTGACAGCCTCATGTATATGAGACATCGGACGGCGCATAGCACATGTTTCTTTGTCAAAACGTCTTGGCATGATACTTTTAAGAAATATGCACTTCTAGGGAAACCAGTGTACAATTTGATGTATGAGCTAAGCATATTGTTGGCTGATTTGATTTCGTCACCGTTGCTGCCTTTTTTTTCGTCACTTTTAATTGACAACTCTCTCACGTATGCGCTTTGTAAAAGAGGGCTTAAGCCCTCTCATTAAAATGCAATATCTCTTCAAGGCAAAGTTCTTGATACTACACATTGAGAAGCATACAACTGTCACTAAAATGGTAAGACGAGTTAATGATCATTTTGAAACAAAGTGTACCGTAATAGATGATCATTTTGAAACGAAGGGTAACGAAAAGGGCGGCAACAGTAACGAGATCCAATATGTCTAGCTAACACATGTAACGGTTACACATCAACTTGTTATACCACCTCTACTTTTCAATATGCTAGATCGAAGACGTTTCTTTTATTTTGTAGAAAATAACGTCATTATCTTAATTTTCTGCAGAATTATGATATGATTTCGTGTTGTAAATGAAAGTTTTTAGGGACTTATTATTACAGACACAGTTGTTGTAATCATGTCTTTATTGATAAGTAAAACAAAGGACATGTTGACATATATACCAGGTCCATGGTCCTATTCTGGACACATGGCAGGTAATGACACACTTACAAATACTTACACAGTAAATTAATAACAATATAGGTGTATTCACAACAGATTTATGAAGTTGACAACAATTACACAAAATCAATTAATCACCGTACATTTCACCACGCACTACACGGTATTACTAATGATTCGTTTTGCTATTTTGTCCAGGATGTTCTATTACATTTTCTAACTGATCTAGTGAAATTCTAATAAATCATTATGTCCGCTATATAAATGCATTTCCAAGTAGTCACGTGGCAATTCAACTTTATTAATGCATACACTTTTTTGGATAAGTGCCAAATGTCATTCCAGTAAATCATTACATTTATCCAATTAATGTAATAATTCTACATAATTACTACATTATTACTAAGTGCCTTTCATTCTTATAAATGTAATGTTACTTTCTAAGTGATTAACGTCCCCCAGTTCTGTTCTTTTCTTGCATAGAATATGGTGAATGATGAAACTATTGCATATCTACTGATGTCTGGATAGAATGCAGTGGGACTTTTTTTGGATTTGTATGTTTTGAATAGGCCTTTCAGTCGTTTGTTTTCTAGTGTTATCTGCCCCCTTGCTCCGATCTCGATGGCAAGAAAGGAAGGCATGTAGCCCTTGCGTTTTAGTTCATTCAACAATACTTTGTATTTCTCTACTTTTCTTTCATGAGCGGACTCAGTATTAGATTCGAAAGGTACTGTCAATTCAACAATTAGGATTCGCTTTACTCTTTCTAGCAAGACTACTATGTTTGGTCGTTGATTAGTTGTAACTACGTGGGGTGGAATCGTTCCGAGCGCACCCATCTAGATTAGCGTATGACATGGCCAGTGGGAAGAAACTATTTGATCGTATGGTAAATATATTACAATATGTTGTTGTGTCTCCGTTCGTATCTTTCCAAAAATGCCAATTTGACAAAATATGGAGTGCCGCTTGTATTAGGACAAAGTACGCCTTTTTTGTTAACCTTTTTCCTCACCTATAAAGATTTGCATTCGATGGTAAAGAGTCAATGCATGCATTTGTTAAAAAACTTAGTACCCTTTTCGGCAAGTTATACATAATTGATTTTCAGGTGAGATATTCGTCAGAAAGAGTCAGGAGCTTTACAAGCTGACCTTGCACCAAATTCCACTTACTGTTATCGACATCAATGGTGTCTTTGGCCTTTTGCAGACTTTCATGACAATGGGCCATCATTGACTGCTTATTTGACCATTGTAGTTCTCGTTTTGATTTGATAAGGTGACTGGGGATTAATCGAATTCCGACCTCCCGGTTTCGTTTACAGGTATGAAAGGAAACCATTGCAATCTGTTAAAGTCTAGCTCTACTCTTTGGGAGTATTTTTCACAATAATATCTATCTGCTACTTCTTTGGTGAATGAAGGTTTCGGAGATTTTTTCCATTACAAACAGATTTTGCGAAATTCCAAAACTCGTTACGATATTGCCGCTCTTGATGTATACAATTATTTTCAGAATTCTTTTTTCTTGCTTTTTCTTCAAATACGAAACCGCCTTGACTGCATCTCTGAAGCTTCTTCCGTCTTCGTCAGTGGCGTTCTTGGCATAGGCATTACGTCGAAGACCGTTTTTCCTTTTCCTCGCTTCTGTAAGGGTCTTGGGTTCGTGTGCGATGTAAGTTTCGGAGTTCCTTTTCACAACAAAATCCGGATGCATAGAATAGTACTCAAAAACAGTGTCGCTGAATAGAAGTTTAATTGTGTGATATCTTCAGGAAACGTTCATGAAGTGTCCACAACAAAACGATATCAACAAAATGTCACATGCAGTTCATGATCTGTTTCATTTGGACTGAAAGAGCATGTAATGCTTTGTACAAGATTGACAAATGAAATAATACACCGACTGTTAACAATGTGAAAACAATTTAGTTGAATTGGACATAAACTGCGTCATTCAGGGTAATGACGTAAAGGAAAGAATTGAATTCGTCAAGACAGCACAAATATTGACCGAAATGGGAGAGAAAAAGCATGTGGTTCCTTGAATTGATTTTCTCTTTGTTCTTTCACTTGGTCAATTGTAATTTTCGCACTATTTTAAACTTTAGAGTTTCCGAATTTGCCACAGTCAGTTCAATTTATGGAAAAGGGGTGTTAGCTTTCGTATATCATGCACTAAAAGTCTGTTTTATTACTTGACAACGAGTTTGGTGTTTTCAATACACTTTAGGATTTAGCCAATATCGATGTTCATTACCTCTAATGTCCGTACTTCTATGAGGCTTCCATTACTTGACTCTGTTGTCCTTTCCCGCATTTCAAGAACTTGTACACTAAACGAATAAATCATTTTGGGTAAATGATGTTAAAATTCATAAAATTCTTCCATTGAAATGTTTTTATGCAATTCAATAGACAAACAACTGCCCTGCATTGACGTAGTAAATAAGCACTATATTGATCAGTATTTCGAAAGTAGTTATGATACAAGACATCAAGGAACACTGAAAATTGAGAATGACCGAAACTTGACCGAGTTATGCTAAAAGCGACGTTATTCTGTTTATTTTCATCAGAAAACTGATTTCGTAAAGAAGCACTGCAATTGGAAAGTTTCGTGTAGCTTCACGAGGTTTCAAACAATTGCGTGGAGTTCGATATAAATTGCGTCATTTTGTATTAACGAAAGAATTGATTTCGTCAGCACAGCACGAGCATTTTACAAGTTCGTTACTCTGGAAGAAAATTAGGATTTGATCCTTTGATGACTTTCAAAATTGTGATTTATGTTTTATGTACTGTGTAATAAGTTATCGGGCTGCCGCGGGAGAAGGACGTATTATACTGCACAAATTGTCGCCCCTGCATAATTTGTCGCCAGGCGACAAATTGTGCTGCTTGTGCAGTTCCCAATTTGTTGACCTCAATGTTGATAGTTTGTGCAGGCAAAATGAAACGTAACTGCACAAATTGTCGTCGGCCATGCACTATCAATTGTGTGGTTGGGGTGGTTGCTCCGGTATTATGCTTGGGTGGGGTGGGTGTGATTGGTACGTTATGTGTACGTGTGTGGGGGGCTGCATGGTATTTGTTGTGTATGATTTGTAGGTGCAAACCCTAAACGAGCATTCTAATTGAATATTAATCAAATTGAAAAGAAAGTCTTACCACATAAATCTTCAGCAGCAGTCTACTGTGGCAATGAAAATGCCTCCAACGTGTATGAGCACATGTTTAGAGTTCACAGCGGCGTTGACTTTCAAAATATAGGTTTTCCCGACCAATTTCATCAGATTTGCATTCGATTTAACGATGCGGGCATTCAAGTTCGAGTGAATTTGAATAATCACCGAGATCGACATTCAAAAAGGTACCTAGTTCATTCAATTTCATTTCATCCCCATGCGATGTTATGAGTTTCTCACACAAGGGGCATTCAAATAAAAAATGCAAGTGCAACGCATTCAAATTCCCATGGGCACCGTCGTGGAGAGCGTTAAGGAATTCAAATTCATTGTAAGGCAAAGAATTACAGAGTATGACAGTCATTTTCGTTGTTACTTTTATTTTTTGTAGTTACTCAGCTGTTTTAATATGCAAACTTGATATACATTGAAAATTAATCTTTTACTCATACTAGCTAATAACTCGTCATAACCCCACTTTCTGACACATGCGTGTACATTTTATTCATACACGATTTTAGCCGTTGCTACATTAAAGAGTATGCATGATCATCTAGAATACGGACAGAATTAGTGGATCTTGACAACCAGCGAAGCTAAAGATATAACCCTTTGGTGAAAAAGATCTACAGCTGATCCAATTGCGGCAACTTATGATATGGACACGAGGAACTACGGAATGGAATCAAAATGGATCAATATGGATATGGACGTATAAGACCACTTAGAGATATTCAGGGATATGGCTATTTTCTAAATGTTACGTCAATACGGTTAAGGGTGAAATGAAATGAAAGAAAGGTCGATAAGAAAGAAATACATACAATGCAATTAGGATGATTAAATGAGACTTTGAAATGAAAATGACATTTTATCAGCTTGTGAATGACAATGAAAAAAGGCCCGTAGAAGTTGTGTATGTTGATTGAATTCGAACGTTAAAAGTGCGAAGTTGTGCTCCTATAAATGAAATTGAAAGTGGTATTTGGTGCGAATTTGAACGTCAATCCAGCTGCCGCGAAAATGAATGCCAACTTTGTGTCTTTAAATCTAATGAATTTTTCTCTAAATTGAATGAAATAAAATCTAAAAGGATTCACATGAAATGAAATTGAATACTCAAAGAATTAAATGAACCGTGAGAGTAGGGCAGTGACAAAAATCCCTTGAATTTGAAAGCCTTCTCATTAATTCGAATGCAAATCTGATGAAATTGGGCGTGAAAACCTGAAGTATGCACACTGTATGGGTGTGTCAATTTTAGCGGTGATCGAGGCTGGCTAAGAGAGAGAGACCGAGAAGAAAGGAATACGAGGGAGGTACCCTCCCTAAATATTATCTTTTTTTGTTCATTTTTCTTTCACTGCATTCATTTTCCTTCCAGCAGTCTAAACTTCGACTTCCATATCACTATTTTAAGTAACCTGTGCTTTTTGATTGGGATCCGCAAATGAATTAGACAGTTATAAATAAACGTAGATTTAAGGGAACAATGATGACGAATTCGACTAACTCAACGAAAGTAATATAACCAAGCATCTTAAAATCACTTTGGTATGAAGTTGCAAAGTTGTCAACGTCCTATCGTAAATTTGTTTTCTGTCCGGACAAGGGATTTGTTTTCGAGGTGCATGATGACAAGGCTTACGAAATCGATTCATTTCACAGTATGTGTAAAGTAATATACCAAACATACTAAGAACGTTCTCTAATAGCAATCATGCCTCTCAGTGTTTATTTCAAGTAACTTGTGCTTTTTTATTAAGAAGAAGAATGAAGAATTTGTACTTTAGCTGAACTTTATGATGAATTATCATCGAATGACTTGCGCCTTTGATTGCAAAACTCAAATCCATTAGACAGTTGTGAATAAAGGGTGACGAGAGATGGCTACAAACGTGGCGATATTGAATCAAGTGAACAATATCTTTCATTAATACATGTAAAAATGACCATCAGTCCTTCAGATAAATACCTCAAGTTAGGCCACGTTTTGCTTAGCATAGGCATCACATAGGTATCTTATTTTGGTAGCAATCATGCCTCTCAGTGTTTATTTTAAGTAAAGTGCTTTTTTATTAGAGTTCTCAAATGAATTAGTTGTTAAAAAAAGGTTACCCCTCAAAAGGCAACAACGATGACGAATTCGACTAACTCAACAAAATGCTTAAGTAATATAACCAAGCATCTTACAATCACTTTGGTATGAAGTTGCAGAGTTGTCAACGTCCTATCGTAAATTTGTTTTCTGTCAGGATATGGGATTGTTTTCGAGATGCATGATGCAATTCAACATAACGGGTGACGAAAAAACGCGGCTAGTGTGATAAAATCAAATTAGTACACGATTTCTTAGCCTTATGCATCAATAATGCTTTGGTGTTAAATGCACATGAATCTGCTTTACAATGAATTTGCTTTATGTAACATGTGCTTTTGATTACAGTGCTCAAATGCGTCCCGACAGTTATAAGAAAGGATAATGAAAAAAGGAGACAAGGCTGACGAAATTCATTCATTTAACAATGTGCGTATATAATATACCAAACATAGTAAAAACGTTCTCTTTCAGTAAACATCGGGTGACTCGGGCTTTTGATTAGAGAGCTTAACGCCATTAGACAATTGTTAATAAAGCGTGACGAAAGATGGTGACAATATTGACGAAATTGTTTTAAGTCAACATTGAGGATAAGAAATATATGTACGATTTCTCTTTAGTTGCATACTTGTCAATGTGCCCTATCCGGGCCTATCTCTTATACAGACATGTGCTTTGTATTTAAATGCTGAAATACATTAGGATATTGAACATACAGGTTGACCAAAAGAGGCAGGAGAGGTGACGAAACCGATTAAACCCAAGATTTCTTCGCTTTTATACAGTTTTCAAATGCCTCCAACAGTTGTAAAACAGGATGAAGAAAAAAAAAGCGGCAACGGTGACGAAATTCATTTAGTCCATAACATTCTGAAGCAATATACCAAATTGTCTTACTGCTTTGCTTTGAAGTTCGATGCCTGTCAATGTGCCATGCAAAAGACGTTCTCTCCCTGAGACATATGTTTTGCATTTGAAGGTTCAAATACCTAAGGTATCAAGGGTAGTGAAAAAGAGGCAGCAGGGATGACCAAATTGAAGCAGTCAACAACATACAATACTGTTAACTTTAGAGCTGCAAGCTTATCAATGTGGTATAACAAAGACATTCTCTCCAGCAATAGAAATGCACTAACCAAGCATCTTAAAATCACTTTGGTATGAAGTTGCAAAGTTGTCAACGTCCTATCGTAAATTTCTTTTCTCTCCGGACATGGAATTTGGTTCCGAGGTCAACATAACGGGTGACGAAAAACGCGACAAGTGATTGTTAACTTTGAGTTATAACGACTTTAAGTTTGATTCCATATCACCAGTTCTCCGTTCCTTACATTGGTTACCTGTAGAAAAAAGGATTATTTTCAAGATTCTGTAATTAGTTCATCGTTCAGTTCATTTGTTTTCCCCCATATACATCAGTAATTCTGTTCAAAAATACAATCCGACACGAAGGCTACGTTCATCATCAGATACATTCTTACTCCAAACACATAGAGTAAAACATGGGTATGGTGATCGTGCTTTTTCCGTTATGGGACCAAAATTGTGGAATTAGTTACCTTGTTGCGACACGGATTGTCGCCTCCTGCTCGGCGCGACAATCCATGACGGGCGTTGGCGGCACGGATTGTCGCCCCCCCGTCACGGATTGTCGCCTGGCGACAATCCGTGACGAGGGCTGGCGGCACGGATTGTCGCCCGCCCTCGTAACATATTTTGCTGGGTAATATCGTTCTGGACATAATCATTGAAATATTAACACATAACTTACATGGCTACATCCATGCAAACATGCCATGTAAAAAATCATGGTGAGGTTTCAAGGAAGTGTGTATGTGCGCGTGCAGATGATAATTTAGTGTCCGTTTGTGCGTGTGCGTGTGTGATGGAAGAATGTGTTTGTTATGTTAGTTTTTTGCGTATGTGTTTTTTAGCTGCGCGTGGGGAGGGATACCTAGTAAGCTGTTGCTGGCATAAACGTTGATATTGATGTTATCAGCAGCTTTGAATTTGATGAGTTTCTTTAGCAGATTTATATATGAATTCGGAGTGGAGCTTACGTGCGGCGGATGCTGCTTTTCTGCATACGGTCCATTATGTCTTATTTATCAACATTGGGAAATCGTTTCATCAGGAAGGAATGTGGTATCGGTTCGGGTGTGCGTCGGTATGCGGGAAGGGGGTTACATGTCGTTATTGCAAAAGTTTGTTATTCTGAAGGCTCATTCGTCCGAAGGCTCATTCGTCCGAAGGCTCATTATTCCAAAGGTTCGTTATTCCGAATTTCATTTTTGGATCAACGAACCTGTAGGTATAGGGAATTGTGTGTTTCGGATAAATGAAGCCTCGGAAAAAACGAAACTTCGGAATAACGAACCTTCGTGTGTGTGTGTGTGTGTGTGTGTGTGTGTGTGTGTGTGTATGTATGTATTTGGGTTGGTGAATGTGGGTGTTGGATGATTTATTTTTTGGAAATTATTCGCTCATGCATAAAGCATGCCAAACCTATTCTGGGACAAAGAATAGTGGTATGGACGTTCTAGTTTATAAGACTGATGGAAGAAAATGACTGCAGTGAAAAATGAACACAGACAAATAACATTTGGGGAGGGTACCTCCCTCGTATGTATTTTCTCTCGGTCTCTCTCTCGCCTAGCCCGCCTCACCGCTGATATTGGTTGACACACCCATACTTTTTTTAGATCAACGCTGGTGTGAATTCTTTAAAACACGTGCTCATACACTCTGAAGGCGTTTGTATTGCCACAGTAGCGCCACTATATTCAATATACACACGTAAGCATACAGGCACACGTATACACACAGACAAAAAAACCGCTACCACTATACAACCACCACACATGCACAGTTTCTACATATTGTATTATACTCCAAACACACACACATACACACACACACACACACACACACACACACACACACACAACAAATCATACACATCACATATCATGCAGCTCACAATACACACACACACACACGCACACGCACACACACACACACACACACACACACTTACTCATAACTTACCAGTCATACCCATCCCACCAAAGCTTAACACCGGAGGAACCAGCCCGAGCCCGGGGCGACAATCCGTGACGGGGCCGACAATCCGTGTCGCAACAAATTTTTTGCCTACACGGATTGTCGCCTTCGAGGTGAAAAACTGGGAACTCCACAAGCGTCACGGATTGTCGCCAGGCGACAATCCGTGACGGGGGCGACAATCCGTGCCGCCAGCTCCCGTCACGGATTGTCGCCCCAAGCAGGAGGCGACAATCCGTGTAGGGGCGACAATCCGTGTCGCAACATACCTCTTCAGTTAAGGGAGCTGTCATCTACAGAGTCATTCAAATCCAAACTTAAAACTTATCTGTTCCTTTCATACTGAGGACTGTAATTGCTGTATGTCATTAATGTTGGATCAATATTGTATTTTTAATTGGTATATGTTGTATTCTTTATTTGGTATATATTTGTTTTTGTTTACCATTTTCTTCTTTGTTGAAATGTTTGAATATGTATATGTATGTAAATATATGATATGTTTTCATTTTTGAAGCGCCATAAGCACTGAAAAGTGTACCTGTGCGCTATACAAGTAGCCACTATTATTATTATTATTATTATTATTATTATTATTATTATTAATGCTTTGCTGACTGTTGGATGCACGCTTTACAATGATTTTGCTTTAAGTAACATGCGCTTTTAATTACAGGGCTTAAATGCGTCCCCAAAGTAGTAAATTAAGGGTGAGGAAAAATAGATGACAAGGTTTCCGAAATTGATTCATTTAACAATATGCTAAGTAATATACCAAACATACTAAAAACGTTCTCTTTCAGAAAACATCAAGTGACTGTGAATAAAGGGTTACGAGAGATGGCGACAAAAGGTGACGAAATTGAATCAAGTCAACAATTTGTTTGATTAATACATGTAAAACAGACTGTGATAATACTTTGTCCTTCAGTTCCAAACCTCAACTTAGGCCACGTTTTGCTTAGCATAGGCATCACATTAGTATGATATTTTGGTAGCAATCATACCTCTCAGTGTTCTTTAAGTAACTTGTGCTTTTTTATTAGAATTCTCAAATGAAGTAGACAGTTGTAAATTAAAGGTTAACGATTAAAGGCAACAACGGTGACGAATTAGACTTACGAAATTGATTCAATATACAATATGCGTAAGTAATATACCAAACATACTAAAGACGTTCTCTTTTGGAGAGATGCAGTAGATGAAAGTTAAGTAACATGAGCCGGTGCGTAAGTTGTGCCACCCTGTTGCGACACAAATTGTCGCACGGCACAAACTGTCGCCCCCTGAAACAGGCGACAAATTGGGGATGGAGCTGATGGCACAAATTGTCGCCGGCCCTCGAAGCACATTTTGGGGGGTAATATCATTCTGGACACAGTCATTGAAATACCAACACATAACGTATATGGCTACATCCGTGCAAACAAGCCATGTAAAAAGCCACGGTGAGGTTTCAAGGAAGTGTGTAGTGCCCGCACACATGATAATTCAGTGTCCGTTCGTGTGTGTGTGTGGTGTGTGTTATTGCATATTGTTGAAAAATGTGTGTTGAGATGGTTTATATGCATTATGAGGATTTGCTTGAGTGTTTGTTAGTGCTTGTTTATAAATACATATGCACTTGGAGTGTACATATGGCAGTTCGTTTTTGCTAAAATCAACTAACGATTGACAAATTATTTTCGCCGTGTCGAAATTATTCGCTCATGCATAAAGCAAGGTAAACTTATTCTGCGACAAAGAATAGTGATATGGAAGTTAAAGTTAAAACTGATAAAAGAAAATGAATGCAGTGAAAAAAAAAATGAACAAAGAAAGATAACAATTAGGAGGGTACCTCCCTCGTATGCCTTTTCTCTCTGTCTCTCCTAGCGTCACCGCTGATATTGACACACCCATACTATTTTCATCTATTTTTCCATTTTCATTTTTATTGCCACAGTAGACTTTTGCTCCTGCCTGCTGCTGAAGATTTATGTGGTAAGACTTTCTTTTCAGTTTGATTAATATTTAATTAGAATGCTCGTTTAGGGTCCGCTTCAGTTTGATTAATATTTAATTAGAATGCTCGTTTAGGGTCCGCATCTACAAATCATACACAACACATTCCACGCAGCCCCCCCCCCCCCCCACACACATATACACTTACGCATAACTTACGCGTAACTTACCAGTCATACCCACCCGGAGCAACCACCCCAACCACTCAATTCATAGTGCATAAGCGACGACAATTTGTGCAGCTACGTTTCATTTTGCCTGCACAAATTGTCGCCATCGAAGTCAAAAATTGGGAACTGCACAAGTAGCACAATTTGTCGCCAGGCGACAAATTATGCAGGGGCGACAATTTTGCCGTAACACACCCCCTTCTTGCTAGGAAACCACAACAATTAAAATCTGTTTTGCACCCTGTGGACATTAAGCACAACATTCTACATCGCTGGAACTGCCTCCGTCACATGGGGGAGAAGGGTAAGAAATTTATCATTATTTTCCTAGTTTTCACAATTGTTTGAAATTTTCTTGATTTTGTATATATATATATATATATATAAAACGAAGAATAAACCGGTAATGCGCCGTATATCCATATACATATGTATATGCATGCATATGCATATACATATATATATATATATATATATATATATATATATTGTAACGAAATTCGGTGGAACCGATTCGATTTAACTGTTCGATTAGTATTTGTCATAATCGATTGTGTCTATAACATAGTAAGGGGCACAATATCGAAACGTTGGACAAACGTTTCAAGGTGGTAGAGCATCATTATGAGTTTAAACATTTATTATCTAATATGTGGTTACTTGTTTGTCATGGGCAAGTTTGGATTATTTTAATACCAACTCCGGTTTAGACCGATGATACATGCCGAATTATAATAACCATGTACAAGAGATACTGTTAAAACGTATAATCATTGTACGAATTTTGTAACCACGCCAACATTGTAAATAATTTGAACGACTACTGCGGGTATTTTTCGCGATGCCCACGGCCGTGCGGGATTGCCTCCTCGTTCCGCGATAGGAGGAGAGGCATATGAAGTGGCCGTTGTGTGACATAGTCCGCAACAAACAGCCCGTGTATGATACATTTCCAATGTGTTGTTAATGTTCACTTCTATGCGTAATAAACTGTACATGTGTTCCTGAATTGCTGACTGTCCTGAGTCTTCTTGAGTGTTCTACCACAATACAAAAGATTGGAGAGTGGTGGTACATGTTCCTGAGTTGGAGCACCGTTCCTGAGAAGACCAACTAGCAAGCCGTTGGATTTCGGGTATATTGGTAATGTGACTTGTCGCATAGTCCGTGCCCAATCCAAGTTCCAGTCGTCGTCATTGGATTTCGGGTATAATGGTAATGTGACTTGTCGCATAGTCCGTGCCCAATCCAAGTTCCAGTCGTCGCCTGAGGAAGTTGGTAACGGTGCGATACCAGCACTTTACCCCGTGCCATCAACGACACCTGTGCCACCATATGGTTGTGAAAGGTGTTCCACGTTAGCGTGACTGAGTTGGTAGCAAAAGTTGGTAGCAGAGTTGGTAAAAAAACTTGGTAGCAGAACTTGGTAGCAAGAGTTGGTAACAAAAGTTGGTTACAAAATAAGTGTACCAATTCAACATCCTCTACAAAGTGACGCTTGGGAGTGACATACTTTAAGTGATGCTGAACTTGGTATGTGTGCCGCTTGTGTTGGTGAGCTGCTTCTGACACAACATAATACATGGTAGCGTACAGACCAGTAGTTTTAATAATTTAAAGGGATCGTTGTAAACTGCAACAAAACGAACCCCGCCTACTCGGCCATCCTGACACGGCTCGCGGAGGCATTATTTGTACAAACAGTCAAATACACTCTTACTTCACGACGAGAAGGCGAGTTCGTCACAATATATATATATATATATGTATATGATTATACCCCCCTTTTTGGATCTACTTAAATTGTTTCTTATGAACCGATGATATTAGATTATCGTGGATTTTTCTGTAAAAACCTTTGAGTCGCATTGAACAGTAAAATACAATCCTGTGTTAAGCTTTTTAAATGGTGCCTTTTGATTGGGGCATGTTGAGCCACGGTTCAACTAAGCCCAATCCATGGCTCATCTCACCCCAGTATGAATTACTGTGTAATTTTTTTAAAATATTTAAGCCAACAAGGACTTTGTAGTCAAATATTACATGCTTACATGTAGGCCTACATGTCATGCCATTTTATTCAGTTTTTCTCAGATATCAAAATGCCGCGGAAATACACAGGAATAAGCAGAAGGGGTGCCCGAGAAGATGTTCTTAAAAGAGCTGCTGAAAATATATAAAGCGGTAGTTCTGTGCGATCGGCAGCTCGGGATCTGAACATAGACTGCATGACACTCCACCGAAATTCAAAGCATCAGTCAGAGGGCACTGATTCGTCGTTTGGTTATGCAAATTTTGCATCACTTAAACGGATCTTCAGTACCACCACGAAGAACGACTTAGCTTGCCACATGAAGAAGATGGCTATGTTTTTCGGTTTGTCTAAAAAAAAAAGCGTCGGGAGCTTTGTTACGAGTTTGCCAAAAGGAACGACATTGAAGTCCCAAATGGATATCATGAAAGCAAAGAAGATGTTGAGCATAAGAATTTGTTTAAAATGCTCTCAATTACACAACAGAAACGACGAAATAGTGTTTGAATTTCCTGGAAATTAACAAGGGATAGTACAGTATTGGTGGAGATGAGAATTGGGCTTTTAACTTTTTGCGAGATACCAAGAAAACACTTATGAAATAGTACAGAGCATACCATTTTAAGAGGAATTCAAAGTTTATTTGACGAAAATCGGGTTGGAATGACTGAAACATCCAAAAACAAAGTAAAACAAAGCGATCGTAATAAAGTGTGGGTCCCACACTTATTAGAATTGCTCTGTTTTTGGATATCTCAGCCATTTCTAAACCAATTTTCATCAAATAAACGTTGAATTCCTCATGGAATTACGTGCTCTTTCATATTTCATAAGAGGTTTCTCATTATCTCACCAAAGAATGTTAGAAACCTGAAATTAGGTCTCAACCAAAACACACTAAAAAAAAAATACATTTCTTCATATTTCAACAACAACGAAAGAAAAGCATTGTTTCAGATGGAATTTGAGTGGTTGTACCCTAATGTTATACCATTCACTTTTGAGTCAAATGTGAACAAGTACAAGTGTATAGGTATAACATTTTCTGATTTTTTTTTTTATTAGGTCGTAAATGGTTCACTACTTTCAAAGACCGAAACAATATGTCTATTCGTAAGCCAGAGGCAACTTTTATGGGACGAGCCACAGCGTTCAACAAACATACCGTGAATGAATTTTTCAACAATTTGGACACTGTGTATGAGAAGTAAGCCTCCATTCTTTTCCTCATATCAGGAGTGCTCCTCCCCCTTTCAATCCTCCCCAATAAAAACGCCTCAAAATATATAATGTAATGAACCATAAACTAGAGAATGCAAGTCTCAATCTAGATGAATCTATATTCTAATGAAAAAGTATCAAAATCTTTTGTGAGCACTAACTACACGTGTGACGTAATAAGTTATTTGTATCTTTTTTTTAGAAAACGGGTTACTTATTCTTGGCACTGCATTTCAGGAAAAAAATTCAGTAATTAATTACTGTACATCACCAGTGCGTAACCACTCAACAAACCTCATTGTGACGTCACCACTTACAGTCAATGAAGCTTGTTCTCACTGATTCAGTATAACATGCTAGCGGAACTTACTCATGATAAGATCTACGCACTGTCTTTATGACGTCATTAAGCAATTCATCATCACACACTGGCTGGAGCTCTATACATGGCACCTACCTACAACTACTAGTTTTACACCTGCACCAGATTTTCACTTGTGGTCCCTACGAATAGCTGTTGGCATGCAACAGTACCCACGTGAGGGATACCGATGGGTCTCAAACTCCTGGTGAAATAGGGCTTGTCTACCTAAGCATGCGAAGACTGGATCCGGCGAACCACGCTGAGGAAACCGCCAGATTGGTTCAATGGGCGGGAAGCAAAGCGTTGTGGAGCGCAACAAGGGCGCAGAGACATGTAAGACACTGATGGCCATCCACTGCATCTTGACCTATCGCCAGCCGTTTTGATTAAGTCTTACCACTGGAAATAGATGGGCCAGGACGAGAGAGTGAGGCTGACGACCCTGCCCAACTCTTCCTCACTTTGATCCAATTCACGCGCAAGTCACAACTTCACCCATTATGATCGTAATCATTCCAAAGATTAGAGCGAGGATCGGATTTATTAGCCATCTTAGCACTCACGGAAGGAATGTAGTGAGACAAGAGGTTGTGGTCGTCTTCGCCTGCGAAGGACGAACATCATCATTATCATCATCTACTTTGTTGCTTCATAAGGCAAATTCCAAGTTGCTTCACCATTATAGATTTCCCATTTGCCATTCAGCTAAATTCATCGAATACGGTGTTCCATTTATTGCAACAACAACAAAAAATCGTCTGTCCTACAAGAGAAACTTACACTTTGTTACATTAGAACGAGTTTCGTATTTTCAATACACTGTAAGATTCAGCCAGTATCGAATTCAGCCAACTTCAAATGACTGGTCAGTTTTATGCAACATGAAACAGCAAAGAAGACGGGTTTTGTACAAAAATCATCGCATTTAAACATACACACACAAACACTCAAAACGCATTCATTATAAAGAAGTATAAACAAGTATTAATTTGCTGACTCTTAGTTGAGAATAAATCTTCTGCTGCAACTTACACAGAAAGATTATCAAATCAACTCCCGTAACGTAGTAATTAGAAGTGCGGTGTAATGTAACGGAATATCGTAATGGCGTTAAAGCTATTTCCCCGAAATTTTATCCTTTATTCATTGTGAATATATTGACGCCGACTTTGACAAATTCCACGAATTTAATCTTGAATATCAAACTTGTCCGTACTAGATAGTGTCATAACTTGACTCCACAAATATTTGAATCATAAAGGCAATGAAGTAGATGCTTTCACCGAATTTGAAACTAAGAGGCATTTATAAAAGTTGAGAAATCATTTCTTTATCTGTAACTGAGAACGGAAACTTCAGTCTAATGTAAAACTTAGTCGTGTGAACAAATCACAGTATTTGTGATAATTTCAACGAAATTGAACTTACAAAAACTGTCATACCTATAATGTACATGATCTAAAACGCAGTTGATGGTTTCTTCCTGACTTCGAGTTAGTCTTCACAAATTATTTCTACACTAAAACTCAATTTCTGGAATGAATCTTCTTTCTCGAGTTTTAATAGGGTTTTCAAATGAAGCGACAATGCTCGTTTATTTCAAGGAAGGATTTCCTCCGTAAAGGTTTAAAAATGTCCAGAATTTAAAATTGATTTTCCAAATAAATGCAACACCAAACAACAAGGTAGATAGGAGTGCACAAATCTCAAAAACACACACTCACACACAAACGCTTTCTGTGCAACGAAGTACAAAGTAATGTAAATCTCTACAGTGGAAAACTCCATTATTTGTTGATGTCAGGGATTTGCAATCGTATGAATATTCAAAGTCACTTAGGACTCTTTTAGATAGATCTCCTGAAACAGAGTAATTAGAAGTGTGATTTAATGTAACAAATATCTTAATGGCGTTATAGCTAGGTTGACGAAATCATATCTGATCGTGAGAATTTCAAGACACCAATTTCAACAAATTAAACGAAGTGGATCTTATAAAATGTCAAAGCTGTCCCCAGTAGTGGAAACATAATGTCGGTCATCAATTATGGAAACAGAAAAGTAATGTAGTAGATGATTTAACCAAATTTGAATGTAACAGTCGTTACCAGGCTTCTTCATAGGTTGACGCAATCAACAAATTCTTTGGGTTGACGAAACTCTTTAACTGACGTTGGAAGGTCTATAAAACCTTCAATGTAGTGAATCGTTACATGATTAGATATAAAAACAACGAGAATGACAAATTCCAAGTTTCATTCGTCTCCACAAAATTATTTCACCGTTGGAATTCACTATCTGGTAGGAATTTTCTTATGCTTTATGAAAGTTGACGAAATTCATTCATGATCTTGTACGTTTTTTGTAAAGAAGAATGAATGAAAGAATGAAAAATGGCTAGAATAATAATAACCATTTGATTTCAGTAAACATCACACTCTAAGCAAAGTAGGTAAGTCGATTTAATGTATTTTTATAGACGCTAAGTCGATTTCATCACCTTTTTCGTCACCCTCTCTTTATATTTGAACTCTGAAATGCACAGCATATGTCTCTCGGAGAGAATGTCCTTGTCATGGCACATTCAGACGTACACAACTCCAGAGCAGATGAATATAACGATTTGTCCACATGTATCACACACGTTGAAACACTTCAATATTTAGAGTTCCACTAGGAAAACGAGTAAAACTTTGCTTGAATTATCTGGAGCTGTCCGGGTAAACGTCATAACGCTTTCACAGACATGCTCTGTTTGAATCTGTTTGAATGAATACCAGTGGATATTTTGTTATATTTTGAGATGTACTCTGACATGGCTACTCCTTCGTCCGAAGCGTATATACCCAAGGGACCGAAGCCAGTCTTCATACAGACAAGAGATGTCCCACGGCGAGACGCCACCAACACCCTTACAGGTGAGGAATTGTACCTTGCGTTGATTCATTCGGTAGACCGCCAGTATGTCACCGGTGTACAACGCATCGATTCTCTATGGAGAGTCTATGTAAACAGTCATGAAGCTGGAGCAGGCTTTGTTACCAATGGCCGACTATTGAGAAGTACCACAATTCCCGTCTATGACACAAATCCGTACACGAAAGCAGAAAATGAACACTTAACACGTGTGTTGATCAAAGATGTCCCTCTGCCTGTGGGTGATGAACTGATCAAATCTACTCTGGAAAAAAATGAAATGTCTGGTGAAAGGTGAAATCATTCGGCAAAAACTCCGAGTGAATGGTGTACTGATTGATTGGTTGAAGGGGGACAGAGTGTGCTACATAGATCCGCCATCTCAGCCCCTCCCTCGGTCCATAATGGTGGTAAATTTGTTTCGTGCTCGCGTTTCATAATGGTCAACCTGGGCGTGTGATAACATGTTCAAGATGTCTAGAGAGGGGGCACCATTCGTCACAGTGCTCGAACAGAAACAAATGCAAAATCTGCAACAAAACTGGCCACAAAAGCACAAGCTGCATGGAAAACACAAACACTGGCACGCCCAGTACATCGTCGCGTAACTTCACAGCTGATCGCAGCTCACGTGACAGTGCGAGGAAGCCATAGAAGTCACATGACCAAACCGCGGCAGTAACCGACGCGAATGACACACATGCTTCATAACAATGGAAATGTCATCAACGATGCCCTGATGACAGCTCGCGACTCCTCTTTTAGACAAACAAACAACCAGGAATGTGGAAACAAAAGCAACTCACAAGTTCAGACGGGCCCAATGCTGGATGCCAGGCGAAGCGATGATTCCAGTGTACGCTCGAAGACCCCACATCAGCAGGATATATATTCTACTTCTTGCGTCCTAAACACACAGCGTCACCTCAGTGTACGGATGCCACTCGAGAAAGCGCTAGAGAGCAAGCAAGCGACGACTCGAATAACATCTCCTCCGATGACACCTGCACTGATGACGATCAACAAATTGCCACACCTAAAATCTCCAGTCAAAGAAAAAAGTGAAAAAAGACAAGAAATCCGGAGGGAAAGAAGGAGTCAACGAAAATAGAAAAACATACAAAACAAGCAAGCAAACAAGTGAATGATGATAATGAAGCCCATGGTGGTGATGATAAATCGAAAAGAAATTTGAAAGAAGTACATAGTGTGACGTTCTCAAAAACTCAAAGCATATCGCTTTTATCTCTCAATGTACGGGGAATCAGAGATAAGTTCAAAAGAAAGAAAATATTTTCCTGGATAAATCATCAAAAATCAGATGTCATGTTACAAGAAACATTCCTAACACCGGAATTGGAAGAAGTTATCAGAGTAGAAGGCCGTTACCATTGCTAATTCAATCATGGTTCAAACCACTCAAAAGATGTAGCCATCTTTATTCGTAAAAATGAATTTGTCAAGCCACTTGAATGCTACACTAATTTTGATGGAAGAGCTGTAGCATTACGACTGTATAGTGGTGAATTATTTTATCTTGTTTTGAATGTTTATGCACCTTCCAAACGTAACAACAAAGAGCAGTTTTATAGAAAATTGTTCAAATAGCTAACGAAGGTGAAACGTAAAAGTGACTTAATGATGTTAGGACGGGATTGGAATTGCATGGAGAACCCTTCGCTTGATACTCGTGGCGTATCTTATACATATAAATAAGTGAATTGGTTTCAGAAATTGCTTAAGCGATTTCAGCTGACAGATGTATGGAGACATTTTTTTCCACTCAGAAAGCTATACACTTGGCGTCAATTATCGCTGAATTTTTTTTTTTCGCGATTAGATTATTGGCTAACATCAAACTATCTTTTACCTTTTGTTCAGGCAACAAAAATAAAACCAGTTGTAAAGTGTGATCATTGTGCCATCACCTTACGAATAACAACTTCGCATAATCAGAGAGGAAGTGGAGTATGGAAGATGAACTACTCTTGGTTGAAAGATGATGACTATAAAGAAAATGTACAACGTGTAATTGCCAAATTTAGATTGGAAAATATTCAAATGAATGCACAAGTTAACTGGGATATGTTCAAAATACGAATCAAAGAATACACGATTAAGTATGCGAAATGAAAATGTAGAGAAAGTTACAAAATGAATATGAGGAGTTTTTTGTGAAGACTGATGAAAATCCTTCTGAGGAAAATGTAAGGAAATTAACAGAAATTCAGAAGAGATATGATGATGTCTTAACACAAAAATGTAAAGGCGCGTTTATAAGGTCAAGACAGCAATGGATGGAAAATGGTTGATGAATGTGACGAGTATCTAACCTCAATCGAAATCCCCACTCTTAATGGTGAAGAGGCAATCTCATGTGAAGGACTCACGAAGCTCTTTTAACTATGAAAAATAATAAGTCACCAGGTAGTGATGGACTGTCGGCTGAGTTTTATATGTGTTTTTGGGATGATGTCAAGTCCTTATTAACCGAAAGTGTGAATGAAGGTTTTCGGAAACAGGAATTATTTGAATTTCAGAAGCTGGCTATTTTGACATTATTGTATAAGAAGGGAGACAAACAATGTTTGGATAATTGGAGACCAATATCATATTAAATATAGATTATAAGATTATAGCAAAGGTATTGTGCAAAAAAGTAAAGAAAGTAGTATAAAAATTTGTTTTCCTTTGATCAGACAGGTTACATCTGTATCGCCCCTAAATGTAATATCAAAGCTAAATGTAATATCGACCCTAAATGTAATACACCTTAACCCTAAATGTAATAACAACCCTAAATGTAATATATTTTAACGTTAAATGTAATAATCGAGTCAACATTTTAACCCTAACCCATTTTAACCCTAAATGTTATAACCGGAGACAACCCTAAATGCAATACATGTCAACCCTAAATGTAATATCGACCCTAAATGTAATACACCTTAACCCTAAATGTAATAACAACCCTAAATGTAATATCGACCCTAAATGTAATACATCTGGGGTGGTATTCTGAACACCGTTTTATCTCTGTTGTAACTTGTGTTGTAACTTGTGTTGTAAGTCTGTGAGTTACAACACCGCTAAAACAGTTGTAAATCTATCCAATAGGAAATATTGTTAGAAGTAGCATCTAAGACATTTCAACCAATAAGATTGCTCCCTTGGGCAAATGCGCCTTGCTTAACTCTGCGCGTTTTAACAAGCGCTCATTCTCTGGCGTGCGCACAAATAGGACAATGGCATGCGCAGGTAAAGAGAGCCAGAGATAGAATAAAGTTACAACAGAAGCTTGATCATTTATGCCTTCTTACCGGTTTTGACGTATAGTTGGTGCGGAAGGGGATTCGCAAAGCTATCTCAGATTGAGTCTTTTTATTTGAAATTTTGTCTAAAAAAATAAAAAGATATCTGGCGTTCATAAGAGGAACCCAAATTTCATGGTTTATGGGGAACTAGACGCTTCTAAATTAAGTTAAGCCCTTGCAATGCCATGTTATTATTATCATTATCATCATTGTTGTTGTTGTTGTTGTCACTATCTTCACAAGATATCTCTTGGAGATCAATATCACGTCAAGTTCCATCATGGAACCTTGGACTTCTAATACTTTTCTCAGGATTCGCGCCATTCCCAGCAATAAATATTTTTGAAACACCCAAAGGTACTGATAATGAATTCTAATTGGTGAAGATAGTGAACTCATATAAAAAAATGTTTAATATTTGGAAACACATTTTTGAAATGAATAGTGCTTAAAATAAATTGCCGACGGTGCCGGTAACCTTTGTGTTCATTTATACAACGCGTATGTATACTTGCAGTGTTACTGTTACCAAATTTTGTATTGTGGAATGAGTTTACATTTTGTCAAACTGCTATATCTTTTGCCTTTCTGTACATACATTGCTTTTATTTTTTGTATATCTTTTTATTTTGAACTCGCATACCACAATATTGACTTGATGAATTATCTCACTATGTAACCTAAGTTAAAACGACAGTTACAACGGAGTTAAAACACCTTCCACCCTGTTTTATCTCAGAAGCATAAATTTGCACGGGGCGTGACTTACAACAGAAGATAAAACAGTTTTCAGAATACCGTGTAATCTAATGGGTTTTCAGGTTTGCGCCCACTGTTACGCGCGTGCGCATACCCTAAGACAATGGTATGCGCAGGCAAAGAGTGCGCAAGATAAAACATAAGTTACAACAGAAGTTACAACAGAAGTTACAACAGAGATAAAACGGTGTTCAGAATACCGATTTGTTACAACAGACTTACAACAGAGATAAAACGGTCTCAGAATACCACCCCTGAACGCTAAATGTAATATCGACCCCAAATGTAATACATCTGAAAGCTAAATGTAATAACAACCCTAAATGTAATACATCTGAACGCTATATGTAATAACAATCCTAAATGTAATTCATGTCAACCCTATAAATGTGACACATCTTGACGCTTGATGTAATTACGACCCTAAATTTGAAAATCTCATTATAGAGAGTGTAACCAACGCAGAATATCGGGCAAAAGGTCAGGGGGTATATGAAGGGGATATGACGCAACTTTTTATAGTACTCTTGAAATAGCAGCAATAATTGCTTGGATTCGTTTTTGTTGTTTACCCAGGTAAAGATCACACAGTTTTATTAATTCCTTTGTTTGCTGCAAAGTTAATTAGGTACATTCAACATAGTTTTTTTAAAAATAAATCTTTACCTTTATCATACAATCACATAAACATTTTGTATTCCAATCTTCTTTCAGTGTTCATGTTTGTTTAAAGTTTTGATGAAAAAGAAAAAAAAAATCGGCAAAAATTCTTTGCAAGGAAATTCTGAATATGAATAATATTGCAAGAAGAAAAAAAAACATATACCTACTGATAAAAAGGGATGATAGAGCGAGTAGATTGAGAAAAATTAGAAATTAGAAAGATTTAGAAAGATTTCACAATTTTTTTACTAACCGTCATTATCTATGTAACGTTTCAATGACGAAATATCTGTCACACATTGACATGGCAGCAAATCACTGTCCGAAATATTAGCCTCATTACATTGTTCACTACTCCTGGTAATCACTACTATACTTATAGTGACACGAAACTGGGACAAGTGGTCGTGGGGAGGGTACACGAAATAAATTTAAAAATGCCAGTAAAGCAAAAAGAAGTACAAATGTAGATGTCTTTTTTATCATCTTTGAGTCACCATTTGTATATTGACTTTCCAATGATATGTAAATGTATGAGTAAGGCAAACTGACTTTTAGCGTTAAAATGTATTACATTTAGGGGTGTTATTACATTTAGCGTTAAGATGTATTACATTTAGGGTCGATATTACATTTAGCGATAAGATGTATTACATTAAGCGTCGATATTACATTTAGGGTTGAAATGTATTACATTTTGGGTTGTTATTACATTTAGGGTTGAGGTGTATTACATTTAGGGTCGATATTACATTTAGGGTTAAGATGTATTACATTTAGGGTCGATATTACATTTAGTGTTAAAAAGTATTACATTTAGGGTCGACATGTATTGCATTTAGGGTCGATATTACATTTAGGGTTAAGATGTATTACATTTAGGGTCGATATTACATTTAGGGTTAAAAAGTATTACATTTAGGGTCGATATTACATTTAGGTTTGACATGTATTGCATTTAGGGTCGATATTACATTTAGGGTTGTCTCCGGTTATTACATTTAGGGTTAAAATGTATTACATTTAGGGTTGACTCGATTATTACATTTAGCGTTAAAATGTAGGGTCATTTAGGGTTGTTATTACATTTAGGGTTAAGGTGTATTACATTTAGGGTCGATATTACATTTAGCGTTGATATTACATTTAGGGGTGATACAACATCAAACGTCGTTCGGCTATGCAGAATTTACGCTTAGTTCAAGACGTTATTGAATACTGTGATTACTGTGATTTACCAGGTGTATTATTATTCATCGTTTTTCAAAAGGCCTTTGTGTTCGTCATGAATTTGTTTTTCATTTATTGCGTAAAATGAATTTCAAAGAATGTTTGATTGGTTGGATTAAAGCATTACATTTTGACGTTAAAGCTAGTGTTATGAATAGTGGATGGGTATCAGAAGTTTGAAATAAAACGGGGAATAAGGCAGGGCTGCCCACTTTCCGCTTTATTATTTATACTTGTAGCTGAAGTAATGGCCTTGAGAATTAAGCAGAACAGTCACATAAAGGGTATCACTTATTTCCGGCAACACAGCCCAAGAAGAAGCATTGAAAATCTCACAACTGGCTGATGATACTATTATTTTTGTTAATTCGATACAGTCTGCTAATATAGCACTCGGGCAAGTTACATGTTTTGGGCAAATTGCTTGACCAGTTTTGAATGTCATGAAAAAAAAAGCAGTAACAATGAAATTTCAAGAAAATAGTGTAAATGATTTGAATTGGACTAGTGATCCTGTGAAATATTTGAGTGTATTTTTAACAAAGAACAGAAATTAAAATGGTTTTCAAAATTAGGAAAGGTTAAAGCTATTTTAAAGTTCTGGAGAATGACGAATTTAACATTGTATGGTAAAGTGGTAATTATCAAGTCATTGATGATTTCACAATTTGTGTATGTAGCTTTAGTATTACCATTTCCAGAGAAGTTCATTATGGAATTGAATAAATTGATTCATAATTTTCTTTGGAATTCTAGGAGAGAAAAAGTGAAGCGATTATTTTACTAAATCCTATTGAAAAAGGCGTGTTGCGACACGGATTGTCGCCCCTACACGGATTGTCGCCTCCTGCTCGGGGCGACAATCCGTGTAGGGGGCTGGCGGCACGGATTGTCGCCCGCCCTCGAAGCACATTTTGCTGGGTAATAACGTTTTGGACATAATCATTGAAATACTAACACATAACTTACATGGCTACATCCATGCAAACATGCCATGTAAAAAGTCATGGTGAGGTTTCAAGGAAGTGTGTATGTGCGCGTGCACATGATAATTTAGTGTCCGTTTGTGCGTGTGCGTGTGTGTGTGTGTGTGTGTGCGTGTGTGTGTGATGGAAGAATGTGTTTATTATGTCAGTTTTTTGCGTATGTGTTTTTTAGCTGCGCGTGGGGAGGGATACCAAGTAAGCTGTTGCTGGCATAAACATTGATATTGATTTTATCAGCAGCTTTGAATTTGACGAGTTTGTTTGGCAGATTTGTATATGAATTCGGAGTGGAGCTTGCGTGCGGGCGGATGCTGCTTTTCTGCATACGGTCATTATGTCTTATTTATCAACATTGGGAAATCGTTTCATCAGGAAGGATGTGGTATCGGTTCGGGTGTGCGTCGGTATGTGGGAAGGGGGTTACATTTCGTTATTGCAAAAGTTTGTTATTCTGAAGGCTCATTCGTCCGAAGGCTCATTCGTCCGAAGGGTCATTATTCCGAAGGTTCGTTATTCCGAATTTCATTTTTGGATCAACGAACCACTAGGTATAGGGAATTGTGTGTTTCGGATAAATGAAGCCTCGGAAAAAACGAAACTTCGGAATAACGAATCTTCGTGTGTGTGTGTGTGTGTGTGTGTGTGTGTATGTATGTATGTATTTGGGTCGGTGAATGTGGGTGTGGGATGATTTAGGTTTTGTTTAATCAGGGGTTGGTGGGTTGGGGATTGGATTTGAAGAAGGATAGTTATAAATGGTATGACGGATGTTGGTAGGATTTAATATTTAGGATAGATGTAGGCCCTAGATTTGTTTCGGTTTGGGAGGGGAGGGGGTGGTGGGGTTTTTTATGAGTGATTTCATTCTAGATTTGTGTAATATATTTGTGTGTGTTTTTTATGTATATGCCCTTTTAAGTAAGAAGGTGTTACATGATCCAAACCAATATATTCAAGGAATATAGGTTTGGTAGGGCCCTATACATGTCAAAACTTTCTCGTGAAGAAATTATTAGTAGGGTTGGTCTATAATCGAGTTATCTATGTTGAAGTGAGATTATTTGTGGTATAAATTGACAAATGGATTTGCTTTTGTTTCGAATTGCCATTTGTAACTTTTTTTGTTCATGTTGCACCCAGAATGGGTCGATTTATGAATGATTTGAATGAAATCAATAAATATCAAGGAAAAAAGTGTTGAGTTGGTTTGTTTGCATTATGAGGTTTGTTTGAGTGTTTGTTGGTGTTTGTTTGTATTACGTATGTATTAGCGGTGTGCAATGGCAGTTCGTTTGTGCTAAAATCAAGTAACGATTGACAAATTTTTTACGGCGTGTGGAAATTATTCGCTCATGCATAAAGCATGCCAAACCTATTCTGGGACAAAGAATAGTGGTATGGACGTTCTAGTTTATAAGACTGATGGAAGAAAATGACTGGAGGGAAAAATGAACACAGACAAATAACATTCAGGGAGGGTACCTCCCTCGTATGTATTTTCTCTCGGTCTCTCTCTCGGCTAGCCCGCCTCACCGCTGATATTTGGTTGACACACCCATACTATTTTTAGATCAACGCTGGTGTGAATTCTTTAAACACGTACTCATACACTCTGAAGGCGTTTGTATTGCCACAGTAGCGCCACTATATTCCACATACACACGTAAACATACAGGCACACGTATACACACAGACAAACAAACCACTACCACTATGTAACCACCACACATGCACAGTTTCAACATATTGTATTATTATACTCACACACACACACACATACGCATAACTTACCAGTCATACCCATCCCACCAAAGCTTAACACTGGAGGAACCACCCCGAGCCCGGGGCGACAATCCGTGACGGGGCGACAATCCGTGTCGCAACAAATTTTTTGCCAACACGGATTGTCGCCTTCGAGGTCAAAAACTGGGAACTGCACAAGCGTCACGGATTGTCGCCAGGCGACAATCCGTGTTGGGGGCGACAATCCGTGCCGCCAGCGCCCGTCACGGATTGTCGCTCCGAGCGGGAGGCGACAATCCGTGTAGGGGCGGTTTGAATATGTTTGATTTACATGCTCGATTTCAATCGTTGTATTTGTCGTGGTTCGCAGATTATCAAAATTGTCATTCAAACTCGCCATGGAAGTTTATGTTCAAATTTTGGGTAGAGAATATCGGTCCAAGTCCACTGATAATGAAAACGAACTGTTCTTGTAAAGGTATGTTAGCACTATGCAAGAAGCATAGACTACCTCGTTTCTACACTCATTGTTCACTTTCGTCGTGCGAATTAAGATATATTGATTTTCTTCATGTGATCATCATACTAGATGAAGTATTGTGGTATACCAGTAATATATGTTTTAATGGAAAAATTTTGAAGAATGGCACAGGAAAGGTATCTTGACATTTAGTGATGTAGTTGAAAATGGATGTTTTAAATTCAATTTGTTGTGCTTTTACTTCTGATAATTTATTAGTGGACTTTAAGTATTCATAACTTAAAAAGGCAATTAAAGGTATGGGTGGAACGTATATCAGAAGTAAATAAATGCGAAAACGATCACAAAGATTGCGATATTGATTTATATGCAATAAAGGACAATGATTATATCAGATTATCTAGAACAACATCGAAACAATGTCATAATTTGTTATGTGAGAGTAAGAAAAGTGATCTGATTATACTGTTATATTGGAAAGATAGATTTGATTTGAATGTTGATTTTGATTGTAATACTGTTTTGAAACAAACATTTTGAAAACTAAGGAACAACAAAGTTAAGCAATGCTACTTCAAGACATTACATCGTATTTTACCTTATAGATATAATCTTTTCAAATGGAAAATTAAAAGTGACAATCTGTGTACATTTTGCTCTGAAACAGAAACCTTTAGTCATGTTCTCCTGGAGTGTCCTAAAGTGTCTGTTTTGGAAAAAATCACTGATTTTATTCAGTTCGCCTTTAGAGAAACAATTTCATTAAACGAGAAATTATTGATTATTGGAGGTGGAATCAGAGTCCAAATGTAAAAAATATAAATAAAATATTAATATAGGCGCAGTATGCAATTTATAAACAATACATGATGCATTTATTTCAAGGGCATTCATACAATATTTTGAAAATATGGATTAGTTTTAGAAGTGAAATACTGTCAGATAATGTTTCTGAGATTGTATCAAACATGATTATCAAACATGATTTCATCATGTTTGATACTTAGTAACTAATGAAGAATCTGTACTTTTTTTAGTATGTGCCCATTCATTGTTTACAAAAAAGAAATCGCTCGATATATAGTTTTGGAAATGAATGAATAAAGTACCTCTGCAGAGGAAAACAAAAATATAACGATTTTGAATATCATACGTAATCATATCATACCAGTGTACAATTTGATGTATGAGCAAAGCATATTATTGGCTGATTTGATTTCGTCACCGTTGCTGCCTTTTTTTCGTCACTTTAAATTGACAACTCTCTCACGTATGAGCTTTGGATAAAAGGGCTTATGAAGCCCTCTTATCCAAATGGCATATCTCTTCGAGGAAAAGTTCTTGATTATTGTTATTATTATTATTATTATTATTATTATTATTATTATTCATTCGGCATTTGCAAAGCAATACAAGTGATAACAGAGAAACAAATAAAACAATAAAATACAAGAAAACAAAGTGTCAGGCTTTCCCTGTTGAGCTTCCTTAAGGAGCCGGGTTGGAAAAAAGCAATCAAAATCATATGACCCTTGGGCCTCTCCAACCAACTTAAGGAAGCACATCAGGGAGTAGTTGAACATAAAAGAAAAGAAATAATACAAATAATTTCAAATTGAGCGTGTACACCAGGTGGATTATTGTACATACAAACTAGAAATATCATTGTGGCGAATGGGTATTCGTTCCTTCCCCCCCCCCCAAATTTAAAAAAAGAAAAGAAATCATCCATTGTACAAAAGAAAAATTGTTATCAGAGTACATCTCAACAACAACAAAAATATTCCCTTTAACTGCACTTCTAATTGATAATGTATTCTTTGCATCCAAGCCCTATTCCATGGCCCAAAACCTCCGCCCCCCCCAAAAAAAAAATCACTGTAAGACAGCAAGTGTATAATACCAACAGGTATCATTAACATACCCCAAACCATGTTTTATACCAACAGGTATTATTAACATACCCCAAACCATCTTCGATACACAGTAAAAACAAAAATAATTTCAGAACTTTAACTTCATCGTTATCCTGAGACTCCATGACCCAGCACTTTCTCTGAGAAGTCGTTGTGTGGTATGTCATACACCATTGTGCAATGTACATTATATATCAGGCGCCAGAATTCATAAATACAATTAAATAATGTAAAGCATTCAGAAGCATACAACTGTCAGTAAAATGGTAAGACGAGTTGATGGCAATTAGAAACGAGATGATCATTCGGAAACAAAGGGTAACAAAAAGGGCGGTAACAATAGCGAGATCGAATATGTGTAGCTAGCACATGGAGCGGTTACACATCAGCTTGTTATACCACCTCTACTTCTCAATGTGCTAGATCGAAGACGTTTCCTTCTTGTAAGGACAATTTCGTTCAATTTGTAGAAAACAGCATCAAATAGTCTTCTTCGATTGCTTATTGGTAAAAATCAAGCAATGGAAAAAATTGCATTCTTGGCTTCAGGGAGTTTTAAAAATTTGTTAAATTTGCTGTGAATTTTGCGTCATTGTGCCCACAACAAAATGATATCAACAAAATGTCACATGCATTTCATGATCTGTTTTGATTTGGACTGAAAGAGCATTTGATGCTTTGTACGAGATTGACAAATCAAATAATGCAACGACTATTCAAAATGCGAAAACAGTTTCGTTGAATTTGATATAAACTGTGTCATATAGGGTTTTGACGCAAAGCAGAGAACTGAATTCGTCAACACAGCACAAATATCAAACGAAATTTTGACTCTAGGAGAGAAAGGGCATTTTGTTCTTTTAATTGATTTTTTCTACTTTGTTCTTGCACTTGGTCAATTGTAAGTAATTATCGCACTATTGAGACTAAATATTAAATTATTTCAAATTTGCCAGGCAGCACAATTCATGGAGAAGGGGTGCCCGCTTTCTTCGTCCGCTCTCGTATATCATGCACTAAAAGTTGATGCTTATTAGAGAGAACGGGTTAGGTGGTTTCAATGCAATGTAGGACCAATATCGGAGTTCATTACGTAGAGATGAGGTTCGTACTTCTATGAGGGTTGTAATGGTTGATTCTGTCGACCTTTCCCCGCATTTCACGAACTTGTACCAGACGTTTAGTGTACGAATGAATTATTTTAGTTAAACGAAGTTGGAATTTTAGTTGTTTTTTTTCAAATTCATAAAATTCTTCCTTCGAGATGTTTTTATTGTATCTAATTGACAAGCTGCCCTAAATCGACGTAGTAAATAAGCACTATATTGATTAGTGTTTCAGTAGTAGCCATGATACAAGAAATCAAGCAAATGCAGCACTGAAATTTGACAATAACCAAAGCTTCACCGAGTTATGCTTCAAACGATGTTTTTATGTTTATTTTATCAGAAAATTGATTTCGTCTCAACAAGCATTGCAATTGGAAAATTTTGTGGCTTCACGAGGTTTCAAGTTCAATATAAATTACGTCATTTGTATTAAAAGAAAGAATTGATTTCGTGAACCCAGCACGAGCATTTAAAGCAAAGACATTCTCTCCCATGGAAATGCACTTTGCGTTTCAAGGGCTTAAATACATGATTCAGTTCAACATCAAGGGCGACGAAAAGAGGCGGCAAGGGTGACGAAATCGTTTAATCTTAGATATTTTCTGCCTATAAATCGTATTGATATACCAAGTTTATAACATTTGAATGCATCTCAAAGTGCTTTATGATGAATTATCTTCAATTGACTTGCACCTTGATTAGAGAACTCAAATCCATTAGACATTTGTAAATAAAGGGTGACGAAATCGATTCACGTCACCAATACGTTTAATTAATAAATGTAAAACAGACCGTTATAATACTTTGTCATTGAGTTGCATACCTGAAAATTAGGCCACGTTTTGCTAAGCATAGGCATCACATTGGTATAATATTTTGGTAGCAATCATACCTCTCAGTGCTCTTAATGATGAATTTCCTTTATGTAACCTGTGCTTTTGATTAGAGTTCTCAAAGGAATTAAACAGTTGTAAATAAAGGTCATCGATTAAAGGCAATAAAGGTCATCGAATAAAGGCAACAATGGTGACAAATTCGATTTTATCAAGAAAAGGCTTCAGTAATATACCAAACCTCTTAAGCCACTTTGCTTTGAAGTTGCAAAGTTGTCAACGTCCTATCGCAAAGATGTTTTCTGTCCGGACATGCGATATGTTCTTGAATACATGATCCAATTTAACATAATGGGTGACGAAAAAACGCGACAATTGTGATGAAATCAAATTAGTACACGGTTTCTTAGCTTATGCATCAATAATGCTTTGGTGAATCCACATAAATGTGCTTTACAATGAATTTGCATCGAGTAACATGCGCTTTTGATTACAGAGCTCAAATCCGTCCAATTGTAAATAAAGGGTGATGAAAAAAAGCGACAAGACTGACGAGATTGATTCATTTAACAATATGCGTAAGTAATAAACCAAACATGCTAAAAACGTTCTCTTTCAGTAAACATCAGGTGACTCGGCCTTTTGATTAGAGAGCTTAAAGCTATTAGACAGTTGTAAATAAAGGGTGACGAAAGATGGCGACAACATTGACGAAATTGTTTCAAGTCAACAAAAAAGGATAAGTAATACATGTAAACATATCGTTATACCATTTCTCTTCATTGCATACCTGTCAATGTGCCCTATCCGAGACATTCTCTTAAAGAGACATGTGCTTTGTATTTAAATGCTCAAATACATGAGGATATTGAACATGCAGGTGGACCAAAAGAGGCGGGAGAGGTGACGAAATCAATTAAACCCATGATTTGCTTTGCTTTCACAGTTTTCAAATGCGTCCGACAGTTGTAAATAAAGGGTGAAGAAAAATATTCTGAAGCAATATACCAAATTGTTTTGCTGCTTTGCGTTGAAGTTCCATGCCTGTCAATGTGCCATGCAAAAGATGTTCTCTCCCTGAGAAATGTGCTTTGCATTTGAGAGTTCAAATACCTAAGGCATAAAGGGTAATGAAAAAAGGCGGCAAGGATGACGAAATTGAAACAGTCAACAACATACCAAACTGTATGTGCATGCTTATGAATGTGTTATAACCATGACGTTCTCTCCAATAGAAATGGACTTTTGCATTTCAAGGGCTCGAATACATGATTCAGTTGAACATCAAGGGTGACGAAAAGAGGCGGCAAGGGTGACAAAATCGTTTAATCTCAGATATTCTTTGCTTATAAAATTGTATTGATATACTAAATTCATAAAAATTGAATGCATCTCAAAGTGCTTTATGATGAATTATCGTCGAGTGACTTGCACCTTTGAACTCCAATCCATTAGACAGTTGTGACTAAAGGGTGACGATAGATGGCGACAAAGGTGACGAAATTGATTCAAAGCGGAAAAATGGGCAAAGAAAATGGGATTCCATCGGGATTCGAACCAGAGACCTCCGGATTGCTAGCCCGGTGCTCTACTGACTGAGCTATAGAAAGCCCTAGTTCAGTGTTCGTCCCAGAAATCCTAAATTCTCAATACTCAGATGGTAAGAAGTTATAGCAGTGTGTTTGTGTCTGACACACATCCACACACTTAAACCTGGCATAAACCCGAAGGATAATTCAACTTGGGGATAAATGCGAGGGATCACCGAAGTGATTCAAGTCAACAATATGTTTAATCAATACATGTAAAACAGACCGTCATAACCCTTTGTCCTTCAGTTCCATGCCTCAAGTTAGGCCACGTTTTGCTTAGGCATCACATTAGCATAATATTTTGGTAGCAATCATCCCTCTCAGTGTTCTTTAAGTAACTTTTTGATTAGAATTCTCAAATGAAGTAGACAGTTGTAAATAAAGGTTAACGACTAAAGGCAAAAACGGTGACGAATTCGACTTATTGAACAAAATGCTTAAAGTAATATAACCAAGCCTCTTAAAACCACTTTGTTTTGAAGTTGCAAAGTTGTCAACGTCCTTATCCTAAATATATTTTCTGTCCGGACATGGGATTTGTTTCCGAGGTGAATGATGCAATTCAACATTACGGATGACGAAAAAACGCGGCAAGTGTGATGATATCAAATTAGTACACGATTTCTTAGCTTATGCATCAATAATGCTTTGGTGACAGTTGAATGCACATATTGTGCTTTACAATGAATTTACGTTATGCAACATGTGCTTTTGATTACAGGGCTCAAATGCGACAGTTGTAAATAAGGGGTGATAAAAACAGCGACAAGGCTGACGAAATTGATTCATTTAACAATATGCGTAAGTAATATGCCAAACATACTACAAACGTTCTCTTTCGGAGAGATGAAGTAGATGAAAGTCAGGTAAGATGAGCCCGTGGGTAAGTTGTGCCACCCTGTTGCGACACAAATGTTTGCCCCCTGAAACAGGCGACAAATTGTGCATGGAGCTGACGGTACAAATTGTCGTCCGCCCTCGAAGCACATTTTTTTTTTGGGGGGGGGGTGGGGATAATATCATCCTTGACATAGTCATTGACATACCAACACATAACTTACATGGTTACATCCATGCAAACAAGCCATGTAAAAAGTCACGGTGAGGCTTCAAGGAAGTGTGTACGTACGCGCGCACATGATAATTGAGTGTCCGTTCGTGTGTGTGTGTGTGTGTGTGTGTGTGTGTGAGTGTGTGTGTTATTGCATATTATGGAAGAATACGTGTTGATGTTGTTTATATGCATTATGAGGATTTGTTTGTTTGTTGGTGCTTGTTTATAAATACGTATGTATTTGGGGTGTGCATATAATGGCAGTTCGTTTGTGCTAAAATCAACTGATTGAGAAATTATTTACGGCGTGTCGAAATTATTCGCTCATGCATAAAGCATGGCAAACTTTTTCTGGGACAAAGAATAGTGATATGGAAGTTGAAGTTAAGACTGATGGAAGAAAATGAATGCAGTGAAAAAAATGAGCAAAGACAGATAACATTAAGGGAGGGTACCTCCCTCGTATGTCTTTTCTCTCGGTCTCTCTGTCTCTCTCCTAGCCCGCCTCACCGCTGAAATTGACACACCCATACTATTTTGAAGTCAACACCGCTGTGAACTCTAAACACGTGCTTATACACGTTGAAGGCATTTTCATTGCTACAGTAGCCTTTTTCTCCTACCTGCTACTGAAGATTTATGTGGTAAGACTTTCTTTTCAGTTTGATTAATATTTAATGAGAATGCCTCGTTTAAGGTCCGCTCCTACAAATCATACACAACACATACCATGCAGCCTCCCCCCCCCCCCCCCACACTTACGCATAACTTACCAGTCATCCCCACCCCACCCAAGCATAACACCGGAGCAACCACCCCAACCACACAATTCATAGGGCATGGCCGACGACAATTTGTGCAGCTAGGTTTCATTTTGCCTCCACAAAATTGTCGCCATCGAGGTCAAAAATTGGGAACTGCACAATCAGCACAATTTGTTCCCAGGTGACAAATTATGCAGGGGCTACAATTTGTGCCGTCAACTCCTGCACAAATTTTCGCCCCGAGCCGGGGGCGACAATTTATGCTGCAACACACCCCTTGTTGCTAGGAAACCACAACAATTGAAATCTGTTTTGCGCCATGTGGACATTCAGCACATCATTCTACATCGCTGGAACTGCCTCTGTCAAATGGGGGAAAAGGGTAAAAAAATTATAATTATTTTCTTAGTGCTCACATCCTTTTGAAATTGTCTCGATTTTGTAGATATATATGATTATACCCCTTCTTCTTGGATCTACTAAAATTGCTTCTTATGAATGGATGATATGGATTATCGTGGATTTTTCTGTAAAAATCTTTGAGCCGCATTGAACAGTAGAATATAATCCTGTGTTAAGTTTTCAAAATGGTGCCTTTCGATTGGGGCATGTTGAGCCACACGGTTCAACTAAACCTAATCCCTGGCTCATCTCACCCCAGTATGAATTATTGTGTAATTTTTTTTTAAATATTTAAGTCAACAAGGACTAAAAGATAATAACAATAGTAACAATAAATGATAAAACGATTTTTTTTCTCAGATACCAAAATGCCGAGGAAATACACAAGAACGAGCAGAAGGGGTGCCCGAGAAGATGTTCTTAAAAGAGCTGCTGAAAAGGTACAAAGCCGTAGTTCTGTGCGATCGGCAGCTCGGGATCTGAACATGACCGCATGACACTCCACCGAAATTTAAAGAGTCAGTCAGATGGCACTGATTCGTCGTTTGTTTAGGCAAATCTTGCATCATCTAAACGGATCTTTAGTACCACCACAGAGAACGACTTAGCTTGCCACATGAAGAAGATGGCTGATATTTTTTTCCATTTGTCTCAAAAAAGTGTCGTGAGCTTTAGACAACAGAAACAACGAAATAGTATTTGAATTTCCTGGAAATTAACATGCCCCTTCGAATTAAGTCACACACTAAAAAAAAAAAATATATGTTTCTTCATATTTGAACAACAACGAAATAAAAGCATTGTTTCAGATGGAAATTGAGTGGTTATACCCTACTGTTCTACCATTTACTTTTGAGTCAAATGTGAACAAGTACAAGTGTATAGGTATAACATTTTCTGATGTTTTTTCTTGTTAGGTCGTGAATGGTTCACTACTTTCAAAGACCGGAACAGTTTTCTATCCGTCAGCCTGAGGCAACTTCTATGGGACGTGCCACAGCGTTTCACAAACATACCGTGAATGAATTTTTCAACAATTTGGACACTGTGTATGAGAAGTAAGCCTCCATTCTTTTCCTCATATCAGTAGTGCTCCTCCCCCTTCCAACCCTCCCCAATAAAAACGCCTCAAAGTATATAATGTAATGAAACATAAACTAGAGAATGCAAGTCTCAATCAAGATGAATCTATATTCTAATGAAAAAGTATCAAAATATTTTGTGAGCATTAACTACACATGTGACGTAACAAGTTATTTGTATCTTTTTTTTTAAAAAACAGGTTACTTATTCTTGGCACTGCATTTCAGGAAAAAAAAATCAGTAATTAATTACTGTACATCACCAGTGCGTAACCACTCAACAAACCTCATTGTGACGTCACCACTTTGAAACTTTGAAACTTTGTTCTCACTGATTCAGTGTAACATGCTACCTGAACTTACTCATGATACGATCCTCGCACTGTCTTTATGACGTTATTAAAGCAATTCATCATCACACACTGGCTGGAGCTCCATACATGGCATCTACCTACAATCACTAGTTTTACACCTGCATCAGATTCTCACATGTGGTCCCTACGAATGGCTGTTTGCATGCAACAGTAACCACGTGATGGATACCGATGGGTCTCAAACTCTCGGTAAAATAGGGCTTGTCTACCTAAGCATGCGAAGACTGGATCCGGCGAACCACGCGGGGGAAGCCACCAGATTGGTTCAACGGGCGGGAAGGCAGATACAGCAAAGCGCTGTGGTACGCAACAAGTGCGCAGTGAGACATGTAACACACTGATGGCCATCCTCCAGCCGTCTTAAGTCTTGCCGCTGGAAATAGATGACCCAGGACTAGAGAGTGAGGCTACGACCCTGCACAACTCTTCCTCACTTTAATCCAATTCGCGCGCAAGTCACAACTTCCCTCATTTCACTGCAGTAGTGTGTAGTGTTACTAGAAGTTGTGGTCGTCTTCGCCAGCGAAGGACGAACATCATCATCATCATCACAAAAGATTAAAAAAAAGAAAAGTTAAAGTTATAAAAGTTAAAGTTATAAAAGTTAGCTATGCCTTTGTAGCAATAAGAACATTCAAATATCATTTCATTTTTCAGATACAAATTAAAGCCCCAGGACATTACACAACATAGACGAGACAGGAGTGACAACAGTCCAGAATCCAACGGAAATTATGGCTGAGAAGGGCAAAAAACAGATTGGGTCGTTCACATCTGGAGAACGGGGCGAACTTACAACAGTAGTGTGTGCTGTCGGGGTCATCCCACGAGTCATACAGCCCACGAGTTCGACACTAAGCAAATAAAGCCCACGAGTTCAACACTATGCAAATAAAGCCCATGAGTTCGACACTAGGTAAAAACAGCCCACGAGTTCGACAGATATAACACGGCGCTTAATGTGTCAGTGTCATGGGCCTTGTTAGCTTAGTGTCGAACTACTACCGTAATGGGCTGTATGACTAGTGAGCTGTATAACTCATGGGCTGTATGACTTGTGAGCTGTATGACTCGTGGGCTGTATGACTCGTGGGAGTCGGTCTCGTGACGTGCACCCGCAGACATATGGGTGAAATAGTGAAATCTTAAGAATTTGACCTTGAGAGTGGGTAACAAAATGTTGATAATAGTGTTACGGTCAAGTTCACACAAATGAATGCAAGGCGGTCTCAGTGAATTGAAATGAATAAATCTTCAGGAGCTTTATTAGGAATTTGCTTGACAATCAGTTTCCAACCGGAATAATAATTCTTGTTTAAAACATTACAGCGAAATTAACCATAACAATTCAAGGTTAGATGGGATCGTTCCAACGAAAGGTAACTTAAATACAGATAAAGTAATACCCTAAAAGAACCAACGTCGGGGCCCAACTCATCTGCGACGTGACGGGGTGGCGACACCAGACGCTATCATGTGGAGAACACGTCGATGCACGGGGACGTCGTCGGTGGGCGTTGGCTCCACACCGCCTGATGGTTCGCATGGCCAAGTCGACGAAAACTTTTTATTGCCGTCGTCGTCGAAGGAAAACGGACTAGAGGCAGGTTGGCGGCTCTTGGATTATCCTGCCTTTTAGCACTTAAACTCAGTTAGCAGAGTACTTGTCTTAGGGAAAGCAATTTCTCCCAAGACCGTGAACGGGACGTTGAGAAAGCTGTAACGGTCCTCTCTAACGGAGTCTGATTGTCGACTGACGTGAGCAAGGGATTTTTAACGAGTATTCTCACATACATGGAAAATTCCATCAGGCACGCCCAGCTTAATATATTCACAACATTAAACTCAACCTGGGCGAAATGTGTGGGGCTGCGGTTCAAAACGAATGACTCAACATTAAGATTACGTAACCGGCGGTGTTTACAAACATTCGCGATCGCGCACGTGTGATCGCATACACATGATCATAAAACATAGAACTACATTCTAAAGTGATTATATGGGCAAATTCGTAACAATAGGCACAACTTCGTCGACTCGTACACTATACATAGGCCTATGCCAAATTTCATGTGGATACAAGAACCGGTTATTAAGTTACGCTGTCAACAAAATTGATTTCGGACGGACGGACGGACTAACTTCCCGAAAACATAATGCCACTTTGTGGTGGAGACGTAGATATCAAAGTGTGAAGAGATTTACGACAATAAGATATCTATGTATAGTGATTGTTTTTTTTTTTTTTGCAAAACACGCGCACGTGTGATCGCATAAACATGATCATAAAACATAGAACTACATTCTAACTACTAGTAGTTCAAGCGTGTGCACTCTCTGGATCATTGGAAACGCAGTCAACTTGTTGCGCGATCTCAGTATAACGCACTTTACCAGTGTGCAGTGACGCACCTCCATTGTGACATCATTGGATTTGAAGGAATCAACGCAATCTTTAATTGTGACGTTATTGGAGTCAAAGAAACGTAAAACAACGTTTGAATTCCATCGCTTCTATCGCGGGATTGTGTTGACACTTAAGTGCGAAACGGCTAGCAGAGAGTAGTGTTTAGTATAGGTCAGGTCAGGAATAATCAACCCTGCTACTAGTACCACGTAACCTAGTACAACCTGCCACGTGGTCCCACTGCCTTGTGGTTATCTTCAAGAGAAGAAAAGGCTAAGGAGTAAACCCTACAGAAATCCGGAGTGGAGTCCCTAAGGCGGTCGAGCAACGTATTGCGTTACCTTCCGGCAACTCCTGCAGCTGTGCTGGTGCCAAATTGTATTGGTTCATCCTTTCCTTTGGACTACATCAGCAACGCCGAGAGGGGGAACTTGACGTATGGGCAGCACAAGTTCTCCATTTCACATCAGCCCAGGCTCGTAGCACTCTGGAGAAGACTCTCCAGTGACGTCTCAAGACGTCGACACAATATAAGAAGGAGAAGTTAAGAAGTGAAAATGAAGACTCCAACTCTTCGGCTAGCAACCTGGAACGTTCGAACCATGTGCCCTGGTTTTAATAGCGACATTGAACAGATTAATGATGCCCGAAAGACTGCGGTTATCGACAAGGAACTATCAAGACTAAATGTTGACCTTGCCTGTCTACAGGAGACCCGTCTGGCAGACAGTGGTTCTATCAAGGAAGCCAATTACACCTTCTTTTGGAAGGGTCTGTCACAGGACGACCCAAGACAGCACGGGGTGGGCTTCGCAGTGAAGAACTCTCTGGTTTCCACCATTGAACCACCAACTGGCGGGACAGAGAGAATACTCACTCTGCGTTTGTCTACAACAGTGGGCTTCATCAACATCTTCAGCATTTATGCACCGACACTCTGCTCCACCTCAGAGACTAAAGACCAGTTCTATGAAGAATTGGATGAGATGATATCCAGGATCCCCAGCACTGAAGGACTTTATCTTCTAGGAGATTTTAATGCTAGAGTGGGAGCTGACTACAACACCTGGTCTTCCTGCCTCGGCCACCAAGGCACGGGAAAGATGAATGATAATGGACAGCGGCTGCTGGAGCTGTGCTGCCATCGTGGTCTGTGTGTGACAAACACCTATTTCAAAGGTAAAGAACGCCACAAAGTCTCCTGGAGACATCCTCGGTCTCAACACTGGCACCAACTTGATCTTGTCATCACCAAGCGTACAGACCTTAGCAGTGTTCACCACACACGGAGTTATCACAGCGCAGACTGCGACTCAGATCACTCCCTCGTCAGTAGCAAAGTGAGATTGATGACAAAGAAAATACATCGAACCAAAACCAAAGGTCTCCCACGCATCAACACCTGCTGTATCAACGACCTCGAGAGATGTCGACGATTTCATGACACGTTCAGTGAGAAAATGATCACTTCAATTCCAAATGACAATGATATTGATAGTAAATGGTGCCACCTTAGGGATACTATCTACTCCTCAGCCTTCTCTGTGTTCGGGAAGAAGGAACGACGGAGCGAAGACTGGTACGAAACTCACTGGGATGTGATGCAATCAGATGTTGAAGCCAAGAGGAAAGCCCTGCTGGCCTACAAGCAGAACCCCATCTCCAGCACACACGATATCCTAAGAACTGCTCGCAACAAGGTTCAACAGACTGCGCGCCGTTGTGCTAATGACTACTGGTTGAACCTGTGCCGCAGGATTCAGACAGCTGCAGTCAGCGGAAATACCAGGGACATGTACGACAGCATTAAAGCTGCAATCGGTCCCACCGCCATCAAGACTGCACCGTTGAAGACAAAGACTGGAGAAGCCATCACAGACCAATGTAAGCAGCTTGAACGCTGGGTAGAACATTACCTGGAACTTTATGCAGCCCAAAATATGGTAACAGATGCTGCCTTGGACACCTTACCTAGCCTTTCAATCATGGAGGAGCTGGATGCCCTGCCTACAAAAGAAGAACTCAGTAAAGCCATTGACCGTCTATCCTGCGGGAAGGCTCCTGGAAATGATGGTATCCCACCAGAAGTTCTAAAGAGCGGCAAGCCAGTACTACTGCAACACCTCCATGAGCTCTTGTGTCTTTGCTGGGAAAAAGGCCACGTACCCCAAGATATGCGTGATGCCAGTATCGTCACTGTCTACAAGAACAGGGGAGACCGCAGCGACTGCAACAACTATAGAGGCATCTCTCTCCTAAGTGTTGTGGGAAAAGTCTTCGCACGTGTAGTTCTGGCACGCCTACAGAGTCTTGCCTCCCGGGTGTATCCAGAGTCACAGTGCGGCTTCAGGGCAGGCCGATCTACAGTAGACATGATCTTCTCACTACGCCAGCTGCAGGAGAAGTGCCGTGAGCAGCAAAAGCCGCTGTACATTGCCTTCATAGACCTGACGAAAGCCTTTGACCTGGTCAGCCGAAGTGGACTCTTTAGTCTCCTGCAGAAGATTGGATGCCCCCCCGAGACTGCTCCAAATTATCATTTCCTTTCACGAGAACATGCAAAGTAGAGTCTGCTACAACGGGAGAACTTCTGATGCCTTCCCTGTGAACAGCGGTGTGAAGCAAGGCTGTGTCCTCGCACCGACACTTTTCGGAATCTTCTTCTCCATGCTCCTTCAGTACGCCTTTGTTGACTGCACAGAGGGAATCTACATCCGTACCAGAGCGGATGGGAAGCTATTCAACATCGCCCGACTGCATGCCAGAACCAAAGTTAGAGAGGTTCTTATCCAAGAAATGCTGTTCGCTGACGATGCTGCTCTGGTATCGCACACAGAAGCGGGATTGCAGAGGCTTGTTGATTGTCTGTCCCATGCCTGTAACGAATTTGGACTAACCATCAGCCTGAAAAAGACTAAGATCTTGACCCAAGGCACTGACTCTCCTCCAGACATCTCCATTAATGTCACACATCTGGAAGAAGTGGACTCTTTCACCTACCTTGGTTCAGCAATCTCCAGTTCCCTCTCCCTTGACAATGAGATAAGCAGTAGGATAGGGAAAGCTACTGAAGTCATGGCCAAACTGAACAGGCGCGTATGGAACAACAGTCAGCTGACCAAGAACACCAAGCTCTGCGTTTACCAAGCCTGCGTCCTCAGCACCCTGCTATACGGTTCTGAGTCCTGGACAACATATGCTGGCCAGGAGAAGAGGCTCAACACCTTTCACCTCCGTTGCCTCAGACGACTCCTGCACATAAAATGGCAGGATAGGGTGACAAATGCAGAGGTCCTCCAGCGTGCCGGTATTCTCAGCATGTTTTCACTCCTCAGCCAGAGACGCCTGAAGTGGTTGGGTCATGTGCGTCGAATGGAACCAGGTCGCATCCCGAAGGACATGCTGTACGGAGAGCTAAGCGAGGGTTCTCGTCCCATGAGAAGGCCGCATCTTCGCTTCAAAGATGTGTGCAAACGTGACATGAAGACGATGGACATGAACACCAACACATGGGAAGGTGTAGCTGAAGATCGTCCGCTATGGAGAGGCACCGTCAGGGAGGGCGTTCAGAGAGCTGAAGCTGTAAGGCACGTACAGCAGACCGACAGGAGAGCTAAGAGAAAGGCACGGGCAGTCTTAGTATTGGCCCCAACAGACTTCATCTGCTGCAAGTGCTCTAAGGATTGCCACTCAAGAGTGGGGCTTTACAGCCACTCAAGGCAGTGCAAACTTCTTGCCTAGCGAGTGCTACGCCATCGTTTCTCGAGACGAATGGATGCCAACCAACATTCTAAAGTGATTCATGCTTTTCATTTATTCATGCTTTGATTTCTTCTCGGTTGGATTTTTCAAATTCATTGTTGTGTAATCTTTCAAAAAAAAAGATGTCAAAAAACTTCAACGGTTGCAAAATTCTGCGACCCGATTGTTAACTTTTACTAATAAGTTTGATTCCATGTCACCAGTTCTCCGTTCCTTACATTGGTTGCCTGTAGAAAAAAGGATTATTTTCAAGATTCTGTTATTAGTACATCATTCAGTTCATTCTTTTTCCCCAATATACATAAGTAATTCTGTTCAAAAATACATTCCGGCACGAAGGCTACGTTCATCATCAGATGCATTCTTACTCCAAACACCCAGAGTAAAACATGGGTATGGTGATCGTGCTTTTTCCGTTATAGGACCAAAATTGTGGAATCAGATACCTCTACAGTTAAGGGAACTGTCATCTACAGAGTCATTCAAATCCAAACTTAAAACTTATCTGTTCCTTTCATACTGAGGACTGTAATTGCTGTATGTCATTAATATTGGATTAATATTGTATTTGTAATTGGTATATGTTGTATTCTTTATTTGGTATATATTTGTTTTTGTTAACCATTTTCTTATTTGTTGAAATGTTTGAATATATATATGCATGTAAATATATGATATCTTTTCATTTTTGAAGTGCCATGAGCACTGAAAAGTGGACCTGTGCGCTATACAAGTAGCCACTATTATTATTATTATTATATTGGCAAATTCGTAACAATAGGCACAACTTCGTCGACTCATACAATATACATATGCCAAATTTCATGTGGATACAAGAACCGGTTATTAAGTTACGCTGTCAACAAAATTTATTTCGGACGGACGGACGGACGGACGGAAGGACGGACTAACTTCCCGAAAACATAATGCCTCCGGCAACACTGGTGGAGACGTAGAAAATCAAAGTGTGAAGAGATTTACGACAATAAGATATCTATGTATAGTGATTGTTATTTTTTTTTTTTGTAGTCGAGATTAATGATTTAATCGAGTTGCCCTTTGGTCGTGTTATCGAAGCTCCGAGCGCTACCCTCGCACTCGACCTGTGTTTTATCGCTTCCCAAATGTGTGACAAGGTAAACAGAAGAAGGATGGCGGGCAATGGTTACCGTGTCCAGGTTCCAAGCTGACTTACCTAGGAAGATTAAGTTACACTGTCAACAAGATTAAAGATTTAATCGAGTTGCCCTTTGGTCGAGTTGCCCTTTGGTCGTGTTATCGAAGCTCCGAGCGCTACCCTCGCACTCGACCTGTGTTTTATTGCTTCCCAAATGTGTGACAAGGTAAACAGAAGAAGGATGGCGGGCAATGGTTACCGTGTCCAGGTTCCAAGCTGACTTACCTAGGAAGTCAAAGTCTAATTTCATCTTCTTATCATAATGGCATGACTATCAGTAGGCCTACACTTAGAGTGGTCGTGAATTTCGTAAACTTCAGAGATATTGTCGTCTAATCAGTGAACACGTAGTTTACTTTTCCTGAACACGTTGAAGACGTGCACATGCCTCTCCATCTTAATCGTCAGAAGCTCTTAATTGGAGAGTTTTCACTACCTTTTCCCTATTCTTCCGTCATTAGGTCCTTCACACTTCCATGCCACCGATGTAGCGATGGCTTCCAGTTTTTATGCAGCGTTGCTGGTGATTTGTTTTGTCGCTGGTTCCTACGCGACACCACTGGATGACTACGTCAACATGCCTGACACAAACTACAGGTATGATGTGCTTAGTGAGCACCGCGTAAGTGGAGAGTATATCGCATACGTCATCAACATGACATCGCAGAAGTGGTTGACATGTGAGTATATTCACGAACATACCACGAGAGTAGTATGGGGTATTAACTAAAATGCAAACTATGAACAATAGCAACAACACCACCATGCCAAATATGCTAATCTTTAGCGTTAGTGCCTTTATTTTCTTTTACAGGGGCCGACTAGCTCGACGCCTGGGGGTGTTTTACAAAGTTGTTCGTAAGTTCCCGAATTTGTTCCTAAAGTCGTTCGTAAAGTCGAGCGTAAAGTTACAAACAACTTGAGCAGTTTCATACAGATTTGAGTTGTTCGTAAGTGTAACAATTCGTGTGTAACTTTACGAAAGGTTCGGGTTGTTCTTAAAATCAAAGGTTGTTCGTAATGTCATGCGTTCAAGTTTTCATGGCAACAGCACTCCAAAATGGCTGTAGTGGAGATTGTATTAGCGATCAAGTTATTTGGAATTAAAGTTTCAAAATGACAACTTCTAACGGACTTGGAAACTAAGCAATGGAAGCAACAGTTTTTTGAGATATACTTTGGGTGAGTTTGAACAATGTTTGAACAACATCATTACAGTGACATTACGAGGAGCTCGATTAGTCACACAAACACACAAGCAATAGGCTAACTGATACCCTATGCTTGTGGTACGGACACGACAGCAGGATCACACATATAAGGGCGGACGTCCACGGGCGCGGATAAGCCCAGGAAGGGTTGCGGAAGCAAATTCTGTCATTTCGGCATCCTGTCCGCGTCAGACGCGGAATAAGTGTGTGAATCGGCTTGTCCTGGGACATTCCTAGGAATGTCCGCGGACTGACTGCGGACATTCCTAGGAATGAATCCGGAAGAGCGCGAAACACCTCGGAATATGCTAATCGTAGCCGGGCAGCGCGGAAACATCTAGGATTACACCAGGAATGAACGCGGACAATCAGGATGCCTTCCGGACAACATAAGTTAGACATACCGACAAACTACGGACAATACCAGGAAAATGGAAAGTATAAATTTGGCGCTGACTTTGAATTTTCCTCATGTGCTTTATCCATCGTGAAGTACATGTTTTGTCTGATACTTCTGCAGAGCATGCTCAATGATCCTTATCTTTAAATTTGTTTTTCTTTCTGTCATTTTTAATGAGTTGTGAATCTCTAACTATCTCTTATTTTGATCACTTAGAACAGTTTGCAATGATTCAAGTCCGAGAAGTTATTTTTTTTTCATGCTGAGAGCTTACTATTGTCAATGAAGTGTAAAATTGGGGAAACATTTTTGACCTACTTTTATTTATTTTTGTTTCTCTTCAGCTGGGCTGTGAAATTGGACAATCCACTCTTTTTTTTGCAACTAAAAGAAAAAGAGAAAATAAAATTATTAGGTAATAACAACTACGAAAATCATTCAGGTCAAAAATATTTCTGATATGATTTGTGATGCTTAGAGTGTACTTAAATATATACACTCAGCAAAAATAAAAAAGAAAGAAAGAAAGATATGAAACACTTTTTCGAGTTCATAATTTTCATAGAAGATCTTGATGAAAATCAATGTTTTATACATACCATTTTATCAAGGGTAATTTAATTGGCTATTAACCTAGTAGGTCAATATAACACAAAACCTTACGCATGGGTGGAAAAATTCGTTTGTGTCCTCCAAGGCAAAAAAGTAAACATTGCAAAAATTGACGTATTGCCTTTTATTTGCAAATGCCCCTAAAGATAACAATGGCAACAAAAGACCAGTTTAAGACAATGAAAGACATGAAAGAAATAGTGAAAATAAGATTTTGTTCTCTTTATCTCTTTATAACCTCAAACAAAATTAAAATGGGAAACTAAAGGGGAAATCGATTATTTTCTTTTGACAACTCAAACTTCAAATGGCATAGAGAGCAAGGGCACAAATATGATTAAATGAACACAATACAGTTCTTTCATTCATTCAGTTTAGATGAGAGAAATTCAAGAACCATAAAGGTGACCGTGCACCACAAAAAGTCGCACCCCTTCATTTTACGTGAGGACTCAAAAAAGGTGAAAAGGGTCAACTAAGTCAATATTGCGTTTTTCATATTTTCCGAAAGAACTACCCTTTCTTCTACATTATTCTTAAGTTTGGGATCATAAAATGAATGGGAAAGTGCATTTTCAGCAGTTTTTCTACAGCTCTTTTTTTGTAGAGTAGTGAGATCAGGTTGTGTCTTAGAAGCCCCTTTGCATTTCTTTTGCACACTCTTGCACACTCTTCACAAGTCTGATAACTTTTAAAGGGATGAAGCTACTGCTTTTAAAGTTGGCATTAATCATGGACAGAATGTGTTAATAGAGCATGCTTAATTTCAGCTTAATCTATAAATGTTTCAACATATAATTTAAAGTTTTCCTAATTTGAGAAATCAATGCCAAACCCTATCATTCATGTCAAATTTGCTTTTTCTCTCATTTCACTTGAATTTTGATTTGACAGAAAACTCTTCATTTTCCTCCATTATTCTTCAGCTTTCATTGTTATTTTGGTCTTCAAAGATATTATATTGTAATGAGACCATAGGTATATTTTTGCAATTGAATTCATGCTTTTTATTGTGATAGATTTGTCTTTTGTTCTAATATATTGTATAATAGAAGAGCATTTACGCATGAATGACAACTTGTTCATTTTTATATAACACATTAAAATTTAGCCAAAAATTCTATGAGAAATGTAAACTTGAAAAAGTGTTTACATGCATCTTTTTTCTGAGTGTATTTTTACCAACTTTTGTGAATTTTCAGCTGGGCTGTCACATGGGACAACCTAGTTTGTTCGCAAATAAAATAAGAAAACAACATAAAAGAAAATGTACCATAGTAGGCAATGGCAACAATGAAAGTCACTCAGATGAAAAATAATTTCTGAAAAGATCAAATCAACATAAACATACTAGGAGGTGAGAGGGGCACTTTCGCGTCTGGATCACAAAATGTCCGCATCGGTTCCGGACACTTGCATATATAGATCCGCATCTGCTCCGCGCTGTCCTAAAACATTCCTGGTGTCTTCCGCTTTCATTCACGAAGCTTCCCCACACCGCGGGATTCTTTCCGGAGCGTGTGCGGAAGGAGCGGAAGGGTTCCGGACAGGCGGGATGTCCTCAGGACATCGTCAGGACAAGTTACCAAAGGTGACAGGAAGTTCATTTCCGCGTCCAAATTTTGGTGTCGATCAAAATTTGGACGCGGAAAATTTTCTCTCTCCCGAAAGGTGCGGAAACGCCCGAACATGTTTAGGACAGTGAGCGGACACGTTCAGGAACGTGCGGACAGGTTGCCGAAGGAGTGCGGAATACCAAATTTGCTTTCCGGGTCTTGTCCGCGTCTTGTCCGCGCCCTAGTGGACGCCTGGTCTTACGAAAAAGTTATGCGCATCTGCTCCGCACACCCTGTCGAATCTCCAAGTCACGTTTTTTTCTACAAACCTTCGGGCGGAATTTGAAACCTAAAAAATGCTTTGCGAGGAATGATACTAAATTTGGTGTTATTCTTTGAGAAGAAAAGTTTCAAAATTGGCATTAAGATGTCCATGTTTTCAGCTTTTCTATGGAGATTTCGCTACATTTCCCAATTTTGGGGGCTCGGTGTACGATCGAAGGCCTGCGAAATTCTTTTGGAGTGCGGTGTCAATTTTCTTCCGGCGGTTTCTCTGAAACTAGCTGATTCAGCTCGTGGTTCTTGTTCGTCGAAGTGAACGGTTGCACTTTTAGGATCAAATCAGGTATAGTTTTTTCTTTTTTAAAGAGGTATTTGCAAATTTATTTGAAATTTCAAACTGTTTCAGTTTTTGAAAGATAAACTCTCCAGATCTAGTATAAAACATTCGTCTTTCACTATACATAAGTAATTATGAAGAAATAACATTACAAACATAGCAGTTTCAGAGAGCGCTTCCTCGCCAAAATCGGAAAACGGCTTTGGATCTGATTTTATGCAGAGACGTCATAAGAATGCCAAGTATCTGCGTGTGGCCAAACATTCTTTGCACTTTTGTATGCTCGGAGCACTTCAAAGATGAATTTACAATGTATTGATAAATCTGTGACCATGAAGAGGAAATGAGTTTCCCTTGTCGATTTGAGTTAAAACTAATTTCAATAACAACAATCAATTAAAGCACCAACAATCGCATGTTCTACACAACGAAGTCTTTTCATCGCGAAGCCCGGTTCTGCTATTAACTATCTTGTACGAGTAGGCCGGTAGTAGTGGAGTGTTGCGGTACGCCCTGGTGCAGCTTCATGGTCAACTACAGCTGAGCCTGATGAGGCCGACTCTTCAACAAGAACGTAAGTTCCGGTTTCAAAGGAACACATATCTCAACAGAAAAACAAAAAGCAAAGGTATGTAGGCCTATAGAACCATGGTATCTTTGTAATCTTTTTCAATTTTCAGTCTAACGTTGGAATTATAAATGTAGGCCCAATGGCCGGCCCACTGTACTAGTCTGCTATGAATGATACTTATAGTTTGATCCACTACTTATTATGCCAGTCAGTAAATTTTCAGCTAAAAACGCCCTAAAAAGAGCATTTCAGCATTACTGGGCCGGATGCATAAACGCTAGCAACTGCTTGTGCTAGCCTTTTTCTTGAATCCGTATGCATAAAAACAAGCAATTGCTTGCGAGCAGAAGCTTTGCTAGCGAGCACAAGCAATTGCTTGCTGCCCGCAAGCAATTGCTCAGAGACCAAGCATTTGCTTAAAAACGTATGCATAAAACATACCTTTTGCTTGTTCTTAATAGCAATTGCTTACGATTTTCCAAGCTCTGTAAAATGAGCTTGAGCTTTTGCTGGGACGTTCCCTTTTAAGTATCATTTTCATATTTTTAAAAGAAAGACCATACTTGTGTAGGAGTGGTTACGATTTTTCCAAGCTCTGTAAAATGAGCTTGAGCTTTTGCTTAATTGGGACGTTCCCTTTTAAGTATCATTTTCATATTTTTAAGAGAAAGACCAAATTTGTGTAGGAGTGGTATAAATCTACAAGAAATTACTCCTAAGTAGTGTAAGAAACTTTTTTTGTTACAACGGGAATGTCCAGTGGTTAGCACGCAAAATGTGATGAAAAACAGGTAGGACGTCTGACTTCGGTGGAGAGCAAGGAGACCTCTCTCCACGTGCGATTTGGCAGATCTGGGCTACTATATGCAGTGGTGGGAATCAGCCAGTACGTTTGTGTGTATAAATGTGTGTGTGCGTCTGTGTGTGCATTTATGAGTGTCATTTCATAGCTCCTTTGCTATGCCAGGAAATGTTTCCGTACACACATGCCGTTTCAAATACATGCTGTCACACTCGCCTTTGTTCTTGTGTTCGCACAGGCGTGATGTCCCTTTTGTTGAAAACGCAAGCAATTGCTTGTGCTGGACAAGCAAAAGGTATCAGCACAAGCAAAACATAATTCATATGGATTAAAGCAATTGCTTGAGCTAGACCTTTTGCTAGACGAGCTTGTGCTTTTGCTTGAAGCAATTGCTTGTTTTATGCATTCGGCCCACTGAATCAGCTCTATTCCTAATTGATGTTTGGCTAACCGATTTTATGAATTAATCCGAAAAAAATAGTTTTCTTGCACAGGTCTCTTAGCTGCCTTCCAAAAACACAGCACCGTTCAATATTCAACCACTGTGTGTCACAATGCCACTGCGCCTTTAGCATGAGGCCTACGTTACAATAGCAAGACAGTCAAACTCCCAGCAGTCTTCATGCAGGCCGATCTCAAGTGGGATACACATGTGGAGTATATGGTGAAACCACAGAACTTCTGTGGGTGAAACGAGCAAATAGCCGTCTGTATGTTCTACGCACGCTGAAGCATCACGGTATCTCTGTCTGTGACCTCGTTACGGTATACGTCACTTTTGTGAGACCAGGGTTGGAGTACGCCGTGCCAGTGTGGTCTAGTGTTCTTACAAAGCGGCAACGCCAGGTTATCGAGCAAATTCTTGGGAACACATACACCCGATATTCTGAATCGTTGCTAAAGTGCAACCTGTCATCTTTGGCCGACCGCCGACAGCAGCTATGCACGACTTTTGCCAAATCATTGCAACGCCCAACATCCAAATTGCATCATCTCCTACCACCCATGAAAATTCATGATCACAACACTACGAGCGGCACCCAACGCTCAGAGCCCTGGTGTAGACCCAGAAACAGTCCGATACCACACTTCACACATATTTTGAATTTAGCAAGAGTTTTCTGTGCGTAAGATTACACATGTATGTTATGTGATGCCTTTCACAGGAGGGCTACCCACACCAACAACATTCATCTTCATGATTATGTAGTGATTTGAGTGTATTTGATAATATGGACACAATAATGCTTTCATTTGCTCTTTTCCTTGTTTCCTTTTTCTTTCTCACCCCCTTTTTTTAGCTCTTTCTCTTTGATCACTGCAAATTTCTTGCATTAATATGGTCATAGTGAAGTCCGTTTATCTGTTTTATTTATCTTAATCAGTTTTGTACAATTAGGTGATCTGAGTATCGTCTCGGATCACCTTCTGTATCTGTACGGATTCTTTCTTCTTTTTCTTATTTCTCCTCAAAAGTTGTGCAGAGGTTAACTCAAAAAGTCCTTCGACTATCAATGTCAAACTTACACCATATATGTATCGTGTCCCAAAGACGACAGATCTAATAAAATCATTGTGATCAGTCAACCGTGACGTCACTATGACGTCATTATATGAAATCACATTTTCATTCATATCTCATTAATGGAATGGAATTTCTCAATGAAATTTACGTCTCATATAGTTCAAGTCAGGCTCTTTCTACTCATATTCTCAAAATTCATCTTTACACTTAAAACATACGCGTACGCGCACGTTGAAATGTTGACATGCTCCAATCGAGCTCAGTTTTTTTTTGCACGTTTCAAATCATTTGGAGAATTTTTGTAAGAATTGAAAAAAATGGACGGACGCGTACGCGCGCGCGCATATACGCACGCACAGCTCATATGCAATAGAAATTTCCCGTTTCTTCACACGGATCGGATGTCTGAAATGTCAAGGAATAATTCTATCAAGTTTCAAGTCAATCCGACTCAATATGACGTCATACGAGCCAGTCAAAGTTGAAATTCCGCGCGCGCGTCAATGGCGATATACAGTGCAACTATGCCAAAAAAACGCCAATTTTAAATCCGATTCTACTCGTCAGGATGGACGGTGACCCCCCATTTTCTTTACATGTTCTGAAAGCTGATGAGTTGTACATGTCATTTCATGGGTTGACGATGCTGGAAAAATGATTAAAAGATATCAAATTTCTTAATAAAATAAAAAAGAGTAAATTTTCAAAAAGACGTCATCAAATTTCAAGTTCACTCGAGCGTATCTCACTTATCCTTTGCCGATTTTCACCCAGATTTCAGTATGTTGTAGCTTATTAGATGTTATTTCATTAATGTATATCAAAATTTTGATTGGATGACGGCATCACCTCGTAAAAATGGATTGAAAGTAACCTTGTCAAATTTGACCAGTTTACGTGTTATCTCTATGGGAGTGCAGTTTTTCTGAAAATGAAAATTGACATGACTATCTTTTTCGAGCCCTAGCTCACTTATCCTTCGGTGAATTTCTCCCAGATTTTAATATGTTGTAGCTGAGACTTCGGGCTATCGCCAATTAACCCTCCATTTCTTCATACGACGTCGGAATTACATCGAAAAACTTGGTTAAAATTGGCACTTGGCTTCGATGTAGCGTCATTTTGCTTAATACACAGAGCCTATGGGGATGAAATAGCTCAGTGGATAGCGCATCCGACTTTTAATCTAAAGGTCCAAGGTTCGAGGCTCACCCCTGCTTTTTGCTTTTTTTAACACTTTTTTCTTCTTTTTGTTTAGTTAGTCTTATTCTCTCTTGCTAACTTTTTCTGATTTTTTTAATGCTTCTCCTTCAAATTTCTACACAATACCTTAACTTTTTCTTAATTTTTTTTCTTTTTTCCACTTTCTGTGCAATAGATCAACAACAACAATGGCTATCAACCCTATATTTTGCACATGTTTCGTTCATGTCACGAACATCATTTCATGAAATAACAACTACTTCCTCCGACACCGTCTTGGGTAGGTAAATTAGGGTCAAAGGTCAAAAGTGTTTAATCCTGTATCTTGGTAAATACTAGCCTTTTGGCAAGGCCTCGTGGCTGAAAAAAGAGACTAACTGCGAGAGAACGGGTGAACGCCAGACCGAGCGGCGCAGCCGCGAGGCCTTTTGAACCCTGACATGAATTTCTTATCTTGAGCCTTGTTTCTCGCCGATTCTGCTACCCTGTAGGGTAGCGGCCAATCAGCGACCGCATCGCTCACCACGCCGTCGCATCTAATGAATACGCATAAGTATGCATGTCGGCGGCTCGCTCATCCGTAGCTGCCTGCATTGTCAGCACAGCGTTGACACGTCCTCATTAGCATACCAAGTGTGATCTGACTCATGAATATATGAATAATTCATATTCGCCTTCGTCGGGAGGCGGCAGGGAAAAAACCCCAGGTTTCAAAAGGCCTCGTGGCTGCGCCACTCGGTCTCGCGTTCACCCGTTTCTCGCAGTGCTCGGTGTGGCGAGTTAGTCTCAATCTTCAGCCACGAGGCCTTGTCAAAAGGCTAGGTAAATACACGTCCTATCTTTCCCACATTTTGCACACATTGTGTAATTGATTTTTTTTCATTGTTTAACAATGTGTTATTATGGTACATATGACTGTTACGGTACAAAAATGTGCAAACTTAATTATTCTTTTGGTATTGTTGAATAGTGTGTTGCCATGATAACTGCATATTTTGAACAAAGAACTCGTATAAGAGTATTGTGGATTTAGCTAGCTCACTGAGCTTTTGAGCGTTTTTTAGTGTTGGTTTGAGATTTGGCACATGTGACCGCTGTAGTACATACGCACATGCGCAAATTTATTCATTTTTTTCGTCATTGTTGAACAAAATGTTGCCATGGTATCAGTATGTTTTGGATGAGGATCATATAAAAACTTTGGTTTGGCTAACTCTCTCAGTTTTTTCAGTATTTGGTTTCGAATTTGATATGTGTGACCATTATATTACCTAGATGTGAAAGATTTATTTTTTTTATTGTTACTGTTGTGAAATGTGTTCCATGGTAACTCCATATTTTGAATGATAATCATATGATAATATGATTTCATTTAATTTTCTCAGATTTTGGGCAATTGATTTGAAATTCGGCATATGTGACTGCTATGATATGTGGGTGTGCAAATTTCATCCTTGTTCATGTTGAACATTGAGTTGTTATGGTAACAGTATACAAATTGATTGTTAGCTGAGTTTACTTTCTCGGTGTTTGATGGGGTATTAATCACATTGAGTGATAGTTTTTGTTTTGATTTGTACGCATGTGCTTCATTTTCATTTTTATGCTGACGACAATGATGACTATGTTTTAAGAGGTTAAAGGTTTAGGGTTGGGGGTCGGGCGGAAATCCAGGAATCTCGTACATTTATGTTGAAGTTGTATCTTTTTCAGTTTTTGAGATTAATGTATGAATATATTTATAGATGAAGTCAGTGGTTGGATGATTATATTGGAATTGTATTGTGTTTTTATGTTTAGAAGTTGATATGGGCTATGGTGTTAAGGGGTGGGGATCGGGGGTTGAGGGATAATTTTTCAATGATTGTTAAATGTTTCTTAGGGGCAACATGTGTGGGTTCACATGCCTATGGGCAATAGTAAATGTATTTACTTTTGTGTGCCCTGACCCTCATGTAGTCTCCATTCATTTCACTTTCATTTTGTGTAACGTGTACAGTACATTGTATCCTTTGTAAAGTTCATTCTGGTTTTTGTTTCATGTTTGTAATGTTTATGATATGTATCCTATATTCTTTACCTGGTCGAATAAATAATAATAATAATAATAATAATAATAATAACATAAGGAACATGTTGCAAGAATCATTTCACAAACAACAACTTTTTGCTCAGATGTCATCTTGGCTGTGTTAAGTGGGGTCAAAGTTCAAATATACTTCATTCTATAATCTCATTAGTGTATATGGTATCACCGTCATATTTTGCACATACATGGACCTCGATAGATGGATCATTTTGTAAAATAACGACGCTTTGGTCGGACGCCATTTTGGCTGTGCAAATGAGGTATTATCTCTATGGGAGTACATTTTTTCTGGAAATGAAAAATGACATGACTGTCTTTATCGAGCACTAGCTAATTTATCCTTCTGTGAATTTCTCCCAGATTTTAATATGTTGTAGATGAAACTTTGGGCTATTGTTCATGTGATCCATATTCTTATCGGAAGTCGGGATTACGTCCAAAGACCTGGTTGAAATTGACGCTTAGCTTCAATGTCGGGAGATATGTCTTTCTTTCGGTGACTTTCTTTGCAATAGCTCAAGAAAAACAAGCCCTTTCACCCCCACATTTTGCACATGTTTAGTCCATGTCAAGTATATCTTTTCATAAAATAACAACTACTTCATCAGACACTGTCTTTTCTAGGTAAATTAGGGTCAAAGGTCATTACATTTATTTCCGAATATATCGGATCACGTAATTTGTCAAGGACAAATTCCAAGTCTAGTTTTTTTTTTTGTGCGTGTCTAAATGAATGTTGTATTTCATATGATTTTGAATTGAATCTGGATTTGATAATATTATAGGATATTAAAGGAGAATAGAGGTGAATAATTATGATGCTTATTTTTTATGTATATTGTATTTTTGTGTAACTGATAGATATATGATATACACGGGTTACGATTTTGTTTTGTAATAATTGTATCCTGTTGTTTTTTTCACACTTTTGGATTCTTGTCACTGGGTTTGATCATGGGCTGTGTATCTTTTTGAAGCATCCAAAATCATGAGATACTTATGATTATGTATACATAGAAAATATCTTTTATTGTTATACATATCCAAGCATTAGAAGAATCACTATATTGGGTGATAATGAGTGATTTTAATTTGATATAAACACTAAACAAAAAGTAAGTTCCGCCTAAACCAAACCTCTGTAATTTTTGAATCAGGAACCTTTGATGAAATCTGAATACAAGATCATGTAGCTGTATTTCTCGGCTACCTTTCATGTGAAATTCAGTGGATATCACTTGGTCACGCTTGAGTGAGCATGACTTAAAGTCAAAATGGTCACTTTATGAAGTTCACAAGTCCTATTTTGCAACTTTGATTTTGGTGATATCGGAACAAATTTCAATTTTCCAGGATAAAAAGGCATGCAACGTATGATTTATGTGCTTCTTATCGTACCATGTGACTTGTGCACAAAATTTCACGGTTGAGTGAACACGGGGTGAAAATTACCAAAATGGCCAATTTGACATGTTTCTCGTGGTAATTTCTATCCATTGAGATTAAATTCGTGTGTTTAACAGTTTTTACACACAATTCACTTAATTTCACAGTTGAATGAGCACATTAAAAACAAAAAAAAAATAACAACTTAAATTTTGCAGTGAGAATTGCGATAATTTTGCGCACTGAAATCAACTGTTTAATGCTATTTGTATCCATTGAGATCGAATTCGTTTGTTGAACAGTTTTTACACACAATTCACGCAATTTCATGGTTGAATGAGTACATAAAAACAAAGAAAAATAACAATTTAAATTGTGCAGTAAGAATTGCGATAATTTTACACACTGAAATCAATTGTATGATGCTTTTTTATATTGTGCTAATATCCACACGCATATCAGTGACCACCTGACATTTCAGTCACGCTTCAATAAGCACGTGAGGCTGGAAACGCTTTTTTTTACCCTACATTATCAAAAATTGGCAGTTTGGTCATAATCCCCATGGTAAGTTCATGTGAAGAGGAGGAATTTATGTTTTTGAAAACTAACAATGGATTTTGAATGCAATGTGATTTATTTTACGGTTGAATGACCACATTATGAAAAAATGATTCATCTTATTGAAATCATCCAGTAGATGTAACTTTGATATTCTGCATTTAAAATCAACTTAAACACATTTCATTATTGCGTTTTAGGACCAATATAAATGTCTCAGTCTCATTCCTTCAAAATTTTACACGTAAAAGGGTACATGGGGCCGGAAACCCCTCTTATAATCCATGGCTACCTTTGATTAAATATTGAAGTATTCCTGGGAAATTGGTCTGCCTTTAATTTGATGAAATCCCTTTGTTGGGGCAGAGATGAGAAATTATGCAAATTAAATCTCTGGGCTTTTGTTCTCGCTACTGAATACTAATTTTAGCATAAAGTTCTTGATGTCTTTGTGACGTCATGAAGTCATGCATTAACTCAAGGGAAAATAAATGTAATCAATCATTGATATGGCACCAAATTTCACTTTTGTTGAACATCAATATCCTCCCGTGCTGCAAATATGCACTGAGAGTCTGGAGACAGATATTGATTGTGGTGAGATAGTGGCCTTTGTTGTTCTTGTGGTGTTGATGATTGTGATGGTGATGATAGTTGCTTAAAATGTTGATTGACTATTATGTGATCGTTATGGCAATAATTACAACACAGATTGGGTAGCATCTGCACTCACTTTTCAGGCTCTATCTGTAAGACCGCTGAACAAAACAAATGTAAATCTTATCGGAATTGCAGCCACGAAAAATGGTTTTGACCTGCCCACTTTGCTCATCTTATGTGCTCACTGAAGCATGTCACAATGTTATTTTTGTTGAAATGTTATTTTTTTCATTGAAATCAGAGTAATTTCTGATCATTTCAACTTAAACATAGGAAAGCAATGAATATTTCATCATTATAAAGGGTAAAAAGGATTTTCCAGCCCCACATGCTCATTGAAGCGTGACTGAAATGTCAGGTGATCACTGTATGCACAGTGGTATTAAACACAATACAAATAGCATTAAACAGTTGATTTCAGTGCGCAAAATTATCGCAATTCTCACTGCAAAATTTAAGTTGTTATTTTCTTTTTGTTTTTAATGTGCTCATTCAACTGTGAAATTAAGTGAATTGTATGTAAAAACTGTTAAACACACGAATTTAATCTCAATGGATAGAAATTACCACGAGAAACATGTCAAATTGGCCATTTTGGTAATTTCACCCCGTGTTCTCTCAACCGTGAAATTTTGTGCACAAGTCACATGGTACGATAAGAAGCACATAAATCATACGTTGCATGCCTTTTTATCCTGGAAAATTGAAATTTGTTCCGATATCACCAAAATCAAAGTTGCAAAATAGGGCTTGTGAACTTCATAAAGTGACCATTTTGACTTTAAGTCATGCTCACTCAAGCGTGACCAAGTGATATCCACTGAATTTCACATGAAAGGTAGCCGAGAAATACAGCTACATGATCCTGTATTCAGATTTCCTCAACGGTTCCTGATTTACAAATTACAGAGGTTTGTTTTAGGGGGAACTTACTTTTTGTTTAGTGTTTAGATATCGATGTTAATGAATAGTGTATTGAGACAGAGAGAGAGAGAGTGGAAGAGGGAGAGGAGAGGGAGAAGGAGAGGGAGAAAAAGAGGCAGATAGATACAGTGAAACATACAGGAAAGAGAGAGAGAGAGGGAGATAGATAGACAGAAAGGGAGGGAGAGGGAGAGAGAGAGTGAGAAATGGGAGGCGAGACAACAAAACTGGCTTTTTTTTTCAGTCTGAAATGTATATCATGTGCAATATTAATCTCGCGAATCCCTTTTAGATATAATATTTTATATTTCACGGAATAAGTTGTAGGCCTACATTTAATTTTAGTCATTATGAATATTTATATGTAGTTAAACTTTTGTATTTTTTAAGCTATTTTGATGTATTCTTTTCTATCATTTGCTGTGAAACGTGACAATTCGGCCTTTGGCTGCGACGATGTTAATATCAATAAACCATTTCAATTCAGATCACGTTTATATCAGCTATCAACTGTGCGCCGCGGTGTGGGGACATATTAGGCCGAATGCATAAACGCTAGCAATTGCTTGTGCTAGCCTTTTACTAGAATCCGTATGCATAAAAACAAGCAATTGCTTGCGAGCAGAAGCTTTTGCTAGCAAGCACAAGCAATTGCTTGCTGCCCGCAAGCAATTGCTCAGAGACTAGACATTTGCTGAAAAACGTATGCATGAACCATACTTTTTTCTTATTCTTGCTAGCAATTGCTTACGAGTTTCCAAGCTCTGTAAATTGAGCTTGAGCTTTTGCTTAACTGGGACGTTCCCTTTTAAGTATCATATTCATATTAATAAAAAAAAAACACACACTTGTGCGGGAGTGGTATAAATCTACAAGAAATTACTCCTAAGTAGTGTAAGACCTTTTTCATTTCAACAACGGGAATGTCCAGTGGTTAGCACGCAAAATGTGATGAAAAACAGGTAGGATGTCTGACTTCGGTGGAGAGCAAGGAGACTTTTCACCACGTGCGATCTGGCAGATCCGGGCTACTGTAAGCAGTGATGGAATCAGCCAGTACGTGTGTGTGTATAGATGTGTTTGTGCGTCTGTGTGTGCATTTATGAGTGTCATTTCATAGCTCTTCTGCTACGTCAGGAAATGTTTCCGCACACACATGCCCTTTCAAATTCATGTTATAAAATGGGCTTTAGGTTCTCTGCAATCTGATTGGTCTTATTTTGTCATTCATTGATTTTTACTTATCCGCACTGAGCCATGCGTCCGAACGCATGGCCATGCATCCGGTAAAATCCAAACGCATGGCTTAAGTCTTGTAGTGTTGTAGGTGTACCAGATGCATGATGGGGAAAATGGTTTATTTCATGAATTTATGATCAAAATCCGAACGCATGGCTTAAGTCTTGTACAATGTTGTAGGTGTACCGGATGCATGATGGGGAAAATGGTTGTATTTCATGAATTTATGGGCCCATTTTATAACACAAATGATGCGCAGGCCTATTTCGTGGATCAATGAGAATTGGATGCTCTCGTTTAACTTTGGAACAGTTCTAAAACCCACTCACTGCGCTCGTGGGTTTAAACAGTTCCAAAGTTAAACTCGCCCATCCAATTCTCTCCGATCCACTGTGTCATGTGCATCATTTGTATACTGTCACAGTCGCCTTTGTTCTTGTGTTCGCACAGGCGAGACGTCCCTTTTGTTGAAAACGCAAGCAATTGCTTGTGCGGGACAAGCAAAAGGTTATGCACATGGATTTAAGCAATTGCTTGAGCTAGACCTTAAAATGCTAGACGATCTTGTGCTTTTGCTTGAAGCAATTGCTTACTAGCAATTGCTAGTTTTATGCATTCGGCCCAATTACGCTCAGCTGATAGCACCAACACTACGTTCACAGCCAGGTTCACAGCAACAACTGAATTGAAGTGTGCTGTGTTCTTGGAAGGCAGCTGAGAGACTTGTGCAAGAGAAACATTTTTTTTTTCATAAATTCGGTAAGCCAAACATCATTCAGGAATAGATTTGAACTTCCACTGGAGCTGATTCAGTAGGGCTGAAATGCTCTTTTCAGGGCGTTTTTAGCTGAAAATTTACTGACCGCCGTGACATGTAGTGGATCATACTATAGAATCGTAGTGCTCAAGTGATACGAGAGGATTTGTCTCTACTATCCTGGGCAGGCAATGCATGTTTCTACAATTCCAACGTTAGATTAGAAGCCCAACGAGAAGAGACAGCTACCATCGGTGTATAGGCCCACATACCCTTGCTTTTTTTCTCTTTTGAGGTATATGCTCCTCTGAAATTGGAACTTACGTTCTTGTTGAAGAGTCAGCCTCATCAGGCTCAGCTGCAGTTAAGCATGAAGCTGTTACCAGGGCACACCGCAGCACTACAACACTAAAAGTAGAACCGGGCTCGGCGATGAAAAGAGTTCGTTGCGTAGAACGTGCGATTGCTGGTGCTTTCATTCGTTGATTGTTGTATTAGCAACTGAAAATAGTTTTAACTTAAATCGACAAGAGAAACGCTTCTCTTCATGGTCACAGATTAATCAATACATTTTAATTTTCTTTGAAGTGTTCCGAGCATACCAAAGAAAGTTTAGCCACACGCAGTTTGGCATTCCGCATGACATGAACTCGGCCGCGCTCGTCGGGTTGCACTGTCGATTGGTAACAAAGTAAGCCAGAACACGTCTGAAATTTTCTTCCTTGTTTCTAGTTTAACATCAAATGATTTTATGAAACTGGTATTGTGGTCCCTTTCGAAGACTATAATTACCTAAACGCACTGTAGAAATCGGATCATATCACACAAAAACTGCTTTAATTTTCCAAAAAAAAAAAAAAAAATCCTCCCAGTAACATCTTTCATGTGCGATTCGCATGCATAGTGTATACACATTTAGCTCGGTTGATGCGGGCCAGTGGTGCTGTTTCCTACTTATGACTTCTCTGCATATCATTATCATAAATCAGATCTAGAGTCGTTTTCCGATTTTGGCGAGGAAGCGCCCTCTGAAACTGCTATCACTTCTTCATAATTATGTGTATTTGTTATGTTTTATACTAGATCTAGAGAGTTTATCTTTTGAAAAATTGAAACAGTTTGAAATCTCACTTGAACATGCAATCCCTCTTTAAAGTTCACTGTTTTATGAACAGTTAAAATTGATTATATAGTTAATTGAACTGCAAGTCTATGGTCTGATAAGATATCATAGCGCTTGGTTTGAATGTCCTCCGCATCCAGAGTGCTTATCTCTCTATATCCCTTTTAACGCCAGTGCGCGCACTGCACTGCATAGTTGCGTTATTTTGCTGAGCGACAATATCTTGCCGATTACCGATTAGGGAACGGTATACTGAAAGGAGCTCATCAAGTTGGACATCTTACAAGGGTATTTATAACTTCTGTACCTAAAAGATAGACATACGAATGACATAATCCACATTGCATCTTATGACTTTGAAAAGTTCAGTGAAGAATACATACTAATTAACAACAAAGCGTGTTCTTTCACGACTCTCTTCACAGTGTATTTGTGACGTGTGATCGCCGTGTACGCGCGCGTTGAGTTATACCTAGCATACAGCAGCCGGAGTCTCAGCCAGAATTTAACAAAAAAGATTTCAAATTACGCTTAAAAAGAGTATAACGATGGAGAATCTTTTATTTCAGAACTTAATGAATTCCAAAATTTAGGGCCGGTGTATATAAATGTATTCTGAGCTAAATAAGGTTCTCAAAAGGGGTAGATGAAACTCATTAGACGGCCTAGTAGGATAATCATGAAAACATTGATTTCGTGGAAACATTGAATTAAAACTATTCGGGAGAGCATTTGTGTTGTAGTTGAACATGAATTGACCCAGTTGAAAAAGAAACAAATCTTCAATTCTTTAAATCTTATATTTGATGAATAATGAATGTGAGTGGGAACGTGTCGAAACCCCACAGATAATACGAAGCACTTTTTTTTTGCAATAACAATAATTTATCTAATGAAATTTGATGGGCGCTGCCCATGCTAAAATTCTGTAATTGAGATAAGGTATAATATTAAAGAAAATACAATGTTAACAAAGAAGACGATGGAATGTGAAACTTAAGTCTGTTAATAATACGAATATTACGTGAAATTATTTTACTTATGTTAATAATATGAGGCCTCCATGAAAGTTTATCATCCACTGTGATACCAAGAAATTTTACGTGGGATACACGTTCTTATCGAGTATCATCAAAAATAATATCTGTATTTGGTATTTCTAAGGATTTTCTAAAAAGCATAGACTTAATTTTCTGAAGATTGTATGAAGATCTTATCCACAGAGTTACTTTTTTCAATTCAGAGTTGACGGTGTCTACGAGAGTAACTTGGTTTTGATGAGAAAAGAAAACATTTGAATCATCAGCAAAAAGTATAAATGAGAATATGTCAGATGATTTGCAGAAGTCATTGATATAAATAATGAAAAGTAAAGGACCTAATATACTACCCTGAGGGATGCCACATTTAATGAATTTAAAACTTGAGTTATTCTCGTTCAGAGCTATACATTGTTTTTCGGTTCTCCTGAACCACTCCAAGGCCTTCCCCCGTATGCCATAATGAGACAATTTGTGGATTAAAATTTCATGATTTAAAGCTGTTATAACTCGAGGTGAATAACATTTTCCTTTGTATCCTTTTCTCCTTATTTTTCTCCTTGGCACTCTCAATCTCTTCTTTATTTCTTATTTTAAATTCTATGTTTTTTCTCCGTTATCCCACAGCTTTTCCCCTTTTTACTTTTTATTTATATATATTCCATTTTGGGTTACATTAAACCATATTTCTGTCTGTTTCCTGTATATTCATGTTACAGGTAGTTTACTGGCTGTTTTTCATTTTCTTATCTCTTTTAATTTCTGTCTATCCCCTTGCCACTATTGGCTTCAAACCTTTTACATGTGCATGTAATATGTATTTTCCATTAAAAATGCATATACATATATGTATGAAACTTAACGTGTACGAAAAGAAAATGTAACTTTTTGTGGAACACCAGATTTTGGACACAGGTGCACTGTTTGGATATTCAAGTTCGGGTATTATTAGAAGTGGAAAATTTACGTGAGTTTTTGATACCCCATATCTTGCATGCACTCTACTTTCTTTAAACAGAAGTTCTGTTTTAGGGAGCCGCAGTCACTATCATGAAAAGGGAAGGCATTCAAGATTAAATGGATGGTACAGTATTGCCTGAGATGAGGGTTCAGGTTTCCAACAAAAAAAAAAATCAACAAACAAATAATGACAAACCTGCAATATAAAAGAGCATTCAATTCTTTTAGGAATTAAGAGTTCATTTGACACAAATTTGCTTCAAATTGCTGTGATATATGTATAAACAAAGAGGCCCTAATTAAAGGATGGACCCACCTTATCTGCCCACTACACATGTATTTTTGTTTTCAGTCCAAACCGATTTTGTATAATGTACTTTGAATTTCTCTTAGAATCGTATGCTCTCTAATATTTTAAATGTGCTTTCTAATTATCTTGCAAAACGTTAAATTTTCAATCGCCCATCTCAACCAAAACTATACGGTATCCCTTTAGAATACCTTGCCTGTTTGAAGTAATCTCTGTGTAAGACATTATTATGCCAGAAGAGATAGACCGCCCCCCCCCAAAAAAAAAAAAAAAAACACACACACACACACACACAGACACACACATGCACATACACCCGGACACAAATAGAATAAAGACAACTGAACACACAAAAACAAAATTCATCCCGTCATTTGAAGTTGTTACAACTGATAAAAACAAAACAAAACATGCATGTATAGACGTTGGCGATTGTATTGGTCGTTATATCGTACTAAATGATTAGATTCTGAGCGATGAAAATAGACATTAAAATGAAGGTGGACTATTTGAGCTCATACGTGTATTTTATATGAAGCTCCTTGTATTACAGTAGTTTACATGAAGCATGCCGAGCATCCCGACTACAGTAACTCATTCGGTTATTCTGTTCAAGACGATTCAAATCATAGAGAGGTTGGCATGACCAACGTCATATCGGTATCCGGTACGTGCATGTACTGTATCATGGCCACCACGACGACGAAAGAGATTAGGGAGAGAAAAAAAAAAAGGAATCGCTTTGTAGTCCGGGTCTCAAATTGGCAACTTTGTTCGATTGGCTGGTTAGAAAGATTTGGAAAAGTTCATTGGCTGTGGAGGGCGACTGGAAGAGTACATTTTACTGAAGGGATGTTTCCCCATCACCACTTTGTATACATTGTACGGTAGAGACCCGGATCGAATCGGCGGTGGGGGGATCGTAACGGCGGTGAGGCAAAAATTCCGCCGATTGGATCCGGGGGATCCGATATACTGACCAAATTCCCCCGATTCGTTCCGGCGGAATTTATCTACTGGCCGGAACGGATCGCCTGTGACACCGGCATGACATCGTGAAGTACTGAGGATTGTGTAAGCACAGGGCTGGGTACAGGATCATTCTAACAACATAGAGATGAGAATTTAAACCTCCTCGAAACATTCAAAAACTAGGCTCTGCTGCGCCGCGCGAGGCGGCAATTTGACTGTCCATACCAAGATCATGACCCTAGACTTGTCAACAACATTGATGCTGGGAAAAAAACTTGACGCCGTGCCAGAATAGTATGCTAAAAGTTTGACATTGGCGAAAAGGAACAAAAATTATGGAAATTAAGATATCTTTTTTAATCAACTCTTTTTTTTTAAAGACAACTGCTATGGTAATATAGTAAGCCAAATGTTAGACCTATCGTTAGAAGGTTTGAGTAACTGTTAATAGCTTCACAGTGATACTGACACTTACTCAAGAATAAAAGCAGTTCTAAGAGGTTCAGATGAGATTAACAAGAATGGTCACGAACCAATTACACAATAGACCCTATATAGCACACCACAAAATCATGCATAGTCCATACAAAAAAAAAAAATACAAGAACGCCAAGGTGATATTCATGTCCATTGTTTTGAATAATTGTAAGCACACACTCACATACACATCATTTGTTCCCGTGTAGTGTTCAAGTTTAGTACAGAGGGTTAAATTTGACCAAAATCTGGAACAACTTTAAGATTAATCATGGATTTAATGAAATGATTTATGCTTTCATATTCAAATTAACTGAATTGTGACTCTCACATATGGGACCCCCATTTTATGTCCTATCCGAGGGACATGTGCCTGTATATTCCTTTTCGAAACGCCCGAGTTCAATTTTTTCAATGAACAGGTGGACCTCTACTGCAAAATAAATAATCTTCATCGTAAATTCAAATCACTCAACTAAATTGTACCCTATCAAGCTATTACTCGGATTATACCAATGACAGTGCTATCTGATATATAGTTTTCAAAGTAAGTGTATTAAGGATCAAAAGTGGGAATTTTTTTTCTAACACTAGCTAGTATAACACACACAATAAAGACATATTACACAGTTTTTAAAACCAACAGAACTATAAGATATTACTGTGGCGACTGGTTTACCTCCGCCATATCTCACTATTCCTCAAATAAAACTACAAAACGTCTTACATAAGACAATTTCACATGACTGATTATAACCAAAAATAACATTTAGAAACGTGACAGCACAACCCCCAAATATATCAACCTAGGTATAAATGGATAGCCTATTAGATGAAAAGAAATAATCTGCCAGAAACTGCTTTGTGACATCTGTGTGTATTCTTTATTCTCTCTTATCTAATATTGTTCACTCAATCAGACAATCTGTAGCTAGTCACGATTAATTCAATTTACATTGTGATGAACTACTTGTTGTTCCAAAAATTACGAAGTCATGGGAGATCGGTCGTTTGCACAGGTGGAATCAGTTGCCTCGTTATCCGCCATTGCAAGTAATATTTCGAATGTGGATTGTTTCAAATCTTCTCTCCATACTGCAGCAGCTTATGGTCTTTTCTTTGATTTAGAAGTGTTACTGAAATGATAGAAGTATCCTATGCGTGTTTAATTTCTGCTCTTCTCATATTCCTTCTCTGCTTCTTCCATTCTAAACAGCGCAACCATGTCAAATCGGGTGCTGTTCGTTATTCCGAAGGTTCGTTGGTCCGAAACACGTTAATTCCCTTTACCTACAGGTTCGTTAATCGAAGAATGTAAAACGGTTCGTTATTCCGAACATTTGTGGCGTTATTCCGAAGGTTCGCTATTCCGAAGGTTCGTTGATCCGAAAATAATAATAATAATAATAATCGCATTTATATGGCGCTTCATACTGACGTTTCTAAGCGCACTTTGCTACTCATACAAATAGATTAGAAAACACAATAACATTAACAAAATCAGCGTTAAACAGTAACAAAAGAAGAAGAAAGAAAAGAAAAGAAAAGAAAAGAAAAGAAATGAAATAGGGTTCGCTATTCCGAAGGCCCGTTAATCCGAAAATGAAATAGGGTTCGTTATTCCGAAGGTTCGTTGATCCGAAAATGAAATAGGGTTCGTTCTTCCGAAGGTTCGTTAATCCGATAATGAAATAAGGCTCGCTATTTCGAAGGTTCGTTATTCCGACGGTTCGTTGATCCGAAAATAAAATAGTGTCCGTTATTCCGATGGTTCGTTATTGTGAATATATGATAAGGTTTGTTATTCCGAAGGTTCGTTGATCCGAAACTAGCAAATTCCCTATACCTACAGGTTCGGTAATCTGAAAGTGTAAAACGGTTCGTTAATCCGAACATTTGTGGCGCTATTCCGAAGGTTCGCTTTTCCCAAGGTTCATTGATCCGAAAATAAAATAGGGTTCGCTATTCTGAAGGCCCGTTAATCCGAAAATGAAATAGGTTTCGTTATTCCGAAGGCTCGTTAATCCGAAAATGAAATATGGTTCGTAATTTCGAAGGTTCGTTAATCCGAAAATGAAATAGGGTTCGTTATTCCGAAGGTTCGTTAATCCGATAATGAAATAAGGCTCGCTATTTCGAAGGTTCGTTATTCCGACGGTTCGTTGATCCGAAAATAAAATAGGGTCCGTTATTCCGAAGGTTCGTTAATGCGAATATATGATAAGGTTTGTTATTCCGAAGGTTCGTTGATCCGAAACAAGCAAATTCCCTATACCTACAGGTTCGTTAATCCGAAAGTGTAAAACGGTTCGTTAATCCGAGCATTTGTGGCGCTATTCCCAAGGTTCATTTATCCGAAAATAAAATAGGGTTCGCTATTCTGAAGGCCCGTTAATCCGAAAATGAAATAGGATTCGTTATTCCGAAGGTTCGTTAATCCGAAAATGAAATAGGGTTCGTTATTCCGATAATGAAATAAGGCTCGCTATTTCGAAGGTTCGTTATTCCGACGGTTCGTTAATCCGAAAATGAAATAGGTTTCGTTATTCCGAAGGTTCGTTAATCCGAAAATGAAATATGGTTCGTAACTTCGAAGGTTCGTTAATCCGAAAATAAAATAGGGTTCGTTATTCCGAAAGTTCGTTAATCCGATAATGAAATAAGGCTCGCTATTTCGAAGGTTCGTTATTCCGACGGTTTGTTGATCCGAAAATAGAATAGGGTCCGTTATTCCGAAGGTTCGTTATTGCGAATATATGATAAGGTTTGTTATTCCGTAGGTTCGTTGGTCCGAAACACGCAAATTCCCTATACCTACAGGTTCGTTAATCCGAAAGTGTAAAACGGTTCGTTAATCCGAACATTTGTGGCGCTATTCCGAAGGTTCATTTATCCGAAAATAAAATAGGGTTCGCTATTCCGAAAGTTCGTTAATCCGATAATGAAATAAGGCTCGCTATTTCGAAGGTTCGTTATTCCGACGGTTTGTTGATCCGAAAATAGAATAGGGTCCGTTATTCCGAAGGTTCGTTATTGTGAATATATGATAAGGTTTGTTATTCCGAAGGTTCGTTGATCCGAAACTAGCAAATTCCCTATACCTACAGGTTCGGTAATCCGAAAGTGTAAAACGGTTCGTTAATCCGAACATTTGTGGCGCTATTCCGAAGGTTCGCTTTTCCCAAGGTTCATTGATCCGAAAATAAAATAGGGTTCGCTATTCTGAAGGCCCGTTAATCCGAAAATGAAATAGGTTTCGTTATTCCGAAGGCTCGTTAATCCGAAAATGAAATATGGTTCGTAATTTCGAAGGTTCGTTAATCCGAAAATGAAATAGGGTTCGTTATTCCGAAGGTTCGTTAATCCGATAATGAAATAAGGCTCGCTATTTCGAAGGTTCGTTATTCCGACGGTTCGTTGATCCGAAAATAAAATAGGGTCCGTTATTCCGAAGGTTCGTTAATGCGAATATATGATAAGGTTTGTTATTCCGAAGGTTCGTTGATCCGAAACAAGCAAATTCCCTATACCTACAGGTTCGTTAATCCGAAAGTGTAAAACGGTTCGTTAATCCGAGCATTTGTGGCGCTATTCCCAAGGTTCATTTATCCGAAAATAAAATAGGGTTCGCTATTCTGAAGGCCCGTTAATCCGAAAATGAAATAGGATTCGTTATTCCGAAGGTTCGTTAATCCGAAAATGAAATAGGGTTCGTTATTCCGATAATGAAATAAGGCTCGCTATTTCGAAGGTTCGTTATTCCGACGGTTCGTTAATCCGAAAATGAAATAGGTTTCGTTATTCCGAAGGTTCGTTAATCCGAAAATGAAATATGGTTCGTAACTTCGAAGGTTCGTTAATCCGAAAATAAAATAGGGTTCGTTATTCCGAAAGTTCGTTAATCCGATAATGAAATAAGGCTCGCTATTTCGAAGGTTCGTTATTCCGACGGTTTGTTGATCCGAAAATAGAATAGGGTCCGTTATTCCGAAGGTTCGTTATTGCGAATATATGATAAGGTTTGTTATTCCGTAGGTTCGTTGGTCCGAAACACGCAAATTCCCTATACCTACAGGTTCGTTAATCCGAAAATGTAAAACGGTTCGTTAATCCAAACATTTGTGGCGCTATTCCGAAGGTTCGCTATTCTGAAGGTTCATTGATCCGAAAATAAAATAGGGTTCGCTATTCCGAAGGTTCGTTAATCCGAAAATGAAATAAGGCTCGCTATTTCTAAGGTTCGTTATTCCGAGGGTTCGTTGATCCGAAAGTAAAATAGGGTCCGTTATTCCGAAGGTTCGTTAATCCGAAAATGAAAAAAGGCTCGTTAATCCGAAAATGAAATGAGGTTCATAATTCCGAAAATGAAATAAATTCACTGTAATGACAAAATACGTTGTAATAAAAAAAGAAAGAAAAAACTGCTTGGATATTACGCAATGAAAATTCGATATTGTCTCTATGGGGAGGATAATACACGTATATATTTTCAGGTAAAGCACGTCGTGTTGCGTGAAGATAGTGGCGTAGATCAAGAATCTTGATTTTAATTCAGTCTGAACAATTATTTACCTGAGCGATTGGATTTACAGCGTAGGGGACTGTGCGATCTTTTTTTATAGCCTACCTTCAGACACCCTCACATTTTTTATGATTATAACAGTAACGACAATAAGACTAATACAGAGATAGAATAATAAGTATGGACCAGACTAAAAGGTAACATTGATGGTAGTAATGGCAATAATTATCGATGATTACAATGATGATAACGCAGGGCAACTTTGATTATTACTAGATTCATAGTGAAAAGTGTTGTTATCGCGGTATCAGCATTTCATATTAATCCGATAATGAAACGACCTGCGGCAGGGGTCTAGGGCAATTACCTCCTGGGCAATTACCCTGGACCCTTCCCCTTCCCTAACCCTACCCAAACTCTAACCCTAATTTTTACTCTAACCTTATCATTAACCAGTATTTAGCCGGGGTAATTGTCGGGGGGGGGGGGGGTAATTGCCCGGATATACACTGCGGCAGAGCCAGGAGGAACTGGCAGGGGAAGGGGGAGGGGGAATGGAAAGAAACGTGATCTGATATGGATGGTACAGTTTCGGTTGATGGGGCTTCAGGTTTCCAACGTGTTTTTGATGGTGATGATGATGATGATGATGATGATGTGTGTGTGTGTGTGTGTGTGTGTGTGAGTGATGAGAAACCTCTTATGAAATATGGAAGAGCAAAATAATTGTAGGAGGAATTCAAAGTTTATTTGATGAAAATTGGTTTTGAAATGGCTGAGATATCCAAAAATAAGGGAATCCTAATAAAAGGTGGGACCCACCTTTTATTGAGATCGCTTTTTTATTCATTTTTTTGATATCTCAGCCATTTCAAAACCAATTTTCATCGAATAAACTTTGAATTCCTCGTCGAATTACGTGCTCTTTCAATTTTCTTTTTAAATAAAAAGTTTCTCATTATCTCACAAAAAAGTTGGAAACCTGAAGCCCCATCTCAGCCAATACTGTACCATCCCTTCAATTTTGAATTGCCTTCCCTTTTTAAGATGGTGACCGCGGCTCCCTCCCCCCCCAAAAAAAATCTTATGTTTAAAGAAAGTGAAATGCATGCAAACTGACAACTCGGTTTTTTTTTTTCACTTCAAACAACGGGTACCCTAACTTGAATAGCCAAACGGTACACCGACAACTCTGAATCCAAAATCGGGTTTTACACAGAAAAGTTGCAGTGTCTTTTCGTATACACATGAAATTTTATACATTATACATGTAGGCCTATACATATTTCTTCTTAGAAAATAAATAATTACACGCACATGTAAAAGGCGTAGAGGTAATAAAGTCAAGGGGATAGAAAGAAATTAAAAGAGATGAGAAAATGAAAGAAATGCACTCGCTGTAGCAATAAATGACAGGGAACAAGCTGAAATACAATGTGGGCCTACATTAAATTCCACTCTTCACAAGATATTCACTGTTTCTGATGGCTGTAATAAGACAAGAGCGTAGATTGCAAGTAGTATCGTGGGCTTGAACCGAATGCAAACATGCCTATGTAACTTTTTCAGAATCCTGCGAATGTAATACGACTAGTGTCATGGCAAATGCTATCATAATGGAGTGCTAAAATGCAATTTACTTAGCTTTTCGAGAGCTAGAAATGATACATAGCACTGGCTTACATTTTGTCAGTTACCATAGCGACATGAATTCCATATGTTACCATGTCACACAAACACGAAAAAATGGAGAACTGCATTTAACTTCTCATTGAATTTATGCAAAAATAATTTCTTACCTATAGTGACTGATCGGTAGGACAAGTTCGCTTACATTCCACTCTTCACAGTGAAGCTTATTAAAAGAGATGCTACATTTGAAATCTGCTTGTTGACTATATTTGATTATTTAGCCTTCATTTTTAAGTCCACGCATTTGTGTGTGTGTGTGGTTGTTTTTTTCCTGCTTGATACATGTTGGAGTCGCAGAACAGTAATTTCAAAGGTTCTATGTACTTGACCTCAATACACACACTCACACATATGCGAACACAAAAGAGGAAAAGTTTTAGGAAGTACAGATGTCGCCTACCTTTTCTTCCACCGAAGTGCAAGATACACTTTCCGGCTGAAGTTGAAGAAGGATGAATTGTTTTAAACTAACTTTAAATTTATGTCCGTGGTTACTAAAACACGCTTGCTCCATGAGTACATAGACAATTTGTACAAGCGTGTGCACGTGACACCACAAATACGTACACATACAGGCATGTACGTATCATATACATTAAAAAAAAACACCACACACACACGTTTCTATGTGCACTCCGTAGGCCAACATGTTGTGGCAGGTGCACTGAGTTATTAATAATTCACGAGATAATCTCTCGCTTGGTTACGGAAAAAAAAGGCGCGTCCCGCCCGCACTAGCACGGTGCTTGATCGACCGTGGATTTTCTCACATTCCCACGATGCTAGCAAGTGTTAATGTAGGTTTTCCCGGTCAATTTCATGCTTTTGTCATTCAAGTTCCTATCCGAGCATTCAATTTCACGCATTCGACGCTCGCAGCACAGAATCAGCAATCAAATTCAAAATCCGGTCATTCGAATTCACCATCGGAGCTTTGCCCTAACATTTTAAGGTGATATTTTATGGAAGGGGGTCTATATAAACCTATGATGCCATCCATTTCATATAAAAGCCTTCTATAGATCTTTAAGATTACAAAGGACAAGTCCACCTTCATATACATGTGGATTGAGTAAATGCAACAATATTAGTAGAGCACATCAGTGAAACTTTGATGAAAATCCGACAGTCCGTTAGAAAGTTATGAGTTTTTAAAGTATCCGCACAATCACTGCTGGATGTGGAGACTACTACAGTGCATGATGTCACATGCGTACAACGATATAAAGAAAATAAAAAGAGAATTTCACAAAACTTTTTGTTTAAAGTGCACATTTCTTCGACTTGTTACTTATGTATATAAAGGGTAATATTATTCCCCTTGCCTTCTGAAAGAGAGAAGTTGAGTGTTCTTTTGTTATGGGAGAAAAGTGAAAATATGTTGAATTTTCTTTAGACTTTCTTTATATAGTTGTACACATGTGATATCACAAGCTATTGTAGTCTTCTCATCCAGCCGTGACTGAGCAGGAACTTCAAAAATTCATAACTTTTGAAAGGATTGTCCGATTTTCCTCAACCTCTCACTGACGTGTTCTACTAATATTGCTGCATTCACTCAACCCACATGTCTATGAAGGTGAACTTGTCCTCATGTTCCCGACCTGTCAATCACAGTGTATGAATAATCACGATAACGATAGCGCGACGATATCGCGATTCGATCAAGACAATACATCGGATAAATCCGCGATAATCGGGGAAGGATGGAACCGCATGCGCGGCTTCGGCAGCTGTTTGGGTAAAACATTGGGATGGCGATACCGGGGTTAGCACGGCGCAGGCCGGGCGAGACATAGCACGTCCCGCCGGACCGCTGCTGAGGATTCTGTGTACCATCTATGTAAATTATGTACATTTTTATGTAGCGGTTTTTGAAGCCGTGACGATACCTACGTGTTTGAATCACGCGAAGTGTCATGGGGTCCTAACGCACCTTTCTGTTTTTTGTTTTTCCAGCGCATGGCAGCACAAGTGAAATGTGAAATATATTTGTACATTTAAGGGTATATTTATAAGCAGTTATTTAGTAGCTTGTGTGTGGAATGGTACCTTATTGTTAATGATGCTCAATGTCATAAAATAGAATTTAAGTATGATCATGACAATATTTCAGAGAATACACATTACTATAGTTATTACAGGGCTAAGGGGGAAACTAAAGTAATCACTATACCTGTATGTTTGTTTTTCACAGTAAGGAGAATTCTCAAGACAAGTGATTGCAATCGTCGCGCCGATGAGAAAGCAACGTAACTATTCAGTGTAATACAACGTAGCGTTCGTAGAGACAGCATTGATCAGTGCAGTACAGTGTGCAGCTAGCAGCGCTCACAGAAAGGGAGCTCATGCATACGAACCGTAGGCGACGTACGTAAACGCAGCTAGCAGCGCTCACAGAAAGGGAGCTCGTGCATAGGAACCGTAGGCGACGTACGTACACGCCTACGCCCGGTTCTGCGTTATACATTCGATGAACGCACGAGAACGTACGCACGCAGAGTGGGAGCGTACGGAACCACAGCGTTTCCGTAACAACTTTTTATGAACATTTGAATTAAAATTTCACGAATTAGGAGTATTGCTGTGAAATATGGGTAACTGTTACCGAGTTATTTTCTTATGTACTTTTCATTCTCAAGATTAAAATTTTGACCGAAGATGCTCTTTAAGAGAGGAGCACTCATTTCAGCAACGAGCGTTCAAATTCATGTCAAGCTGGCGACGGAATCTCGTCGGTCATTCAAATTCGTGAATAGGCAACCATGTTCTAAATAACTGCATTCAATTTAAAAGAAGTCCTGAATTTAGTTAGTTTTGGGCCGTGCATGTGTCTCTTTTTCATTTAGCTTTCAATCTATGATGATTATTTATTTTGCAAGAGAAGTCCACCTGTTCATTGAAAAAATTGAACTCGGGCGTCACGAAAAGTAATATACAGGCACAAGTCCCTCGGATAGGACATACAATGGAGGTCCCATATGGGAGAGAGTCACAACTCATGCACTTAAAAGATCCCACTTCATTTATTCATCGCAAAGAGCAGGGTGTTTAACCCGGTGAAATGGTCCCACCTTACATCCATCTGGACCCCATGGAAGACCAGCTATTGCAGCTGAATATGGGCTATCCAGCCATCTTCTTAAGTGGAAAATGAAACAAACAAACAAACAAACAAACATTAGGCACTGTATAGGCCTACAGACGAGCATAATACTGAATGGTTGACACCTTCGGGAAAAAAACGATTTCGACTACATCGAAACTGATAACATGAACATTGTATTATGTCTTGTTTGTTGTTTATTGCTGTCTTATTGGGTTACTTTTGCGGGACTATGTGAGATCATTGTGTGTCAATTGTGTGTCAAATTGTGTTTGTTTTTAAATCGATGCATTGTCATTATGTGGTAAGTGTCGGGGCGTTGTCAACATGCAGAATCATCAAGAAATATGATTACATTGTCGTTGTGTTGTTTGGATGCACTGCTCATTGGACCTTACAATTTAACATTCATTGAGATGAAAAACAAAGAATACACGACCAGAGAACAATGTAGAACCTTTGAACAATCATAATTACACTACATGCAAGCCTTCATAGGGTTGTGTATGCCCTTTCTCCTTTCTTAAAAAAAATCTACTCCATTTTCGTCGTTAAATTGATTGCACGAAGTAGGAACTTGATCACCTGAAAATGAAATTGAATGCTCCAAACAAGCTTATCGGGACTATCACATGACTATCGCGTGAATTTGAATGCACGATTAGGAAATGCAATGCTCGCATTTGGAAATTGAACGCCCAAGCGTGAATTTGATTTGACGAAAACGAAATAAAACTCCAATAAATGAAATTTATCGCTCGGATTCTGAATTTGAATGCCCGAATTTTTTCGATTTTTTTTTTTTGCACTGTGTGAATTTGAATGCGGATTAATGAATTGGAATGACAAAAGTATGAAATTGACCGGGAAAACCTATACTTAGGTAGTACAGTTATTAGTTACGTACCAACTGCTTGCGTGAACATGAAAATCATCCGCTTTTTCGTCGCTCTGGAGCCTAATAGTCTGTGTGCCAGAGGCTAAATCTTGCTTTGCCGTCTGCCCCCGTCTTCCCATTTTTTTAATCGTTTTGCCCTATTTCGCGGGTGCTGAATCCGAATCTGGATGATGCAACTCTTGCATCCTTGAGGGTTTTGAGATATTCAAGATGCCTGCCAAAATAGCCACCAAAACCTGAAATACCTATGTATTTCAATCTGAATCTTGAAAACTTGAAAACAATGATTGGTGGTTTTATCCTATTTCGAGGGTGCTGAATCCGAATCAGCATGATAATTCCTTGCATCCTTGAAATTCCCTTGTATTTCCTTCGAAATGGTGAAAAATTGAAAAATTGTATTTTCTACCCAATTTTCAGGGCGCTGAAAGCGAATGTGCATGATGTAACTCTTGAATCCTTGAGACTTTTGAGATATTCAAGATCCCTGCCAAGACGGCCATCACAAACGGACATTAAATATTTTTCTTTCTAAATGGTAAAAATTAAGAATATTAGTTATGGTTTTACCCTGTTTCGAATGAGCTGAAGCTCATCTGGCTGATGCATCTCTTGCATTCCTTAGGGATTTGAGCACGGGACGGATCCAGGAATTCCGCGCAAGAAAAAAAATAAATAAAGAGCACCGGGCGCGTGCCCCCCCCCCCTAACCTGGATCCGCCAGTGTTGAGTTATCCAACATGACTGCCAAAATTGCTGTCAAAAAGTGAAATTTCAATATGAATATTTCCTCATAAATTCTGAAAAATTGGAAATAAATTGATGGTCTTATCCCATTTCACGAGGGTGCTAGAGCCGAATCTGGTTGATGCAACTTTTGCATCTGTGAAAGTTTTGAGATATTCAGATATGACCTATATAATCGGAAATTCCTCTATGTTTTTGTATATAGGGGTCCTAAATTGTGAATTACCGTGATCTAAATTGAAGCAGGGGATTAACGCAAGGACGAAAAGCAATAATGCATATTTTTATGTACAAGTCACATGAGCAAATTTGTTCAAATCAGCCAAAAATCAGTAGCATCCCAAATGGCCGCATGTGATGTTTGTACGCGTACTGAAAAAAAAAATCATATCATCATTAAACCGAAATTTAAGCACACAAGCTAAAGATACCACTGCCAAATAGAAATACAAAATGGCTTTTTGGCCGCCAATTATGGCTAAAAAAGATGTGAAGTTACTCCATTTCGGCTGGAATAAATAGCGTACCTAGTGGCCTGCTGCAATACGTGTTGAAACTTGTCTGGTATCTTATGAATCTCGTCTCATGTTCTGATCACGTCATTACAAATGGTTCCATCCATGACCACTTATAGATATCAATATGGTTCCCCAAGCATTTTATGTTATCATAATATTCGTTTATGACTACTGGATTATCAACCGTTTCATATGTTGTGTGTATGTGGGGGGGGGGAGGTCTTTTTTTGGTAACGGCGCGTTACCTGTGATTTTGGCAATCACACCTTACTCTTATAAACATATAAACATATTTCTCTATATATAAATATATAAGTATAGAGATATCCAACTCGTGTTTTTAACAATGTCTTCAAGACCACCAATGTAAACCAATAAACCAATTTGAGGGTTCATGGATTAAGATGAGCACTCCTCGGTAATCCCAGCAACCTTCTCTTTATCACTATCACATTATGATTGAGATGGGTCTGTCATGTCCATCGCTTGTTTGTGTTTAGAACTTCTACATGTAGAAAAAATAGTATAATCTTGCAATTATTCAAGCTGTAGTCTTGCAGGGTTCGTGGCACACATATATCGTAATCTTTAAAGGCATTATTTACCATTTGCAGATAAAACAAAAACCCAGCATTAGTGCTTCAAAATAGTTCTTAAATGTGATTTGGCGATAGAAACAACCAGTGTTAAAAGTTAATTCCGTATAATAATTGTTAAGTATGGTAAAATATACAAAATTTGAAAAATAGTTATAATAGAATTGTTTCTAGACTAAACCGTCTACAGTTATGGTTTAAATCACTGCTCCCAATGGTAAACAGCACCTTTAAGATATCTGCTTCAAAGTGAGATTGAAGAACTACAATATGCATTTGTTTGTCAGCAGAGTTGATTTGGGTTTAAATTTTGCAACTTTTATAGAGACGAAATCTGAATTTTTAGGCACTAAAATATGGCTAAATATTTTAATGGTGTCCGAGAAGCATAGTAAAGTTTCTACTGACTTTCAGGATGATTATGAGCAAACAGGGTGGCCTATTGTGCCCAAGGAGGAACTTCACGTGTAAAAACAGAAAATCTGATATTGTGGCAAGGGCCAGAATGCGCTACAAAACCCTATATGCACCTATCTGCTCAATGCTCGCGAGCATCATGAATAGGGAGCTTTAGATTTTGACGCGAGGACGTTTGAGGCGACGCTTGCGCTAGACGTTCTCCTCTCCCCTGCGTCGTGCTGAAAAGTAGCTTTAGATTACGCTGGGACGCAACGTATAGATACGATCGGTGCATGAAGTGTTCTCTGCGTTGCAAACTGTGCGGACGTAAAAATAGCCCAGTACGCGTAGTGAAAAACTCAGGCGACGCAAGCTAAAAATTGATTGACTTGACGCGCGATTCTGCGCATGCTCAGAACATTTCTTTTTTCCTCTGAACGTCCCCGTCGCGAAAGTCTAAAGCTCCCTATTATCATCTGTGTAAGACTTCAGCGTTTAGGGAGGGACGAGGACTAATAGTACTGGGGATGGAGGACCTTGATCGGCACAAAATGAACCGCAAAGGAGACTGATTTTGGTGGTTTGTCAGTTCGGTGAAGTCCACTTGTTTAGCAATCTTAACATGAGAATAAACTTTGTCAAGTACTGATTTAAAGCAAGAATTGATCTTTCTCATTCTTTATATAGTTCTATGGAGCACAAATATTCATTCAAATTTCCACTCCACGGAATATTCCACATCTAAACAGCTGTGTTCATGCTAACAATCATTGTTAAAAATTTTTGAATCAGAACGTAGGAAAAAAAAATGTTACTCAGTCATCAGTAATTACTTTCTTAAGTTAAAAAAAAAAAGATAATCACGTGTCAAACAATTTAAGTAGCTACTATAGGGTAAGAAATCGATCAAACCTTTGGAGCCATATTGGTTTCCATTTTTTGCAAGCCATCTTTTTATGTGTTGCTAGCATAATAGATCATTAGTCATATTATATCTCTGTGAGACTTTCACTTCTTCTAGAAAAAATGTCAATAACAACCTTTTCAATCCCATGAGGCATGCATCATTGGGATACTCTGGTGCACATTAACATCGAGGCAGCCATTTTGTATACCAATTTGGCTGATTTTACAAATTCGCTCAACTAGCCCTAACCTACGCCCTCAGGGAGACAAGAGTTGCATCAGCCAGATTGAGATTCCCCCTCGAAATAGGGTAAGACTATCAATTTACTGTCAATTTTTCACCATTTAGAAGGAAATATTCATATTGGAGATTTCATTTTTCCATCTTGGCGACCACTTTGAATAACTCAAAACCCTAAAGAATGCAAGAGTTGCACCGGCCAGATTCGGCTTCAGCTCCCTGAAAATAGGGTAAAACCATCAAATGATCTAAATTTTGTACCACTTAGAAAGAAATACATTTGAATGTCCGTTTTTGATGGTCATTTGGCAGTGATCTTGAATATCTCAGAAGCCTCAAATATTCAAAAGTTGCATCATGCTGATTTTGATTTTGATCCAGCACCCTTGAAATGGGGTAGCACCAACAATTATTTTCAATTTTCAACAATTCATACAGAAATAATAAAGATGATGATGATAATAATAATAATAATGATAATAATAAATAATGTAGGGCTCGGGTTCGCTTAGAGCTCTAGCACTCATCACATCAAAAGCAGACTGGGGCAGCTCACACGTGTTACTTGGGAGAAGTCCCCTGGCTATACTGCCTTGTAGCCAGTTTATTCTTCACATAATTTGGCATGGGTCTACATGTAAATCTTGGTTGTAACATAGATATTCATATACAAAATCAACATAACAGGACATGCAAATAAGGGAACAAAGGTTAAAACTAAATATTCATAATATGTAAATGATGTGTAGGCTTGGGTGATTTTGGCATGTTTTCAGTATTACAGGGACCAATGGGTGAGAAGTGGCACCTTTAAGAATATCTCAAAACCCTCAAGGATGCAAGAGCTGTATCATGCTGATTCAATTCAACACCCTCAAAATAGGGTAAAACCACCAATTGTTCTCCATTTTTCACAATTCAGATGAAAATACATAGGAATTTTCTTTTTTGGCGGCCATTTTGGCGGCCGTTTTAAATATCGCAAAACCCTCAAGGATGCAAGAATTGCATCATCCAGATTCGGATTCACATCCCTGAAATAGGTTAAAACCATCAAAAGACAAAAAAAAAAGGGTAAAACCCACAAGCTTTGGCACCCAGACTAAAAAAAAAAAACCCCAGGAATGTTTAATTCCCCTCATCCATACGGTGTAGTCAGAACAACAAAGAACTTCGCAATTAAGCAAGCAAATGTTAACGACAGTTTTTGCAAAGACTAGCAATTATTTTCCAATCCTCTACCACTATTTGTGAATGTTTGGAAACTTTTGCTAACTCCTAGAAAAGTACAAGGAGAATTCATGAAGCCAAATCTACAAATAGAGTGAGCAAAACTTCCCAAGCATTCCGATTTCTTTCTGACCGCAATCGCAGAATATTTTCGAAATGGGTTTCCAGAACATCTGAATGAATTTCTGCCAGGAAGAGACCTAATGTGCTGGTGGCCTTGAATAACTGCTTTGCCTTGCTGCTGCTGCTACAACTAACGTGCAAATTAAGAGATAGAAAATGAAGAGAAAGAAGGACGAAGAAAAGAAAGACTGTCTGGGTCATAGAGTGTTTGTTGCAGAGAACAGACTTCCGTCAATATGAAAAGCTCCTTTTTAGTAGTAGCTTGTTTTTTGGCATGGCGACTTAAAGGGCCTCAGTAGGTCGATTTTATACAGTAACCATATGGTCACGTGTCGGTAGCATTGGCGAAGTAGAAAGAATCTTAGTGAGACCGTCTTGCAACCGTTTGCAAAGACTTACAACATTTTTGCAAACGCTTGCAACTGTTTGAGGAAAAATGAATTCGCAAAGAAATTATGAACATTAATTATGAAAATTTATTTGCGACAAGAAAAACCGTTGCGACAAAAAAAACAACAACAAAGCTATTTGTGAATTTTCTTGAAACCTTTGACGAACCTTTTACAACCTTTTACGAACCCTGGCGAAATCCCAAATTCTCTACGTTCGCAAGCATTCGCCGCTCAGTGAGATACCCCAATTATTGCGATCATGGAAAACGAGAATATGCGAGTATATTTATGGCTGGCATTGCTGGGCCGTTGCAGTACACATAGATACACACAGCTCCGCGGCGAAAAATTACACTCTCCATAAATCTACTGCGTTTGTTTTCACTCCAACGCGCATCTCCGCGCGCTGTGGGTCACAGTAGTACCAGGATGTCACACTTTGCCGGATAAGCCCACCATACAAGAAACGGGCGATATTTTGCTAAGTTAAGTTGTCTTGAACACTATGGGTTTAGTGGCAACTTAACGACCTTCTCATTGTCACTAAACGTGTTCATATTGTCAATCCGGTGCACAAAGTGTAAAATTTCCTTTTTAGAGGAGCGCACATGCACGGGATAGGGATCGAACGAATATAACAAACAACGCACCTGGGGCGATAGTGAACAGAACAGTGGGATGTGCGCAAAGGCATGAGAAACGATTATAAACGGCACTCCAACAGGAAAAAAACGCACGAGGAACAAATGGGTGAATGCAGAGAACCGTGCACATGCGTTTGATGTGCTGTACGTAGGCGTTTCATCCGTTCCATCCCTTGGAGCAACGGACTCTACAGGAGGCCTAGCGGATGAAAACGTGTGGTAAACGACAGAGTACATTACAGATACAGGAGAAAACGTACAATTATCGGACAAGGGTCAAATCGCGCAATCCGTTTTTGGCAAAAAGCAAACAAAAACAAAACATAACAATATTTTCTGGCTGCTCTGACGGAAATCATCGGAAGATAAATGTCCATCCAAAGGATAAAAAGGACATGAAACGCATTTCAACGGATATCAACGGATGCCAAAAATCGACATTCGTTTCTCATACTTTTGCCTTATCCGGCAAAGTGTGACAGGGGCATATGCTAATAAGTGCGACTTAGCAAGTTACGCAGGACTGCCTGTAGTTAAGCTCAACTCTTTATGAAACAGGGCCCTGGAAGGGGATGGGGGTGGGAATAGGTCGAGACACTCTACTCACTACTCCTGAACTTCTTGTGCTATACTAGTACATGTAGTTGGTTTGTAAGGTTTGTTTCACTTCCTTTTTTGTCATATTGAAACAGGCAGTCAACTACTAAAAAATAACCTCTCCGATTCTAGCTTCTTCTTGTGGGAACCGTTGTGATGCTAAATCTAAACACTTGTTTCCGAACCACAATTGCGACTTTCTTTGTAACCCCCCAAAAAACAAAAACAAAACACAAACAAACAAACAGCAACACAAAAAGCAAACACCTGATTTAAGCATGCCGGGTATTTCGATTTCTTCTTTCTTTTGTCGGATAGCCATTATTTTCTGAATTCTCGACAATCATACAAAAAAAAAAAATATATATATATACATACACCTGAGATGGCATGCATCTCAGCGCGGTGAAATGATCTCTCAACCACAATGAGAGATCATCGTAAAATCACACTTGAATGAGACTTACACTCAGGGATACCTATTGTTCTATTGGTACGTAACAAAGTGTTGATAGCATGAGAAAGTTATTCAGAGCACAGAGAAATAGATTATGGCGTTAGTTGGTGCTATTGCTTCGCTGAATAAAGTCAGTCAAGATAATATATTGATTCAAGACATTTGCAGACTTACATATTATGTGCACGATGTGCAGCTGCTTTTAACTGAACCATAACTTTGGATTGAGACTATAGGTAGTTTGTCGAATATTTTTTGTCCACTTTTTTTTTAACATTTCATACAGCTCAAAGTATGTGTATATGTTAATGAGTACAACTTTACGAGGATGAGGGGGGGGGGGCAATATCTTTCCGGACTGTGCAATGCACGCCGTGCATTCTTCTTTTGTCGGATAATCTTTATTTTCTGAATTTTTGTGACTCATCAAAAAATTGCATATTCACCTGAGATGGTATGCACATGTAGCCATACAAAAGTGTTTCGATGATGTGAGGAAAACTAGCCTTTAGTGGGTAAAGCTTGTAGGGGAACCGGGGGCAAAGTGAACCACCTCCATTAAACCTATGCATGCACCAATAACCCTGTGGGAAGGAGGCTGCATATTTTGATATCGGAGCAATGCAAGTAAGTCATTGTATGTGTGTTTTTTATGGAAAATGTATATTTTTCATACCCCAAAACCAAAAATGTATGACATATCTCATGCTAAATTATCATGCTTATCTGAAACATCTCGAAAACCATGCTAACGACGTATGGGCCTTAGGCTTCCACAAAATGTGACATCCGGGCTTGCAAAAATTGACCGACGTCAGTGATGCATCCCGGGAAAAATATACATGGTCGGGGCAAAGTGGACATGGCAAGGTGGAACATGCCAGATAATGGGCTTGTGGATGAAATGTAGTTTGGTACATTTCCACACTCGAGGCCGCGCAGAAAGGCGGCATGCACTGTTGCCTACGCTCTACTACAGTTGCTAGATTAAATTGCTAGCAGAGTCTGATCTCGACTCCGTGCTTACACGTTATTAATCACTATTCTGAGGTTGGTCACTTGACATGACGGTTCACAAAATTGCATACAATTCCTTAAAATACGTTACAAACCATTTGTTCTAAGTTACAGTGTTAAATATCGCGTAAAACTCTCGAGTGGAAAATCAGAACGCGTAAAAAAGTCATCAATAGAGGGCCCAGAAACTCCTCAATTTTGAAATCCTGTACGTAGGTCTATGAGGGAACAGGACATGCAAAACTACACAAGAATGTACAAGACCAAGTAAAGCAATTTAGCAGGGGGTATATGGTTTTTACATTGAGGACAATTTCTAGGAGAAGTGTTTCACTTTGCCCCAAAGGTCTGGGGCAAAATAGAATTTTCATACTTTTTTTTTCAAGTTCACAATATTAGATAAAACTGATAATTTGAGAAATTTCTTTACTGCCATTTGTTAGTGGTAGTCATAAGGTAATATCATAAACAAAAAATCTTGCTTCACTCTGCTCTGAATTCCCGTTTCGGCTGGATAAAATTTTTGGTCCATTTTACCCTCGGCTTCCCCTATACTAAAAGCAGCATGACTTGGAAACTAAGTATAATGTTTGTGTGTATGTTTGTGTTTCAGAAAGAGGAAGCTACCAAAATTGGGATAGTGGGTTGACATATTGGTTGGAATAAACAAGTTGACATATTTCCTCTTCCTTGAATTATTATATCATACTGGACTTCATAGGAACATTCCAGTGCTGTGAAATGATCTCTGAACTACACTGAGAGATCATTGTTAAACTTAAATGAGACTTACACTCCATTATACCTCTTGTTCTATTGGAACGAAACAAAATGAAAAAGCATGAAAAAGTTATTCAGAGCACAGAAAAATAGATTATGGCGTTAGTTGGTGATGTTTCGACGCTGAATAAGGTCAGTTAAGACAACACATTGATCTAGGACATTTGCAGACTTACAGATGTACACGATGTGCAGTAGCTTTTGATTGAACCGCAACTTGGATTGAGGCTATGTGCCGTATATTTTTGCACACTTTTTTTTATTTCATGCAGCTCAAAATATGTTTATGAGTAAATAAGTATAATTTCACGTGGGGGGGGGGGGGGGAGGGGGGCAAAATCTCTCTGGGCTGTGCAATTTTGACTCTGAGGTGTCAAGTAAATGACTCTTTGATGAGACAGACAGGGTGTGTTTCACTCGAAAATTCTGCGTGAATCATTCTACCGCATTTTTCGAAAGCCAAAAGCTGATACAATAGTGCCATAATTCCTGCTGTCTTCACTGTCACTTGTAAATCAAGCAATGTCGTACCTTTTTAGGATGCCTGTTTGCACTGCCTCTGTCATTCCCCGGGCGTGCTGCTAGCACGAGTTAGGTAGTATATGGATGATGAGTTAAAAATTCCCTATGAACTGTAAACTGTCAAGATAAATAAGTATGAATTAAGTATTTGATATTTCTTGCTATCCTGTTCTTTCACAATCTCTGAACTCGTCTCGTCTCTTCTCATCTCTTCCGATTTCAATTCTTTTTAAAGAACTTTGTTGTTCATTCTTGTCTGCCGGAAGCACATCATCCATATTTTTGAAGCATCTGTTTCGGAAGCTGATTTCTTGATGTATTTGCATAATTTGTTTTCTTGTCTATTTGTTATGCTTCTACATATTTTTTATTTATATGCTCTTTCAACCCATATTTTGAGAAGACAACGACTCCGATTCTGCCATTTGGTGGCATTACTTGACAATAACCATTCCCGACAATCTGACATACCCGGACAAGGCGGCAGTATGGGTGACTGGTGGATCCAACCACGACGGGTAAATTGTTTTTTATCTGTATTCAACCTGTGTTCACGAGTTTTCCGCCACGAGATTTTTAGATATGAAATTACATTTTGCACGTTTAGTCATATTGCAGAAAACAGCTTAATGTAATGGCTGCTACCCTGATCTTGCAACATTCATCTTAGTGAAGAACCATGATCAGCAAAAACACACTAGTAAATTCCATATCATGATATGAACGATCGACTTTTCTATCGATAGAAGCTGCCGCAGTGCTTGTAATATTTAAGAGAGTTCTTAAACTGGTTTGACGGTGTTCCATTTCACTTTCAACAAAGGACCTCTAACAGATCTTCTATGCTCTTGTCTGCGGTAAAAAGGGCATGAATAAATAGTCAGCTAACAATTAATGGACTTCGTCAATATGCCGACATTTGTGCATATTCATTTCATGCATGCGGCTTACTATCATTACTCAGTAGATTTACAAAATTCCCTTAACATCTTCATTCAAATCATACATAAACGACACATTTTGCGCTGTTGTCTAAGGCACCTTATATATATATATATATATATATATATATATATATATATATATATATATATATATGTATATATATATATATATATATATATATGTATATATATATATATATATGTATATATACAGTGTATATATTTTCAAAAACTTCAGGTTGCACTAAAATTGATAAATACAATGTACATTTATATAGAGAAGCGACTCCTACTATGTATTGACACAAGTACATTTTGTCATAGCTTATCACTCGACCGAGAAATTTCAGTTTGAAAAAGTGTATTTCGCGGTATCAAACTGCCCCTCCCCTTGACGGCTCTATTTCACATTCGGGACAACTATGAATATAATGTGCTGTGGCAGTCATGTAACGTATCAACCAACTGTTTAGGTAAGTTTACTTTGTTTTACTTTTCAACTCAATAACCCCATGTGGATATGCTAGTACAAAACAAAATCGCAATACAAGATATGGATCGATTCGGCAAAATCTTACAAAGACAATTTGCAAAATACAAAGTTTGATAAGCAAACCTTAACCACACGAACTTGTATAATATAGGAAAAAACACAAACATACAGGTATAGGCTACAGGTAAACAAGTAGGTTACAGGTATACCGCCTGTCTGGGCACTAAAATTCTAGTACAGTGGGCTAGTACAGTGGAAACTCAGTATAACGAGGACTGAAACAACACACCACCCTTTCCTGCCCCAATTAACAAGTTTCTTTGTTTTATATCACCCATCGTTTTTAAACATTTCAAAGTAAGTCCATCATCAGATAGAGCAAAATTAAATCTTTCCAGTGATACCTCACTTGTAACATAACATGGAGTATTCCTGAAGTTATGATTGAAAATAGCCTCTGTTTTCTTATTACTCTTTGTTGTTTTTCTTTCCTTCAACATTCCCCCATCTTCTCCAAAGTCTCTTTAGTACTGTCATTAATAAGGGAATCGATTTGCGATACACCTGGGTCTCCCTAACAAAATGTCATAAGTGCTTGTGTGCGAGAGTTTTCAAAGAACAGACACTGAAAGAAATAACAGAACTCATCACCTGTGAACAATTTTCATAGATTTGCGAATGACGCGAATGTCGAAAAAATGGCAAAAAAAAAATGGAAAAATGTTCCCAAGGATGTGTTCCGATAATAGAGCCGCAAACCAGTTTTGCGCAGTTTGTGCAGTTCTCACGAAGTATGTGCAAATTGTGTGGTTACCATTTCTGAACTACGGCCTATTAAAACGAAGAATGATGAATGATGAATTTCTTTTTTTTTTTTACTTTTCGACGTTTATATTGCACCAATTCACTAATTGTCATTCCTTTAATTACATATACCAACTAAGAAATAATCTCACATCCGCATCTGGGAATCTACACCCTACAAGCAATGCTTTTATATAGATTCCTCATATTTCACATATTTTATTGTCTTATAAGCTGTACTTGACAATTCATCCATGCTTTTGTATTGTGATGTTTATGTTTTATGTATTTGTTGAAATGTGGAATATGGAACAATGAAAAACAAACAAACAAAAAATACCCAAATTAAATGCAAACAACGCAAATTTTCCAATAACCACGGGCAAAATGTTTCCTAGGAGAGTTGATAGCTGCCTTGACTTGAAATCAAATTTGTTTTCTTTTCTTCCTCCTTTCTCTCACCTTCATTTCTTTCTGTTGTTTGTTGGTTTATGCACGCATGGTTGTTGTTGTTGTTGTGTGTGTGTGTGTGTGTGTGTGTGTGTAGTTTCTTTTCTGAGGATCTACCCCCTCAAGCATTTGGTTTTTCTGTCGGTTCTCACACATTATGTCAATTTTGAAGTATAATTTTGGCGTGGTCTATAATCATTTAAAGTGTATTCTGTGACTTTGATAAAAAATCTAATTCTCTAAACAGTGTCGTGTATCATCATGGACCTACTACACACATGGTTATAGTCTAGCGGGCGACGTATTTTTAGCCTAAATCAGTCCTTGATTGCCAGTCAATAGAGGGCGCGACGGTGTAGTACTGTAGTCGACTAAAAATACGTCTAAAAGAAACCTCCGAACAGAGGCGTGGAACCGGGCGTGGAAAGACAGTTGCCAGTCTTCAATATCGAAGTTTCATTGGCTGAGCACCAGTGTCAATGAAAACACATCGCAGAGCCCGAAGGAATTCTAGTCTACTCTCCTAGGTATAATACTGATTGTCTTTCAAAGAAAATAGAATTTCGCTGTCTCTATCACATTATCATAGTATTTTGTCACTCTTTTCTATTCATTTTGAGGTGTATGATGTCTCACCTTACTTCAAATAAAAGAACTACTCCAAAATTACTGCCGAATGCAAGCCTTTCACTGTTGTCGTAAAGTCTACAAGATATTCACTGTGATTGCAAGTTTTGAAAGTGTTATTGATGATATTTCTCCCATTGGTAATTTTTTCACTTTGAAATACTCTATATTTTTAATATTAAATCTATTAGAAAATTGCTAAACAACAATAAAATCTGCCGTCAAGATAACAATCTCTATTGCCAAGCACCATCGACATTAAACAGGCATTTCCTGACGTTTTCGTGGGTGATCACACTGTCATAGGAAAACCCCTCCGTGTTACATTTCCTGTGAAAGGGAAAAGAGAGGATCTGCGACAGTAAAGGACTCCTGCAAAGCCAAAGTGCCACGGGAAAATGGTGCATTCTTTGCAATCATGAAATTACGAGACGCCAGTCTCACAGAAGGCTCAATGATATCGGGACTAATTAACATTTTCAATTCAAATGTAGATAAGGACATCTCTTCTGGCCACTCAAAATGCATGCCTATGTAGAAAATGTGAAACTGAATTAAATAACCTTAAACGAGCTAACCTATGTGGGATGGTGCACACACACATACATACACACACACACACACAATAACAAAAACACGACATTTTACGAAACTAGAGCACAACGCACAAAATATATGACCACGTCAAAAAGAAAAAGAAAAAAAAAAACCGCATGTGGCTCAAATGAAGCGTCTGGTACCATTTTCCCGAGAAACATCTCGTTTAGAAGAAAGCCATTGTTGATTACGTATATACAAAATTTGTTTAGATTTGACAGAGATAAACTCTGTCTGCCTTTTATGACAAGATTTCATAAGAATGATGTTCCTTCATGTCCTTTCCGAAGTTGTTCGAAGGATCGTTAATCCGAAGACGAATTTGTAATTCCGAAGATGAAGTAAACTGTCTTTAGTGACAAAATATGGTGATGTAACAAAAGAGTAGGATATTACGCAGTGAACATTTTTCCCTCTACTCTGTAGGCCTATACCCCCATACTCATTTGCAACATCATTAGGATTAGTCATGTATGGCATAGAAACAATACAAGTGACGTGTAATATGAGGAACCTACTATAAAGCAAAGCTTGTTGGATGTAGGTTCCAAAGATATAACATAGGTTCCAAATATATAATTTCTGCTGTAGAGGTCCTGCCAGACCTCTGTAAATGGGGGGCCATAGGACCATTATTGGAGAATTGGGCAAGATTAGATATCAAATGTATTATACCACGTCAAACCTGTAAAAAATAAAAGAGCTTATCTTGTAAAATTAAGAATAGTCTCTCCAAGACAACAGGACTGAGATTTGGGCCTCGATTCGACAAAATATTGTTCCATGGATGATGCAAGTTTCTCAATACTACAAAAGACAAAGAAATCAGTAAAACAGCAGCAACGACGTCGCTCTCTCTTCCCGTTTTTTCTCTCTCTTTTGAATCACCCTCCTTATAATTTCCACTATTAAGTTTGTAAATAGATCTTTCTATCCCATACCTTTTTGACCCTTTCACTTTACAGGCAACCAATGCAACGCACTTATTAATGGACTACAATTGGAAAAACGAAAAAGAAAATTTCATATAAATTCCACTATTATAAACAATTGAGGTAATCTTTTCACATCTTATATTGTATTTCAAAGAGGGAAACAGATAAACTACTAGTATAGGACAACTTGTTATTACTGGATGTACGGCCAGCGATCTCTCGCCAAATGCATGAAAGCTTGCCAAGTGCGCGATAGCATGTTTACAGCGTCTATCCATATTATTACCCTCTATTTTACATGCAAAATCCCATAGACTTTCGTGAGCGGGCAATCAGCAAATCTTCGGCCCGGGTATATTGTCTGCCGGTCAAAGTGAGGCAATAAGATGTAAACATTACATTGCTAAGATAAACGTGTGATGTGTTTAATACATTGGCTTATTTCAAGTTCGCTGCTAGTGCTAGTGTTAGTGCTATCTCAAAAGTAGAACCGGCGTTAAACCGAACTTGAAGTCAGTCAGTGTTGGCAGGTTGGGGCGTGCTGTTGAATGTCGTCTGCAGAAGCGAGTTCCACAGTTTGTGTTGGCGATTTGGGTGCGTTTTTTTCCCCATTGCCTAACACTAGTCCCTAGGGATTATCATATTTGTCATTTCAAGTTCGGTATTGGTGTTTGCTTTGCTATTAGCTATGTTCGAGACCCACATCCACGTCTATTATATTTACGTTTTCAGTGCGAAGTCTATGTTAATGCAATGGATCGCCCGCGGAACGTACACGAACGCTCCAGATATCGCTACATAAATTTGAGCCTGCTTGCAAAATTATGATCGTGTTTTGAAGAAGGGGTGAAAACCAAGCAATCATGACTATATCTAATGAAATTTTACTTGAACCAAGTGCCATCACTTTTTTGTCGCGCAATTCCAGCGAGGTCCCGCGTTCTTCGTGGTGGCGTGATGTAATACCAGTGTATGAGATGAAACATCGTGGTATCGCTTGCATTATTTCGACCATGGACTTACTACACACGTGGACTAATGGTCCCATCATACACCCACGAGTCATACGGTCCTCGAGACCGACATAAAAAAATAGGTCCATGAGTCATACACCCCACGAGTTATACGGCTCACGAGTCATACAGCCCATGAGTTCGACACTACGCAGAAAAGGCTCACGAGACCGACACTACGCCAAAAAAGCCCACGAGACCGAAACTACACAAAAGAGGCTCACGAGACCGACACTTGGCAAAGAAGGTTCTCGAGACCGACATTAGGCAAAGAAGGTCCACGAGACCGACACTAGGCAAAGAAGGCTCACGAGACCGACACTAGGCAAAGAAAGCCCACGAGACCGACACTAGGCAAAGAAAGCCCACAAGACCGACACTACGCAAAGAAGGCTCACGAGACCGACAGGATGAACAGCGCCATCTACATGTCAATTACAAGTTATGCACCTGTACAGGGTGTTCCATGAAGGGGAATAACATACTGACAGATGCAATTTCGTCACACTATCGAGCGAGAGATTGTAACTTATTGAACAGCACCATCTACATATCAACGACATCAAATATGTATGTCTACATGTGTGGCTTTCAGGGACAGTTCTTTCACACTACGGGGAGCGACATCGTAACCATTTAAAAAAATAGAATTGTACTCTTCATGGACCCCTCCCCCAAAAATAAATAAAAGATAACAAGAACGATGTACGATTTGATTTTAGATCTTTGATAATGTTATCGTGCCGTTTTAAATAGGCTTTCCCAATTTCTAGAGAGAAGATGGACAGGATGTAAGTTTTGTGAAATATTTCCTTGTAAGCTTCAATTCACAGCTTGGTATTTTTCTAGTTTGTTGATCTGAATGTCCATTTCATTTTATTTTTTTTTTCTAAGTAAGTGTATAAGTGTATTGAGGAAAGAGAAACGAGGATGTTTTTGGCATTTTTGAAAGTTAATGCAAAAAGATCTGATGCACACTTTTACTGAATTTTGTTTATTTTTCCACAAACACACACACACACGAAAACAAAATTAAAGATGTTTAATATGGGGGGGGGGGGGGTGAAGGAGGGTAACTGACGGGGTAACACCCTAGCATCTCTCCTTTTCCATCTCTCATATCTTCCTTATGCCCTATACAATTAATTGGTCTATAGGTGGCGCTGTTCATCCTTTCGGTCTCGTGGACCTTTTTTGCCTAGTGTCGGTCTCATGAGCCTCTTTTTGTGTAGTTTCGGTCTCGTGAGCTTTGTTTGCGTAGAGTCGGTCTCGTGAGCCTTTTAAGCGTAGTGTCGGTCTCATGGGCTTCGCGTAGTGTCGGTCTCGTGATCCTTTTTTGCGTAGTGTCGAACTCATGGGCTGTATAATTCGTGGGCTTATTCTACTTGAAGTCGAACTCGTGGCTGTATAACTAGTGGGCTGCATGACTTGTGAGCTGTATGACTCGTGGGCTGTACGACTTGTGGGCTGTATAACTCCTGGGCTGTATGACTCGTGGGTGTCGGTCTCGTGACGTGCACCCATCATCACCTCCGCCACCTAATTATGTGCATTTCAATAGGTACATTTAGATGTATGGACAAGGACGATAGTGTAATATTGTATCGTGACTAACAAAAGAACCGTTTAGGTCATTTCGGTCTTATTTGGCTGAGGTGCCTTTTTAGACTCGACTGCCTTCGAATAAACACCATGATGGGGAGCAGCAAACCTGAAAACATAGCAAATTTTCTACCAAAAATTTGTAATCACTGAAGTGGTCACTTGTGGACACACATGTAAGGTTGCTTAATGGTAAGAAATACATGTCGTCTACGGTTATTGTCCATGTTAACACTAAAACTATGTGCGAAAATGGGAAAAATTAGGTTACAAATCACAATCAACCTGTCAAAATGTTTGCTTTCTCTCGTAAAGTATAAAATTTCGCAAATGGAATTGCCTGAGCGATTATTTCCCAACGTACACTACAGCTGCACATGTATTTTTTTTTTCGGTTTGAGAGAGTTATTCAGGTAGGTTTGGATATCTCAAAGCGCCGTCTTGGTTTTATTCAGGCGGTCATATATATCAAAGCAGGAAAGCATGTTTAAAATGTAAAGATGACACTTATGACAAACGGGTGTTTGAAATAATTAACGAGCAGTGAATGTCCATATGTTGTAGTTTTATGGTCAGATCAGGGACCTACTTCACATGGACGTTCATCGCTTGATAATAAATCTATGCACTTGTTTCGGTCAAAAGTGTCCCAAAAACATTTTAAACATGCTTCGAGAAAAAAATGCATGTGCAGTTGTAAGTGTACATTGCGAATTCATCGCTCATCCAATGTCATTTGCGAAATGCACTTTACGAGATAAAGCAGGTTGTATTGAGATATTTCCATGACAAAGTTAAAGTGGATTGTGTTCAAGAAATGTTGTAAACACTATCTTTATGTAAAATTCGACTAGTTTCACCAATTCTTAGGTAATCATTCTCATAGGTAGGCCTACTTTATATATGGTCTCTGCATGATTGGTGGGACTAAATTGCCAGTTCCTTTTCGATAAATGATCAGTTCAGGGCCGTGCTATAAAATCATAATTTTGGTCCGTGATTCCGGCAGTCATCTTTGGTTCAAAGAATCAATGAGCAAACACAATCAAGTACAGTCAAACCTGCCATAGAGGTCACCTGCCGTATGCAGTCACTGACAAATCCCCCCTAGAGAAAATACATGTTAACCCTATAAAGCCAAGCTATTTTAACCCCTTTCAAGCCCAATTGGGGGGGGGGGGGGGGAGTGTAGAGCCCACTAATGTCAAAATCGACCACAAATGTCAAAATAACCACGAATGTCATAACACGTTAACCATAAATGTCAAAATGACCACTAATGTCATAGCACGTCAACCACAAATGTCAAAATGACCACAAATGTCATAACACGTCGACCACAAATGTCAAAATTTCAATTTTTACTGCAAATGTCATATCGCGTCAACCACAAATGTCAAAACTCATTGCTTCCATTAAAATAATGAAAAACAGTGAATCGTACTCAAATTTGATGAACGTTTGTCTGTCTAGGGAGGTGGGAGGAGTCTCTTCCCACCTCCGTGGTCTGTCTGTCCGTCTGTCTGTAAAAAATGGAATGAAACTTGGTGGGTGGATGAAGGTTGATCCCAGAATTACCGGCAAGTGTCATAACGCGTCAACCGCAAATGTAAAAACTCATTGATTGCATTATAATAGTGTACATGTACATCGTACATAATATCATGTACGTGTGTTTACACCTAACTTTTCTGAGTTTGCTCCATCATATACTACTGACTTAACAACTTTTGTGATAGCTCTTCTTTTGTTTTGCCCAGTTCAGTGGCGTAACATGGATCGACGGATATGGGGCACCCCCCTATATGTGTTGAGTCCCGGTGCTTACAGGTTGATGACTCAATTTTTAGCGATCCGATGGGGGGGGGGGAGGGGCTGTAGATAGTAAAAAATCTTCTTTACAAAAGTGATGGAGCTAATAGAATGCTACAGTAAGCTAAGTTATGAATGTAGTTTTAAAATCAAACATGCAATTTCAGTCATTGATGTCTTCATAGCACTAACTTGGCTCTATCTTTTTCAGTTCGACAGAAAAGATTTACAAATTCATGAGTTTCTGGATTCTGAGGCTTCAACTCCTCCCCCACCCCCTTCAGCGGTGGAGGGGGGGGGGATGGGGCTCATTTTATCAAATGAAGATCATGTCACCATAAACATGCTATCTGCCAAGTTTGGTGAAAATCCGTCAGATATTTTTGAAGGAGATGCTGAAAATATGGAAATTCCCCTACTTCCCTCAGCCCCATCAAGGCACCCCTGGATCCGCCATGATCAAACATAAAATTTAATTCTTTTATGTCTTCATTCGGTTCGACAGAAGAAGAAAAAAAAATCCAGAGTTTAGGGACTTTAAGGAGGCTTCAACTCCCCCCTCTCTGCAATGAGTTTTGACATTTGTGGTTGACGCGTTATGACATTTGCAGTAAAAGTGCAAATTTTGACATTTGTGGAGATGACGTGTTATGACATTAGTGGTAATTTTGATATTTGTGGTTGACGTGTTGTGACATTAGTGGTCATTTTGACATTTTTGGTTGATGTGTTATGACATTAGTGGTCATTTTGACATTTGTGGTTGACGTGTTATGACATTAGTGGTCATTCTGACTTTTGTGGGCTCTACAGGGGGACATAATACCCCCTATATAATTTCTTTAACATATGATGTATCACCGTCATATTTGACACATGATTAGCAACTCATACTCTACATGACCCAATATGTCAAATTTCTTAAGGTCACCCATTGAGTTCGCTAATTACCAAATATAAAGAAATACTAAAAAATTAAGAAATATGCTGTAATCATGTTTTTTCTTTATATTTCTTTATCCCCAGTATACATGCTTTTACTTTATACCAGCATTTTTATATTTGACACAAAGGAAAAGCAAGTAAATCTGCACATTTGTTATGGTTGACATTTCTCAAGGTCTACACATGGGGGAGCTATTCATTATTGTATAAAGCAATATGAGACCTATGATGTATTTTTTGGGGTAGGTGCATATATTGGTATCACATTTCATATTTCCATAATATTGGGATTTTGATTTTGCAGATTGATAATATGAGAAACAAATGATGATACAGGCAAAACTTGTGTGAAAATGACACAAAATAAAACGGTAGTCTTTGGAAAATGCTGTATCCTCAATCATTTCTCTTAGATCTATTGTTTGATATATATTTGATATTGTTTGACGTTGAGATGTATGTTTTAAAGTATCTAGGGCAATTGGAGCAATAAATAAAATAAGTGCAATAGTTCCTTCTGATATACTCTTAAGTTTATATCATACCATGATCTTGCCTCATTTAATGTAATAATAATAATAATAATAATTGCATTTATATTGCGCTTCATACTGACGTTTCTAAGCGCACTTTTGCTACTCATACAAATAGACTAGAAAATATAATAACATTAACAAAATCAGCATTAACAGTAACAAAAGAAGAAGAAAGAAAAGAAAAGAAAAGAAAAATACATGTGATACAATGGTACAAAAATTGATATTTGTGTGCGCCTCCAGAAAAAAAAATTACAACTGATTAAACAGGTGAGTTTTGAGAAGAATTTCAAATGATTCGACAGATGAGGCATTTTGAATATAAAGAGGGAGTTTGTTCCAAAGAGTGGGAGTAATGGAAGAGAAGGCTCGGTCCCCATAACGGGTTTTTGTACGTGGGCCATGAGTAATTGGAGAGAGGAAGATGAACGGAGGGGTCTGGCAGAAGAGGAGGAGCGTAGAGAGACTAGATTTTGAAGATAATGGGTGCAAGATTACGTGTGATTTTGTACGTCAGAAGTAGGATCTTGAAAGTAATACGGGAATGGACTGGAAGCCAGTGGAGTGAGCGGAGAACAGGAGATATATGGTCATGTCTCCTACTTAGGGAGACTAATCTAGCGGCTGAATTTTGAATACGTTGGAGAGGGGATATGTGCAGTAGTCCAGATAGGAGGAGACGAAGGCATAGACGAGCTGCTCAGCTGATGATTGATCAAGCAGACGCCTGATCTTCCCTATTTTGAAAATACCCCATAATGCAGGCTTACTTACAAATGTTTGTGATATGGTGTTTAAGAGTTAAGTGTTTGTCCAAAGTAAAGCCAAGGTCTCTAACACAGTCAGAGACATTAATGTATTGTAATATCATCTGGGGGAACTGTGCTAAATCTCTTTTGAACCGTATTTATATTTTACAAATACGTGCAATAAGAATTATTACCCATTCGCAGCCCCAAACCCACACAGGGCCCTTGTTTAAAAAACTAAGATTGTTATCAGTGTATGAAATTAACAAATTCGTTACCTGCACATTTGCATATTCTTATATCAACAACATCTTGCCAAAATTTTTAGATAACTGCTTCATTGTAAACAATACTCGAGTTGTATACAGCACTCGTCAAAGTAATAAGTTATATATCCCATTTTATAAATACAATGCTTCTAGACGTACTATAAGGTGTGCTGGCCCTCTTTTGTGGAATAACTTGCCAGACAACAATGTACCATTAGTCTTTCGTCCTTTAAAAGAAAGTATAAACAATTTCTTTTGATTCAGTAATCTCGTTTGACACACGCATGAATGAGTTAGATATATTGCTTGCCTAATCACCTGTTTATCGTTATGTTTTTGTCATCTGTATAATCCAATGTATTCTGTAATGTTTTATTACGTGATCGTTATCAACAATTGTATACCATTTTTAATTGTCAGGGATCAGCCTTTGAAAGGCCATTATGGCCTATTGTTGATTCCCCCACGTGTTATATATTCATTGCATCTTGCATGATGTAAGTTGCGCTCATTGTAATGTTTGTATGTCTTTTATTTACCCTGTGGAAATAAATGAATTGAATTAACTGAATTGATCCCTTTGTCATATAAAAATAAAAGATATAAAGAAGAACATGAAAAATCAGACGGACATAATTGTAAGTTTACGGTTGCCATGTCAAACAGCTGTTTAAATCAGACATAGCTAAATTATATACCAAAATGTATGTGCAACAAAGTTTTTGGAAAAGTCACCAAATTTGGTTGAAATTGGGTAAAAGGCGTAGGAGTGGCAAATGAAAATATGGGGGGGGGGGGGCACACAATGTGCTCACCCTTGGGCTTCATAGAGTTAAACACCCGGTGTTTAGCGGCCCCTTGTCTAACACGGCCAGCGGTAAACAATTTTGTTTCACAGACTTTAACCTGCCTTTAGGGGCCACATACCAATACGAAGCTGCAGCCGGGCCGATAATTTCGTGTGGTATTCTACTTTGCAGGTTGTTCATGGCTAACGTTTCGTGACTGCCACCGCTGCATTCACCCGCCATCAGAAATAGTAATGCACTAATGAAAAGCTTGCTTGCTGTACGCATGCCACAAGACTGTCATGTGCAACAACTCGATCAATACCGGCATTGTTCAATGTATAAAACACACATGTGTCTACGTACACACATGTACATGCAAGTTTTTATAGATGAATACGATACTAAATGTACATGTAGGCAATACACACAAAATGTCGGATAAGCTGTTTATAGTGGCTACCTGTCTATAACGGCCACTCTTTTCATTTCCCTTTGGTGGCCGTTATAGACAGGTTTGACTGTATATATATTTAACTTACAATTCATTAATCCTCTATATTACTTAATAAACTACTAGGTTATAATCCCTCATGCGTGTTGCTTATTCTACATTGTTTCTAAATACGTCAACTCATAGATTCTTGCTTATCAAATTGCATAACCAATCATCTCTGTATCATTTCTGCATCTCCCACCTCATAACACATGGATATACCCATGTAATAGGGAAAACAATCATTGAAATCATTCCTGTATTTCGCCTGAATATTTGATATTAACATTTACCTATATATTGAGGTTTTATCATTTTGATGTGATGAATGATTGTGCCGTTTGGATTATTCGTATCTAACGAATACAACAGAGGGACATTTCTGTTGCGTTTTATAACGTGAAACATACTCTTCCTCTTTGTTAAAACTGTTAATTATTCTAAACTTCCCCTATTGCGATTATATTTAATCAAACAACTTAAGGATAGACAACCAAACTATAACTCATTACGTTTTGGCAACTCCAAATTTTGGTTAAAGGCTTAATTGACTTACGACTGCTTTGTCCGCTTCGAACCGCTTCTGACCATATAAGTATACATGAAAGAATCGTTTATTGAGAGAGAAAGACAGAGAGAGAGAGGGGGAGAGATAGAGAGAGAGAGAGAGAGGGAGAGAAATGGGAGGCGAGACAACAAACCGGGTATTTCTTTCATTAATATGAAATATATATATATATATCATGTGCAATATTTCTTCTCAGGATTCCCCCTCTCAGTGAGATATCTAGATTTCAAAGAACAAGTATATTTTACTTTTGTTCATTATGAATATCTACGTGAACTTCATCTCTTATTGTGTGTGTTTTTTTAATTGTTTTTGGAGCTATTTTGATGTATTCTGCTTTTATTCATTTTATGTAAAATGTCACAGTTAGGCCTTTGGCTGATATGTTGATATCAATAAACCATTTCAATTCGATCAAATTCAATTTACTGCTTAGTCCCCCAGACCCACTGAAAGATCAGGAGACACTACTTACATCACTGCTTGCTGTTGCTACGGGATCGTAAGTACTGATGTAGTTGACTGCTGTCCTGCAGGCGATATAGGTCCTACGTCTGTAGTAAGAGAAACAAGCCCACAATAACATCAATCTTGATTAACAATTCTTTCAATATAAAGAACTCACTAAAAACAGGATCATTCTAATTTTGTATATTTTTGGCGAGCACGTGAATGGATGAATTATCACCTTGCCCACCTGCATATGCAGGAATTTGCCTTTCTAGAATTCAAATGAAAGTATCTCTTAAAAACATTTTTGATGGAATAGAGGTAATTGTCACTCCCACGTGGGGAAAGAGTTATTGAAAGGAGATATCCCCTCCCACCAGAAGGAACTTGTGCATTTTTTCGAGCTGAAATGACAGATCTGGACCCTGTTTTATGAAGAGTTATAATTGATTATATAGTTGATTTCGATTGTAAATCTATGGCAGCCTGTGTGGTAAGGAAATTTATAATCGATTATATTTTTTATAAAACGGGGCCCTCGTGCACATGCACTTTTGATGGAATAATAAGCAATCTGTCAATTTAAAAGTGTACTATTAAAGTCTGTGGGGAAAGGGATCAAACGGGGAGGGTGTGGGAGGGGGATTTGGCATTTTCGGAGTTGAAGTTACTCAAACTCATGCACACTTTGGATGAAATATTCGGACAGTTTTCTATTTTAAAAAAACCAAGAAAATTTCCCATATTTCGGGAATTATTCGGAAGGGGCAAAATGTTATGTTTGCCCCTCCCCCGTTCGACGCCCTTGGGATGTGGGATATCTATATGACAGGGAGCAAATAAAAATACAACTGTATGTGATTCTTTATTGATCAACTCTCTTTACAAACAATACAATGCAATACAGTAGAGGCAAAACAATATCTGTGGCTGAAGTAAGTTGAAAAAAGAAATTGTTGCTGCTGACGCCAATGAAAGAGTTGTTTTAGAGGAAAAATGAATAACTCATAACTCATGATTCAGGTAATACTTATCAATGCCACAATACCAACGCGAATGTTTTTGGAATGCGTACTACATAAGGTGCATATTGCAGAGGAATGTACTATTATGTAGCAGAAAATAAATATTTATTGCGCTTGTATTGCTCCATTTTACTTATTCTTTTTTCTTCACTTATCTATTCAGTATTTTGGTGCTACAAAGTGACGGGGTTTAGAATGATCCTTTCTTAGTACGGATGTTAGGCCTATATCATAGACAATTTAAATAAATCACTTAAAGATAATGTATATTGTATAAAAACATGGGAAATGTTAATATCAGTTTTGATGAACGAGTAAAGTAATTTCTGTTGCTGTTGTTTTTGTGGGTTTTTTTCACAATATGCTAAGTACAGATTTGGAAATTTTTGCGGTACTACGGGGTGTCCTATCCAAGAGACGCTGAAGTTAGGGAATGTGTTTTCTTCTCCCAAGAAATTATCTATTTCTATATACATGGACTGTAGAGGGGAAAACATAATTCAAATTGTTTTCAGCTGTTGACATCTAAAACTTGATTCAATTAATGTTTAGTATAACTGTTTAGTTTACTCAGTCACACAGAGCGCCGCTCATGTACATGGATTGTAATGTTTTCTTACGAAACACTGTTGCTTATCTAAAAAAAAAAAACGCAGTTTAGAACAATATTCATGAGCAGTTTTTGCATTTCTGACACAATTATATGAATATATTTCACGTATCGTATATAATGTTGTTTCAGCCAATTTGACAAACATTTATTTTAATGCAAAATGTATATTTCCTCCAAAAATACTAGTGCTGCGCGAGGTTGCCACGGTGAGTTGATTTTTGACTTATGACATGCGGTACTGAGCTGAATTCTAGACCAACTGTTGTTATGGAAACCAACCCGGAGAAAGTTTTCGTTGTGTGTCTGTTAAGACGGTATGTTAAATCCCGAAATGAAGACCATCAACCATTAATGTAGCAAATCGCCCACAAATGCAGAAATTGGACAGCGCCCATAATAGAAACGCCTTCTGATCTAGAAATGATTATCAGACGTCGTCCACAAATGTACAAACGGTAGAATGGTTGCTGCCTTTTGATGATGTTTTATACATTGTCGACCATAAAGATGGAATAAAATATTTTAGACTTGATACCATTATTTCTTTTGTTGTTGGACAGTCTACAAGTAAACAAACAGTACTTGAGTGACTACATGATGTTTCCCCGTTACACAGGAAATATGTTTTACGTAATAATTTCTTTTGTAGGAGAATATGAACGACATTGCAATTGAGATTCTGTCCACTTCCCTGATGCAATGCCGCGTTTGACGAGACTATTTTTTTTAAGCTCTTTGAACCGTTAGCAATAAAAATCGGTACAGACGTTCCCTAGAATATCCCTGATTCATCGGAGCCAGAAATATACGATAGGGTGGTGTCACTGCGGCAGGACGGCTACAAACAGAGTGATATCGAGGATGTCTTCGCGGGACAGCACAGAGTACAGTCTGTAAGATCGTGAAACGCCAAGGTAAGGCATGAAATGTGCGGTTACGGAAACTTCCAGGACATCCAATCTTACCCACGAGAAGAGATGATTGCCAAGTGTTGAATCTCTGCAGGAGAGGCCACAAAATGTCACTGAATTATCTTCGTCGTTTGGGGAGGAGGCATCATGGGATCGACGTTTCCCGGTCAACCGTTAATTAGAGATCGCTCCAACATAGTTAACGAACACGACGGCTGACTACCTCTGTGGCTGTTCGCCACAGAGTTGCTCGTCTTCGCTGGGCTTTGGAGTACAGAATGCTTCATCCTGGACACTGGCGACGTGCTGTCTTCACGGACGAGAGCCGCTACATCCTTGACCGGACAGATGGGAGACAACGAATTTTTGATTACCCGGGGAGAACGCAAAAGCAAAATTGTCATGTGTGAGCGCATGTTTGGGTCGATATCTGTAACGTCTCAGTACATGCAAGGTCGTAAATCCATGGGGGATGCATCCCTCCGCTCTTGTAGGAAGGGGGATGGCCTGTACAAACATCCCCCGAAGTTTAAAAAAAAATGAAGAAGAACAAATGTTATTGTAATGATTTCGGCATATTACATGACGTTCACAAGCCCGCCTAGTGAGAGCCAGGATTTGTATACATAATTTCATCAAGCCCTCTTTAATATCACTCTTGATGGAACACCTCTTCCTTACAATGCCACACCAACCTACCTTGGAGTGAAGTTGGATAGGCAGTTGACCTACAAGGATCAACTCAAGGCCTTACGAGCAAAAGTTTCCTCAAGGAACAACCTCCTTGCAGGCTCAAAATGGGGTACCAGTGCAACCACTCTCCGCACTATAGTGCGCTAGCACTGGTATACTGTACCGCGGAATACGCCACCCCTGCGTGGTGTAGGAGCTCTCACACCAAGAAACTTGACACGGTCCTGAATGACACCATGAGGCTGATTACAGGATGTCTCCGGCCAACACCAACAGAATTTCTACCTATTCTCTCAGACATTGCTCCCGCCCCATGCGTCGAGAACTCCATACCCAAAGGCCCCAAGCAACCCAAACAACCTCCTCCACGTCGCCCTTTCTCCCACCATGCCGCAACGCTTAGGGGATCAGATCTCAACATCTGCCAGGCATGGAGAGCAAGCTGGCAAGACACCCCACGACCTGCCCAACTCGTTATCACGCCCAATACGTCTGTCCCCCAGGTGCGAACCTCCCAAGGAGTGAGTGGGTGTGATTGAATCGGATTCGAACGTGAGTTGGGCGTTTCAACGCAGCCATGCATCGGTGGGGCTACGCTCGTCCCCGCAGCCTGCCAGTGTGGTGCACCAGAACAGACTGCTCAACACATCTTGATTGAGTGCCCTGATCTCCGACCACCTGACACATGGACCTAACACACCCTACCCCTGAGACTGTAACTTGGCTTGAACAACTGAGAGACGTTACTTTGCTGCCGCTGCCTCATACGCAAGAAGAAGAAGCGCTCGCTCGCAAATAGAAATAAGGAGTTTTAGAATATGCAAGCTCAACGCAGACGGCAAAACCCACGGTCCGTGCGCAAATTCGAGGAGGATATAGTAACAGCGATGTAGAATCTAGAAATGTTCTCAGCAAAATTCCCGTCCGTCCAGATTGAGACCACAAGTGCGTGACCAGCCAACCAGCGAGCGCCGTTCTGGTGGAGGAGGTCGCGTGGATAGGTGTTATCTATGGAGCAGGAGCCCGTCAAAAACATGAACATACGTCGCGTAGCAATTCGAATTGCGACACGACGTAATTATTTACGTCGTGTAGCAATTCGAATTTCTACACGACGTAATTTGAATTACTACGCGACGTGATTATTTGCGTCGTGTAGCAATTGGAATTACTACACGGCGTAATTCCGAATTACTGCTCAACGACTTCACATCCTGACATTAAATGAATTAGTGTAGTGTTGTAATTCCTAATGCTACACGACGTAAATAATTACGTCGTGACGTAATTCCAATTCCTACGGGACGATATCATTTGCGTCGTGTAGCAATTCGAATTACTACACGACGTAATTCCTAATTACTGCTCAACGACTTAACGTCCCGACATTGAATGAATAGGTGTCATGTTGCAATTCCTAATGCTACACGACGTAAATAATTACGTCGTGTCGTAATTCGAATTACTACACGACGCAAATAATTACGTTGTGTTGTAAATAATTACTACACGACGTAATTCCGAATTACTGCTAAATGACTAGCGAAGTAAAGCAGCGTAGCGACGTTAAATCAACCAATGAAATCGTTCATTATTTGCTCAGTGATGTATCACATGCAAGTGCCAAAATGTTCCCCACACTATACTCAGGGAGTATTTCAGGCAAGTGGCCCACCTCCCTGACCATGTGAATCGCCAATGAGTATCTGGGAGATACCTTGTGGGGCCGGGATTTGTAAAAACGCATGGAAATGTACAATGATGTCTCGTCGGGAAATGTAAAAATCTCAAAAATTTGATCAACGGGAAATGTAACAACGTCTCCCTGGGAAATTTAGAGGCGTTCAATTTTGACGGGAAATGTTGACATCATATACTTCAACGGTATTACGTACCGATGGTATATAAACCCTTCAAAAAAGTTTGGAAATCTGAGTTTGATCAATAATTTCTCATTTTTCCTTAGTATTAATTTATTTGTGCTTAGTACCACACAAAGACTGTTTAATTCTCTTTAAAATGATACCATACTTGTTATGATTATCGTATACATGGAGGTGCCGTACTTACAAATATGAGGTAAAGTCAGAATTTAAAAGCTGCAAATTGGCCCAATTTTTGACGTTCCTAATGGAGTTTCCTCGTTATGATTGAGTTCCCCATTGTTTCTTTGGTGTTCATTTACTGTAACATCAAATTTTTTATGGAGTGAAACATGTATGCGTTCAACCAAATAGATAAACAAACAAACACACACACACACACACACAAATACAAGACATCATGATTCAAACCATTTTATCTCACAGAACCACGCCACATTAACCACAACAAAGAAAGTTGCGCACAAGTCTCGCTCTATGTGGTCTTGCGTTGTCATCTTTTTGAAGGACCTCAGCTTCAATTTGCCCTATGGCGCGGGCTTTTTGAACATTGGGTACACGTGGCATGATGTACAACCATAAAACTTAATGAGCTATCAAAATTGCCTGGTATGGCACCACTGAAAACTTGAATATGAAGTTAAGATGTCTATTGAAATTTGCATTCATGGCTGACCAGTTGAGATCAAAAGACATAACACAAAAGAACATGTTCTCTATTCTTCACGACCATTCTCATTCATGTAGACCGTTCTTGTTCATTTTGCAGCTTTCCAATGCAGACCTTATCAGACACTTTTGAGTACAGCCCTTTACTTGATAGCATAATCATAATGAGTAGGATATCATTTCAAAGAGAATTTTATAATCTTTCCATTGATATCAAACATGTATTGAATAGTGCTTACAAACTGGAGAAATTTACAACTGAAGTCAAATTTCCAAACTTTTTTGAGGGTTTAGATGAACTCAATGTCTAACAAAACTGCTCATGAACCTTTACCGTTTTCATTTTCTTGTAAGCCCCACAACGGATTTTCACCAAATTTGACAGATTGTGTCTTTGAGGGGACATGATTTTACTTTGCTTATGAGCCCCCACCCCTCCCACCCCCAAAGGAAGGGGGGGGGGGAGTTGAAGCCTCAAAAGTCCCTGAACTCGATCTGGAATTTGTTATCTTCTTCTGTCGAACCGAAAAAGATAGAACTAAGTTAACTTTTTTTGAGTTGAGTTGAGTTGAGTTTATTAACAACATACATGTGAATATGATAACGTGATAACATGAAATTACATAGGGTAAGATACAATAACATGAACATCTTTTATGAGAATACAATGATATACAAGGTTCTTACAGCTATGCATGCATATATTTTACATACTTATATTCATCAAACATAAGAATACATGTAGTATAATTGATTTGGTTTCATTGTGATATATTTATCACTGAAAAGGCAAAGAGAATGAATAACATATGTAATATAGACATATATGCATAGACAAAGGTTCTGAAAAAAAAACCAGAATAGAAAACAGAAGATAATGTTGTTAAAGGGGGAACCAAAAGTTAGCACAAGTGCTAGTCGAGAATGGTTCTCCCATTATAGCTATATTTAAGATGCTTACTGCAAGGTCTACCCTTCTAAAGTAACTGTACTATAAAAGTACATTAAACTAAACATTTGAATATTCTTTTCATCACTAAACTTTATTTAACAAGTGATTTTTTAGGTTTCTTCGAAATGAAGATCTTGTTCTTTCCTCTTGAATATTTTTGGGCAAACTATTCCAGAACTTTGACCCGACAAAAGATATAGAAAATGTACCATGTGTCGTTTTACATTCTAAGCATGTCTAAGCATGGAATGATCTTTGCCTGTAGTCCTGTATGCATGATCCATTGGCTCATAATATTGCGTTACAGAATGTGGTAAATGTCCCTTGTGTAGATCATATACAAAGGTTGACACTGCAAGCTTATGCAGGTATAAAACATCTAACACTCCTAGACTGGTGAATAATGGCCTAGAACTTGTTCTTAAGGGAGAAAATGTAATTGCTCTCACGGCCATTTTTTGTGCTAAAAATATACAATTTAAGTGGCTTCTGTAGGTACTTCCCCAGACTTCAATTCCATAAAGTATACGTGATTGTATAAAGAATTTATATAAAAGCATGAGAACATGCCTTGGAACAAAGTATCTTGACTTAAAAAATTAAGCCAATTTTGCGCCTAATGCATTTGTTGATACATTGAATCTGATCCTTCCACATCAAGGTCTCATCAATTTGGATTCCTACAAAACATGCTACATGTACTCTTTCTATAACCGTTTCAGAGACTATTAACACACCTTTAATTGCAATTGGTTGTCTTGGTCCTTTAATCATCATATAATTTGTTTTGTTCAAGTTAATAGTTAATTTATTCACAATACACCATTTTTGTACCTCATTAAATTTTCCATTTACGTCATTCATATCAATTTCTTTTGTACCTTTGGGAAACGTATGAAAAAATGTTTGAATCGTCAGCGAACAGTCTGAACTGAAAATAGTTAGATGAGCTAAGTAAATCATTGATGTATAACAGAAACAGTGTGGGTCCCAGCACTGATCCTTGTGGTACTCCACATGAGATCGTTCTACTGCTGGATATTTCATCCTTGCAGCACAATACCTGCGATCGGTTTGAGAGGTAATTTTGGAACCACTGCAACACAATGCCTCTTATGCCATAATATTCTAATTTCGCTGAAAGGATGCGATGATTGATTGCGTCAAACGCCTTTTTGAAATCTATAAATATACCAAGGGTTATTTCACCTCTATCATTTGAGTGTAATAATGTATTAACCAAATTAATTAATGATAATTTTGTACTATATTTCTTACGAAATCCATACTGGTGTCTGTACAAAATTTTTAGTGGACTCTAAAAAGTCCATTAGACGACCATTGACTAATTTCTCGAAAACTTTTGCAATTTACTGGCAGAACTGAAATAGGTCCGTAATTACCTAGGTCATCTTTCGACCGTTTCTTGAACAAAGGCGTCACTTTTGCTATCTTAAGTGCATCTGGGAATTGGCCCATTTCTAATGACAAATTAAAGATATAAGTCAATGGGGAAACAATATATGGAGCTGCGTCCTTGATCAATCTTATTGACAAATTATCATAATCATGAGTCTTTGTAGCATCAAGAGCATATACAATATCCATAATTTCTTCTTCTCTTATAGGTTTCCAAGCCAAAGACTTTGTATTTCTGGCACCCAAATAATCTTGAAAACAACTATTAGGAGGCCCATTTGGTATTCGTTCTGCCAAATTTGACCCAACAGTGACAAAGTAGTTATTGAGTTCTTCGGCTATTTCATTTTCAGAAGATACAACTTTATCAATTCCACCTTGATTGATAGTTAACTCTTCTATATCCAAATGCTTATTCTTACCCTTTCTACCAATTAACTCATTGATGGTTTCCCAGGTCTTTGTCATATCACTTTTATTGCGATTAAAAGAATTGCGATAATACAATCTCTTTGCATTTTTAATAACTGTTACCAAAGTGTTTCAATACCTTTTATACCTGTTTCCGTATTCGTCACTAAAATTTGATGACCTGTAGTTTTTGTATAAGGTGTGCTTCTTCTTGATGGATTTAAGAATTGCTGATGAGATCCAAGGTTTCTTAGGGCTGTTCTTTTCCTGGGATACATTATATTCTATTGTAGGTGCATGCTTATCACATATTTTCTCACACATATCACGAAAAACTTTATAAGCTGTGTTTACATCTTCGTATCTAGATACATGTGCCCATTCAATTTTCCCTAGATCCTCGTGAAATGACTGGGCATTAAATGACTTGTAGGATCGGGCAAATTTCCGCACAAAAGCATTCATGTTCTTATTCCCGTTTTCAAAAATGACAAAAATTGGAAAATGATCTGACACATCTGTCTCAATGACACCTGAATGAATTGTGTGACTATACACATTAGTATAAATATGACCAATAACAGACGAAGTAGAATCTGTCACCCTTGTGGGTGAAGAGATAATCTGTTGCACTCCTGTACTCTCTACCATACTCAGATAATCAAATACCTTTTGATTATTCGTTTGAGATATAACTATATTGAAATCACCAAGAAGTACAATGCCTGTTTTTCCAACATTAAGCTCCTCTAAAACATTAAGCAAGCTATATCGAAATTGTTCAACATCAGTATTTGGTTTTCTATAAAGTATTCCTATCACAATTTTATCAAAACAATTCTGATTTATCCTCAACCAAAGACTTTCCTTGTGTTCAACATAATAATTGAGTGTAACATAGTTCAACATCTTATGAATACAAGCTCCTACTCCTCCACCCCTCTCCTTTCCCAGGCGGCAATTGACCTCTAAAACATAATCCTGTAATGGTAATGTGTTAACATTACATGTACTAACGTTCCAAACTTCAGAAAGTGCAATAATATCAAATTTGAATTCAAGGCTGTGATCATACAATAATTGCAGTCCACTTATATTTCTATTTAAAGACCTAACATTGACATAAGTGATACTAAGAGAGTTATCATTTACTTTATTTATTTCATTATCAAAATCACTGGGACATAATTTGTATTCATGAACTTCCAAAGTATTGACTTCATTTTCTAACATTACTGATGAGGGTTGGTGTTTATTTTAAGTTGGGGTTAACAAAGTCACAGGCTATACCATAAAGTGAAGTTTGAAGTCACTATATAAAATATCATCAAAACCCAGATCAAACAGATCATCCGAGTTCTTGATGATCTTCGTCTCTCCGCTTTTGAGTTTGCAAGATACGTTTCCGTACTTGCTCGTCGTTGACTTGACATTTGGGGCCGTCTTTACCTTCATGAGGATGGAATACCGCATTGCCGTCAAGTCTTCATTGATGTATACCCCCTTCATGTCGTCCTTCCCTTTGAGTCCGAAAGGGGCAGCATACAAATTGTCTCTTTTCCTCCTTGCTGTGAAGCGGACAACAGTTTGCCTGCTTTTCCCTCCTTCGCTCTTTTCAAGTCGGTGACAAGAAGATATGTCCTCAGGGCGTATCTCCACACCAGCTTCCCTGGCCACTTTAGCAACACTTTCAGCTAGCTGGTCCTCCGTCTCCTCCTCAGCCTCAGGGATCCCAGTCAGCCGAAGGTTGTCCCTTCTCAGCTCCTGTTGAATTTCATCTTGCTGGAATTGTATTCGCAGCAAATGTGGATTGATGGCTTCCTTGATGGTGTTGAGACAGGCCTTCTTGACCACCTGCACTATTTGGGGTAGACTATATACACATTAATGACTGAAATGTCATGTTTGATTTTGGCGGATCCAGGCGTGCCCTGATTGGGAGGGGGAGGGTGAGGGGAAGGGGGATTTATCACATTTTCTGTATCTTCTTGAAAATCTATGACGGATTTCCACCAAACTTGCCAGATAGCATCTTTATGGTGATATGATCTTAGTTTATTATATTAAGCACCCGCAGATCTCAGTCTTATTACAATCTCGGCAACGATAACGCCACTGTCGTTCTCTCAAAACCACTGAACCAATTCTCTAAGAAAAAGTGTACTATACTCAACTTCTAAACTCTTTAATGATCTCCCTATAAGTCTTGGGACAATTTATGATATGAAATTATTTATAATGGAAATAAGGAAAAGAGCTGTATGATGGCAACAATTCATATTTAATCTATACCCAAGTGCTAATTTTGTACATTAAATGTTTGCTCACAGACAGGTCTGTCAATTCATATATCACCATATCGTAAAGATGCTATCTGCCAACTTTGGTGAAAATCCGTCATAGATTTTCAAGAAGATTCAGATAAATAGTGGAAAATCCTCCTCCTCCCCCTCACCCCCCCCCCCATCAGTACACCCCCGAATCCGCCATAATCAAATATGAAGTTTCAGTCATTAATGTCTTCATAGCACTTACTTAGCTCTATCTTTTTCGGTTTGACTGAAGAATATTAAAAAAAAACATCCAGAGTTAAGGCGCTCTGAGCCTCCACCCCACTTTTTTTTTTTCCGGCGGTAGGTGGTGGTGGTGGGGGGTGACGCTCATTTCAACAAATTAAGGACATATCACTATAAAGCTACTATCTGCCAAGTTTGGTGGAAATCCGTAATAAATTTCCAAGAAGATGCAGAAGATGTGGAAAATCCCCCTTCTCCCCTTACCCTCCCCCCCCCCCCCCGGATCAGGGCACCCCTGAATCCACCATAATCAAACATGAAATTTCAGTCATTAATGTCTTCATGTAGCACATACATGTATATCGTTTCGACAGAAGTAGATAACAAATTCCAGAGTTTGGACTCTGAGGCTTCAACTCCTTCCCCCTCCCTTTATACTCCTTCGGCGGTGGGTGGGGGGGGGGGGGGAGGGGGAAGGGGGATCATTAAACAAATTAAGATCATATCGCCAAGAAGATTTTGGTGAAACTCCGTTTCTGGGTTTACAAGAAAATAAAATGGTAAAGATCCATGAGCAATTTCGTTAGACATCGAGTTCATCTATAGGCCTACCGTCGTTATACGTAATACCGTAGAAGTACATGTACATGATTTTAACATTTCCAGGCAGCGTTTTTTCATTTCCCGGCGAGACGTTTTTACATTTCCCGGTAATGCAATTTTCGAGATTTCTACATTTGCCAGCCAGACATTATTACATTTCCCGGCGTTTTTACGAATCCGGCAAGACGTTTCTACAAATCCCGGCGTTGTTACAAATCCCGGCTCCACAAGACCCTACCTTGGATGGAGCCGGGATTTTAACAACGCCGGGATTTGTAGGAACGTCTCGCTGGGATTCAGTACGCCGGGAAATGTAATGATATCTCACCGGGAAATGTAAAAATCTCGAAAATTGTCATGTTCGGTAAAAATCTGTCATAAATTTTTTAAGACAATGCAAAAAAAAAAACAAAACAAAACCGTGGAAACCCCCCTTTTCTCCCTCCACCCCCCCCCCCCCCCCCGATCAGGGCACCCCTGAATTAGCCATAATTAAACATGACATTACAGTCATGAGTGCATGTCTTCATAGCACTAACTTAGCTCTACGGTTTTTTCGGTTGGACAAGAGAAGATTTAAAAAAAATCCAGAGATTAGGGACTCTGTGGCTTCAATTCCCACCCATCCCATCATATCCCCATAAAGATGCTGACATGTTGTATAAAAAAAATGATATGGCTGAATGTTTATTGTGATTGATAGACAAGAGGTCCTTGATGAATGACTTAAATGTGCAGTTTCAATAGCTAACTAGTTTGAATTGCTTTGGGTTATTAAAATAGCGTTAAAATAGTATTTTCCTTTAAATTCTATCTGAATGCAGATCGAATTGTGTAGTGTTGGATTACCTGCTTTTTCAAAATGAACTGTGTGCCCAAAGGTTTAGACTCATTTCAGTATGTTTGTCAGTAATTGGTTAGAGGGTACCTTGCATACATATTTTTTGATACATGTTATATAGGTTAATAAACATTCCATAAGATTGCTCTGTCAACGAAATGACGTAATTATTTGCGTTGTGTACCAATTCGAATTACTATACACGACGTAATTCCCAGTCTCGACATTGAGTGTCGGCGGTGGGGGGGGGGGGGGAGGGGGATTTAACAAATTAAGATCATATCTCCATATCGTAAAGATGCTATCTGGCAAGTTTGGTGGAAATCCGTCATAAATTTTTCAAGAAGATACAGAAAATGTGATAAATCCAAATCCTTCCCCTCACCCCCCCCCCCCCATCCTGGATCTGCCGTAATCAAACATAAAATTTCAATCATTAATGTCTTCATAGCACTAACTTAGCACTGTCTTTTTCGGTTCGACAGAAGATGATAACAGATTCCAGAGTTTAGGAACTTTTGAGGGTTCAACCCCCCCCCCCCTCCTCCTTCAGCGTTGATACAACATTTTCGACACTTTTACATTTCCCGTTGCGTTTTTTCAAATCCCAGCGAGATATTTAAGACAAATTTTACATATCCCGGCGTTGTTACAAATCCCGGGGTGACGTTTCTACATATCCCGGAGTTGTTACAAATCCCGGCTCCACAAAGTATCTCCCAGATTAAATGGATGTAGTATAGGTAGAGATGAGGATTGGGATTTTAACTTTTTGCAAGATACCATGAAATAATACAGAGTATATCATTCTGAGAGGAATTCAAAGTTTATTAGATGAAAATTGGTTTACAAATGGCTGTGACATCTAAAAACAAATTAAAACAATACAATCATAATAAAAGGTGGGTCCCATCTTTTATTACGATCGCTCTGTTTTTAATATCTCAGCCACTTCAAAACCAATTTTTATCCAACAAATGTTGAATCCGTCTTGGAATTAAATGCTCTTTCATATTTCATAAAATGTTTCTCATTATCTCACCAAAAATGTTAGAAACCTGAAGTTAGGTCTCAACCAAAACTATACGATCCCTTGAACATGGCCAGGGAGCTGGGCCGCGTGCACGTGCACTGTGACACATCACTGAACAAATATCGAACGATTTCATTGGTTGATTTGACGTCGCTACGCTACTTCGCTTCGCTAGTCGTTGAGCAGTAATTCGGAATTACGTCGTGTAGTAATTATTTACAACACAACGTAATTATTTGCGTCGCGTAGTAATTGCAATTACGACACGACGTGATTATTTACGTCGTGTAGCATTAGGAATTGCAACATGACACCTGAATGTCGGGACGTTAAGTTGTTGAGCAGCAATTCGGAATTACGTCGTGTACTAATTTGAATTGCTACACGACGCAAATAATTACGTCGCGTAGTAATTCGAATTGCAACACGACGTAATTATTTACGTCGTGTAGCATATAGGAATTGCAACACGACACTAATTCATTTCATGTCGGGACGTTAAGTCGTTGAGCAGTAATTCGGAATTACGTCGTGTAGTAATTCGAATTACGACACGACGCAAATCTTACGTCGCGTAGTAATTTGAACTACTACGCGACGTAATTATTTACGTCGTGTCGTAATTCGAATTACTACGCGACGTATATTCATGTTTTTGACGGGCTCCTGCTTCCATAGTTATCACTCACTGACCCAAAGGCAGGAAGCATGAATTTCCCACAGTTTGCATGCACGAATTGCACCTTTAATATCTTGATTCACTGTAGTTTGTTCATGGACCATTGCAATTGATATGTGTGTACAGTCGATGGACCAATTAACCAGTGAACCAATGGCTATGAGAATATATATTTCACGGTCATTTATGGTCAACTGGCTAGTATAGTTTAATTTGTCTTACATGTGCAGCATAAAATAACTCCTACAGTATACCTTCTTTGTGTTTGGAATCATGGTATCCACCGATCATTACTGGCCGTCAAGGTTCTAGTTGCTGTGTATAGATATGTGTTGATATATGACGTAAAAATAAACTCTACATCATCTATAAGGTCGAAATATGCAACGAGATGTATGTTTTGTGCTCAATGTAAGTAAGCCAGCTCACAGATACAGCAATGTATAGTTTGCAATATGGTCTCTGGAACCACGGATTATCGGAAACATGGATCATTTTAATAATCTGTTAGAGGAGCATTTGAATAATAGCGAAGCAGAACATTTACAACTATTGTTTAGTGCTGCATGAATGGCTTTTGTTGATTTGAAAAGATATATCTTCATCTACATGTGGTTTCATATATAAGTATACATGATTATTTATTGCAGTTTTCATATGACGTTTCCATTTTTTTTTCAAACACGAGTGTTCCTCTGCAACCCGCTCTGCAATGACCTTTGAACATATTTAGATCATTTAGCTACTATTAAAGCCCCATGCTGAGATTGTAAAGTAGTTGTGAACTGTCTTGCTTCGGGAGAAGGATCCCTTGGCGGTGACGTCAGACACGTGATTACTTTCTGTACTTGCGTTCGCGTTCACCGAAATGCGAAACTACTTCTCGTAACGATGGCAGTCTGTCTACGACGGACACAAATCTGATAGCACCCGCGTCGTAGATGGTTCGTCCGTCGCTGAGCGAAAACTCGGTACTATCGACTCAAAGTATGGTTCAGGTGTTGAAACAATAATATAACCATAACAGAATACCTGCTATGACACGCGTCATGCGGGACCATCTAAAAAGAAGAAGAAGAAGAAGAAGAAGAAGAGATAAACAAAAGGAGCCCCGCCAGAATTTGCCCACCCCACCCCATTTTACATGAACAAAAATCCGACATTCATCCAAAGTGTGCACCTTATATTTCCCGGCATATTTCCATGAATATATATTTTTCTCTATTTTGATAGAAACAACTAGAAATGTCGCTATGGCGACTGGTATGCCTCTGCCATAATGCATGGTTTTCCAATAGGTCTATGGTACGTCTTGATAATGTGTGATGACAGTTTCATATAATTTGCAAAATATCAAAATGACATTCTTGTCCAAAATGTGTTGAATGATCACTTTCCTTGAACTAGGTTTCAGTTCATTTCCAAGATATGGAGAAAAAGTGTAATCTAGGTATTAAATGTTAAAATTTTAGCATTTTAACCTGGCCTTTGACCCTTGACCTTTGATCTTATGACCCTAAAATTCCCAAGTGAATCACTGTCAGGCAAAACATGCACAGATATGTGTTAAGTTTCATGATGATACCTGGAGCCACTTTTGAGATATAGAAGAAGAGAAATTCAGCATTTCACTTGACCTTTGATCTTTTGACCTTTGACCTTTTGGCAAAAAAACTTTTCCAGAGAATCTGTATTGGGTAATACATGCATACACTAAGTTCTAAGAAAAATCCTGTAGGCATTGTATAGATATGGAAATAGTGACATTTTGAGGAATTGACCTTGACCCCTCTGACCTTTAACCCATATGACCCTAAAACTCCCTAGATAATCACTGCCTGTCAGTACATGCATATGATAATAATAATAATAGAGAGACTCTTATAAAGCGCTCATTCTACCTAAAAAGATACTCATGGCACTGTACAACAGAGTACATATGTATCACGTTACAACAGAGTATCACAGAAGATATAAGAACAAACAAACAAACAATATACTTTCATATATACATACAGGTAAACAATTTTCAATTTAGGCAGGGGCAAATTTGTGCAATGTACCGTATAGACAAGAAGAAGAATCTTGAAGTTAATACGTTTTTCTACAGAAAGCCAATGTAGGACCGCAGTATTGGTGGTAGTATGTGTAGTTTTCTTCGTGAAAGTAAGTAATCTAGCGGCACAATTCTGAAGACGTTGCAGTTTACTGACTTCTTTTGTGGAAGGCTGCAAAACAGAGAATTGCAGAATCTAGACGAGACGAAATAAGAGCTTACATCAGATTTTCCTGCTGCTGATCTAGCTAAATATCTCCGCCCAGGGTATGCAAATGAAATCTTACAGATTGGGATACATATGAAATAATATGGTCTTTGAATGTAAGATTTGCGTCAAAACAGCACCAAGATTACGAACTTTGTTCGAACACTATTCGATATTACTATTGCCAATTCTAACATAACATGTATCAGAATTCACTTTGGACAACATCTGTTTGGATCCTATCAGAATAAATTCTGACTTGTTGTCGTTAAATTTCAGACATTTCTTTCCATCCATGCCTTAACATCATCAATACATAATTCTAGTTGTTTTAAAGCTTCAGAAAGTTCAATCCTGGTTGGTTAAAAAGACACAAATATTTGTATATCATCTGCATAACAGTGATACTGAATGTTATGTCTTTCAAAAACGTGCCTTATCCTTGAAAGATAGAGAGAGAACAGAAGTGCTCCACCTACAGACTCTTGTGGGATACCGCAATTAAGTGCAGCCGGATTAGAGTTACTGTCATTGTGAACGGTTGATAAGGTATGGTTGAAACCACTCTAATGCAAGTCCTGTGACACCCACAGATCTGAGAGTCTGGATGACAATGGAATGGTCCACAGTATCAAAATCTGCCGACATATCAAGTAAAACAACTGCAATGATATTCCCAGCATCCGTCTGTCTCAAACTTTGATCAGTTAGGTCAGTAAGTAATGTCTCTACACTATGATCAGGGCGATACGATGATTGGTGGTTATCAAGAAAATCATTCTCCTGCAAGTAGTCTCGTAGGCGTGAGAAGGAAACACGTTCCATAACTTTGCTAACAAATATATACTAAGTTCCATGAAGATACCTAGAACCATTTGCGAGATATGAAGAAAAAAGAGAAATTTTAACATTTGCACTTGACCTTTGACCTTTGACTCCATGGCCCGAAATTGTGAAGTTCATAGGGAAGGCAGTACTCTACTACAGTAATGCAGACTCCACATTTAACATTGTACAGTGTGGCGATGTGCAGATAAAACTTAGGGCCTCTTCTACAGCATGGTACTTCCAATTCTAACCATGATGCCACTGCAGCTTCATCCCGAACAACCCAGAATACAGCAAGGAAGAGAATTCAGTATGACAGGTCTGAACTCTTTGCCATCAACCATGTTCACCGAAGTGTCAGTCCTTCAGTGTGGTCGACTATCAATGAACTCAAGATATCTTCCAAACAGCCAACAAAGCGGGGAAGAAAAGGTGGCATGAAGCGCTCAACTTCCAGGCCTCATGCTGCCTTATGCCCCGAGGAAGGAGGTCTGTCATTAATATGTCGTTTCGCTCTCTGGAATGCACGGTCCATAACCTCAAAAACACCGGCAATCTGTGAGTTCATAATCAATCACCATATTAACATTCTAGCATTGACCGAGACTTGGCTGTCGGGTGATGTGAGAGATGATCGAGCTATTGCTGATCTAACGAGCTGCCTTAAGAACTATGGCTTCCATCACGCTCCTCGCAAGAGTCGCTTGGGTGGAGAAGTGGGAGTATGCATTGAGAAAGTTTTCAATGTTCACAAGTACGACACAAGACAGTTTACATCATTTGAGTATATTGATCTTCTACTTAGTGCAAAAGAAAAATCGTCATTTCGCCTTGTGGTTGTCTATCGTCCTCAAAGAACTGAAGCTGGCCGGTCAACTTCGCAGGTTTTCTTTGATGAGTTTTCCTCATTTCTTGAACAGATTGCTGTGTATCCAAATCAGCTAATGCTGGCAGGCGATTTTAATTTCCATGTAGACAACCCTTCAGATAGAGATACATCCTGTTTTCTGGAGATGATCAACTCTGTGAACCTAAAACAGCATGTCACTATACCAACTCACCCCAGGGGGCACACATTGGACCTCCTCCTGACTCGTATGACTGATAACCTTGTCTCTGAATTTGACTCCACATACTACCTTCCCTCTGACCATTGCGCTCTGATGTGCTCTCTGATGATTGATAAGCCAAAGCAACAGAGAACAGAAGTTACGTTTAGGAAACTTCATAAGATTAATATTGATGTGTTCCGAGAGGATGTCAGGAGCTCTAAGTTATACGCATCTGTCCCTGATGATCTGGAACAACTGGTACAGCTATACAACTCAGTCCTGTCTGAATTACTGGAAGAGCATGTGCCGCTGGTTACTCGCTCGATTTTCCCTCGCCCCCATGCTCCATAGTTCAACGAAGACCTTCATAAGCTGAAACAAGATCTCAGACGCCTTGAACGTAGATGGCGGTCAACCAAGTTGGAGGTACACCACCAAATCTTCAGGAAGGCTTGTTGTCACTATATGAAAGCACTCACGACAAGAAAGAGAGAATATCATCAAGGACAGTTTAAGGACTGTAGCCCTCGTGAGTTGTTCCAGAAATTTGAAAGGATGTTTAAGCCCAAGCCTTCCTTAACTTTACCAGTGTTGATTCTGTGGCATTACCTGAATATTTTCAGAATTTTTTCGATGACAAGGTTAGACAAATATCTGACAGTTTGTGTAGTATGAGTACAGATCCCACACCAGCTCCAGACAAGAAATGCAAGAACGTGAATTTCTCTAAGTTCGAAAGAATGAAAATTTATGAAGTAGAGGAAATTATCAAGAAGTCGGGTGCTGCAACGTGTAAACTTGAATCAATGCCAACTTCTCTTGTAAAGAAGTGTGTTGTAGAATTTGCTCCATATATCACATGCGTCATAAATAGATCATTTGAAGAGGGTACATTTCCTAAAAGTCTGAAGGATGCCATTGTTTTTCCCCTAATTAAAGGGTCAAGGTTGGATCCAGAGCAGTTGAAGAATTATCGACCAGTTGCTAATCTTTCATTTCTTGGAAAGATTATAGAGAGAGCTGCGGTTCGGCAGATTCAGCATTATTTTTTTGATAATGATTTACACTCACCCCTGCAGTCTGCGTACAGACCATACCACAGTTGTGAAACAGCATTACTAAAAGTGTCAAATGACATTAATCTTTCTCTAGACCATGGTAATGAAATCATACTTGTTCTGCTTGACTTTTCATCGGCATTCGACACCATCAGGCACGATGTTTTACTGCAGCGGTTGCAACACAAGTTTGGTATCACATCTCTTGCTTATAAGCAGAGAAGGCAGACGGTTGTAACAGATAAGTTAGAATCCTCTGCTCATGTATTAGATATTGGTGTCCCCCAGGGCTCTGTGGTTGGCCCAATGTTGTTTACCATGTATTCTTCTCCTTTACAAGATATTATCGTGTCCAACCGAATGTCAGGGATGTGTTATGCTGATGACACTCAGATATACATTTCATTTCAACCTTGTAACCTGCAGGATGCAATCTCTCAAGTAGACTGTTGTGTCAAAAAGATTAAACTATGGCCAATCCAAAATGGTCTTAAACTGAATGATGAAAAAACTGAGATCTTACACCTTACATCTCGATTTCGCAGAAGAATGGAACTTCCTGCAATAAAGATTGACAGTACTTCCATTGTACCTGGTATAACAGCCAAAAACCTTGGTGTGATATTCGATCAGAATATGGTCATGGACAAATTTGTTTCAGAGAAATGTAAATCGGCATCCTTTGCTTTATATAAACTTGGAAAAGTTCGTCAGTTTTTGGATGCAAAGACCACTAAGAAGCTTGTTCAGGCTTTTGTTATATGTCATTTAGACTATTGTAATAGTTTGTTGTACAGTGTGTCTCTAAAAAAAGTAAACCCAACTTCAACGGCTAATTTTCAGAAAACTATAAAATATTTACACATTATTTTTTTCATGGTTAGATAGTCCAATAAGTCCTCTGTCCAATGATACCACGTAGGTTATGTAATTCTCATGCATGACTGAGCATGATTCAACTTAGTGAATGGGTGTGAAATCATCACTGTGGCAAGTTCCGTGATCAGCATACTTCCTCACATTGTACCAGATGGCTCTTTTTGTTGGAGGCTGCCTGTCGGGGAACTGCACCCGAAAAGCCTCTTGAACTTCCACGAAACTTCTTGTTTCCTGGTATCGAGTTACCAGGAATACTCTCTGCTCAATTGTTAACTGTACCATGTTTGGAAAGCATGTGAAGTGTGAATGTGTCAGGAACAACCTTTGCTGAAGTTGTTATGTAATCATAGGCCTAACATGTGACAAAAATTTAACTTCAAATATGCCCTGAATGCATGACAATAGCAAGAAATAACTTGCCACAGTGATGATTTCACACCCATTCACTAAGTTGAATCATGCTCAGTCATGCATGAGAATTATATAACCTACGTGGTATCATTGAATAAAGGACTTATTGGACTATCTAACCATGAAAAAATAATGTGCAAATATCTTATAGTTTTCTGAAGATTTGCTGTTTAAGTTGGGTTTACTTTTTTTTAGAGACACCCTGTATAATATCTCTGACTCACAGCTACATAAACTCCAGGCAATTCATAATGCAGCTGCAAGATTGATCACCCGCGCAAAGAAGAATTCTCACATAACCCCCATTTTGAAGCGGCTCCACTGGCTTCCTGTTCAGTCACGTATAGTTTTTAAGATACTGTTACTGACTTATCAGTGCCGGCATTCAATGGCACCAGACTATCTCAGTAAGTTCTTGGTCAGGTACGCTCCCTCTCGTAATTTAAGATCAACTCAGAAAAATCTTCTCCAATGTCCTGCTATCACAACAAAGTTTTATGGTGAGCGATCTTTTGCTCATGCTGCTCCCACACTGTGGAACGCTGTTTCGTGTTATATAAAAGAAGCTGCCACAGTGTTAAAGTTTAAAACCGCTCTCAAGACATTTCTGTTCAAAAAGTATTATGAATGAGTTTGCTTTTGCATTTATGGTACACACATTGTACACTACATTTCCTCTGTCTACTTTCATCCCTCTCCCTTAAAGCACATATAGACACCACAGTAGTGATATGCGCTATATAAGCACTGTGTTATATTGTGTCTAGAGAATCTTTATCGGACAGTACATGTATACACTAAGCTTCAAGAAAATATCTTCAAGCAATGCATAGATTGAATAAAATCGAATATTTCATCAAAAGTGTGCGCCATATCTCTGAATTTCAGGTCTGAAAATACAGATTTGTAGGGGGATATCCGCCTTCCGACACTCATCATCGCACATTTTTTCCGAATATATTTTCTTACTTTTTTGACAAAATCAAAATCAAATACCTCACCCAAGAGGTACACCAGATCTCTGAAAATCTAGTATCTAACCAAAAGCGTGTACCATATATCTGAATATGGGAGGAGATATCCCATAACCTCCCCCGCACATCTTCCTGAATATCTCTATTTCATGCTTTATTTGAGAGAAAATATGGAACGTTTCACCAAAAGTGCACCGCATCTCTGAAGCTCAGGTCTGAAAAATGCAAAATCTCACTCGTGTGGGAGGTTTCTACCCTCCCACAGTCCCCTACATTTCTCATTAATTTAATCATTCTTACTTTTTTGAGAAAAAAAACCAAAATTCGAATATTTGACCAAATGGGTGCACCAGATCTCTGAATTTGAAGTCTGAAAATGCAAAAACTGCCCCGCACATTTCCCTGAATATACAGTATGTTCTTCCTACTTTTTTTTTGGACAGAAACAAAACCTAATATTTCACGAAAGGAGTGCAGCAGATCTCTGAATTTCCAGTCTGAGAAGGCAAAATCTCCGTCAAGTTGGAGAGGATTAAACACACCCTCCCCCGCACATTCGTCTGAATATATTTTTTCTTGTTTTGATTGGAAAATATCTTAAGTTTTACCAAAAATGTGTACCTTATCTCTGAATTTCCCGTCTAAAAATGCAAAATCTCCCTCGTGTGCCCTCCCCGCACATTTCTCTGAATACATATTGTGCTTACCTTTTTGTTGTTGATAGAAACAAAAGGTAATATTTCACAAAAGTTATGGACCAGATCTCTTAAATTCCAGTCTGAAAGTGCAAAACCTCCCTCGTGTGGGAGGGAGGTTTTGCAAATCACTCCCTGTACATCTCTGAATATCATTATACATACATATACATTGATTTAAACTAAAATCGAATATGCCGCCAAAGGGAAAGGGACTCACCAGATATGTAAATTTCAAGTATGAAGATGCAAAAATCTTCCTCGTGTGGGAATCCCCCTCCCACATCCTCCCCGCACATTACATTTCTTAGAATACTAGATTATATTTCTCTTACTCAGTTGATAAAAAGAAAAATCGAATCTCTCACTATAAGTTTGCACCATTTCTCTGAACTTAAAGTCAGAAAATCCAAAAATTTTCCTTGTATTGGAAGGCACCTACCCGCTCCCACATCTCCTCCCCGCACATTGCCCTTAGTATAAATGTTTCTTACTTTTTTTTGGATAGAAACAAAAATAGAATAATTCACCAAAAGTGTGCACTTATCTCTGAATTACAGGTCTGAAAATGCAAATCACCCTCGTGTGGTATCCCCTCCCACATCCTCCCTCGGTCGGTCGCTCCGCTTCCTCTTATATTATCTTCTAAGTTTCCCCCCTCTTTATCAAAAGGGATCGACGCCCCTGGGGAGGACTGTTTTAGATGGCTCAAAGGTACTGTTTACCTTTGGGAACAGTGATTTAAAAAATATTCGAGATATCACATTTGATGCATATGTGTAGGTCAGTTGTATCACAAAACATCCTACCACATAAACATTTCCTAATAAAGCCTCAAATATAAGGAGATATCACTATTTTCCCACTAAACCATCACTGTAGACGGTTTAGTAATGAAACATTTTTCTTATTATATCTGTTGTTCACATTTTGTATATTTAACAATATCTTAAATTAATTTTACTGATTCCGATTTTTTACATTGGCTGTTTCCATCCCTAACTCACATTTTAGAACTATTTTGAAGCATATACTGAATCAAATTTTTACATTGGTTTTTTCTATCCCTAAGTCACATTTTGAAACTATTTTGAAGCACTAAAGCTGGGGTTTTGGTAAATACTGTCTTTCATTCAGAAATATTCAGAAAATAATAGAAATAAGGATCTATGTACTTCATATAAAGAAATAAACATACATATTACTGTTTTATTTATTTCATTTAATTTAATTGTTGTATGCACACATTGCGCGCGTGTGCGGATTATGGGTTTGTATAGTTTGTGCTAGTATTTATTTATTTATTCATTCATTCATTCATTCATTTATTCAGTCTTATTTAAAAATCAGGGTAGTCTTTTCACAGCCGAAAGGCCTGCTTCAAAAAAGAGCCCTGTTAACATAAATATTAAAAAAAAAACAGATCTGAACTTATTATTTGTGCAGTGTAAAGAGATATTACGACAAAACCAAAATATACCAAGTCAGACACAAAAACAACTAAAAAAAAGAAACAAAGAAACAAACGAAAACAATTTAAACTAAACTCATAACAGAATAAGATACTACATAACAAGACAGGGTAATCAACGTGACACACAACAGTTGTGGCTTCAGTCGGTGCACTATATAATAAAAGAATAAACCAGAATTTGCGTTACATCTGCACTGAAAACTTAAATTGATTGTATTTGGGTCTTGAAAGAGATAGGTGTTGTTGCCGTTCGAATATGGGTTGGGAGTTTGTTGTAGTGTGATGATTATCGCTGATCACCCCCCCCCTTTGACTACATGTCGAATAGAGGGTAAATCTTCGGTTTGTGTATTATCATCACTTTGTCTGCTACTCATTTCATGTAATTGCACGACCAGGATTTAGGATTTTAGGATTGGGAAGGTGGTTCACCTTAACCTGCTTCACCTGCATTGTTGGGCTCCAGGAAAGACGATGGTCTTCTAATGCTCTCCCAATTTCATTTCAATGGAAGGTACTCGTCTGGTAGGAACGGGGGTCCCCATGCACCCTCTGAACACATTTTTAACTTACTTTTTTGTAACCCTCAGAGTGTCTAGTTAATGATTTTTTTTTTGTTCCCAATTAAAAATTGTGTCCCATGGGGGTCATAGGCGGACATCTTGGCGGCTATCTTAGATTTTCAACGAACCATTAATTTCCGTAACTTTTGAAATACACAACATACAGGGACAGATAGAAATTTTTTTCAGAGTAAATGCAGCATGAGGAATCGATGGAGATGGTTATTTGCATGATTAAAGCAAGTTTAATACAAGAAAGTCCAAAAATATGCAAAATTCAGTGTCATTTACACTGGAAAGTGCCCAAACAGTCCGTATACATATAGGATAGACTACGCACCTCACAGAAGTAACTAACCACTAAGTCTATAGATCATAGCTCAAATATGGTGTGTTGTATAAAAAAAATTCTACAGAATTTGAAGGAAAATTTAATTTCAAGCATTTTGACACCTCACTTGTTGAAATCGAATGAAGAATGTAAGCACAACCCTGCCGGAAAGAACACAGCGTCAACACAGTGTGTTCATAGAGTGACCACACAGTTGACTGTATGAACACATAGTGACCACAGTGTGGTCACACCTTTGCCACATTGTGATTACTCTCACTATGTGTATCATCATGGGTTGTCACATAGTTTTCATACAGTGGAATGGTAACAACTGTGAGCAGCTTCGTTCACATAGTTTCACAGAGTCACCACATGGTGATCAAGACTTTCACATAGTGGGATAAAGCTAACACACAGTAGTCATAGAGTCTCACATCGTGTTCACTATGTGGAAGTCGTCATACAGAGCGAATGCATAGCACATAGTTGCCACACTGTAGAGAGATCTGTCACACAGTGAAAATGTATGGACACATAGTTGCCACACTGTAGATAAATCTGTCACACAATGGGAATGTAATGGACACATAGTTGCCACACTGTGGAGAGATCTGTCACACAGTAAGGATGTATGGACACATAGTTGCCACACTGTGGAAATATCTGTCACACAGAGGGAATACATGGACACATAGTTGCCACACTGTGGAGAGAACTGTCACACAGTGGGAATGTAATGGACACATAGTTGCCACACTGTGGAGAGATCTGTCACACAGTAAGGATGTATGGACACATAGTTGCCACACTGTGGAAATATCTGTCACACAGAGGGAATACATGGACACATAGTTGCCACACTGTGGAGAGATCTGCCACACAGTGGGAATGTACGGACACATAGTTGCCACACTGTGGAGAGATCTGCCACACAGTGGAAATGTATGGACACATAGTTGCACACTGTGGGAGATCTGTCACACAGTGGGAATGGATGGACACATAGTTGCCACACTGTGGAGAGATCTGCCACACAGTGGGAATGTACGGACACATAGATTGACACACTGTGGAGAGATCTGCGACACAGTGGAAAGTATGGACACATAGTTGCCACACTGTGGAGAGATCTGCCACACAGTGGGAATGTACGGACACATAGTTGCCACACTGTGAGAGATCTGCCACACAGAGTCAGTGTCAACACGCTGTGTTCACATAGTCACAGTCTCCACCCCGAGGAGATATCTCTCACACAGAGGCATCACCTCGCAGTGTTCACATAGATACAGTCTCCACACAGAGGCAAAATCTCCGAGTCATGCAGAGACAATGTGTCTTTTTTGACAGAATTATCGTACACATTAAATCGACACATAAGATCTTCAGTAATCTTCAGGACTGAAGGATGCAGAATAAACAGAAGAAGAAGAAGACACCCAGGAAAATTTACATGACAGAGAAATAGCGTCAAAATTAAGGATTACTGAAATGGTATGATTCTGCAATGTTAATAATTTATGCCAGAATTTATCAATTGAAAAAACAACACAAACTTGCAATTGCACAACATTTTATGAATCTTTTGCCGAAAGGTGATTGTACGAAAAATTAGACTGGATATAACTCTCCAACAGGTACTAGTATAGAATATTAATACAGATCCAACATGATAATGCATTCGCAATTGTGTTCTTAAATCCCTTTCTACGAGACTTGGAAGACATGATTGTGATTACAACTCTACTTGCGCACTTAAACCTGAAGGCAATGCTGCAGCCTGACTAGAAAACCTCATAGGATTTGGACGCACCACTCTCACACATACATAGTCGTACTCATATACAGCACATACACCCCGCATAATAGCGAGCACACAATATCTGCATGATTACGGTTCTGGTGTGGTGGAGCTTGGATCTAGTTTATTTGACCCACCGCTAACCTCTATGTACTTATCTCTATGCCGTACGCTACGTAGAGATCTCACAGTGGTTTGACCCCTTGACGTATTACGAAACAAGCGGCTCGGCAGAGATTTAACCGTCATTTTGAATTGCGTACCTAGTCGAACCACTCCGTATATGCAGGGAGGTGGTCTTTCTTCCACCTCCCTGGTATATATGCGTACAGTGTATTGTACGTATCGTCCATGGCCATTGACGAACGCACGCGAATTATAGTTTGCTCATGCGTTTGGTGGTTTCATCGTGTTTTCGTTCCTTTGCAAACTCGGACAGTGTGCAAATGTGCAGTGCTAAAGCTAAAGAATCAAAAGCGAGTGGTAATCTTAACTGGGCAAATTAAAAGCAAGTCATGTTGCATGTGACGTTCGGATACGGCTGAGCGACAGCGACAGGTATACCAGGCAGCCTGGCAACGTAGGATGCAACCATGCAAGTGGAAATATATGCAACAATGTTAAGAAAACATTTGTTAGACTCTAGTGAAAAGACAAAAAAAAACGGGGGGGGGGAGGATGATAATGCTAAGTTTGATTGAAACCGCTATAAGAAAGTAATGGACAGAATGCCAAGAAAAATGAAGTTACTACTGGTGTTGTTGTGGTGTGATGTACACCAGATACCATTGTGCATCGTGTGATGTGGCCTAACAGTTACGTATGGATGGAGGGTGAATGCAGTAATACATGTATGTGTGTGGCTGCATAGTCTGCAAGTGCAAGAAAAAAAAAGCCATGTTGTGAAGATGGAAAACAAAATGAGCCTCAAAACTCATAGCGCAAAACTTATATTTGTTATTGTTATTATTTCAGTCCTGGAGAAAATATTTTGTCTGCTCTGGAGAGAGCACAGCCGATAGAAGCAAAGATATCACCGGTCTTCTGCAGCACGTACAGCGCCCATACCATCAAAGAGAAGTTAAATGACTTTGCTTTCTCCGGCTCAGCTTCTGTTCCGTTCTTCAGAATTACAATGACACCACCCCTTCCTTACTAGTACCATCACGGACTGTCTGGTTCTCCACAACAATGTTCTCACTCCACATTTATGCCTGCCTCGATCTCGACCCCATCTACGTCCCCAAATGACAAGGAGATGCATTCTTATGAGTCATGTGGTGACTCAGTCAAGAAGGTATTGTAATTCAGATGGTTCATCATTTAATTTTCTTCGGACATATGTAACAAAAGAGGTCTCTTTTTTATTGAACAACAAAAAAAAAGATATTTATTACCATGTGACTCTTGTAAAGCCAGCATTACTCGTTCATGTGCTAAGTTTTGGTGATAATTTGTTTTGCTGTTTTTATTTGTGTAATTCAAATGAATTCCCGAAGCCAGTATATTATGTTCTACGGTATGCTAAAGCATTTCACCTCATTGGCAACGGAATGTCCAAGACAAGATTTCGAGACAAGTACTTCGAGGGAAATCGAAGTATTATTGATTGAATACTTGCGAGCAAAATCTTCAAAAATTTCAATCAGAAGATGATAGCTAAGGGAGAGTACACCCTGAAAAGTTATACAAGAAACATCCATACGAGAGAAATAATGATAATACCATATTTAAAAAAAAAAAACAACGTTGAACAGTGTATCAGAAATTAAATTGCAATCTCCAAAAGTTTTAAATGACTTCTCACTAAACTGTTTGAGTCGAGTGTGGTACATATGCAATGAAGTTTGTGCAAAACATAAATACATTGTACATTTACTTTGACTTTGATTGTTCTGCCTTTCACTGGCTTTTTGAAAACGTATAAAGTTGTGATTGATTGCAGTTCTTGGATATTGTTTGGTTGTTTGTTTGGTTGTTTATCATTGTAAAGCGCTTCGAAACATGTTGTATTAAGCGCTAAACAGATATTTCATATTATTATTATTATTATTACTATTACTATTATAGAGGGTAATTACCCCTGTAGACTAGCAGCCATTGCAGTGCACCTGAAATAACACCTGTGATTAAACAATTTCACAAAACTTTTCCTTTTCCTGTTGTAGTAATATGGTACATATTTTTATTATTACTTTACATAACTTTATACAAGCAAGTGAAATTTCGTAGTAAGATATAGATTATGAAACATATAATCCTAATATCGATTATCTTATATGCTAATAGTAAATGACACTGCGTGCTTTTATCATCATTAATACTGTCTTCAATCTTTCTTTTCCATTCTGTACAGAAGATTCGGACATACTGAGCGATGGCTTGGCTCAACTGGGAATGCTACAACCGCGCCAGCAATCCTGGTCAAAGGTAGTCCTGGCTCCGTTTGGGATACTCTTCACCCAAAAGGAAGTGTGATTTGTACGGCTTCGCGGCACATCCAAATCCATCGCAGTAGATAAACCAAATACAACTCGAATTTTTGGTAACTATACAATATCTCAACATTCCTTCCTGGAACAGCTATACAGTTCAGTGAGTCATACCAACCCTTTTGTTGAGTATAAGGTGATTTAGCATGCCTAGTGCAAATGAATTTTTTCCATTGCATGTTCTTTTTTTTTTTCCTTTTTTTTTGGGGGGGGGGGTCTTGGGTTGGTTATGAAGTCAATTTCTTGTTTCGGACCCAAAAGTTAAGAACATTTGTAGCCTTGAGTAGGTATAATGTCGATAAAAAGAATACATCTAGCCTGACTTTTTTTTATTGATTATCAGTGATTCAAATTGTAATCATTAAACCTGCCTGCAAACATAGCTGGTTACCAGTCATAGTACCATAACTGGTGTTTAATTGTGCACAGATCTCAGTCCAACTGATAAGATCACACCTCATGTAGAAGTCATCATCTGTAATGATTTTAGTCAGTCAAATCAAGCCCTATGACATACTTGATTGTGCCAAGGAACCATCATTAACTCTTTATGTGCCATGTTCGCACGTCCGACTCAGTTGACGGCGTGCCATACAGTACATGTATTCTGCCCAAATGACAAACCTGTTAAAACCGATCGATAAATCGCCAAATGCCGCAGTACAATGAAAGCGTTTCTCGCGTTTTCGTTCCTCTCACATCTAGCTTGCATTTTATGTCGTGATTGACTAACAAGCGGTGTTCTCTCCGAGATTTAGGTGTAAATTCTAAGTTTCTGTCACTGTTTCGTGTGCCATAGTCATGTCTTTATAGTGATTTAGCTATACGAGTCATTTGAAATAAAAGAAATTATAGATTTATCATAAACGTTACATCACAACAAAGCTTGGGATTTTCTCGACAATTTTACTCATATGTCCAGCTGAACAAAAATCTATAAAAGTAAAATAGACTTGAAAAACAGAAGGTCTTCTCAAAGTATGACATCGTTGGTGTCTCAGAATAATGTGGCACGCAAGGGGTTTCCGTCATGGCACATAAAGAGTGAAAAAGTTTTCACTCACCCAGATGTGGCTATTAATGAGGTAAATGTACCAAAGATTGGTCTGTTAAATTATTATTGCCCTGAAAGTAAGATTATGTTTGTTTGTTTGTTTGTTTGTTTTGATAAAGGAAACATGAAGATATGTGCTACGAGAGCTCGCTGCTATAACATATTCCTAAATTGGTTTGTAATAACAGGACATGAAGCAAACTTGTGTTTCATAATAGTCATGGAAATTGTCATTGATACATAGCTTTTTCTTTCATAAAACTGAAAGAATATTTTGTGGGCAATTACAGAATAAAGTACGTTTTAATAGTTGATTATATTTTCCTGTTATTTTTGTATGATATAGATTATCATAAAAGTCTTGTCCTGGCAAGTTTATACTTTGAAGCTTTAAAAACTATGATGTCGAGTTACATTATAGATGTTACAGTGAGCTGTATTTGTAAATCATGTGATTGATTTTGTAGTATAAGAGAAGTGTTTTTGATTTTGATATCAGATTTAGTGTATTGATGCAGAGTACACATTTGCGCACTTTTGTCTTCTCCTTTAAGGTATAGGTAGTGCTCTACAAGACTGCATCTTAACAATCTGGGGGGTTTGACGACATGAAATTTCATTAGAGAAAGGACAAGTTCACCTTCATATACATGTGGATTGCGTGAATGCAACAATATCAGTAGAACACATCAGTGAAAGTTTGGGGAAAATCGGACAATCCGTTTAAAAGTTATGAATTTTTAAAGTATCTGCGCAGTTACTACTGGATGAGAAGACTGCTACAGTGTATGATGTCACAGCTTACAATACATAAAGAAAATAAAAAGAGAATTTCACAAAATTTTACTTTTTGAAAAAAAGTGTACATTTCCTCACCTTGTCACAGACGTATGTTAAGGGTAATATTATTCTTCTTGCCTTCTGAAAGGGCTGAATTTAAAAGACCTTTCAATAAGCGAGGAAAGTGAAAATATGTTGAATTTTCTTTATATTTTCTTTATATCGTTGTACTTATGTGACATCACAAGCTATAGTAGTCTTCTCATCCAGCCTTCAGTGAGCAGAAACTTCAAAAGTTCATAACTTTTGAACGGATTGTCTGATTTTCCTCAAACTTTCACTGATGTGTTTTACTAATATTGCTGCATTTACTAAACACACATGTCTGTGAAGGTGAACTTGTCCTTTAAAGCGGATCAAAGTATGCAGGAATCGGGCCATAACTAAGAAAGCTTGTCATTTTCATGAAATCTGTATTTCTATTTCTTCACAACGAGTGAATTAATTATTGGAAATAACTCTTTCTGTAAACTGCATTAGAGCTACTAGACAATGTGACAGCACTGGAAGGAAACTCACCACGGAGTGTTCACAGTGTGAAGACTGGATGGAAAATCACCATAGAGTGTACACAGTGTTGAGTCTGGATGTAAGATTACCACAGAGTACTCACAGTGTGGTAACTGTATGGAAAATCTCCACAGAGTGTACACAGTGTGGTGTTTGAATGTTTGGATGGAGAACTCACTGAGTGAAAGATACCACATTGTGCAGAGAAATCACTGTGAGAAAGGTAACGGTGTGGCAGTAGAGATCACTGTGTGAAAGATACCATAGTGTGGCAGGAAATTCACTGGGTGAAAAATACACAGTGTGGCTGAACAGCCATTGTGTGAAAGATACCACAGAGTGACAGAAGTTAATGTGTGAGAGATAAAAAGTGACTTCTGTCATAAAACACATAGTGAAAACACACAGTGAAGCACACAGTGAAACACACAGTGAACCACGTAGTGAAACACACAGTGAAACACACAGTGAAACACGTAGTGAAACACATTCACCACAGTGTGAAACACGTGTGTTCATACAGTCATTCCACTGCGTTAAATTGGAACACTTTTTAATACAGTGAACCACACAGTGAAACACTTTGTGACTACACTATGAACCACGTGGTTGATCAGTTGAGATCACACTGTGGTTACAGTGTGGTTCATAGTGTTGTCACACTGTGTTCCACTGAGTGGTTCACTGTATTAAAAAGTGTTCCAATTTAACGCAGTGGATTGACTGTGTGAACACAGTGTGAACACAGTGTGTTTCACACTGTGGTGACTATGTGGGACACTATGTGTTTTTTCTGGCAGGGAATGGCAATTTATATGCAAATACCCCTAAAGTGAAAGGTCCATGGAGGTTAAACATGATACTAATTTTGATCACTTCATGTGAAAGTGACAGAATGGACACAAATAAAACTTGAAATGAAATTGAACACTCTTTGTGTGCATTCCATTTTGTTTCATTTTGTGTTTAATATGAGTTTGAGTTGGGATATTTTCATGGAAACAATCACTGTGTCAAAAACTTAAGTCGATTTCAACAATTTAAGTGCCAAAATGTTTTGCATTCAAACTTATTTAAGATTAGGTTAAAAGTGGTCCATTCAAATGCGTTTGTTTAAACTTTATTGTAAGAAAACAAAGAGATGAATTTAACTTGACAGCCAGAGATCCCCTCTGTGAATAGAGATATCAATGTGGATCGCTGCAAATTTTATATTGGGACACATTGTATTTGTATATAAATTGCTATTGTGCTTACATTCTGTATTCAATTTCAACAAAGGAAAGGTCAAATTCTTTTAAATTAAATTTTCTTTCAAATTTTGTTGAAAGTTAAATGTCTGATACAAAACACAATATTTGAGCTATGATAAAAAGACAAAAGGGTTAGTTACATTTTGTGAGGTGTGTATATGTTTTCCATAAAGTATGGAATTAACGTATATTGAGAAAAAAGTAACACAATATGACTTCACTTTGTCAAAAGAATTCTGAATTCTCATCCTGTACAACTATGCAAACCATAGAAGCCGTAAGCAATACCTCAGCTTTTCGTTTCGCACTTCTGTAATTTTTAGTCATTATCAAAAAGATCATCGTAATCAATGTCTGGCTCCTCTTCATCCTCCGCCATCTCCTCAGTAGCATTCTGAAGCAAGTCAATGAGGAAAGTGGGAAGGATAGGGCCACTTGCCCACACTGGCTCCATAATACCGTCCTCTGTCTTCTGCCACCCTTGTCCAGGATCAAAGGGGTTAGGGCACCAGAAGATAAGCTGGTCAGCTCTCTTGAAGATAGCAAGGTGGTGGTGCACACGTTGAGTGTTTGGGATATGGTTGTCTCTGCGAGGTGGGAGCATGGAGAAATCCACCTTGGATTTGGTCGTCACTTGCTTGCCCTCTCCCACCATTTGCCTCAGCATGAAGCTGCGGACGACATTAATAGGCTTCTCCCGGGCCTGGCAATACATTTGGCACGTGAATGCCTCAATGTCATCTGTCACCTCTGGCTCCACAGATCACTCATCACCAAGTTTTCTGAGGGGGAAAAACATTGACATATTATAAGTCATGTTTTAACATTTCAGCAGTGTTTATTATAATATATTATTCAGCGATCTTCTTCATTTCAATAAAATACTGCTGAAATTATAATATCAGACTACTATCACCTGAATGTTATGCGGTACTTGGGTGGCTTTGCAGCTTCTTTGGGGGTACAACTTTGCCCCTACCCTTGAAGGCCCTTGTTACATCTTCCCCGGTGAACACATTCAGGCCAAGCATTGTGGTACAGTAGTCAGCTCCCTTTGATTCTGAATGCCAGTTTACTGACATTGACAATCAGGTAATGCTTGACAGTCCGTTTATCAAGGAAGATAGTGAAGGCGATGGAGTATCAATTCGATGACGCCAGAGGATCAAGAAAATGTCTGTAGCGTCCTCGCCACAGCTGCCTTGTACCCAAGCTTAGCAGCGTGTACTTAAGGTAGAGCACAACCCTGGAGTCCGTCTCCTCCTGGTTAGACAGCAGCTCATGGATATGGCGTATCGTCTCCTGGAACACATCATTGTATGAACAAAATGAATATAACAAGTATCACCTGAAGTTCAGAGAACGTGATTTCTGTTACTAGTGCATTCTTTTTGTCACACAAGAATGTGTTCCATGAGACGACACGTGATATCAATGAGCTGCTGTCTTACCAGGAGGAGACGGACATTCGGGTTGTGTTCTACCTCAAGTACACGCTGCTAAGCTTGGGTACGAGGAAGTTTTGGTGAGGACGCCCGACACAGACATTTTTTTCTTGATCCTCTTGCACCACGCGCATTCCATCGCCCTCACTATCTTCCTTGATAAACGGACTGTCAAGCATTGCAAGAATGTCAATGTCAGTGAACTGGCATACAGAATCAAAGGGAACTGACTACTGTACCACAATACATGCACTTGGACTGTATGTGTTCACCGGGGAAGATGTAACAAGGGCCTTCAAGGGTAGGGGCAAGTTAGACCCCTAAAGAAGCTACAAAGCCACCCCAAGTACCACACAATACTCAGGTGAGAGTAGTCTGATATCATAATTTCAGCAATATTTTAGTGAAATCAAGTAAATTGCTCAATATTATATTGTAACAAACACTGCTGAATGTTAAAACATGACTTAATAATATGTCAATGTTTTTTTTTCCCTCTCAGAAAACTTGGTGATGAGTAGTCTGTGGAGCCAGAGGTGACATATGACATTGAGGGATTCACATGCCAGGCCCGGTAGAAGTCTATTAATGTTGTCCGCAGCGTCATGCTGAGGCAGATGCTTGTAGAAGGCGAGCAACTGACGACCAAATCCAAGGTGGATACTCCATGCTCCAACCATATACAACCATATCCCACACATTCAATGTGTAAACCACCACCTTGCCATCTTCAAGAGAGCTGACCAACTAATCTTCTGGTGTCCTATCCCCATTGATCCTGGACAAGGGTGGCAGAAGACAGAGGACGGTATTATGGAGCCAGTGCGGACAAGTGGCCCTATCCTTCCGACTTTCCTCATTGACTTACTTCAGAATGCTACTGAGGAGATGGAGGAGGATGAAGAGGAGGAGCCAGACATTGATTACGATGATCTTTTTGATAATGACTAGAAATTACATGAGTGTGAAATGAAAAGCTGTCAAGTTAAATTCATCTATTTGTTTTCGGACAATAAGGTTTAAACAAACGCATCTGAATGGACCACTTTTGGCATCTAAAATTGTTGAAATCGACTGAAGATTGTGACACAGTGATTGTTTCCATAAAAAAACCCAAACTCAAACTTATTTTAAATACAAAATGAAACAAAAGGATTGTGCACAAAGAGTGTTACATTTCATTTCAAGTTTTATTTTTGTCCACTAGCTATGATCTAAAGACAAAGCGGTTATTAACTTTTGTGAGGTGTGTAGTTTGTGCTGTATGTGTACGGACTATTCGGACACTTTCCAGTGTAAACTACACTGAATTTTGCATATTTCTGGACTTTTCTTGTATCAATTTGCTTTTATCCTGTAAATAACTGTCTTAACCGATTCCTCATGCTATATTTACTCTAAAAAATTGTATTTGTCCCTGTATGTTGTGTAGTAAAAAAAGTTATGGAAATTAATGATTTTCGTCGAAAATCCAAGATGGCTGCCAAGATGTCCGCCAATGACCCCCATGGGACACAATTTTTATTTTGGGAACAAAACAAATCATTAACTAGACACTGTAAGGGTTACAAAAAAGTAAGTTTGAAAAAAATGTGTTCAAGGGTGCATGGTGACACCCCCCCTTCCTAATAGAGTATACGTAACGAAGGTGCATTTCCCCAGAAATCGGGACGCTGAAGGTTTTGGTTTTTAAATTTGAAATCATATTAAAGTCTTTTTATTCCGGATATGAATATTGGTTGCGTTATCACAGAAAGGAAATGAAATTGATTAGTGCGAATTCATACAGGGTTCGTCAAAAGAGATGTACGTCAGAATTTGTTTTCAATGCATTTTGATGTTTTGCTCTTGGTACACCTATGTGCAGCATTCTCAGCCTTTGAGGGGTCTGTTTGAAATATTTCTACGTCATACATGATCAATGCTGATGATGATGAAGAGGAGTAGAGAAGGAGGAATAGATGGAGAATGGGAAAAAAGGAGGTGGAGGAGATGGAGCATTCCTATTGCAATTTCACCAATGCTATGGTATATGTTATACAGCGTGTCCCCCCCCCCCCAAAAAAAAAAAAACCCACCGAAACAGAGTTTCATTGCAATTTTTGGCGATCATAAGCATAAATTTGCTTTATGAGATGTACATGAATAGAAAAGTACACTTCTCTTCTTTCTTTTGATGCACAACCCAATGTTCATAATTAGGGGCATGACTGAGTTAGAGCAATAGAAAGCAGTGCTACTAAATTTGCATTTGCACGCGCAAATTGCAATTTTGAGCGAATTTTTCGCACTTTTTCGGCAATCGTATTCGTATAAGAAAATCATAGCCTTAATAAACATCATATTTCCTTTTCATATGACAGCTCATTTGTAAAAAAAAACAACAACAAAAAACAAACATTTGCGCCTGCTAGAGATAACTTGATTTGAAAATATGCTTCAATTTTACCCTAAAAGTTGGATAGTTAAAGAAGGAATCATTAAGATTTTCTGACTTGGCAGGTAACAATGGCTTTCATGCTTCGATGAATTTACACAAACGTTGGGGGGGGGGGGGTGAAGGGAACGTTAAAGACTGTTCTGTTGTGAATAGGGTCGAAAAATAAACACACGCTCATGAGGTTGCCTGACAATGTAGCCTACCTGGAGAAGCCTACCTGCACTTGATGGACGAGGAGATAGTTACTCGCACTGAAGGGAAATATCAACGAGATGGATACGGAGAATTTCGTCACTTATGGTGGATTCAGGATGGGGCTACCGCCCACGGTCAACTGATCGCAAGGCAGAGATTGCATCAGCTCTTCGAAGACAGGGTCGTCGCTATGAATCACCCCCGTCGAATGGCCTCCGCGGAGTACCGACCTCACCCCCTGCGACTTCTTTCTCCGGGGCTTCCTCAAGGGAAAAATCTTCGTCACTCCTTTTTATGATCTTGCGGATCTCAGAGCCAGAATCGTCAAAGCGGTGGACGCTCTCCGACAGGACTGTTTGATTTGCCATGCAGACAAAACCATGAGGTCGACTGCACAGACATGTGCCGGCGACGGCGGTTATGTTGCATGAACTTGAACTCTCATTGACAAGCTTAATAAATCTATTTCATCATTATGATTATGAAGTAATAAAGAGCACAATCACATACAATTTATTTCTAATGCTTTCATCTTTTAAGAGTCCTAACATAATTTATGCTTGATCTGAGAATGGTTTCTAAAGTCTTAGTGCGATCTTGCTGTTGGCTTGATTTTATTGCATGTGTTATGTTTGGATTTCTTGTACAATGCGTTGGTTGAAATGAGTGTATAAAGCAGGGGTAGCACAAAAAAAAAAACTCAGGAAAGGACTTTCTGCCCTGCACTTGTACCTTTGAATTATTGCAAGTGCAAGTTTACTGATAAAAAGTAATTCACCTCTTTTCTGCTTTTCCTCCCCCTTCAAAAACTGTCCGCCTCCCCTGTCAGTGATGAAGGATGAATCATGCTTGCCTATGAAACGTAGTGAGGAACGAAAAGATTGAAAGAAGCGTGAGATTCAATCTGATGTCAAAATTCGTACCATTGTTGTAACATTGACTTCCCATAACCATAGACTCCATGCAACAAGAGGATACTCACGTCATCACTCTTCAATTGGTTTAATCTCGTAGCTTGTTCTAAAGAAATGACAATCAAGGCCTTTCCGTCCACATACTGCATTCTCTGAAAATATTCTCCCCCCCCCCCCCCGAACAATGTTCACTGCAGCACTGCCATTGTTTTGTGTGAATTCACTTGCGCAGATATTCTGCCCATTGTCTAGTGCGAAGTCGGGAAAGTTGAATGCGTGTTTTTCGACTATCCGTCAAATAGGTAGAAATAAAGCATGTTTACGAAATTTTTACTCCAGCATACATCATTCACGTTTTACGCATAAGATCTCATATAAAGAGGAAAATATGGATATTTCAGTTATGAACTTTGTTTTTCGAAGAAAAATAACTGTAAAAGTCTAAAAAACTCACAGTCGGAATTTGCGCGTGCAAATGAACATATTTGGTAGCACCAATGTCTATTGTTCCAACTCAGTCATGCATGTTACAATGAACATTAAGTTGTGCATCAAATGGAAGAAGAGGAGCGTACCTTTCCATTCATATACATCTCATTGAACAAATTTATAATTATGATCGCAAGAAATTGCAATGAAACTTGGTTTCATGGGGGGGGGGGTTGCGCAGCCAGGGTCGCCGTAATCATCAACGCCAAAGTAATATCCACTATCTACAACTACAAGAATACACTCAAAATGTTAACTCGTCAGTTTGGGAAAATGTGTGGGGACTGGAATGTGACAAGATATGTAAAAGACACATATGGATATTCTAAATTAAGTGAAATTGAGGTGCTTAGGGGTAGGGTAGTGTATGCTAGTGTAATTAATGTTATGTGTTCGTTGTCCATGATGTGTTCGCAGAATTTTCGACACCCCTTCAATGTTAAAGTTTTTTCTTTCAGATTATTCCTTCAAATTGTGAAATATCTTCAAAAGTGGTTTGTTATGCTCTTCAGTTTGTAGATTTCATTTAGATAGATAATCCTCTTTTTATCACAACATTTTAATAGAAAGTCCACAAATCTGATGTACTATACCTCTGTTTGTTTCTATCATACAAGTGCTATTCGGATATTCATTCGTATTTAAGATTCATAAAATTCTATTTACGTCGATGTAGGACAATTTGTTAATCACAAAAAAAATCGTCTTGTTTTTCAGAGTCACAGCAATCATTCGACAGATTCCTAACCAGCCAATAGTATTCAAGGCAAGTACATATTTATTCTCTTGGAAGCTCTGACTATTTTTATTTATTTTTTGTTATAATGTTATTGCTCCGCATTTCTAACAGAATGATATGATTCTGGTATGTTTTTCCTTGTTAATTTTCCCGACCATTATTCCGTAACTGTCGTGGTCCTCATTTTTCCTCACATCGATCTTTTGTTCCAAGTCCTCACATACATTTTCATATCACCTTTCCACTTTGCTCGATAGTCGAGTTAATGAAAATACGTGGGTGTGTAATCACGGTGTAAGGAAAGGAGTCATGGTATGTAAAGAAGTAAAAGTCTCCATTTACTCAATGAATTCATATCATGTGTACCTCATGATTTCAGTCGGATCCTCGACAAAAAAGTAGAAGTGAGGATGCCATAATCGCTTTCACCTGGCGCCACTTTATCGAGAACGGTACAAACGAACCATACTGGCTGCTTCGGATGCCCATGACGAAGGTTTGGGTGCTCAATAAAGATTGCAAATATTTATTTAACATACGAATAAAGTATAAAGATTAAATCGTTTTTCTCACACAGGCTTTAAAAATATTCACCTTATTATACAGTAATGTGCTACTGCCATGTCCTATGAAATTAAACAGTTGCAGCAGGAAAATCAAATTCATTATTCTAATCAGACGTAAGGGATCAAGGAAATTTTGACTGTTCATGAGTGCTTAGCAAAACGTTGAGAGATCGGAAAAAATATGTAATATATTTAGGTGCTATGAACGGACGTTATGGTTGTTGAGGCTTACTTCCACTCCATTGTTTGGATTCCCCACTTCCCGCGTTACACTTTAACGAATTCTTCTTGTTCAAAGGCGGTTGTTAGGGCGATGGATACAGTGACTGACCACGTGGCCAAAGTGCGGGGAGTGAACGTCCAGCAGTTCGTGGTCGCTGGTGCGTCGAAGGCACGTACAATTGTCTATCTTTCTACAGTAGCCGTAAATACGTACCCTCTATTTGGATTCACTTTCGTTTTGTTTCAGATTCCCATCGTTCAAATGTGCAATAAATGCTTACCACAGGCAATTTGAACGTCTAATGCCTTTGCTTAGTGTGTCAGCATTTACGGGCAAAAGGTGAATATTTGAAAGTTCACTTGTGTGCTCTGTGTAAGCTACATCATTAAAAGGACTGTCTTTATCTTATTTTTATACAAGTGAACTTTGGGTAGCAAAACACGCCCAGAGGTTGTACTACTTTCACCTTGAAAGAAAAAAAAACCAAGACAAACTAGCATCACATTTTCACATACGTTTGTGAATGCAATAACTCACCACATTTTATTCAAATGTACTATGGCAGTGTACAGCTTGTCATTCCTTCGTCATATCTTTCTCATTTTTTATGATGCTCTCCTCTGTCTTTTGACTTTTGGAGGCCTGTGTTGAGTGCGTTATATCGGCCACATTTCTCGAAAAATCTCGTTTGAAAATTTGTGTATTTGAATACTGTAATACAATTTTTTTTTTGAAATTGCATAAACGAAACGAAATGAAATAAAATTAATTAAATGTGCCACGTAGAGGTATCACGTGACAGCCTGCTGTAGATAACACAAGTGAGCACAATGTTTAAGTATGAATCCGAGTATAAATACTTAAAATTACCGCTTTTAATTCTTATCATATAGAGGGGTTGGACCACTTGGACAACAGGAGCAGTTGACAAGCGAGTAGTTGCCATTTCACCCTTTGTACTGGACCTTCTCAACATGGTTAAGGTAGTGATTCAATGATAGCTATTTGGCATTGGTCACATGATAGGCGCAAGTTAAGATTTTTGTATTTGAAAGCTAGCTATGTCAAAAATTCTAGCAGACTTTGCATAACGGACATGATTATAAACCTTGTCAAAATTAGAGCTCGTCGTTTCAGAATTATGATTTACTTATGGAAGGGATAATTTCTCCTAATGACATGAATGATATTTCACGGTTATAGATGTCCGTACGTATTCATGACTGCGTACATATAGATGGTGGTTACTATAACAATGCCACGGCCGTGATATGTATCAGAGGTAAGAAGAGGTGTGATTTGAATCCTACTCCTAATCTTTATTTGTTTTCAAAGCACACTTGATCTAACCACCGCTGAAAGAAATCGAGCAAGGATTAGTTAGCTGCTAACTGTACAAAGTCGTGTCAAATGGTGTTTAAAAAAAATTATGCCATGGAGACAGCACATAAAGTTATAAATTTTTCAAGGTTCACTTTAATTGATTTATCACATTCATCAAATAAAACAAAACAAATAAAAAACATTTGACCATTGACTCTCAATTTCATAGTAAGAATGGCGTAAAAACAAGTTGTTTTAATAAATGATTTATTTGATATGCTCTAAATGTGCATAGCATGGGTCCATAGGGCATGTATTTTTAAGATAGAGAAATAAAGATGTCGACCTTTTTGCCCTAATTTGCATATCCAAACAATAACATTTTATTTGTACAATGATCTGTTTGAGACAGTTTGTGTGCAAAATATGGGGTTGATTGAGCATGTCTTCCCTAGATAAGTAATAAAGTCTATTTACCTTTGTCCCCAATCAACATAGCCAAAATGGTTTGTTATCAAGAAGTTGCTAATTTTATGAAATGATTCCCTTGACACGGTCTATAATTTGATTTCAAAATATGGAGGCAATACGGCATGTTTTCCAAGAAAGAGAAATAAAAACTTTCGACCTCTGACCCTGATTTCTATGGCAAAGATGGTGTCTGATCAAGATGTGTTTTTGTGTTTTTAACATAATGATCAGCTCGATAATACGTGGTAGATATAGGGTGGTAGCGCATTCGTTCATTTTCCCATCTCAGAAGATGGCTGGATAGCCCATATTCAGCAATGCTAAGCTGGTCTTCAATAGGGTCCAGTTGGATGTGAGGCGGGACCTCTTCACCGGGTTAGCACCCTGCATGCACTTCCCAAGATACAAAAATACAACTTTTTAAACTTTGACCCTAATCTAGAATTAATATTTCATGTAGGGTTAAAAGTTGCTGCATTTAGGGTTGACTCCGGATTTTACATTTAGGGCTGAGAATCATAACATTTTAGTTGTGACTCGATTATTATATTCATTGTTGTTAAAGTTATTACATTTAGCGTTCTTATCACGTTTAGGGGTGATACATCGGCAACGTTCCTAATCCTCGTTGAACACATAAAGAGGGATCAAACTGCACGGTAGGACAGCTTCAGCAAGACGGCAATCACCAAACTGGCGAAAGCTCTCTTATTGACACATGATTGTATAATGATTGGATGTCGATTTGTTATTTCTTTATGTCACATTATATTGTCCGTGTACCGTGACAAACACACAACGTAAGAAATTTGGTTATGATATTCCAGGGTAGTATACATTAATGATGTAAGAAGAAATTTGGAAAGGATCAGAAGTTTGAAGAAGCAATCGTTTATTTTCATTGAGTGAGAGAGTTACAGGTAAATATATTGAACCTAAGGTAATTGGAATCTGGACATTTGTGTCATTTTCAAGCTACAATGTCAAATCACGAAAAACACTTCGTCGTATAGTATTTGGAGTATCATTGGACAAATCATCACGAAAAGACACACGTCAATATATTCTCAGTAAATGTTAGTCGCATAGGTTGCATTCTTGCAACATTTGTTTGTTGTTGTTGCAATGGCTAAATTTCATATTCAACCTTATGCCAAGGCTGCATTCCAAACAATTTTCACTGTTACAGAACCTCCACCACATGTACCGGTCGTTAGGGGGGTGGACCTTTGCATTTGAGGACTATTACGACGAGAACATCACCCTCTACCTCGACCACCCCAACACACAGAAGTTGGCCGATATTGTCGATCCCCTGGGTAACTTGTCTCTCTTTTTTTTTTCTTCTAATGTTAGTGCTTAAAACTTCCCGTTAAGAGCATCACTGATAATTTTGCTAGTCACAATATAAATAATTAGCAATTGCTCATATATATATATATATATGTAGACACTTGGTGATTCTATCCTACTATGAAGAGAGCTCGATGTCCTCAAAGGAAGAGCTTAAGACAGAAGTAATGAAACAAGTTTACGCGGTTGACTGCAGGTTCATCCGTATTTATTGCAACTCTGAGTTTCATGCAACCTCTATGAGGTGCTTGACGCGCTTTATAGCGCGTGACACCATAACAAGCTATAAGCGCAAGGACCATAGTGACCACTGCACACTGAATGACATTCATTATTAAGTATTGAATAATTGCATCCGGAAAATTGCATCAATGCAAAGAAAGTCCAACTTGATACATGTATTTGCGAATTGAACTATTCCCAAATTTGCGATGAAAGATTGTGGAAATGTTCAAAATTATTGATTACAATTAGATGCTGGGTGATACTTAAAGATGAATTATTGCAGAGATCCTTCAAAAAGCACGAGATTACGATGATTCATTCTTGAAATTACAGATGTAGAATTTATTTTCATGGCGACACTTCGACACAAGTTCTGGTCTCTTGTTCAGTAGCGTTCGTTTATTTGAGTTCCTGATGAGAAGCATCTCGGTGAGACACAGGTCGCACCTCTTGGACTCAGTGATGTGCAGATGGGCATGGCTGGCGATGGACCATTTGACGGTGTACGGTGTGCTGTTCTGGTTCAAACTCCAGATGAATTTGGATACCTCCGTGCTGTTTTCGACCTCTCGTGCCGGAAGGATTGGAGGTGGTTGTTGTACTTGAGCTTGAAGGGGGGGCTCAATGACGCCGATGCAGGTCATTCTTTCGTCGGGGGTTATGACCTCCGCGTTGTAGATGAGATTGGTAGCCAGACAGTTCCCTTGGAGCGGGCAGAGGTCCTTGTTCCGGCAGTTGCATGTTTTACTGTTGTTACTGCAGCTGTATCTGATCTTGGTGTGTTCCTGTTGAAGATCCGATTGAGTTTAGATTTCTTCGGGAAGTGCTTGTCTACCAGTTCCAGCAAAGTGCGACCGATGTTTGGCAGGACGTTCATGCTGAATGGGGGGTTAAAACAGATTATTTGATTATTTTGCGCTTTCTGTTTTTCCTTTTACGTCTTGCTCGATCATTGGCGTAAGACAAGCTTTCTGTGTATCCACTGGCTTTCAGGGCATCGTCATACATCGGCGTGGCTTTCTTGAAGGTCTCTTCGTTGGAGGAGATGTCTGAAATACGTCTGCTTATAGAAGCTGGAAGGCCCTTGATGATCGATGGCGGATGGTTAGATTGCCTGTGGATGTACATCGGATTGTCGTCGGGTTTTCGGTATGGGTAATGCTTGCCGTTATTCAAGTTGAGGATGATGTCGAGGAAGTTCACCACAGATCAAACACCTGATACCGTTCGAAGAGGACACAAACCAGTTTTAAGATCAGATGAATGCAGACATCACCAATATCAAGAGCTCAAAAAGGTGCTGATGCCTGCTGATAAGACGAGAAACCTCTACGAGACGGACGCACTTTATGCGACAAACTTCTTCAAGAAAGCATCACCAAATGCTACAAATCTACAAGCATGAACACAGTCGATGACATCAACATCGAAGCACAGGTCATCGCCGCTGACCTCGAAATTGAAGATCGAATGGAAAACATAGCAAAGAAACAAACCTTCTTCACTTTAAAGGACCACAAGGATAATTTTGAAAATACCCTTCCCTGTCGACTGATCAATCCTGCCAAAAGTGAAACCGGCATCGCCGTTAGAAGAGCCACATGTGTAAATTAATGCGGTAACTCCAGCACCGTGATCAATTTGTTCAAAAACATAAAAGAAAAGGAGAAGCATACATTCATCAGCTTCGACGTGGTCAACTTCTACCCATCAATCTCTGAACAGCTGCTGAAAAAGCCTATTGACAAAGGAATACACAAATATCTCCGTCAGAGACAACAAGATCATCATACACGCGAGGAAGTCCAGACAAAGACCTTCCATGGAAGAAAAAGGACAATTAGAGCCTTTTCGACGTCACTATGGGCAGCTTTGACGGATCTGAGGATTGTGAGCTTGTGGGTCTCTATATCCGCAACACCCTGTCCAATGAGTACGGCCGAGAGAACATTGACCTCTACAGAGATGATGGTTTGGCAGTCTTGAAAAATATCTCCGGCAGTGAAGCTGATCGCATCAGGAAGAACATGACGAAAACATTTCAGAAACTCGGCCTGAAAATCACCATCAGCTGCAATCTTAAGACCGTGAACTTCCTCGACATCACCCTCAATTTGAATAACGGAAAGTACCAACCATACCGAAAACCCGACGACAATCCGATGTATATCCACAGGCAATTTAACTATCCGCCACCGATCATCAAGGGCCTTCCAGCTTCTATAAGCAGACGTATTTCAGACATCTCCGACGAAGCGACCTTCAAGAAAGCCACGCCGATGTATGACGATGCCCAGAAAGCCAGTGGATACACAGAAAGCTTGTCTTACACCAATGATCGAGCAAGACGTAAGTTAAGTTCTGAGGCTGCCCCAACCCCCCCCCCCTTTGGCGGTGGGGTGGGTGGGTGGGGGGGGGGATCGGGCTCATTTTAACAAATAAAGATCGTATTCTCTCTCTCTCTCTCTCTGCAATCAGTTTTGACATTTGTGGTTGACGCGTTATGACATTTGCAGTAAAAATGGAAATTTTGATATTTGTGGTCGACGTGTTATGACATAAGTGGTAATTTTGATATTTGTGGTCGACGTGTTATGACATAAGTGGTAATTTTGACATTTGTGGTTGACGTGTTATGACATTAGTGGTAATTTTGACATTTGTGATTGATGTGTTATGACATTAGTGGTCGATTTGACATTTGTGGGCTCTATACGAGTCATGGCGAGTTGGCTAAAGGAGGCACTCGTGATAACTCGTGTAAAGCTCTTCATGTATACGATCTATTCTTAAAAATGCAGACGACACTGTCACCTTACGACTCATTCATGAGGATGAGGCTGAAACTAGTTACCGGCTTGAGATTGAACGGTTTACCTCTTCGTGTGATAAGAACCATCTGCAGTTAAATCTCATCAAAACCAAAGAGATTGTGTTTGATTTTAGGAAAACGCCTTCACAGCCAGAATCCATGCTGATGAAACATGATTAACGAAAGACACTGGAATGCACCCTCCGTGAGACCATAAGGATAACTTGCATGTTCCCTCTCCATGTCTTTTGTTAGTCACATTAATATCACAGAAACATGCAAGTTGTGCTGAGTCGAGGGGAAGGTGCATTCCAATGTCTTTTGTTATACATATCAGTACTTTAGCAATGATTGACAGATGAGGTCACAACCAGAATCTTGGTTTGGAAGGTTTTATTGTGGGCGTATCCAAGTAATCTGAAGAAAAATAGAAGAAAAATTATTCAAAAATATATGGAATGTTTCTAGATATTCGTTTCACCGCAAAAGTGATGTTGAGGGTATCGTGAATCAACACAAATCAATATGCATTTGTATGTCATAAAACCTTTAAATTAAGATTGCACGCGAAACGCATCAGAACCGTTGTGATGAACTATTATGGAATTCAGACTGAATTTAATACTACTACTAATAATAATAATATTTTTTTATTTATTTATCTTTTATTTCTAAACTTTTGGCAGGGTGGCCATCAAATCAGTAGTGGTCTTCCAGGGAGCCCTGAATGATATTGATGAACATATGTATGTAGGCCTACATTAAATAGCAAAACGTATATACAGAAGAAAACAATGGTGTGAGGTGAATGGGCGCTGTGGTGCTGCTGCCAACCAGCTCTGAAATAACGCGCTATATCAGTGATTTTGAGGGTGCACTGCTGTGTGATATTTCAACAGGACCTTTTTCAAAGGGCAGTCCAACAACTGGATCATTTCTGCAATGGAAGATGTGATAATTTGACCTATGCCTTGTACACTGCTTCTTATTGCATGGCCAACATTCAACTCTTGACCATTGTGTTTGTGCGTTCACTGATGACAACAAAGGAGTGGGCTGTGCAACCAACCCTAGACATTGTTACCTGGAATTGAGCTGTATAGAAATAACAATGGCAACTATGCCTTTACAATACAGCACTACTGAGCTGATGTCTATGAGACACCCATGTGGTACATCCTCCATTCCACCTAGTGTGTTTAATACATTAAAAGATATGGGGATCCTGCATTTACGAAGTCGACGAGGTGGTCGCCATATTCAGCGTCATTCCCTGTTTCGCCCATCAGTCAAGACTTCCTGCAAGTTGCTTGAGTCTTCACCTTCATCAAGAGTTAGGAATTCCTTATCAGCCAGGGCTAATTTTTGCTTGATGAATGCCCAGTCTGTAAGAAACAAAACTACAGAATTCAGTGAGTTTGTTATAGATCACAAGTTGGACATTGTTGCAATATGTGAAACATGGTTAAGGCATGATGATCAAGTGGTCATTGGTGATATAACACCTCCAGGGTATAGTCTCAAACATATTTCTCGATCGTCATCAAAAAGAGGTGATGGAGTGGCTCTATTGTACAAAACAGGTTTTGATGTAAGATTCACTGATCTTGGATTTAATCCAAATTCTTTTGAGTTTCTGTCAGCTGAGTTTATCAGTTCAACCGAGTCACTGTCTCTAATCATCCTGTATCGCCCTCAACAGAAATCGACGGGGTGCTCTTTCAGTGATTTCCTTGATGAATTCACCTCATTGATTGATATTGCTTTTATGAACCCAAAGCCTCTCATTGTAGTTGGAGACTTTAATGTTCATGTCGGTGATCCGAATGATGCAAGTGCAAAGGCTTTCATGAACCTTCTATCTAGCAGTGGTCTACAGCAGCATGTCACAGGTGCTACTCAGAAGGAAGGTCACACACTTGATCTGGTTATTACTCGCGAAGCAGGTCCACCTGTCATTGGTAACCTGAGCATCATTGATGGCATATCAGATCACTCTGCTGTACTTGGTAAAGTCCATCTTCACCGCCCCCCAACTCAGACCAAAGTGGTGAAATCACGTAATATTTCTGCCATCGAGATTCCATCATTTTGCGAGGATGTGAAATCTACCTTAGACTCTAACCACAATATAGATGGAGATCTGTGCATTGAAGTTGAAAGCGTCAACAATGTTCTTGCTGAAGTACTTGACAAGCATGCGCCTATGATCACTGAGCGAACTGTGAAACTGCGCCCTCAGTCTCCATAGTTTGATGAAAAAATCAGGGAAGGAAAGCCACTACGTCGTCAACTGGATAAGAAATGGAGAAAATCAGGTCTTCTTATTGATCGGCAAGCATACTGTCAACAGAAGCAGACAGTAATTCGTGATATTAGACTTGCAAAATCACATTACTACAATGATCTATTCATTGAGCATGCCAAAGACCAACGACAGATTTTCCATTTAACCAACAAACTTCTCAACCAGAGGGAGAATTCATCTTTTCCAAGGTGTGAATCTCAGCAGGGTTTGGCCCAGCTTTTCTGCGAATTCTTCACAGACAAGATCAAGAAAATTCGAGAGGAATTTGGAATGGCTGATGACTTTTATCTTCGTCAGCAAGACACCCCTGCAGCATGTCGTTTCCCAGGTTTTGATGAAGTATCAGAGCAAGAGGTACTTCAGATTCTTTCAAAATCCCAAGGAAAGTGTTGTGATTTAGACCCAGTTCCTGCATCATTGATGAAGAAGTGCGCCACTGCAGTAGTTCCAGCTATGACATCTATCATCAATAACTCTCTGAAATTGGATGAGGTTCCTCCTGTGCTAACTGCCCTGTGCTGAAGAAGGCAAATTTGGATTCAAATGTGATGAGCAATTTCCGTCCTGTGTCAAACCTCTGTTTTCTGAGCAAAACCTTAGAGAGAGTAGTATCCAAGCAGCTCACAACATTCTTACAAGAAAACAGCTTATATGATGATTTCCAGTCGGCTTATCGTGCTCACCACAGTGTGGAGACTGCTGTACTTAGAATTCAGAATGATCTCCTTCAAGCTATGAATGTTGGGAAAGTATCTCTCCTGGTCCTTTTGGACATGTCTGCAGCCTTTGATACTGTAGATCATGGAGTTCTTCTTACTCGCTTGGAAAGCCTCTTTGGTGTAACTGAAATCGCGCTTCACTGGTTCCGTTCTTATCTCACTCAGAGAACACACTTTGTGAGCATGGATGGTGCTAGCTCTGACAGATTGCTTTTGCAATATGGACTTCCTCAAGGATCTGTCCTGGGCCCAGTGCTCTTCTGCGTGTACTGCTTGCCACTTGGAGATATCATCAAGAGTCATGGCCTTAGTTATCATTGCTACGCTGATGATATCCAGATATATTTATCAGTGAATCCTGTCCATTCTGAAGTAATCCAAGCAATACAGCGTATTGAGGCTTGTGTTGATGAGTTGCATAAGTGGATGATTTCAAACTTTCTGAAGCTTAATGAAGGGAAGACGGAGTTTATGATCATTGGGTCTAAGCATCAAAGACCAAAGGTAAACGTCACTGGGATCAGAGTGGGTGGAGATATCATCCCTCCTTCAGATACTGCCAGGAATCTTGGAATCATTTTTTACTCTAATCTTTCCATGGAAAGCCACATCTTGGCTGTATCCAGAGCAGCTTTCTTAGCTCTCAGAAACATTGGCTTGATCCGCAAGTACATCAATAACCATGTTGCAGAAGTTCTGGTGCATGCATACATCACATCGAGGCTTGACATGGGAAATTCAGTATTGTATTATCTGAATAAATCACAAATACACAGACTTCAGCGCCTGCAGAATAGCGCAGCTAGAGTTGTCACCATGTCCAGGAAGAGTACAAGCATCAACTCTCTTCTGAAAAAGTTACATTGGCTATGTGTTGAACAGAGGATTGAGTATAAGATCAGTTTGGTTGTGTACAAGGCACTGAATGGCAGTTCTCCATCATATATATGTGATCTACTAGAGCCATATGTCCCAGCAAGAGAAAATCTACGTTCTGCAGACAAGTACCTGCTGGTGGAACACAGAGCACACAACTCTTGGGGAGCTCGTTCATTCCGCGTGGCTGCTGCAAAGATATGGGATGGCCTTCCACAGTCTATCCGCAGAGCTCTTACCACAGAATCTTTTAAAACAGCCCTCAAGACCCATCTCTTCAAATTGAAAAACTAGCCAATGTGTAAGAATGTATGTTTACACATTTGGAGGCAATTACTTCCTGGAACTATTTCTTTTTATTTTAACTGTCATATCACAAGCGGTGCACCCATGAAATTTAAGCTGAATTATGTATTTTTTTTGGAGCAAGCGCCATGAGCGCCTGACTTGGCGGATACCGGCGCTATACAAGACTTCATCATCATCATATATACTGTATATTGCAAAGTAACATAAAAATACAGTGTATATTGGTATGCCACAACAACAGTTTACCAGAATGCCAAAATATGAATTAAATGGCTATTATGCAGGAATGATTAGATATCACAGAATAAATTCGGCTGTGTTACTTACAAATAACAACTTTGTTTTAACAATCTTTTAATGAATATATGGAAGAAGCTGATCTGATTATATAATCTAGCTTGTTTCATTCAAGTAGAGAAGATATGATCGGGCAACACTTGTGACAATCAGAGCGAAATCTTGGCATACGCAGACTTCCACGATCTATCTGCCTTGTGTGATATTCATGTACATCATTAGGCTTAACAAAGTGTACCTGAATGTTAAGCACGTGGAAGTTATAAACGCATTTACATACATAACGCGACCGAACTCGAAACGTTTGCCTAGTGTCATTCATTTAAGACTTCTGAATAAATCAGCTAACGGTTTGTCATATATGAATTTATAGTGCGCCAAATCCACTCTAAAAGAATGCTCAAAGCTCATACACACTATTATTACCCCGATCTCTGGACACATTATTTCCCGCCAGCACTGACAGTGCTCACTCTCCACTCCCTGGGGAGCATTCCATTAGCAAGTCGCTGATCAACCATAACATAAACATTCTCATCCTACCGGATACTCATTTATACTCCTGGGTGGAGAGCAGCAATGTTGATAAAGTGCCTTGCTGAAGGGCAAACGTGTCGGGCTTCGTGGGGCTGGGACTGTACCTACGAACCCAAATCACGCTTATTATATATGATTCAGAAACATGCGCTCTTATCTACTCGGCCACGACACCTCCACGAAAGGCAACATTTTGGAATTGTTTTTCATTACTGATTATGTTCTTTGTAGTTACTCATTGTTTGAATAGATTATGCAAACTTAATGATTGATTGCGTTATTGTCCACTCTGGAAATTCTTTGTACATTGGATATCACAACAAAATAAACATTCAATACATCACAGGTACACCACAGACATATCACAGAATACGAATGACACTTACTCATATTAACAAAGAATGACATATGCACCATAACAACATAATACATTAACCCGACATTTACAACTATACAAAAACTATTATCACTTTTATACAATTATTCAACTCATAAATATATTCATTAATATCCTTTCCTGCATTATCATTATACACCAAACAATATATCACCTACATATCCCAATATATATATTTATAATTCACTGCAAAAAATTTTCCCCCCAAAAAATATATACCGTTACCATGGCAGCGCCCTATCAAAATGTACCTTGAAATGGGACTTTTGACTAATATACTAAATTTCTCATTTTGCCGTCAAACCGTCATTTCGTCATTCAGTCATTTCAGTCGACAAAATGACAACATTTCGTCGACGAAATGACTGATAACGAAATAGGCCATACGACACTTGGTGCTCCATACAAATTGTCCATGGTTTAAACTATGGTTTCAATTGTAACGCTTCGGTGAAATCGGGCTTATGTGTCTGTAAGTTTCTGATTTCGCGGAGCACGCGAACGATTTGCGAAGGACGCGAATGGCAAAATCCAACAATCGAAAAAGTTTTTCTCCGAATGTGTTCCGACGATGCAGCTGAAAACCATTCTGGCGCTATTTGTTCGAAGTTCTCACGACGTATGTGCGAATGTCGTGTGTACCATTGCTAAATACAGCATGTTACGTACACGAAGAACACTCGACGGAAATGCGAACAACGCAAATTTTTTCATTAATCATGGGAGAAATATTTCCAAGGAAAGATGGTAGCTGTCTTGAGTTGAAGTTTTCTCTTTCCTGTATTTCTCCTTTCTTTCCCTTTTATTTCTTTGTTGTGTGTGTGTGTGTACCTCTAGTTTTTTTTTTCTGAGGACCTGCCTCCACTAGTAATCATTTATTTTTTGCAGTTTCTCCCACACAAAATCTCTGGTTTCGGGGTCTGTTTGAGACATTCTCTCGAACGTTTAGCGCATGTTTGGGGATGTATGACGTCTTTAAAACTCTACGTTTTTTACCAATCAAAATCGTAGCATACATCAACGAAAATACGAGTGCTGGATTTTGCCATTCGCGTCCTTCGCAAATCGATCGCGTGCTCCGTGAAATCAGGCCTTAAAGGGCTGATTTCACGGATGTCGTTTTCACTTCGCGGATGTTGTTTTCACTTAGTAGAGAATTTGAAAAATTAGATTTTTTTTTTTCGCGAACCTTTTCCGTACACTGGGTCGTGATTTGCTCGTGATCTGTTCTCGAAAATGTCTGTAACGCCTCGTCATATGCTCAAGAACTTTGCAAGACGTGCGCGATGTTCGCAAAATCTTCGTGAAGCCTCAAACAGACCCCGAAACTAGAGATTTTGTGTGGGAGAAACTGCAAAAAATAAATGATTTACTTGTGGAGGCAGGTCCTCAGAAAAAAAAAACTGTAGGCACACACACACACAACAAAGAAATAAAAGGGAAAGAAAGGAGAAATACAGGAAAGAGAAAAACTTCCACTCAAGACAGCTATCAACTCTCCTTGGATTATTTTAAAAATTGCGTTGTTCGCATTTCCGTCGTGTGTTCTTCGTGTACGTAACTGGCTGTACTTCAGCAATGTTACTCACAACATTCGCACATACGTCGTGAGAACTTTGCACAAACTGCGCAAGAATGGTTTTCGGCTTCATTGCCAGAACACATTCGGAGAAAAAAAAAACGTTCCGAATGTTGGACTTTGCATTCGCGTTCTTTGGAAATCGTTCGTGTGCTCTATAAAATCAGCCCTATTTGTGTCAGAGAGATCGAAAATAATACTGCCTTTCTACTATATAGCAACTCTGACTTAAAGAAATCGGATTTTCATCTCAGGGACCTAGAAAAGGACACATATGCGTTTGCTGTGTCCGTTTATTTTGTGTACAAGGGAGCTAGAGCGGATTCCTTGTAGCACTGATAAAGAAACTGCCATGACCTAGGTGCGAGTTCTGCGTATGTCATCATCTATTATCTAAAATCAACGTAGTGTTTTATATTTCATTCAGTTGTTATCTTATGCCTGTTATGAGCTTTGCTATTGCTTTTGAAATGTACAGCATACAAGGACAGACTGACTATGCCAAAACTCATTGTGACGGCGGGATCTGATGAGTTTTTCTTGCCTGACGACTCCTACTACTACTTCAACCAGATTCCTGGACCCAAATATCTCAGGTAAATCTTTTCTTAGTCACTCTTTGATATTCATTATCATGTTCATTGTGTGACCTATTGGTATAAATGTTGAAACTCGTCTCGTATTTTTTTAAACTTGTCTTACATTCTATTTTGTCATTAGAAGTGGCTGCAATCGTGACCAGTGTAAAGTAGATATCAATATGCAGTTATCTCTAAAACATTCTCCTGAGCACTGGATCATTAACGGATGCATGTCACGAGACCGACACCCACGAGTTATACAGCCCAGGAGTTATAGGCTACATCCCACAACTACTATTAGTCATACAGCTCACGAGTCATACAGCCCACAAGTCATACACCCCACTAGTAAAACAGCCCATAAGTTCGACAATAAATGAACAAAGCCCACGAGTTCGACATCAAGTAAAATAGGCCCACAAGCTATACAGCCCATGAATTTGACACTACGCAATAAAGGCTCATGACACCGACACTACACTATGCAAAAAAGGCTCACGAGACCATCACTTCGCAAACTAAACCCACGAGACTGACACTACCCAAACTAAGCACACGAGATTGACACTATGCAAAACAGGCTCGCGAGACCGACACTAGGCAAAGAAGGCCCAGTCACGAGACCGAGACTGCGTATTTGTATAGGCTGTCCCGATAACGGCATAAGGAAGAAATGAGTGATGAGAAAGGGAAGTTGCTAGGGTGTTACCTGGTCAGTTGCCCTCCCTCACCCCCTGGAATTATCAATACCTTTTTTTGTGTGTGTGCATATGTGAGTGTTTGTGCAAAAACGAAAAAAAAAAAACTATGTGCATCATTTTTTTATTCCAAATAGGTGACTTGACATATGTTTGAACGAAAAAAAAATCATCGAACATCATGCATACCCAGTGTACTACGTTTCGCCTGTGGAGCATGAGGTCATGAATATTCATATCAGTTCTCAGCTTGAAATTTCCCGGTTTTTTCCATACGAATAAGTGTCTAATAATGTGTCCAACGTTTTATCCATATTTTCAGACAGACCATGGATAATGCACGTAAAAGCAATATTGACGAATGGGCTGTTAGCGGTTGCGCTGTGTAAGCTGTACGACGATACGAAGTGCATAGAAACTATAAAAACTCAGATAAAATCTTTAACTGGAATTCCCCCGTAAATGATTGTATGTATCTTAAACAGTACGGCTACGAATTTTGGTACAAATCCCTGTATTTTGGTCTCTGGTCCCGCTGGTACAAAGCCACATCAGGAGTAACCTTTTGGCAAGGCGTCCAGGCTGAAAATGAGAACCTGACATGAATTTCTTATCTTGAACGTTGGCCTCGGCATTTTTTTAGTTCTGTATCTATTTTTTGTCAGTCTAACCATGGTTTAACCTCAATTTCTTTTGTCCTTTTTTTTTCTTAGTGAGTCCTACGGGAAATAACATCTCTGAATATATTGACCTGCTCTCATGCTCTCTTTTTATGCGTTATTTTTCTCTATAACATTATCACAATCTCTACATGCACACGAGTGTTTATTCAGTAACAAAATTAACCGACTTATCTAAATAGTGTGAAAGAAATATTTCCATAAACGGCTTGGAAATCCGATTTGTTGTTTTCATTTCTTCTGTATTTCAGATAACAAAAAGTCTCCTTCGTCCTTTCTGACAATCCCAGAATATGAAGTCCTGCGTACATTAACATGGTAGATAAAATAAGCACACCATCGTAAGGGCGAGTTGGTATGAACTACGTATTCCTTTAAGAAAGGTGGGCAATCTCGAAACAAACCATGATAACTACGAGATTGCCACGACCAACCAAAACAGCTATGCATAATGTACCTGTTGATTGAAAGTCTTTCTTGTGATGGCTTATACATCAATATACAACTTTGATGATCAAGGACCAACTAAATACCGTGGTTACAGAAAATTCGGGGAAACAACCCGACAGATGTCTCCGACTTTTGCCGTGACGGGTTACTTCACCATAGCACCGTGATTTATATCAACCTAGAATTCGAATTAACATAAAAAGAACAACAACAACAACAACAACAACAACAACAACAACGAACAAAACAAGAGGGTCCTACATCAATATAGACAGTCACAGAAATTAACAAGTACATAATAAATCTTGATTATTTTGGTATCATATTTAAGGATATATTTCTCTTATATCACTGATGTAAAAACAGCAATCAAACATGCATCTGTTGCGACATAAATTGTCGCCCTGTCAAAAATTGTCACCCCCTGAAACAGGCGAGAATTTGTGACGGAGTTGGCGGCTTAAATTGTCGCCCCGTCACAAATTGTCGTCTGGCGACAATTTACGATGAGGGCTGACGGCAAAAATTGTCGCCCGCCCTCGAAGCACATTTTGAGGGGTAATATCATTCTTGACATAGTCATTGAAATACCAAATCATAACTTACATGGCTACATCCATGCAAACAAGCCCTGTAAAAAGTTACGGTGAGGTTTCAAGGAAGTGTGTATGTGCGCGCGCACATGATAATTGAGTGTCCGTTCGTGTGTGTGTGTGTGTGTGTGTGTGTGTTATTGTATATTATGGAAGAATGTGCTTATGTGTTTTGGCTGCGCGTGGGGAGGGGTAATCTGTTGCTGGCATTAAAGTTATATTGATTATTTATCAGCAGCTTTGAGTTTAATGAGTTTGTTTGACGGATTTGTATTTGAATTCGGAGTGGTGCTTGCGTGCGTGCGGATGCTACTTTTATGCATACGGTCCATTATGTCTTACGTATCAACATTGGGAAGTCGTTTCATCAGGAAGGAATGTGGTATCGGTTCGGGTGTGTGTGTGTGTGTGTGTGGGTGCGTGTATGTGTGTGTGTATGTGGGTTGGTGAATGTGGGTGTGGGATGATTTAGGTTTGGGTTAATCGGGGGTTGGTGGGATGGGGATTTGATTTGAAGGAGGATAGTTATAAATGGTATGACAGATATTGGTAGGATCTAATATTTATGATAGATGTCGATTTGTTTCAGTTGGGAGGGGAAGGGTTGGTCGGGTTTTTTTTATGAATGATTTCATTCTTGATTTGTATAATGTATTTGGGTTTTTTGTGTGTTTTTATGTATATGCCCTTGTAAGTGAGAAGGAGTTACATGATCCAATATATTCAAGGGATATAGGTTTGGTACATGTCAAAACTTTCTCGTGAAGAAATTGTTAGTAGGGTTGATTCATAATCGAGTTATCTATGTTGAAGTGAGATTATTTGTAGTATGAATTGACAAATGGATTTGTTTGTGTTTTGAATTGCATTTGTACCGTTTTTGTTCATGTTACACCCAGAATGGGTTGATTTATGAATAATTTGAATGAAATCAATAAATATCAAGGGAAAAAAGTGTTGAGGTGGTTTATATGCATTATGAGGATTAGTTTGAGTGTTTGTTGGTGTTTGTTTATAAATACGTATGCATTTGCGGTGTGCATATGGCAGTTCGTTTGTGCTAAAATCAACTAACGATTGAGAAATTATTTACGGCGTGTCGAAATTATTCATTCATGCATAAAGCATGCCAAACTTATTCTGGGACAAAGAATAGTGATATGGAAGTTGAAGTTACGACTGATGGAAGAATAATATGACTGCAGTGAATAAAATGAACAAAGACAGTTAACATTTAGGGAGGGTACCTCCCTCGTATGCCTTTTCTCTCAGTCTCTCTCTCCTAGCCCGCCTCACCGCTGAAATTGACACACCCATACTATTTTGAAATCAACGCCGCTGTGAACTCTATAAACACGCGCTCATACACGTTGAAGGCATTTTCATTGCCACAGTACTAGTAGTGCCTACTGCTCAAAAAGTTCGTTCGCACAAACATCAAAACACAAACACAAACAGACACACGTACGCATACAGGCACACGTATACACACAGACAAACAAACCACTACCACTATACAACCACCTCACATGCACAGTTTCCACATATTGTATTATTATACTCCAAACACACACACACACACACAGCTATGCGCAAACGCATACACAAGTCACATAATACGCACACATCATATGCCCCTTCCCCTTCACAAAATTACTAGCACTGAACACTAGTCCTGCCTGGGACAATTATTGATCACCTTAATTGAATTCTTACTCCTGGAATGCTAAATCTCCTACCAATGCACTTGACCCATACTTACTTACAACTTTGGGACCCTACTCCCTAAGAATGATCCTCACCAAGTTTGATTGTCTGAAATCCGCCCACTGGTTCTGAAGAATATGAAATGTGTTCCCCCCCCCCCCGGTCTCCAAGGGGGATACCATAGGTATTCCCATAAATAAATTATATTCTTCAGCCGTAAAGATAGCCACGTACAACATATCTTGCGTGTAATGCTTTTTGGCCTGGATAACAAATTTCTACCTATTTCCCCCGGGGGGGGGGGGGGGGCTCCCCATGGAGGCCATATGCCCAACAGGAACAACCTTATTATCCAACCCCCTAAGGATGATCCCCACCAAGTTTGATTGAAATTCACCCACTGGTTCTGAAGAAGAAGATGAAAATGTGTTTTCCCCCTCGGCAAAAACGAAAAACGAAGAGCGATCGCAATGTGAGCTAAAAAAAGTGTCTTGCCTGTCTTTACTGCAGGATCATATCGCCTTAACTCATTGACCGTATCAACTCTCATGCCCATCCATGGATTTAATGTGCAGTTACCAAAATGTGCAGATTGTCCAAAATGTGCAGGCAAATCCACTTTTAAGTGCACATTTTGGTAACAGTTGATCCCGTCAGGTATAGGTGCAATATCGGCACATTTTGGTAACAAATTTCTTTAACAAAATGTGCAGTTACCAAAATGTGCCCTGACATAGATACAGCACATTTTGGAAAATTGCACATTTTGGTAATTTACCAAAATGTGCCGTAACACCGTGGCCAAAATGTGATCAAGAGGGCTGCTCAGACTAGTGAATGAAAGGTAAAATTACCAAAATTTGCCGTAACACCGTGGCCAAAATGTGATAAAGAGGGCTGCTCAAACTAGTGAATGAAAGGGCCACAATCAAAACCACTGAAAGGCCGCGGCAAAACGATTAAAAGGGCTGCCCCAACTAGTGAATGAAAGTCCACAACAAAGCGAAGGAAGGGTCGCTGCCAAACAAAAAGGGCTGCCCCAACTAGTGAAAGGCCACAACAAAGCCAAGGAAGGGTCGCTGCCAAACACAAAAGGGCTGCACCAGCTAGTGAATGAAAGGCCACAACCAAGGTCGTGGCCAAAATATGATCAAAAGGGCTGCTCAAACAAGTGAATGAAAAGGCCACATCCAAAACCACAGAAGGGCCGCGGCAAAACGATTAAAAGGGCTGCCCCAACTAGTGAATGAAAGACCACAACCAAGGCCAAGGAAGGGTCGCCGCCAAACAAACAGGGCTGCACCAACTAATGAATGAAAGGGACACAACCAAAGCCACCGAAAGGCCGCGTATAGGGCTATTTACGTCAGAAAATGAAATGCAAAGAGCAAGTAACCCTAAGAGTACTAAAAGAAGGGAATATTATTATATTATTATAATGGAACGAACGCTGTCTGTTATCTCCTGCTGTACAGTCGTCGTTGATTTTTTTCCTCCTCATACGTTTGTCTTTGGTTACTTGTTGTTCACAGCTCTTCTCAGATTATTTTGTAGCTTTCTAAAAAAAGCCGTGGAACATTAAACTTGAGATACAAGTGCGTTACCGCAAAGATATTGAATGGAATACGAACGGCGATAAATCGTAATACAGAGTATGGCAATTGAGGCAATTTGTACGTTGGCGGTATTCAGCTTCATCCTATCTTTTCGGGGAGGGGGTATAGTAGTTTAGGTCAATGGGAGAATTATATGGCCATTTCTTCATAATATACGTCCTTTAAGTTGGTTTGTGTGTGTGCGTGTGTTTGCAAATTGTATCACTGGTTGTTGCATTTCAAATGTGTGAAATTGTAATGTGTTCCAAGAAATATCTCACATACTATACTTTGATGAAACCATTTACGCATTCTGTCCCAATACATGGTCGTGACGATGATGATAACTGAAGTAGCGATAGTAGTGGTACATTGCATTTATTTATATCCGTAGAGATTGGTCATGCTTATTTCTTTTATAAGTGATTTTACTAGTGGATGAACATCAGTACAATTACTGTGATATTCATAACCAAATCCCAGCACCAACAACTCCTTGTATTATACAAAGGATGGATGCAAAGGCACAATGTTGCAGTATATAGAATTTATTAATAGGGTCTAAAGTATGTGACTACTTATCTAGATCTTTTACAGATGTACACAGAGTCTACAACCAAAAAGGTGCTTCTGTTTTACTCTGTTCACGTATCAAGATTTAACGCGACTGTAAAAAGAAAACCAAAAAAACAAACAAAAAACAAACTGTTTCATTATGCATTAACTGATATCGAAAACATTACATTACATGCCGAGGGATACAATAAAATTGGTCTATCTCACACCATGTAACTTACTCAATCGAATACGGTCACTGACTAATGAGATCACAGATTGTTGGTGTGCAATGACTTCGTTTGTGTCTTTACTCGAGGATTCTAGCAGCACTTGCTCACACATTTGCGACTTTTGTTTGCTTCAGGATATATACTTTTCTGTATGACAAGAGCTCTTTTTTTTTTTTGGGGGGGGGGGGGTCATAGAGTCCTCTTGCACCAAGAAGCCACTAAACATTTGAGTTTCTTTTGAGCAAAGATTACATAATTCTGTGACTTGTAGCTTCAAATCTCCGCAATTACTCTTTCTTCAACTGAAAAATTAAAGCCTTTTCAATAATTCAGTTCGGGATTCAATTTGCGCATGAGCAGAGAAAGACAATTTGTACTGAGAGACAGGTCGGTTTTTAAATTCACTGAGATAAGCATCTGAGATACAATGATTATTCATGTGATCTTTATTAATGGTGCCTGACAGCAATCCACCTGTTGTTGATACATTCAATGCAGCACAATGAAGTCAATGCTTCCCAAAGTGGTGATTGACGAAACATTCTGGTCAATACTAGTATGTTGATCTACGCAGGTTCATCCTTTGTTGAATATGAGTTCCATAAATTGCTATGTCGGGCACACTGATGCATTATGTCGCCTTGAATCGAGTGAAGTGCTTAACTAACTGAGAAAAATGAAAAGTCCTTTGTACCCACATGTGCTCATGAGCTATCTCAGAACTGGCTTATTAGTGAGGATATGAGGGCTGGTCGAACTGGAACATGCATCATAGACACATACATGTGCACTTCTTTGGTAGCAACCCTTGTCCGAATATATCTGAAAATGGTTGTATTTCAAAGGTTTATTCTCTGCCACTGGTTTCTATTATGTAACCCTTATACTTGTATTCATAATGTTCATGGACGTCATGTGCCATACACAACGCGGATTAACGGCTCTGAAAATCAGCATCCGCGCCCAGCTTCTAAATACCTTTTGTCTCAATACGGAACGATGCGCCACATAGAACGATGTGTACAAACTCGCCAATGTGTTGAAAGCTTGAAGATCATCACTCCAGCAGCTTTTTTGATATGATTCATCAGTCCCTCCCACTTGAAATAAGAATCCACCATGTCCTTCTCACTTCCACTTCTACCGCATAAGGAAAAGCTATGGAAGAAAAAAAAAGTTCTCGATGATAATAATAATGATAATAATAGTAAAGAAAATGTGACCGGGATAGTGTGTGTGTGAGGGTGTGTGTGTGTGTGGGTGAGTTGATTTGAGTCTCGCATATTACTCTTTCGAAAACTTACATTATTGAAATAATTGGAACCTTCCATATTCGAGCGTTTTGAACAGCACTGTTCTAAATTATTATTATCACACTTCACAAATGGCTTGTTTCTAGTACTTCCATACTGCACTGTCACTATAACACTGTATTTCCAATACTTAACTGTTTTTTCTATACTGCGGCTACAGCTATTATAAAAGTATAAAACATCAGTTTAACGCGAGGGTCTATTAACACAAAGAAAATTAGATGGGTAATGTTACACAGGCTGAATAGATATGAAACCCATGGCAGAGGTAAGGTTGCTGAAAGGAATAACAATCAAGTGGAAACTTACAAGCTATGATTGACAGAAACTCGTGAAGTGACGTTAATATAGGTTTTCACGGCCAATTTCGCACTTTTGTCAGTCCAATTCCTAATTGCTGCATTCAATTTAGCAAAATTTAGCGTAAATGACATGTTCGGTATTTCAATTTTATGATCTCTTCATTCAAATATCTTTTTGGAGCTTTCAAATTACTTTTAGCCTCATTCTAATTAACACTTTTTCAATTGAAATTCGTAAAACAAGCACCATTTCGTTATTCATTCATTCAATTTAGAATGATATAGTCACGTGATCACGGACATGCTGCACTCGTTCATTCGAATTCATTTTTGGGCATCCAATTTAACATCTTTTGCAGTCAATTTAGCACGCATGTGCTTTTGTTCTTTCTTTATTTTTTTAACATAGTTATTGTTTTGCAAGCGTCATTACATTTCATATTTTCGTATTCATTTTAGAGATTTTGGCAACAGTTTTTTTTTTCTTCAATGCATGTGCTTATTGAGTCTTCCAGTCCAAAGTGCATGTGGCCACAACTTATCTGGCCGTTGAGCGCTTTATTCCGAGTGTGTCGGCCAGTTCTAGGAAGTCAAGGTTATGATCATCAAACAAATGATCCTATAATTCTTTTACTTGTCTTCTTGAGAAATACGTCTGTATCTAACTTGTGCTGTCATGACTGTAAGAAGATGAAGTTAATCTGTAGTATTGGTACATGTAGGCCTATGATGACATCTATGAAAGGAAAGGGGCGTTACAGAACAACAAACTCGAGTGTGTAGGGTAAAAAATATGACACTTTTACTGCTTAACAGTGCGTGGATGAAACAAAAAGTCACATAGATATACGCGTTTAAATGTTCTCACCTTTTCAAAAAAGAAATAACATGACGTTGATTTGAATGAACACGTTTGGAATTTGACTGCCCATACGCGAAATTGAATGACTGAAATACCCTTTTCGGCCAGTGCTGGCGAATTTGAATGACTGAAGAGCACGTGCCCATTTGAATGCCCGTTTTACGAATTCGAAAGGCACATGTGCAAATTTCATTGATCGAAATGCTAAATTGAACGAACAACTTGCAATTTTGAATGACAGAATGTGCAGTGACGAGGATTTTCGCTAAATTGAATGAACCTTCTCTCAAATGGACTGACAAAAGTACGAAATTGGCCGGGAAAACCGATACTCATGGCCAGAATTCGATCGTCAGGACACGATGACACTATAGTACACTGAAATCCTCATTTATTACTTTATATACATGGATCACTTGTTACATTTCTTTTTTTTCGTTTTGTTGCTTGAATCGTCCAAAACAAAACACAAGATGACTTGTCACATGCCATGGGATGAAAATACAACCAAACACAATAGTCTCGCATGCCCCTGATATTCTTCTTCTTCTTTTTTTTTCCAAAAAACGGTATCTGGTGACATGCAGGCCTAGGTAATATTTTAAAATGCTTCTTCCATCTTGTTGTTTTGTATGAAAGAACGGTGCAATGATGAAAAGTGGGAAAACATCAATGCAAACCCAATGGAATTCAGGGACTCTTACCTTTATTTCTTTAGCTATCAAGTATAAGGTACCTGATTGACAAATTGCCCTACATCGACGTAAATAAGCACAATTACAAATTGCATTTATCATTTTGTTCAATTAAATTTATTTGGATCCGCTGAAAATGAAGTTACTATTGAGAAATACCACAATGATTCATTTACATACCACTTAAGGGATTTAAGAAGAAATATTTACAGCATATTCTATTATATCACAGCATATGTGCCTATCAATAGATGCATCAACATAAATGTGAATAGTGTGCATGTTACGTAACGTTACAATCATGTATGCTCTCGGTTGAACCGGGGTGGAAAGGCAACTGCCCCGATCGAAGTGACGCACTATCAAACCAAACCAAGCCAAACCATAAACAACATGCAGAAGAAAATAATGATATCATCGCACAAAGATTGCTCCCCTTCGCGGGAAATTATAGCAGAGGTTCTTATCAACTTTTGATCTAAGACTTTATTAGCGTGTATCTCTTGCAACTTGTCGCTCCTGGCAGATTAACGCTCACTATTTGAGGGAGTGTATATTACCCGGAGTGTATATAATAAGTTTTGTGCTCCTATGCGTCTTGTTCACAGTAATGTTTTCCCTTTCAGACATAATTTGTCTCCGAGAATACAAATTCACAACCGAAAAATAAACAGCGTCTAAAGTTGGTGACTGACCGCATACGACACACATCTAGCACCTGTAATGGAGCCCTTTAGAGGATATCTACCAAGTACAGAATTTTCGACCGATAGACAGTGATAATTCCTATCCCATACAGCAGCAGGTACTGCACATCGTAGTCACATCGTTCTTGATTTTTTTTTCATGTGTTTAACTGATGACAAATTTTTATTGCCCTTCAGTTTCCGTAACTTTTCGTGTTTGTCGAAGTTGTGTAGAACGATACCCACGCCATCGACGATTGATCCAAGAGAAACACACAGTCTGTATAGGGACCTGTAACTCCCAAGGATAATTTTCTTCCGTTGATTTTTAAAAGACCTACCCTGGGTTCATTATCCGCTACTGATTTCCATTGTGCTACCTTTGCAGGGGCGGATCCAGGAATTCCGTATAAAAGGGGATGCGCCTTTATAACATTAATTTTTTTTGTTTTTGTTTTAACAAAAGATAAAGAGGGGGCGCGCGCCCGGTGCGTCCCCCTCTGGATCCGCCACTGCTTTGATACAGTGATCATCATACAAAGCCGTGTGCCACGGACATTGGACATAGCGGATTATCAAAAAGAAAGCCCACGAGAACGACACTATGCAACAAAGGCTCACGAGACCGACAGTACGCAAAAGGCTCTCGAGACCGACACTAGGCAAAGAAAGCCCACGAGACCGGCACTAGGCAAAGAAGGCTCACTAGGCCGTCATGATGAACAGCGCCATCTACATGCCAATTACAAGTATGTACCTGCATAGGGTGTTTCATGAAAGGGAAAATAACACAAAACTCGTTCCGTGTGAGTCGCGGGGGTTTGCCCGCAGATGTACACGTGGAACACCAGTAGGAGGCCCTCAGCGGCAGCACCTCGCAGGCAACTCATACGAGGGTACTTCGCAGCCCCCGTATGTCGCTCGTAACTGAAAACGGATCGGTTTCGAAGCTCTCACGCAGGTCACACGGAATGCACACAAGTAGCAGGTATGTAGCACGCGTTTAGCAAGTAAGACGCAAGTACGAAAAACGCCAACATCCTTGTCCGCCCGCAGAAAATTTTCCTGTGTGCTGAAAAATCCCTACTCGCAACAAGCCCGCGTAGCTTACCCGGAAAGGTGTGACAGTGCCTTTACTAATTGAACAGCACCATCTACATATCAAAGACGTTAAATACATGTAGGTATTTCTACACGTGTGGCTTTTAGGGGGTTGGAGAGACATTGTTAACGATTATCTTTTTAAAATACACTTGTACTCTTTATGGGACCCCAAAAAATGAATAAATGAAAGGAGACAAGGGCGGTGTATGATTTAATTTTAGATCTTTGATAATGTCATCGTGCTATGTTTAATAGGCTTTTCCAATTTCTTACTAGAAGATGGACAGGAAATTTTTTCCCTTTTCTTTCTCGCTTCACTAGTTAAGTAGGCCTCGTTAGATATCCTGCCCGTCTGCCAAGACATTTTAGAGTTCAATTTGTAATTATCTCTGTAACTATTAATGTATGACATTCAATGGATGAAAACGTTTTATATCGCACCGACTCACCTCGCTTTGTGGCTTGTGTTTGTAAAATTATTCTCCTCAAAATGATACATTTTTCATGAAATAGAATAGCTGTTTTCACGGATTATCTTCTTTTTTCCAAATCTTTAAAGGGGAAATGCAGCCCAAATTTAAGTTGGTCTGATAAAAAAGAATAACATCTTACAAGTTCAACGGTATAAATGTGACTGAAATTGAATGAAAAATAAGGAAGTGATGACATTTTGATGTTTTGCTAATTTCTGCAAAACAATTCTTGTACAGTGGATATGAATATGCAAATGAGTGAGCTGACCATGTCATAACCTCACAATTTTCCATTGATCTTGTACACAAAATGATGAAAATTAAATGTTTTTGTCATTGAAGTTTGAAACATGATATTATTCCTTGTTGATTAACTTCAGAATAGTGATCAGATAGATACGAGGATTTGAGCCTCCGGCATAATTGCGTTTGAATGAAACACGGAAAATTTCAAAATTTCATGTACCTATGTAACTATATTTCATGTAACTATATGGCAAGTTGTGAGGGTATGACATGCTCACTTTGCCATTTGCATATTCATATTGACCGTTCAAGAATTGTTTCCCGAAAAAATAGCGAAACTTCAAAATGTCATAATTTTCTTATTTTTCATCCGATTTCAATCAAAATCATACCGTTGAACTCATAATATTTTACACTTTCTTATTAGACTAACTTATATTTGGGCTGGATTTCCTCTTTAACACTACTTCAATTCAATTCAATTCAATTCAATTCTTATTTCATTTTTCGACAAGAACATAAAGACTTCACTTTTTTGGTAACAGAAAATAAGATGCGTAAAACTATGTAGGATTAAAAGAATGTACAATAATTGTAGAACCTTACTATAATTTTACATTGTCATAAAACTCAAGTGATTAAAAGTAAGTAAACAATATGCAAAATTCGAAAAATTTATATTAAATCAACACCTTCGCAGATGAATATGCCCCCTCCAGATCATGTAAGGCAGGTGTGTACTGCAACATTGACCATTTTGTGAAATATTTCCTTGTAAACTTCATTTCACAGCTGGGTACTTTTCTTGTTGATTGATCTAAATGCCCACATCATTTTGTCAATTTTGTCTAAGTAAGTGTATATGTGTTTTGTGGAAAGGGAAACGAGGGTGTTTTGACATTTTTGAAATTAATGTGGAAAGATCTGATGCACACTTTCACTGACTTTTGTTTGTTTTCACAAACACACACACACACACACACACACACACGCAATCACCATTAGAGATCTTAAACATTAGAGGGGGTAAGGGAGGGCAACTGACGGGGTAACACCATAGCAACTCTCTTTTTTCCATCTCTCATATCTTCCTTATGCCATTATCTGAACACCCTATACAATTACTTGGTCTATAGGTGGCGTTGTTCATCCTGTCGGTCTCGTTGGTCTTCTTTGCCTAGTGTCGGTCTCGTGAGCCTCTTTTGCCTAGTATCGGCTCGAGACATTTGTTGCGTAGTGTCGGTCTCGTGAGCCTTTTCAGCGTAGTGTCGGTCCCGCGGGCTTTGCTTGCGTAGTTTCGATCTCGAGAGGTTTTTTTTGTGCGTAGTGTCGAGCTCATGGGCTGTATAACTCGTGGGCTGTATAACTCGTGGGCTTATTTTACTTGATGTCGAACTCATGGGCTTTATTTACTTAGTGTCAAACTCGTGGGCTGTATGAATAGTGAGCCGTATGACTTGTGAGCTGTGTAACTCGTGGGCTGTATGACTCGTGGGTGTCGGTCTCGTGACGTGCATCCGCTCATGACACGTATACGAACACTCTTGACATGACTACATAAATCTGAGCCTGGGATCAAAATTAAGATCGTTGTGTTTTGGAAAAGGGATGAAACTTTGTGAAATTTTAATGCGTCTTCCTTATTATGTGTCTAAACTAAGCAGTCATAACTACATCTTTTAATCACTGTTTTCCCCGCGCAATTCCTGCGGACTTAGCGATGATTTAATGGCAATACCTATAGTGCTGGGGATCTATAATTGCGATCGGTATCGCTGCGTTTATCTATTAGGGCTCAGTTTAAGGCAGTTGTTTGGGAGACAGCACTAGCACTAGTACCGAACTTGAAACCACCATTACCTCTTCTAGAGGCAATCTTTGTTAGTTGAGAAAACTATTGGAAGCAGTACCAATACCGAAAATCAGGAGACAAGAATGTTATTATTCAAATTGAAGACAGTGCTATGTATTGTGATGTCTACAGATACATTTACATTATTTCAATTTCGCAACATTATCCTAAAATTCAATGTACAAAATATCGTTAATACAAGACTGTCTCTAAGGAGGGACAGTCGTGAATATTTCTATCGTGACAGCAAAAAAACATTTCTATTATCGAACTAAGAAAGATTGACATAAAACTTTGAAACACTGTCATATTATCTTTAACACGTCTCAACCGACGTCATAGAACAATTTTAAAATAACTTTTATCCCGCAGGATCACACCAAATGCCGAACATTCCCTGACTCTGCATCACGTCGAACTACTGACCGTCCTTACTGCATTCATGCGCACAATCAACGAGGTTTGTGAATTACACTTCTATTTAGAAAGATTAAGGAGGTTCAAGAGCTGGAGTTCCAAACTGGCAAAAAATTATTCAAAAATCTATCACTTTTCTAGGGATGCACAAAAGAACCCTATAGGAGCCGGGGCGCTGGGGTGCTGCAGCACCGCTGTGAAAAATTAGGAAGCATCCAAAAGGTTTGAATGTACATGTTGTATATTACACTGTAGTTGACCATAGATTTCATGTCTTCATCATACGCTGTGTCATTGTTGTGTAGTCTGTGAAAATATCCCTCATTAATAATTGTGAGATCTGCTAACATCCTACCCTCACGAAATGTTCAAAACCCTTCTTTTTTCTTATTTTTGTTTTTCAAATAATGCTATCACTCAAATAGAAATGGGCAAATCATGTTCCAATAAAATAAAACAAAAACGTTTTTTTTCCCTTGTGTTTGCTAAATATATTTCTTATATACATCGTTGTGTGAGAATGATTCTAGTTCATTATTCCGAAGGTTGGTTAATCCGAATATAAATTAAGGTTCATTAATCTTAAAATTAAAGTAGACTTAGAAATTGGTCATCACTGACTAATTAGGTGATTCGCGTGATTTTTGATAGGCGGCAATTGGCCACGCAATTTCATGTATGTTTATCAGAAAACAGATATTCGAACTTGGCATCTTGCGGACGATAAGCTTTCAGGATCTGCTCATACACGATAAATATTGAACAAAACCTCCGCAAATTGAAGCCTGAGTTTCAAATTTAATCACATTCTCAGAAATAATTCCAACATTCAATTAAGAAACAATGGCGACAGAACAAGAGACCAAAATGTCAGCTACAACATGTAATATGGGAGAAATCCATCCAGGTGTATTAAAGCGAGCTACTTGCTCAATGAATAAGACCATGTCGATTTGCGTTTGCCATAATGATGTGTGGCATCGAATGAAGTAGGGGGACTTTAAATTTGGTGAACATACTCTCCATAATAGTAATACAATAAAATTCCACGCAAAAATTATCATTCCAACTTGGTATCTAACGGACGATTGGCAACAGGTTATACCTCCACACGATACGGACTGCACAAAATCTCCTCAATTTGAAGCCTAACTTTCGGCTTTTAACCAATTTTATTGAATTCAATTCAATTCATTTTAATCGTCCGATAAAAAACATTACAGGAAATTCATTGCGGGATTTTTACATATAAATGACGAAGCATAACAAATACAACGTATACATAGAGAGAGAACAACACGGAATAGTACTTGATAGATAGATAGATAAATAACCGAACATGTATGCAAAGTTAAACTGAAAAGAACAATCGTACAAAAACGTGGCATAAAAACCGACTCCATTGGCATGATGTTAAAAACTCCAGAAACCTTCCCTGTTGCTACGTTCCCAGTCTCAACCCCCCCCATGTCAGCCCGCGATAAACTGAAAGAACTCAAACCGACTCGCTCTAAAATACAACACAACAAACAAATTAACACATACGAAACAATATCGGTGATTATATCATCATATCATATAAATTTCTTTCTAAATCCACCAATATTGCACATAATCACTTTACAAATTCTGAGATATAATAATGATAACGAATATAATCATTGTAGTTGTACGTCAACTTGCTAGAAAAAAATATAAAGGGAGGATTAGCGGTAGAGAGAAGAAAGAAAGAAAAAGAATAAGAAAGGAAAGGGAAGTAGAGGTATATAACAGTTCATAAATAACATATATCAAACATCATTAGCTATGACATCATAAATCCAAAAACTGTAAAATCTAAAGATAGGTGATGATGATAATGACCAGTCAATGTCAATGACTTAAAAAAAAGTGATGAAGGTGATGATAATTTGAGTGACGACTCATCACAATGATTCAGACATTTACTCATAAATTGAAATAATTATAACAAATACCCCAAATGCAAACTACAAAACATCGAAATCTTGGAGGAATTCACGAAAGGATAAGTGAGCTACTGCTAGATTTACACAGTCATGTCATTTGGCATTTCGAGAAAAGCTGGACTGCCACAGAAATAACAGGTGAAATGGCCAAAATTTACAAGGGTAACTTCAATCATTTTTTTTTTCACGATGATGCCATCATAACATTGAAAAATAGTAGTGATCAATTTCGATAGAAAGTCTAATAAGCTACAACTTACTGAAATTTTGGGTAAAAATTGGTGAAGGATGAGAATGATATGCCTTGAATGAATGTGAAATCTGATGACGTCATAAAATTTCATATTTTTCGTTTCATGCAGAAATTTGATAACCTTAAATTATTCCGCCAGCCTTGAAGTCCAATTAGCTGTCATCTACCATTCATCAGCTATCATATTTGGGTCAACGTCCATTCTGACAAGGTGAACGGATTTAAAATATGCATTTTCCGCACATTTGCACTGTGTATCGCCATTGACGCACGCACGACATTTCAAATTTGACAAGCAAGTATGACGTTAAATCAAATTGGATAGACTGGAAATTTGGTAAAGATATGCTCAATGAAATTAGAGATTGATTCCATACAGAAATTTTGACGCGCGCGTACGCTCGCCTACGTGCACGCCAGGGCAATTCTTTTATACAAAAAATAATCTTATAGATCATTACATGAAATATGCAACTTTAAATTTTCATTGGGAAATGACTTTGGAAATGGAGCTAGAGGCAACAATGTGCTTTTGGCAAGTGACGTCATAATCTTGAGCTCATGATACATAAGTGCTGCACGTTTCAAGAGCTAAGGGTTTGAACTTTTAAAGATATGCTCTGCACAAGATTTGTACAGAAAGAAAGATAAAAAATTCGTACAGAAACTGAAGGTGATCCGTGAGCTTTCAGGGATCACCAAATAAGGTTTGTTAATCCGGCTATGTAATGAGGCGCGTAATTCCGAAAATGAAATAAAATTCATTTTGTGACCAAACAAGATATTTTAGTTCGAGAAAAAAATGGTAAGATATTACGAACAGGAAATTCACACACACACCCAAACATACAGACATGTATGAACACGTACGATATACTTACTAATTGACAACATGGAATGCAATCGTAATTCTTAATTGTGTCATCGATGAAAAAAAAAAGTATTTTTTTTTTCACATGCCCCCTTTCTTCTCTTTTACATCTTCATCATAATGAGCAATTCTTCCCAATATGTTATTTAATTTTCGGATTAACGAACCCTATTTCATTGTCGGATTACCGAATCTTATTACATTTTCGGATTAACGAGCCTTCGGAATAACGAACCTTACCTTTCTTTTCGGATTAACGTACCTTCGGAATAACGAACACTCGGTATGGAGAACATTATTCTATTTTCGGATTAATGAACCTTCGGAATAAGGCCACAAATGTTCGGATTAATGAACCCTCTTTCATGTTTGGATTAACAAACCTCTAGCTATAGGGATTTGTGTGTTTCGGAATAACGAACCTTCGGAAAAACGGACATCATCCGTATTCACACATGGCATTAACATGATATAAATCAATCCTTCATTTCTTCATTCACAGCCCTTTGTTTTGAACTAGTCATTGAAGGTGAGGGCCATCCATCTCCGTAGACTTAGTACACATTGCAATAAAGATTCACACGTGGAGCAAGAGCTGACATATGCAATGTACCACGGTTTAGCCATTCACAGTTTGCTGGAATTCTTCTTTTCCTTACCTCTTTTGTTGAAAAAAATCCCAATATTCCACCGAGAGTGGCCAAAAGATTGTCGAACTTTAATTAAAGATATAAAGAGGCTCCCTCATGGGTCAAACGGGGTATCCCTACCACACCCTCCCCCCGACCACCTCCACAAACTTAAAACAGTAAAAGCACACGTGCAGAACAAGAGGTGACGACAGCTGTCACGATTTAGTCATGTCACGTTTTCTCTTCTGAGCAATCTCAAGATTCATCTTGAACTCCGATGTCGGGTATATTTTGCTTCTTTATCATAAAATGAAATAAAATTTCACCTAATGCACGAACGTAAAAACAAAAGTCAATCCTATCCAGAAACATATGCAAATGTATAAATCAGAGCTGTATGTTTCGAACGTGTTTGAAGCTGTACCCTTCTGGAAAGTCGATTTCATTGCTCTTCCGATCTATTCCCGCAAAGTTAACTGATATGGTGTAATCTTCAAGTATAGCTCTTTATAAATCAACCTGTCAGTTTTGTGTGCGGACACGTAGAGTCAGGTAATATCTATTTGTCTTTAAAAAATCTTTGCACATTTGCTGTTCGTGCACCCCCGTGTCTGCACCATTACGTACCGCTCATCTTTAATCAGTAGGGATGCAAGAGTAATCACCATCATAAAGACATATTGTCCTTTAAGGCCGTGTCACACCTTTCCGGGCAAGCCTTGCGCGTGACTTGTGAAGAACAATTTTTACTACCCGGAGGTCCCCGCAGATGACCCGCACATGACAGTACCTAGCACGTATCTCACCCGTAGTTGCCCGGAGGTGCGCACGCAAATCTTTTTACCCGCAACCATGTTTAGGCCCTGTCACACCTTTCCGGGCATGCTACGCGGGCTTGTTGTGTGTGTGTGTGTGTTGGGGGGGGGGGATTTTTCAGCATACCGGACAATTTCTGAGGGCGGACAAGGATTTGGGCGAGTCAGAGCATGTGTCTTACTTGCTGGACGCGTTCTACTTAAATTCTACTTGCGGGTATACTGTGTGACCTGTGTACCAGTCGCGTGGGGGCTGACAACTCAGTGAAGAAATTCCTCTAAAGGAATGGCAGAAGTCCCACAGAATGTCATTATCTTGGCTGCATACGGGGACTGCGAAGTACCTGCGTGGGAGTTGCCTACGGGGTGCTGCCGCTAAGGGCCTCCTACTGGATTTCTGCGTGGACCTCTGCGGGCATCCCCGCGACTCACCCGGAAAAAGTTTTGGTCATGCTCAAAACTTGGCTGCGATTAAATCGGACTTGCGTGCGCACCTCCGGGCAACTACAGGCGAGATACGCGCTAGGTACTGTCTGTCAGATGCGGACCAACTGAGCTCCGGGTAGCAAATTTGTTTCCCCGCAAGTCAAGCCGCAAAACTTCCCCAGATACGGTATGACAAGGTCTTGAGCATGCTCAAAACTTGTTCCGAGTGAGTCGTGGGGGTTCGCTCGCAGAGGTACACGCAGAACACCAGTAGGAGACCCTTACCGGCAGCACCTCTCAGGCAACTTTAACGCAGGTACTTCTCAGTACCTGTAAGTCGCTCGTAACAGAAAATGGATCGGTTTCAAAGCTCTCAGGCAGGTCACACGGAATACACACAAGTAGAAGGTAAGTAGCACGCGTCTAGTAGGTAAGAAACAAGTGCGAAACTCGCAAACATTCTTGTCTGCCCGGGGAAATTCTCCTGCGTGCTGGAAAATCCCTCCTCGCAACAAGCCCGGGTAGCTTGCCCGGAAAGGTGTGACACGGCCTTTAAGAGGAAGTGCAGGGTATTTTCATAATTTCGCATTATGTAGTACATAAATCTATAGCTCCATGTTTAAGGCCGTGTCACACCTTTCCGGGCAAGATACGCGGGCTTGTGGCGAGGAGGTATTTTCCAGCACGCAGGAGATTTTCCGCGGGCGAACAAGAATGTTTGCAAGTTTCGCACTTGTTTCTTACCTACTAGACGCGTGCTACTTAGCTTCTACTTGCGTGCATTCCATGTGACCTGCGTGAGAGCTTTGAAACCGATACGTTTTCTGTTACGAGCGACTTATGGGTTCTGAGAAGTACCTGCATTGGAGTTGCCTGAGAGGTGCTGCCGGTAAGGGTCTCCTACTGGCAACTCCCACGCAGGTACTTCGCAGTCCCCTTATGAAGCCAAGATAATGACATTCCGTGGGACTTTTGCCATTCCTTCAGAGGAATTCCTTCACCGAGTTGTCAGCCCCCACGCGACTGGTACACAGGTCACACAGTATACCCGCGAGTAGAAGACATTCTTATTCCTTATCCCAATCACTATAAATTCTGAACCCAGTATAACCAATTTACAGTTATTCCAATATAAAAGTATGAAAATCAGCCGGGCACCCATTTAAAGAGTAACTGGCCATTATGCGATGAGACATAAATCAATTGTCTTCCTATCTGTTTGGCAAATCCGCTTTGGTGCATACTTCAAATACAGTATCTTTGAGTTGCAGCATCAAAGCTGGTTCAAAGGTAATAAGACTGTTGTGGCTCCATCTCTTGAACTTTCTTTTAAAGCTGTTGTTAATGTAAACACCTGGGTATAAACGATGCGTTGAAGAAATGCTTATGAAATTTTGTCGAGAACTATAGTTTTGTATAATCTAACAACACATAATTGTGCACAGCTGATAACAAGTACTTTTTTGAGCTTGTTTCCAAAAATATTGACAAGATACTGAAATATTTCTAATGAATAGATAGTAATCAGCGTAAAATCGGAAAGAGGAAATGAAAGTTGGCACCAAAATTCTCTAAATTTCGTAACCAAATTGCTGTAATATCTTATCTCTTTACACAGCCTTCAAAATGGAGCCAGCCAAATATGGCATGGACACGATATGAGGTGGGTAACGCTGGACTGACAGTAATACTTCGACTTGTGAAAATGTACTCATCGATATATGTTATAACCAGGGAGGAATTTTAGATGGAACAGCAACTCTTGGTGATCCATGCAAATACATGTTTGGGTCCTTAAGCAATTACAATGGGATGTTTAACATTCTCCTACGCTTTGAAGACATGCTTGGCGACGCTCCAGCCCAAAGACTAAATTTGGAGACGTCGAAAAAGATTCTCATTACCTAAAATTCTTTGATTGAGGTGATTGGAAACGTAGGTTTTGTTTTTAGAGAACAGGGATTCGGACTTGGCATCTTGCAGGCAAATGAGCTACAGGTTATGTCTATACAAGATACGAATGCACAGTATCTCCATTGATAGATGACAAAGTTTCGACTAAACAGAATTTTTAAGTGTGATCCCGACATCTATTGAAAAAAATGAAGGGCACATTCTCATAGCCCAAAATGTCAGCTACGACATATTAAAATCTGGGAGAAATTCACCTAAGGATAGGTGGGGTAGTGCTCGATGAAGACAGTCATGTCAAATGACATTTCCAGAAAAAAAAAATGGACTGCCATAGAGGAAACACATAAAATTTTGCAAGGTTACTTTCAATCAACTTTTTTTTTTCATTGAGGTGGTGACGTCAACCAATTCAAAATGTGTGGTGTTAACCTAAAAAAAGAAACAATTTAAAAAGCTGCAACATACTAAAATCTAGATGAAAATTGGCCAAGGATAAGTGAGATACGCTTGAGTGAACTCAGTATTTAATGACGTAATCTTAAGATTTCACTTGCTTTTATTCCTACAAGAATTTGATAACTTCAAATCACTTTACCAGCACCGGCAACCCGCGAAATGATATCTGCCACGTGCCACTAATCAGCTACAGAATGAGTAAAGAAAATGGGGTCACTCTCCATCCTAACGAGCAAAAACGGATGTAAAATTAGCGGTTTATTGCCATTTGCTATTGACGCACGCGCCGAATTTCAACTTTGACGGGTCCACATGACATCACATTGCGTCAAATTCACTTGAAACTATTGGCATGAGTGAATAGAACTTGACTTAAATTATGTGTAATGTAAATTTCATTGATAAGTTCCTTTCCGTTAAAGAGGTACGATTTTAGATAATGACGTCATACTGACTGACATCACGGATAATTGATCACGTTGACACATTAGACTGATCGTCCTTAGGACATGATACAAAGATGACGTAAGTTTGAAGTTGATTGTCAAAAAACATTTTGAGTGAATTAATTGTGTACACGAGTATTGAGGGGAAATAATACAAAAAAAAATTATGTAGATACAAAAGGTGAGCTGTGATATTACATGAATGACCTTAAAATTCTTGGGGAACAGTTGGTCATGTATTTCTGTTCTCCTGGTAATGCGTAATTCGAAATGAAATGAAAATTACGTCCTTTTGAAATCTTAATATATGCAAGGATGTGAAAATTTGCCCGCGTCCGAAATACTCCACTAAAGCGTGTTCTAGCTTATTTTTGTTTTTCTTTTTGCTGTTAGATGTACAAGTCTTGCACTGTAATTTGATTCGCTGCTTCATTTCAAATCACACAAGTTTATTGAAGCGCTCTTTTGTCAAAGCACCTGGGTGCCTAACTCCTGTAGTATATTTATTTATTTATTTGTTTTGTTTCAGTAGGGTAGCTCTGTCAGTGGCTAAACACTGTTATTCTCAGAGGCCCTACACATATAATAACGTACATCACGAAATACATTGTAGACACATTTACCAAGAAAAATAACATAATGTACAATTACGGTACACTTACAACATGGCCAAATAATTGAGCATTGCGGAGGATGGTAGAAAAAAAATAAATAACATCATTTTTATCATTACAGTTCACTGGAAAGTGATATGCCAAGACATATCTAAGAAAAATCAAAATGTCTAGGTTACAGCACATGTATATATTGCATAATCCATAATTCTTCATATCACTTCAGATTACATAGGCCTAATTGTAATCTTTTTCAGAAACAATCAACACACAAATTCATTCATTTTTATTATTATATGATAACAGGGCCTTTAAAAACAGGCTAGCTAAATAAACACAAATTTCCTGCTCACAGAACCTTTCTTTCATTCATTATATGTAATTACTGAAATACTATAGCATATGAGAGAGAGAGAGAGAAAAAAAAATCCTGTTTCAATCAGTATCATATCTGATGGTGTAGAATTCGTAATATCCAACCATATGTAACATTGTTTGAGGAAATAAAAAAGTATATTGAAACGCTGTCAAACAAATGAAAAAAAAATCATTTCATACACATTATTCTGAACAAAAAAAAAATACATTACATTACGGTATATGCGCATAACTTCTCAGAGCTGTGGAATATGACTGCAAAGGAGAGCAGTGATTCCTTCTCAACCTATAAGGCCTCCCTGTTGTAACTATCAAGAATAATCAATGCACTTTGCATACATAAAGGTCCTGTTTACCTTTGGGAGCAGCTATATAAAAAAAATGTTCAAGATATCACATTTGATGCATATGTGTAGGTCTGTTGTATCGCAAAACACCCTACCATTATAAAATTTTCACAATAAAGCCTAAAATATAAGGAGATATCAGTATTTTTCTCATAGACGGTTTAGTCTGGAAACATTTTCATTAAAACTATTGTTCACATTTTTGTGTATTTCAATATACTTCAAATTTTTTACGGTGGTTGTTTCTATCCCTAACTCACATTTTAGAACTATTTTAAAGCACTAATGCTTGGTTTTTATTTCATCTGCAAATGGTAAATTATGTCTCTAAGATTTGGTATGAACACACGAAAACGAATGATTTGAATTTCTGACATACTTTATTCGTATTTGTTATTTTTAAAGCTTTCGTTAGAAGTTGCGAAAAATTTGGACCAAACCCAGCAGACGTATTTTCATCAACGACACTACCGCCATAGACACTACATTTAAGCTCTTCTTCGTTTTAGGAAAGATCTGAGGCAAGCTCTGCAATTTTAATGTCATTGCCTGGTTAGAGTTCATTAATGAAGTAATAATAAAGTTTGATTATCAGTAATGATAATCAAGTTAATTTGATATGCAACAGTATTGGTATAATATTTCAATTTAATAACGAGCTTCCTGTATAACTTACAGGACAGCATGGACAAATTAAACGACACAGCTCAAGAGTGAAGAACAAAATTCTAAACGAACAGTGCTTATCTTTGTTAGGCTATAGCATTTTAACTGTTCCTGTGTTTACCCTCTCAGAACAGTACACATGGCATAATTGAATTTACCTCAGACCCCATCCCACTCAAAGTAGAAGTATTCCGGACTCTCACAAATCGAGGAAAGAGGTACGTATCTATTTTCCACTTTAATGTTTCGTATCCCAAAATGCAATTTGTAATTATATCGTACTGTGTTTGATGTTGAGATGCCGAAAATATGTATACATTGATATCGGTTCTCGCCCATAGAGCGATAGATTATTCAATTTCTCGATAGTGCAGCCAAAATTACAAAATTGTTTTTAATAATCGCCACTGGGCAGCCACAAATGCACAATGGGCACCCGAATTCGTCATAGAGAACTCAAGAGTGCATAAAAGTCATTCATACTCACCATAGTGGAATCAAGTTTAGCACGGGAGGACACATGTCCAAAGTTAGAGAATTTAATTTTGCCAAAAGACATTCATGTTCATAACACTGTAATTACAATCATGTACTTAGTATTACATACATATAAAATGATTATGCATTTGTATGTTACTGGTTCAAAGACTTGTTTCTAATACATATTTCGCCTTTCTGGTTTCTCCACTATTTACTATTTACTTTTGACGTTCGCCTGTCTATTTCGGAGACCTTATTCATAATTTTCATCACAAGATGCATATATATATATTTCGGTCTATTTCGTAAGTTCTCCAGCATAATTGCTACTTCGATGATGAAGTTTTTAGGGTTTGGGGCATACGTGTCCGCTTTGTCGTTCAAATTAATTTTTCGATCAGTCGAATGTGCATTCATGTCTATCAAAGCTAAAATGTTGTCATTCAAATTCGTAAAAAGTACTCCAACTTCGCGAAGCAGTCATTCAATTTGGCGAGTGACGGGATGTGATTGCGCAATTTTTAACACTTCGAGCAGTCACATTATCACGATAGTGTTCTGGTTCTCTCATATAATCATTAACCTAAACATGTCTTTTATGCATTTGTTTTTTTTTTTTTTTTTTTTGGGGGGGGGGGGCTTTAAACACTCATGCCCATGTCCTTTTCATATTTTCATTTATCTATTTTTTTAAGGTATATACATTTATTGTAACAGACTTCATGAGGTCACATTCCAGCATTACTATTTTTTCATTAACAATAACAACTATGCTAATTTCCTTTGATTTGAATACCAGAACATTATGTTGTGATGTGTTCTTTCATATAATATGCATTATATATATAGGCCCTTTGTCATGTTTTGAAAAGTAGGCTACATATATATATATACGTGTATATATATATATAAATATATATATAACTTTCATCAGTGGAGGAGATTATACAATAAGAGATTCAGGCTTCTACCAACCTTTAGTGAGTTGCTAGCTAGCTTTCATCCACTCCTGTGGATTTCTTCGGGCCAAGTGATTGCACCTTTTCTGTAGCCGTAGACCATTGGACCGAAGATTGGTAGTAAGCTGTATCCGGAATCCCTATCTTTTTCCAGATAGACTCTTTCACTTCTCTTGGCCAAAATTACTTTCAAAGGCTAGTACTGTTTCATCATTCCATCCGTGCATGGGCACGAAACGAAAGACCACACTGTCTACATCATTGAAGAAATTTCAGGACAACAAACATATCGAAGAAAAGACTAGCAGACGAGTCTCACCCTCCATCTAGTGCCACTGCACAACCTCAAAATTATATAGCCTTCCGAACATTCATAAAATGAACGTTCCTTTGCGACCCATCGTCTCCTCCATTAACTCTGTCTCACATGATCTTGCCAAGTATTTTGCCGAGATGATCAACCTATCGTTGGGGGCACAGATAGACACATTGTAAACACATGTGATTTTGTGTATAAAGTAAAGACATGCAAATTATCCCCAAATAAGAAACTTGTGAGCTACGATGTCATTTCTCTTTTAACTGGTGTTCCTGTAAAACAGGCTGTTAATATTGTTACAGAATGGTTGCAGGAAGACTCAACACTTGACGATAGAACAGGTTTAAGCCCCAAGGAAATTGGCGACCTACTTAGATTGTGTCTTGAGAATACATATTTCTCCTACAATGGCACTCTCTACCAACTAACTCATGAAACACCCATGGGCTTACCTATCTCTCCAGTTGGTCTACAATATATATCTAAAATATCTGGAAGAAGAGATTTCTCACATGCCCCCATGCCCCTAGGATATGGCGGAGGTATGTCGATAACACCTTTGTCATCATAGACCAAGACCATATTGATGAATTTACAACATACATCAATAGCACTGACCAGCATATGCAGTTCACTGTGGAGGAAGAGCAGAAAAGTTCACTGAACTTTGTAGACACCAAGGTCGAGGTGAATGTTGACCTTAATAAGTATCCATCACCGTATACAGGAAACCTACACGCACTGATTCTTACTTGAACTTTGAATCAGACCTCTCAACACAAAAGTGGGGGTTGCCATCTCTTTGTACTCGAAAGCCCGGAAGGTTACCTCAGACAGTGATGCACTAGAGAATGAATTTCTACACGTTGACCAAGTGCTCACATCATGTGGATACCCACCGTGGGTAAGACAAAGAAGAAAAGGACAGAACAAGAAACAAAATCCTTCAAAAGGATAACAAGAACCAAGCATCCGAGTTGTTCTTCCTTTTGTCAACAGTTTAGCCACTCGTCTGAGACGACCATCCATGACAAGGAGATTACTGTTGCCTTCAAGAGTTCCAACACTCTAAAGAGCAGGCTGGTCCACCCTATACACAAAGAACCAAGGGAACAAAGGACAGGTATTATCTCTATGTTGGTGAAACTGGCGGAACTCTACATTATCAACTGAAGGAACACAAAAGAGCCCTTAGGTTAAGGGATTTCGGATACAGCTTATCACCAATCTTCGGTCTAATGATCAAGAAACAACCAGGCAGTGCTAGAGAAACGGTGCAATCGCTTGGCCCGAAGAAGTCCACAGGAGAGCATAAAAGCTAGCCAGCAAATCGCTTAAGGTTGGTAGAAGCTTGGATCTCTTATTGTACATATTCTTTTTTATTTCTGGGGTAATGGAGTCAATCTATTTCCGACCTGTTGTATGACATGTGGACGCTATTCCGTCATGGTCATGTCGGCTTCACTTCACTTCACTTCACTTCACTTCAATTCACTTCACTTCAATTTGACTTTATTTTCACCAGTGTCAATCAACCGTTTATCAGTTCAACTGCTAGTCAATTTGAAAGGACAAATCACTAAATATAATACTAATTATTTATGTATATCGGACGTACGAATGATAATGTAGTGAAAATTACACATTTTGCAAGTGTATATACATATCGATGGAAAAGAGTGTAGCCTCTTCTGCAGCTTCCTGGTCACCAACCCTCCGCTGGTAAATTGTATGAAATAACTCCGAATTCGTATACACGTGCAAATTTGAATGCTGGAAAAGATGCTAGTTACGTCACAAATTGTCGCTCCTGAAACGGGCGACAAATTGTGCAAGGAGCTGACAGCACAAATTGTCGCCCCTGCACAATTTATCACCTGGCGACAATTTATGCAGAGGGCTGACGGCACAAATTGTAGCCCGCCCTCGAAGCACATGGGGGGGGGGGGGGGTAAATATCATTCTTGACATAGGCGTTGGAATACCAACACATAACCTACATGGCTACATCCATGTAAATAAGCCATGTGAAAAGTCACGTTAAGGTTTCAAGGAAGTGTGTATGTGCGCGCGCACATGATAACTGAGTGCCCGTTTGTGTGTCTGAGTGGGTGTGTGTGTATGTATGTATGTGTGGGGTGCGGGTGAAGAGGAGTGGATGGATGGGTGTGGGTTTTAGGGACGGGTGTGAATGTGTGTGTGTGTGTGTGTGTGTGTGTGGAGTGGGTGGATGATGGGTGAGTGTAAGGGAAATGTGTGTGTATGTGTGTGGGCTCGCGCGCATGTGTGTGTGTAAAATATTAACAAGTGTGCGTCAGGGATGTCTGTATGTGTGTGAGTCTGTGTGTATGGTGTTTGTGTGGAGGGATGTGTGTGAAGGCGGATGTAAACGTGAATGGGGGTATGTGTGTGTTAGTGCCTCGGTTAGTGTGTGTGTGTGTGTGTGTGTGCGTAGACACGTGTTTCTATGTGTGTGTGCGTGTGCGTATGTTTGTGTTTAGGCGAGGTTAGCATCAACCACCACACATGCACACAGATTCCACTCATATCATTATACTCCAAACACACACACACACAGAGCTATGCCTACACGCATACACACGTCACGTATACGCACCTACACACCATACATAACACATACCATGCAGCCCCCCCCCCCCCACACAGACATACATATCACATTTACCAGTCATACCCACCACACCCAAGAATAACACAGGAACAACCATGCACCCCAATACACAATTCGTCGTGTATCTTAGCATTATCTTCAATTCAATTCAATTTTATTGCCCGTTTCTGGAAATTTGTTTTGTTTGCATGCATATCCGGTTACATACATATACAAAGCACACGTATGCGTTGCAACATAGATACATAGACATGATAGACATACAAAAGATATACATCAATACAATATCACTATCATTGTCATAAAGATATAACATCAAAGAAATATTAATCTGTATAAGTCAACATTGTATTGGATGTGGTGTGCATAATTGATATATACTGGTGTATAAATAATATGTGTCAATTGATAATTGGTATGTTTGAATGCATATCCGGTTACATCAATACATTATACATATTATACAAAGCACACACATACATTGTAGCGTAGATACATAGACATGATAGACATACAAAGATATACAGCGATACAATATCACTATCATTGTCATATATATATAACATCAAAGAAGTATTAATCTGTACAAGTCAACATTGTATTGGATGTGGTGTGCATTATATGCGGGTGTATAAATAAATATTATGTGTCAATTGATAATAACTATATAAGAAATATAAACAATACAAATGAATGCATGTTTATATGTAAATAATGATTGTATAAAAATCTTGAAGGATACATACGCGTGTGTGTGTGTGTGTGTGTGTGTGTGTGTGCATGTATGTGAAGGTACAAAAATATGGATCTACAGTTCGACCTCGATTATCCGGCTTCCTTTTAACCGGAAATCTCTATTATCCGGACGCGTTCACGCAGTGAAGGACTATTGTTTTTCATCCAAAAATTGAGAAAAAACAGTGACTTTAAACTCAATTAAAATTTCTACAAAACTCACACGATTTGCCTACAATATTCCCGACAGAACTCACATAAATTCACACCACATTATCATCGTAAAAGTAAGCAGTCATCACCACCGTTGCGGGGTATGCTACCTGCCTAGCTGCCAGTGCACTAGGACGGCAGCTTGGATGGCAGCTATATACATTAACATAGTGTCTCCCATATCCGGCCAATTCGCTTATCCGGATGAGCGCCGGTCCCGACATAGCCGGATAATCGAGGTCGAACTTTATGTGTTTTTGACAAAAGAAATATATATATACATCACACCACAGTCATAATCATTCTATATACTCCTGAATTAGTATTTCCACTTGACTTTAACCTTTGGCCTTTGACCAAATAGCCCAGAACTTGTCTTGCAAAATCTTTGTCGAATGACAAGATATACACTGAATTTAAAACATACGAGCAAACAAACCAACCTTGGGGCAATTGATAAACACAGCTTCATCCACTCATACATAATAATGATATACATATATCTGATGTTTGATATAATACAGATTTGATAATTATAACACAAAACTACACAAACAAGATATTACAATCTGAGAAATGTCCCTCCGTTCAACATTCTAATCGAGCTAGGCACAAAGGAGTCCAGGAACCTACTTGTTCTACATCGAAGCAATCTCAGCCTGTTCCCTGACCTCAACACCACATGATTATCATTCAGAGGATTAAGCCCATTATCTATGATTGATTTGGCCTTTTCAACAATTTTACTCCTACAAAGATCTTCAAAATGTAGTTGAACCCCTAGAATCTTCTCCGCCTGTCTCGACAATCGTTTTGATCAAAGAGAGATCTACCTTTCGGCATGCGGTGAACCAAACCACACAGTCATGTACAAGAATACTCTCTATGACAGCTTTATAGAACAAGTGCATGATGGAGCAATCGACATGAAAAGAGTTCAATTTGCGAAGAAAATACAATCTCTGCTGACCTTTCTTGTACAACTCCATACAATTGTCTTCCCATTTCAGATTGGCATTGATTACAGTGCCTAGGTACTTGTAAGAGTGTATACAATCTCAATGTTCTGCCCGTTCATATTCACTGGGCGACTGCTTGGCTCCATGGATTTGCGATTTCTGAAATCAATAATCATCTCTTTAGTTTTTGATGTGTTCAAATCTAAAAAGTTCATCTCACACCAGTTAATGAACCAGTTCAGGAACTGCGTATATTCACACTCATTTTCCTTAATGTGTCCAACAATGACGGTGTCGTCCGCGTATTTCAGAACAGACACGATTTCTGAAGATAAGCGGCAATCGTTGGTATAGAGCACGAACAGAATGGGAGAGAGCACACAGCCCTGAGGGGAACCTATGTTGGTAACAATGGGCTCACTCATTGCGTCCCGCACTCGCATTCGTTGGATCCGACTTTGTAAAAAGTCCACAATCCAGAGGATAATCGATGGTCTCACTCCAAGTCGCTTCAACTTTTCAACGAGTATATGGGGCCGAATTGTGTTGAATGCAGAAGAGAAATCTGGAGGAGAAGTTAGAGCCACTGGGCGGTAATCATTGTGTTGGGATGGGCGGGGCGTCTTTGCTGCAGGAATAATAATAAATGATTTCCAGCAATTAGGGACTACTTTCTCGTCCCAAGACATTTGAAATAACGAGCAAAAAGGTGATGTTAATTCTCTTGCACAATGTCGCAGTAGTTTCCCACATATTTTATCAGGCCCTGTAGCTTTCCGGGGGTTGACTCTACTGAATCGAAGGTAGACATCTCTCTCGTTCACTGTCACAGATTCATCAAACACACGGTGAAGTTCATCCTTTTGCGCCTCGATGACATCGATGAATTCGTTGGTATCGAATCGGCAAAAAAATGTGTTAAGTTCACATAGACTGTAGGCACTGCCATGCCTCCCTGGGCTTATTAGCTTGAAAATAACTCTGTAACTTCTCTTTGTATTTCTTTTTAGCATTTTCTACATCCCACTTCATATCCAGATGAAGGGATCTGAGCAATTCTTGATCTCCCGCTACAAAGGCATCACGTTTAGCCTTGACTATGTCTCTTAAATGCTTTGTTATCCAGGGTTTGTTATTAGGATATACACGGACAGTTTTACTTTGTACGTGAAGATTCTGACAGAACACCACGTAGTCGTTTATCGCGTCAGCGATTTCATTGATGTCATCTGATGCCTCAAAGAAAACGTCCCAGTCAGTAATTTGAAAACACGTTTGAAGTTTGTCGATTGCGTCATCGTTCCACACTTGCACCGCTTTCTTTTCTACTTTGTGGGTTTTGAGTTTTTGACGGTATTTAGGTAGCAGGTGCACTGTATTGTGATCTGACAGGCCAATCCCGGGTCGAACAACGGACTTGTAAGCGTTTGGAACTGAAGTGTAACATCTGTCCAGAATGTTCTCACCTCGAGTGGGCTTATCAATAACTTGACAATAGTTTGGCATCTCGTCTTCTAAACGACAGTGATTGAAGTCCCCCAATACAATTTTGGTGAATCCGGTGACTGAGCTTCCATCTCCCCAACAATGTCCTGAATATACCGCGCAGACTGAGTTTCGTTGGCATCAGGGGCAATGTAAACCAAGAATACGTGCACTTGGTTAAACTCACGGGGTAGGTAAAATGGACGAAAGGACACACAAAGCATTTCCACGTCTTCATTACAGACAGAATGCCTAACAGTGAAATTAGTACACCATCTTTTATTGACGTAGATACATACTCCACCGCCACGCTTTTTGTTGGTCTGTTCTTGAGATCTGTCTAATCTGGCAATATCAAATCCGTTTATAACAATGCTTTCGTTAGTTATGCCTGGATTTAGCCAAGTTTCAGTCATGCAGATTATACTGGAATTGCGGAAATCGTTACAGTACCTTGTCAAAGCTCTGACTTCGTCAACTTTGTTAAGCGACCGCACATTGCTAAGGGTGATCACTGGTAGTGGGGGCTTGTTTCCTCTTTTTCGCACCCTGTTCCGAACTCCGCCACGTTTCCCCCTCCTTCTAAGTCCAGGCACTCCATTGTTATTGTCCCGTGTCGGTGTCCATTTGGGCAGACTTGCCGGGACGTCCCTGGACGCAGGTGCATTGGCGAGGCTGTACAGGAATTGGCGGGAGTACTGAATCGTCGGAGGCAGTTCAGGTGACGCAGAAACAAGGCTTTTTCCAGGCAACGATATCGTCAGTAATGTCGGAAAATATATCATCAAACTCAATATGGTTTCCACATGCATCTTTGCAAGCACAAATACTCCACGAGATCACAATATATGTGAAAAACAAATATCAAATCCGGTGACGAAATGACATGCAAACTGGTCGCTACAGTGCAGCGCCCTCATATCTTGAAAACAACAACCGACGACAATTTGTGCAGCTACGTTTCATTTTACCTGCACAAATTGTCGCCATCGAGGTCAAAAATTGGGAATTGCACGAGCAGCACAATTTGTCGAGGGGCGACAATTATTGTGCAGGGGCGACAATTTGTGCCGCAACAGACGCTCCTTCGCTTTCTGACGAAATTTAATACTCTCGACGGGCAATCTTATTTGAATGGTGTAACTGTTAAGTTGTCCCGCAGTGCAAAATTGAATGATCGAAAAGTTGATAGACTTTCTTTATGGCGCTGTCTTTATGGACGAATTTAGATGATTCTATTATCAAATTGAATGACAAACGTGCAAAAAAGCTGTATTGTGTGTGTGCATACATATAGGGCCTATAACAGAAGAAAATCACCCTATTGAATATTTTCTATGATCTCTGTATCTAGTCTATATGCATTTCTATTTTTTTCTTTCGTTCATTCATGGTGTATTTCTTATTCAAAGTAATCACTTCACATCTTGTTTATGTGTCTTATTCGGTCATGTACATTTGTGTGTGTGTGTTTGTGTGTGTGTGCGCATGTTTTACTGTACAGGGCCACTTGATAAAGCCTTTTTTTAAAACCTGAAATGGCTAACCTATTCACACAGAACGGAACGGAAATAATGCATTGAACAACATTGTGTACATGAAAATTTAATAATACTGCATTATGAAAAATTTTTTTCCAAAGATTCAAACGAAAAAGGTACGTGATTTAACAGAAATGAAGGTTCTTTTTTTTTCGAGTAGCAAAAAAAAAAAAAAAAAAAAGGAGGAGGAGGCGGTGAAGTTTGCACATTGACAGGTGCTATTTTCCTCATTTTTGGACCATCTAATGAATGTGACTTTTATTCCACGACTTTCATGATAAAACAAAGACTAAATTGAATGGCCCCTCTTCAAAAGAACATTAAATCAAGAAGAAGAATAATGAACATGAGAAAACTAAAAAAACAATGATGATATGCAACACCTGTTCGCATGTGCTGAAATTGAATGAACAAGTTGTATAATTAAATACTCCAAGGCGACATTCAATGTTCTAATCTAGCTCGAGGGAGCTTCACGAGAAAAGTTGGTTGCACTATGTTCGAGGTCGTGCGCTTATTGGCGACTTTGGTTGCCCTGTAGCGAATTTGAATGCCGATTGGCGAGTTTAGCTGCTCCAAGACGAATTTGAATGACTATTGAAGACCTTAGCTGCCTAGGAAAAGGAATGATCTATTTATACTCTTTCATGCACTACGTGCAAAATTGAATGACCTATCTATACTATTGCGTGCACTAAGTGCGGAATTAAACGGGAAAACCTGTATTAAATGATTACTACATGTACTTTTAAACAACTTATACTGATATCATGGGTTTTGTTTCATTTGGCATACACTTCAAATGATTTATGTTTAGAAACTTCATAGTTTATACTTTGCAGTGATATATATTCAACTTGACCTGCCTTGATATTTATTGTATACAGATTATGTTTTGTTGTTACAAATATTCCTATCATACAGGCACATTTACAATTTCATATAAATTTCTACAAATGAGAAATATTGAAGGTAATATATTCAGGGAACAAGAACATTATATCTTTTCATTTGTAGATTCTAACATTTCAAATTGTGAATGTAATTATATGTAAGCACATGATAAACCTTAAAACATCGACATGTACCGTTTTCAAAACACAGTGCTGGTTATGTACTTACATGCAAAGTATTATCTGCTGAGACAGTAAAAACTGCTGTAAATCCTACTTACTTCACATGTATAAGCTAGCCACAGCGTTGTTATGGAGATAAGTTATGCTTGTTGAATCATTGACAAAATGATTAACAATATGTTATGTATAAACCAGTGCTAGAATGGAGAGGTGATGACATTATCGCCTAGTCTAATTGAGGTTTGTAACTGTGAATCATAGAATACAACTAAGAGACAGCAGAGCTTGCTGTTACTTTTGCTGTTATTGAAAACTATCTTTCGTGTATCTTCTAAACTTGTTTGCGTTTTTTTAATCAAAAACCATGGAATACAGTCTTCATCACAAGTAAAAATTGTACTCAGGTTCATAACAGTTATAAGCAGAAGTCCACTCCGGATATAAAAGTTTATTTTCAACGCAGTGTCGCTAAAGTGCATTTGTACCTGCATACCTTATTGCCCGTCTTCCTTTTCGCAAATGAAGCAGCATTGACAAGTTTGTTTGTTTGTTTTTCATTTTTCATAGTTATGACTTAAGACATTTCCGTTAATCACGTTCCATATCATTTTTCTTTTTCAAAATGACAATGATGAATCCCCGGTAAGGTATTTCTTCATTTCCTCCTCCACTGCTATTCACAATTTTATTGTCTCATTTCGGCAAATTTCACTTAATTATAGGCGTGATTTTCGATTGGCTGTAGCGGAGGAACATGGATCGTCGAAACCTTATCCAAACATCATTGTATACAAAACATTTCCATGCAGAAATCCAGTAAGTATCAGATAAGTCATGACAAAATTAGGACATTTACGAATTTTCATGACCTCTTCCTTGCTGAAGATGATAGGTTATCGTTGAAATGTTACAGTCTGATTAATATAGTTTATGCGAATTTTTGACTTGGGAATGCGGAATTAAGATCAATTCCTTTATTTCTTCAGACAATACCACAAATGTTGTCCCTCTTTTGAGCATTTTACTAAAAGAAACATAAGGGATATGAGCTGGTCCCAAAAGAGGACTGGACCACGATGACGTTGCGTTAGTTCCTCACGACAGCTGCCAACAGAATGGCCTGGAAAGGAACTGCTGCGTCTTCATCAATCTCTGATCATATACTAAGTAACTAATGTGCAGACCATGCGTTAAAAGAAACCCTTCCATACAAACAAGGCCACCTTCCGTATAATCATTGGAATATCTTTCAAACATGATCTTAGGTTGAATGACCTTTTGGTAGCCTACATAATACTTTGACAGCTCGGGCAAATTATTAAAATGATATATTTCTTCGTTGAATAACTACCGCCCCATCTCAATCTTACCAACAGTGAGTAAAATTATCGAAAGGGCCGTACATCAACAACTGAGCGAATTCATGAATGCGAATGATTTACTACACCCTAATCAATCTGGTTTTAGACCATTTCATTCCACATCAACTGCTCTTGCAAAACTTGTGAATCAGTGGTCTTTGAATATAGATAATAATCAAATTTCTGGAGTTGCCTTCATAGATCTTCGTAGATCATGACCTACTTTTACATGAATTAAAGTGTATAGGGTGTAGTAAGACGACTGTAGATTGGTTTAAATCCTATTTAAGTGACAGACAGCAAGTGACGCAATTTAAAGAAGCCAAGTCCCACCCTTCAACTATTAAATTGGGTGTACCTCAAGGGTCAATTCTTGGTCCCCTTTTATTTTCAATATATGTCAACAGTCTACCCGAGCGTACTTCAGAAGGTGTTATAGATATGTACGCTGACGATACGACCCTCACTGTCAGTGCTAATGACGCAACAGTTTTAGAAGAAAAGATAACTATTGCACTAAATAAAGTAATGGGGTGGATTAAGAAAAATCGGCTCGTCCTTAACACTGACAAAACTTCTGTCATGATTATCGGCTCCCTTGCTAATCTCGGGAAAATTGAAAATTTCAATATTTCATTAGATGGTAGTCGGATTAAAAGAGTTCAGTTCACTAAATGTTTAGGTGTTTTAATAGATGAAGAACTGAAATGGTCTAAACAAATCGAAAATGTATGTAAACGTACCCAAAAAAGTGTCTGCATGATAAAGAGAGCGAAGGCCTTTTTGCCCCAACAATCCCTAAAATTACTTTATAATAGTCTAGTGTTACCACAATTTGATTACTGTTCTGATGTTTGGTCAAACTAAGCTAGAAAAAATTCAAAAGAGGGCAGCAAGAATAATTTTGGACAAAACATATGACACACCGTCGGCTGATTTATTCAAAAGTCTTAAATGGATGGCACTAGACAAACGTTTTGATTTCAGCCGCGTTATGATGATATATAAATGCGTCCATAACTTAGCACCTTCGTACCTTCAGGTGCACTTAGTTAAGCCTAGTGATGTACATGAACATCATACAAGGCTAATAGACAGTGGAAATCTATGTGTGCCAAGATTTCGCTCTGATTGTCACAAGTGCAGCCCAATCGTATCCTCTGTACTTGAATGGAACAGGCTAGATCATTCAATTAGATCAGCTTCTTCCATATATTCATTTAAGAGATTGTTTAAGCAAAGTTGCTATTTGTAAGTAACACACGAAATTCATTCTGGGCTTTATCATTCCTGTATAATAGCGTTTTTAATTGTTATTTCGGCATTCTGGTGAACTCTTTCTGTGGCATGTACTTTTTATGTTACTTTGCAATGTACAGTATGCTGGTATGTATCTACACTGTATTATGTCATCTTCTGTATATACGTATTGCTATTTAATGTACATATGTTCATCAATATTATTCAGGGCTCCATGGAAGACCACTATTTATTGGTGAATGGACTACCCTGACAAAAGATTAGAAATAAATAAATAAATAAATAAATATAGGAAATTGGAAGGAAACTGATCAAGATTGCCATGTGAATAGACTCGAAGAACTTTAAGCATGCTCATAAACAGACAGTATTTATGATGAATGACCCCGTATAGAGTACTATTAGTTAGTTGAGGAAATGGCCTATTTGTCATTATGTATATATATATATATATATATATATATATATATATATACATATATACGTGTGTGTGTGTGTGTGTGTGTGTGTAGTATACATATCATAGGTTGTTGGATGAATGCAAAAGTTATTACAATAGTAACTGAATACGTGATATGCTGCTTTTTAAGGTGTTTCGATGACTTAATTTTCATAAAACCTCCACAGAAATGCAGAAATAGCAATAATTTCAGTAATCAAGGTGCCAAGACAATGGCTATGTCATCAATTCTTCATAAAATTCACTTAAATCCAAATTAAGAAGTGAATTATGCAAATTAGGAGTTGCCGCTGATACAGCAATGCATTACAGCATATGCGCCTGCATAGTACTTGTTCACTTCTGTTTTTAATCATTTTTACAAGTTATCGTCAAACAAAAAGTACATGATGTCATCAAAGTCCAATCAAAATTAAGTCCTGCAATCAATCAATTCAAAAGAACTGAATAACATTGCTGCAATGTATGAATATGTTTCATAACAGTTATTACGTCAAGACCCGTTCATGATTCCTGGTGTGATAAAGAGATACAAAAATTAATTGCAACTACATGTACTAAACAACATACATCTATTATCTCATTTTCATTATAAATTATGCTAATATTCGCCCATTTTCTATGCATATTTCCACCAAAACAAAGTCTTGCTGTCAAAGTGTATCATAGCGTCATGAAAAAAGGATAAGTTATCGGGCAATCATATCACTATATATAAATTGCTCTATAGATTAGTGCACGGTCAGTGTATCTTTCCCTGTACTTTGTCGTTTTCATTGGATAAGTTGGTATATAATTATTTTCAATCTGCAGGTCAATGTAAAATCAAGTGGCAACTTTCATAAATCTATATATAAATCAAGTGGCAACTTTCATAAATCTATATTTTTTTTATCTATCTATTTACCTACTCTGTAGGCTCAAGCAAAAAAAAAAATATTTTGGCTGTCGAAAAAAACATAATCTGAGTCGAAAAGTATATTTCTCAATCGAGCTGAATCAATCTACATTCATGCAAGGTTTGCATCATCATATTGTTGCTGACAATGCACACACTGCTGTACATTGTAGACCTAATTTTTGTGACATTTCCATCGAAACGTTCTGCATTGCTTTCGCATGCACATGAAATCATCTCAAGGAAACTTTGCAGGATTGGAGCTAGAGACATCAGTACAGACAGTAGGCCAGATCAAACCTTTTGATCTTCTCTCTGAAGGAAGCTAAGGTTGTATCGTACGTAATGTTTTGCAAGGTTCCCGGAATCTCTTTGAGAGAGTCTCCAGGGTGTACTTTCTTTGCAAACTTCTATAATAAAAGCGTTAGGATGTTACTGAAAACGCAATCAAACACACAATCATATATTTTATCATGTGCATTAATACGTTAAATCCGTCTGTACTTACGACCTTGTCGAATGATTCAGCGAATACATAGTTGAAATACTTATATCTAATATTTGCCATATCACGACTAATATTTGAGAACATTTCCTTGAATTGGTATGCATATCCCACTTGAGGGTGGTTCTCAGATGCTGTTAATGAATATCTCTTGATCTTGAATATGAAAAAACAAACCTTACACGCCTCGGCGAGATACTTGAGAATATGCTATACGCGACCACTTTCCATATGTTCTAGGTGACCTTTCCGGAAGAAACTTGCAGAAATCATGTACATTTATAGCATTCTGTCTCACTTGAGAGCAGGACAGCCCTAAGACCTTCCTACGAATAATATACGTGAGGTATTCGTAACAGTTCTATTCTCAAAATATATGTATGCTTTCCCTCCACAGTCACCAGGAAAATATGTTGCAGAGTTTTTGACCCCACAAATCGGCTGGCAGTGCTTTTTCATCAGAGTAAGTTTTCAAAATACGTCAAGATAATGCTAGTGATTAGTGGGCAGACAGTTCTTCCTTGTAGGGGGATAGCAGGGATATCTCAACGCAATCTGCATCCAATGGAAAGCTACATATATATATATATGTATATATATATGTATATATATATATGTATATATATACATATATATATATATGTATATGTATATATATATATATATATATATCCGTATCAGACATCTGAATAGGACAGGTCTAATTCTTCATTGCCCTAGTTTTGACCTTAATCACTGTTGACTGGTCAATGATTTTGTTTAATATTGCCCGCTCAGAGAAGTCGATGGGATTTAGCGTGTAAAATAGCGGGCAATGAGTAAGCTCACTTGCTGCAAAAGAGTTTTCGCACTTTAATAGCAGGTGATGGCTAGACGTAGCCGTGCTTTCAGTGATAACAAGTTAACCCAATGTCTCTGTTTTTCCCTATTTTAAATGTAATTTTAGATGTGATTACTAGTACATTAATTATCAATGTTTCCAAGTTCGCTTTAGACATCTAATTGGTTGATAATAACAATATGGACTGGCTACTTTTGGGGGATACGACATTAAATACCCTCACTAGAATCTTATTCGACTCGAGCAATCAATTCTAGTTCAGGTGAGTAATGTCGTATCCCCTCAAGGCAAGTCCATATAATCATCACTCGGTCATTAGCTATTATCATTTTACGAGATTTGAAGGAATCGCTTGGCAGTAAAGAAAGTATTGCAAGTTCAAATGCAACTGCAACATTATATTGTTTTCAATAGTTTCCAATTGCTTCATTCATTGTCTGTCGTTCTTGTGTTGGCACACAGGCATACTATCCAGCACCTGGTAACACGACCATAAGTTTTACAACCGAGGCCAACATCACCCCGGGCAGCAAATATTCTACGACTGATTGTCACGGGGAGAGCTGCCGAGGCACCTTGGTCTAAATGTCGGATCCCTTGTTACTTTGAAGTTGTCACTCTATATTATGAAATTCGGTTTTATCTCTTTTAGAATTATTCTACGTGAAGAAACATGTAAAAAACAGAGAAAACCATTTTTTGATATTACCAATATTAACGAAATGCGTATGTCAATGTTAACAAATTTATTATCATTTGATAATGCATCATTGTGTGCTTTTTAAAGAAATTCAATGTAAATTATTGTCAAGGCAAACCGTGTTTTACTGTAAATTCAGCGTCTTATTGGGGCGAATTTGAACTTGAAATAAATGTCTGTTGAGACCATGCCTAGATCTAATACATATTTAGATGCTTTGACCATAATATATTGCTAATCAGCTCAAAGCATTACCTTTTCCTCCATGGAAGATCGGTTGATTCTGCTGTGGCCCGATTTTCGATCAGGATAATCGACTATAAATTTTATTATCTATTGTGCTATTAAGACTGAATACAGAATTAGATTTACCATGATGATTAATGAATGATACAATGATATTTTTAGCTGTTTTTTGGTGAGGAAAGTAAATGTTGAAAAAAATACTGAAAAATAAATCGAATGAATAGAAATAATCGGGAATCTGTCGATTTAAGAGGTAACAATTAGAAACAATTACTGCTGTTACATGTACATGTTTTTCACAGCATAGTTGAAATCACGTATCACTTCGAAAACAAGGTTGTGCGAGATAACCTTGGAATATCTTTGAAAATGTTCCTTTCTTTAAAAGTAATTAGTAGATGTCTATAATACATCAGGAAACTCGTATTTCTGTCACGTGTGTAAATCCGTGTACCGAAGGGGGGAGGGGCGTTCCCCACTTTTTTGCAGAAGATATAGGGAGTAAATGTTTGGTCCCACTTTTTTTTGCATAAAGTATAAGGTGGATATAAATGGCGCAAAATATCTAATATATATATATATATATATATATATATATATATAAGAGGGATACCCCCTCCCACACGAGGGAGTTTTGCATTTCTAGACGTAAAATTGGGTGATCTGGTACACCTTTAGGTACAACGTTTGATTTTTTTTCTATAAAAAAGTAAGTAAAATAGATATTCTGGAAGACGTGCAGACGAGGGTGAGGGATATAATCCCTTCCCACAGAAAGGTTTTTGCATTTTCCGACTTGAAAGTCAGAGATCTAGTACACCTTTTGGTGAAACTTTCATATTTTTTTTTTATATTAAAAAAGGAAATGAATAGATATTCAGGCAGGTGTGCGGGGGAGGGAGTGGGATATCCCCTCCCCCGCGAAGGAGATTTTTGCATTTTTCAGACCTGAAATTCAGAGATATTGTGCTCCCATTAAGTGAAATATAAGTGTGTTTTTTTTCTAACAAAAACAGTTTGAAAAATATGTATTTAGGGAAATATGCTGGGAGAGGGTGTTGGATGGGGGAGAGGCCTCCCCTCCCACACTAGGGAGATTTTGCATTTTCAGACCTAGAATTCAGGGAAATGGTGCACACTTTTGGTGAGATATTCGATATCTCTTATATCAAACGAGTAAGAAAAATGTGAGTTGGTATTCAGGGAAATGGGCAGGGGAGAGTGAATGAGGGGGATACCTCCTCCCAACTCCTCCCATACGAGGATGATTTTGCAATGCGGACTTGAAATTCAGAGATCTGGTACATACTTTTGGTGAAACGTTCAATGTTTTTCCTATCAGAAAAGCAAGGAAAATAGATGTTTAGAAATATGTGCGAGGGATAGTTTTGAGAAGGAGAAAATGAGTGTAGGGAGGGGGATACCCCTTCTCACACTCCTGAGGTTTTGCATTTTCAGACATGAAATACAGAGATAATATGGTAACCCATTTAGTGAAATATTCGATTTTTGTTCTAATAAAAACAGTAAGAAAAATATGTACTTTGGAAAACGTGCTGGGAGAGGGTCTGGGAGGGGAGGGAGATTACGCATTTTCAGACCTCAAATTCATGGAAATGGTGCACACATTTGGTGAAAATTAGATTTTTTTTCTATCAAAAAAGTAATATATATATATATATATATATATATATATTGAGGGAAATATACGGGGGGGGGGGTGATGTTGGAAGGGGGACACCTCACCAAGGAGATTTTTGCAGTTTCGGACTTGAAATTGAGAGATCTCGTGCACCCTTTCGGTATTCTCTTTTTAGAAAGATTATATTGAGGTAAATATGAGGATGGGGAATAACTCTCTTCCACACGAAGGAGGTTTTACAGACATGATGCACACCTTTCGAATCGCTTTTTGTTTCTATCGATAAGAGGGTAAAAGAAATATATATGTATGTATGTATGTATATATATCTTGTTTCTAAAACATGCGCTTAATTTCCTCGCCAGGATAAAGCGTTTTAATGCCACTTTAGGTTTTAATCTCATATATGTATGTATATATACATATATATATATATATATGTATATATATATATATATATATATATATATATATGTGTGTGTGTGTGTGTGTGTGTGTGTGTGTGTGTGTGTGGGCCGGGGGAAGGTGTGGGATGATGGGAGACAGCCTTTTCACACGAGGGAGATTTTGCATTTTCAGAGCTGAAATGCAGAAATTGGTGCACACTTTTGATGAAATATAAAAATTTTTGTTACCGTCAAAAAGTAAGTAAAATAGGACTAGTATTCAGGGGAAAGTGTCCCACTCGAGGCATTTTTATGATTGTTATTCAATGATCTGGTGCACATTTTGGTGTAATATTTGGAAAGTTGCCAATCCTCAAAGATTAGATAATTCATAGTCTGCATCCCCCAATCCTTGAAACACGAGGGAGCTTTTGCATTATTAGAATTAATGTGACAAAATTAAGATGACGGAATATTTTGGAAATTATCAATCGAAAGTGTACAAAATATGTGTAAGGGAACCAAGCTGCGGAAGGGGATACCACCCTTCCATATGAGGGGATCTTTGTAGTTTGTAAGTGAAAGATCTGTTGCACGCATTTTGATAAGATATTGGGAAATTTGTCAATCCCCAAAGTGTACGAAGTCAACCGAAAGTGACCGAGCGGGGATGCTTTTGCATTTTGATGATTTGCAATTCAACAATCTGGTACATACTGTTGGTGGTACATGTATTTGGACAATTTTCATCGAAAAAGTTCGAGATTTTTCCTCATTCTAGGAAAGGGGGGGGGGGGCTGAATATGTTTGCCCCTAACGTTTTCATGGAGGCGGGGGAAATTCCTCTTTGCCCCCCGTAAGATCGATGCCCCTAATCATCTCTGTGTGCGCTTATAGATGCATCCTGACCGAGTCATCATTGTTTGCACAATAATTCAGGAAATGGGGTGGAGTGGGGTTCAATTCTGGCATTATATTTTCTTTTTCGTACGTAATTTGTTGATGTTTCCGAGTGGAGCGCGTCATAGCATGTGCACATACATGTAGGTCTATACTATTTTACGTTTTTAACATCTGGCCAATGCTTTAAGTCGATATTACTTCTTGTGAGCGAGCGAAGTGAGCGAGAGCTTGAGAAAATTATGTATACAAATCCTTAAAGATAGAATACTGTTTAGCTCTGTTTAGCATTCACAAGACGTGCGTGCGAAGGTCGACATACAATATGCTAAAATTGATACAATCAAATTTCCTCTTTTTCCATTTCTTCAAATTGGGGGGGGGGGGGGTGTGTGCAGGTCATTCCCCTTCCTCCAGAGGGGGGAGGGGATGTATTTACGCCCATGATTTCTGTCAATGTCAATGGCATACATTTCTTTTTCCTCACAAGGCAATCACCAATTCGTGTGTAAATGTCACGCTCATATCATCCCATTAATCCTTTCCCTAATTGCCTTCCTCTCGACAGAGACATGAGGTCTTCGCCCTGACCTGTAAAAACTCGACTGCAACGCTGATACCCCATCCCTTCGACTAATCAAATACTAAATCGCAATTTTTTTGGTATAGTAAAGTTTCATTTTCAATTAACGAACTCTACTCAACTTTCGGATAAACGAGCTTTATTTAACTATCAGATAAGCAGGCCGGGCATTGTGGCATGCGCCTGTAATCCAACTGCTTTGGAGGCAAGGGCGGGGATATGGCTCAGTCAGTAGCGTGTCTACCTTCACATCCAAGAGTACCGGGTTCGATTCCCGAGTCTCACTGCGCAATGTTGTGTGTAAACATTCCGTCACCTCTAGTAAGAGGCAAAAACACTCTGTTCCTCGGATAGGACATTAAATTTAGGCCCCGTGTAAGTGTTTGCCGCGACACACGCACGTAAAAGATCCCATTTCATTCATTCATCTCAAAGAGCAGGGTGTCAACCCGGTGAAGTGGTCCCCCTACCCACCCACACAAGAAAATGGGCGAATGATGCCGACCCTTCGCGGTTCGCTTTAGGTGACTAGCATTAGTCAGCAAACGGTATCAATAATAATAATAATAATAATAATAATAATAATAATAATAATATATAAAATTTATAAAGCGCAAAACCTATAGACGTATATTCTTCTGCGCTGCAAAATCTTCTGATGTGCTTGATAATAATGAACAGTTAAATGAAAAGATGTGTTTTGAGCCGCGATTTAAAAACTGCTACGGTTGGGGATTTCCGGACTTCTAATGGTAGATCATTCCAGAGTTTGGGAGCTGCACAGGCAAATGCTCTGTCTCCCAGTGTTACTTTTTTTTACATGTTGGAATTTGTAAAAGAAGAGTGTCCTTAGAACTGCGCAAATTGTGAGTGTGTCTATGAGATTTAAATACTAATAATTCGGATATGTACCTGGGGGCTTGACCGATAAGTGACTTATATATAATCAACAAAATCTTAAACAATATTCGTTTACGAATCGGAAGCCAGTGTAAATCTTTTAGAAGAGGAGTAATCCTTGAAAACCTGGGTTTGTTACAGATAAGCCTTGCACAGGAATTTTGGACTCGCTGCAGGCGCCCGATTTGAGAATCAGGGAGTCCATATAATAATCCATTGCAATAATCCAATTTACTGACAATACATGCTTGGACGATCATTTTCATACTGTTCTCATCAAAATATTTCCTGATACGTCTTAGATTATATATCATATAGTATGATGATTTACACACATTTGTGATGTGTGCTTCCATGTTCAGATGTGTGTCAAAACACACTCCAAGATTCCTAACAGTGGAAGATGACTTTATGACGGTACTTCCAACTGATATCCCATCAAAAGAAAGTTTAGATATTTGCTTGGATGTGCCAATCAATAACAGTTCAGTCTTACTGTCATTCAGCATGAGTTTGTTTTGCAGCATCCATTCACGTACATAATTAACACATATTTCCATGTGAGTGATGCTTTGCTGCTGAGCAAGTGCGTCAGGTGTGAACGACAAATACATCTGTGTGTCATCTGCGTAGCAGTGACAGGATACATCAGGAAACATTTCATTCACATTTTTGATCAGATTACTTGTGTATAAAGCAAAGAACAGAGGGCCCAGCCGAACCCCTGTGGGACTCCAGAGGGCACTGGGTAAAAATCTAAAACAGTACCATCAATATCGATCTGTTGATATATATCTGCTAAGTATGACTTGGTCCATTTCAGAACAACACCATCAATGCCAAAGCAAGTATTCAATGATTCCACTAAGCGAGCATGATCTATGGTGTCGAAAGCACTGCTCAGATCTAATAAAAGCAATATGGTTACTTTCTGATTGTCCATAGCCATCAATATGTCACTCTTAATTCTTAACAGTGTTGTTTCAGTACTGTGGAATTGTCTGTAAGCCGACTGGTTAAAAAGGCAGAAGTGAATGGTCATTAAGGTGATCCACGATTTGCTGATGGGCAGCACCTTCAACCAACTTTGATACATACTTTAGGTTACTCACAGGCCGCAGATTACAAAACTCCATATCTAGACCAGCCTTCTTCAAAACGGGTTTGACTAAAGCATGTTTCCACTGTGAGGGGAATTTACCAGTTGCCAAAGAGAGATTGATTAAGGATGTTACCACAGGAATCAGTGCGCTATCACATTGTAAGAGAATCTTTGTAGGCATTGGGTCTAATGCACACGACTTTTTTACTGAGCTTAGATATAAGTTTTTCAACATCATGCTCTGAGAGTGGCCTAAAGCTTGTAAACGTTGGCGCACTGTGGTAGGTCTCTTGAAGAGAATCTGTGAATGGTTTGCTCAGCACGTTCAATCTTGACTCAATGTCGACGTGAATTTTCATTACTTTGTCATGAAAAAACTTGCCTGAGTCATTCACAAAGGCGTGTTTGTCAAAGTGCTGTGGAATTACAGGTTGCTTATTGGCTACGTTCAACAAAGACTTCACCATGTGAAACAAACGTTTTTGGTCGTCTTTGTTTTCCATGACTAAATCATCGTGATACTTTCGGCGGGCTTCATTTCACAAATACAGCATAGAATTACGTTCTGACTTGTAAATATTCCAATCTCTGTCTTTCCTAGTTTTCAACCAACACTTTTCAGCCTTCCTTTTCTTCCGTTTCGCAGCCCTGACAGTGTCAGTGAACCAAGGTACTTGGGGACGCAAAACAACTTTCTTTGTTACAACAGGTGCATACTTATCGATGATATCACTCAGTGTAGCGTCATACAATACAGCCAGTTCATTGACATCACTTGGTATGTGCTTACACAGTTCACTTTCAACAACATCTGTTTTTAGGGTTTCAATATCAATCGCAGACAACCTGCGAAATGACGATACTTTGAAAGGCAATGGAGGCTTGTTTGACTTAAGACGGCACATAATAGGGATATGATCACACAACAGAGAACCATGTGGCCAGGGCTGGCCGATGACAATATCATCTGACTGCCGACAAATCAACAAGTCAAGGGTGTGACCACGTGTGTGTGTACTAAAATCAACCAACTGCCTGCAGCAAAGAGACTCAAGGAGATTAAAAAAAGATCTTGACTCGGCATTGATAACATCCACATGAATATTGAAATCTCCTGTAACTAGCAGGGGTACATTCGACAGCAAGTGACACTGAATATAATCATTAAATTCAGGTATAAATGATGAAACTGACACTGGATGTGATTCTGAATACGGCGGTCTGTAAATATTGATCAATGTCATATGAAACGTGTGATATGAAATATAATACTCAGCAAATTCAAATGAGTCCTTCTCACCGGCAGCTACCATATGAACATCAATTGTCTGTCTGAAGACAAGGCCAGTTCCACCGCCACGGCGGCCACTCCTCGGTCGATGAACGAGACGATATCCGGGAGGGACAAGTTCACGAGAGACTGCCGAATGTGTGTCATTTAACCAGGTTTCCGTCATGGCAATCAAGTCGACATTGCTGTCGCAGATGAAATCTTGAACAAGAGTGGTCTTATTACACACTGACTGGGCGTTAATGGAACACAACTGGAGATTCAAGGATGATATTGGCTTGTTGTTGCGTGAGACAGTATTCTTCTTGCGGCCTCCTCGAGTTCCTCTCCGTGTTCTCTTTCGTTGAATTGCACAAGACTTGATGATGTCGCAAACGTCTCGCGGGAGTTGCAGTTTGGTATGTCTCCATCGCAGAAGTTCACCTGGGGTGTATTTGATTTGACGTTGTCCGTGGTGAGATGTACCATGGCAACCTGACTCAGGCGATATCTCTCCATTTTGGGTGTTGGGTCCTGGGTTTGGATGGACATCACCGTCATGGAGAATGTCTAGTTGAAAGGAGGCAGTGCAGTTTGGACTGTATAAAATTCTCCTCTTTAGAAAGTGCCTTCTGGTGAATGATCCCTGATGAAAAGGATGTAGGGCAGACTAGCCACTGCAATGCACTGGATCACTCAGAAAAGCACAGAGACAAAGAGCAACAAATACTCTGAGGTGAATAGGCTGCATTGTGCCTGACTTGTAATCCAGATGTTCACGTTCATCCAAGCAGGAACATAGTAGAATGTGCTACTTACACAGTGATGCACAGGAAGCACAGGGCACACTCAGTACAGCAAAATCAAAATCAAAATCCATCCAGAAATGAATATATCAAAATACTGCGTAAAACCGACACTTCACTGATAGAAACTTGTCTAGCAGTTTTTGAGCACTATTACATAGATGGTGGTAATAGTATAATCAAGTGAAATGTCAAAATAACAAGCAATCAGAAGCTTTTTTGGAGAGCAAGCAAAAGCATGTGCAGCATGCATGTGCGCTCAACCAGGCACACTGTGCCATACGCTTGAATGAATGAATGAGTAATAAGCAGCTTCCAGAATTATAAACAGCCGTTGGGATTAATGAAACAAACATTCAGATAAATGAGCATTATCTCAGTTTCCAACCAACGATCCGAAGTATACGAAATTTGTGTGTTCGGACTGACGAACCTTTGCAAGCTTCGGAATAACGGGGATCGCCTCCACAGTTGACGCCAACAGATTACGACAGCACTAGTTGCAATATCCTTCCTGAGTAGTGAATTTGTCATGTGTTTGCCTGAAATATAACAACAAAGAGCAAAATGATACGTTCTTCACATTATTTCGTTTTCTCGAACAGATGATCTTCAAGCCATCACAAATGCATCACACGAAGATACTGTAATATTCACATTCATAATAATTTTGTTAACAAAGAGCGCTGTAATCTGTTAGTCTGTATACAGTGATGGTGCTATTAAGTTCTAATTAGTGTATTCAAGACAAGTGCGATATAACCAGATGATTTTCTTGCGACGAGCCGCATTTCCTTTTCCGCCCTGTTTTTATTATACTGACTTGCGCATGCGTCAAAATTTGACCAGCGGTCAACCTTATACCTATGAGCGCAAGGTTTAGAATTTTGAGCGAGACTAATCGGTCCAGTATAGCGGTGTTTCATAGACTACAAAAATGTGTAATGCTTGCAGAGCCAATGTGTCCAAATTTGGTTGAAGTTACGTTACGGTTTGAACATTGGAAAGCCTTGCAAATTATCTATTGTTTCAAGTGACATTTATTTTGCAACATCAGAATGGACCGATTTAACTATTTAATTCAACTTATTTTTAGCGATGCAATTTTGCAACGATTGCGGCGAGGAAAGAGGCATTAGGGGGCAACAGTTTTATTTTCGACGTCGACAGAGTGAGATAGATGTAATGCTGTTTCGTATTCTGTCAATCTGGGGAGATAGGAAAGTGCCTTGCTCGATATGGTCCCTCCCGCGAAGTCGTAGCACTGGTGGGAGAAAGTCGTGCTGTAGACACTGACGATCATGACCAGTTGTTGCTGGAGAATGTCAAACTCGGCATTTTAGTTTGGTACATGTACAAAGTAACGATAAGGGTCCTGCAATGTGTACATGCATGCGAATTTGGACAAAATCGACTAGTGTATAGTCCTCTTGTTGGGTCTGTTTGCGTGCATGTTTGTGTGTGTTGTTTGCTAAATACATTTTGTCCTTCCCTTCTTTACATGAAAGAAACAGGAGATAAATTCACAAGACAAACAAGTCACACACAAAGACATGCATATTTTGTGTCTAATAAACACACGCGCGCACACACACACACACACACACACACTACAAACGATTACATATGTACACAAACATGGCACGCAAGTGCATAAGTACAGAGAGTCACGCTCACAAAATGAAGAAAAACACAAAATATGCAGTCTGTCCAACATTTGCATGATGTGCAGATTTCGCGCTAACTATATTTGTAGTACAGGACTTACCACGCCAAGATGCAAATCAATATAGGTTTTGTGGTCATTTTTGTACGTTTGTTATTCGCTTCATAATAACTATTCTACCCTATAGCGTTGCCAGGTACCCATTTATACACCTGGGTCGAGAGGGACATGGTGGGTAAAACATCTTGTCCAAGGACGTAAGCACTGGACGGGATTCGAACTCGGGTCCTCCGATTGGGAGTCGGGAGTCTTATCCACTATGCCACAGCACCCCCGATAATCGGTTTATCCGAAATCGCGCTAGAAGATAGCTCCATGACGATAGTCATTCAACTTCATTTTCCCATCAATTCAATTTCGCGCTTCGGTCAATTTATTTCGCGTTTACATCATTCAAATTAGAATGCCCGTCAAGAGCGTTCAAAATCGTATACTTTAAGAATGCGAGGGAGCGTCCTTTCGAGCATTCCAATTTCTTGTTTGAAGTAAGTTAATTCAATTTTTATAGCAGCGAAAGGTTGGCGACCGGCCAGCTGCAGCAGAAGCCGACATAACCATTAAAAAGGATGACGAGCACATGTCATGCAACTGGTTGGAAGACATCACTCCAGAAAAAAAAAAAAAAAAATCTTCGTTGCTTTTATACAGTCACACCTCCCGAGATGCCTCGATCGCCAGGAGAATAGATGGCTAATTCCACTGAGATGAACCCTCCTCAAATCAAAACAATAAATCAATAATTACCTTAGTATGCTTAGCGGTGACACGACATTTGCTCCGGCGGCAATTGCTCCGGTCTTATTTCCTCCAAGGACATAGAGGTTAGATTAGGGTTGTGACAGGATTTTAGGTCTAGTTTGATAGGGTTGCGTTAGTGGGTAGATTTTACGTTTGGATTAGCGTGCAGATATTTAATGGGAGCAATTGTCGCATAAGCAATGTAAGGAACCGTGCTTGTCACCTTCTCGTTCGGCCAATGAAAAAAAAAGCACCAAAAATGAAATATATACATATGTGATAAAAACCTAAAATGGCAATAGATCTAAAAACGCTTTATCCTGGCGAGGAAAGCGCATGATTTGGAAACAAGACACCAAACAGGTTAGTCATCGCATTCTTCATCAGCGACCAGGATGCGATGTGATGTTGGATTATATATATATGTACATATATATATATATATGTTGTAATCATGTCTTTACTGATAAGTAAAAACAAAGGACATGTTGACATGTATGCCAGGTCCATTGGACACATGGCAGGGAGTGACACACTTACAAATACTTACAGTGAACAAATAACAATATAGCTATATTTACAACGATTTGTGAAGTTGACAACAATCACACAAAATTAATTAATCACCGTACATTTCCCAACGCAGTATACATTCACTCTATTACATTTCGGATTGCTGAAGTGTTAATCAACTGTACTAATTCTATATTTTCCTGGATACGTATTACATAATTTTGAGTGTTTCAGTGTCAATAACCAATGACTCGTTTCGTTATTTTGTCCAGGATGCTCCATCACATTTTCTAACTGATTAAATGAAGTTCGAATTAATCATATTTGTCCGGGATACATGTGTTCGAGTGTTCGAGTGTCAATCTAATTTTACTAATTTATACACTTTTTAGGATAAGTGCCAAATGTCATTCCAGTAAATCATTACATATACAATATGTGGAAACTGTGCATGTGTGGTGGTTGTATAGTGGTAGTGGTTTGTTTGTCTGTGTGTATACTTGTGCCTGTATGCGTACGTGTGTCTGTTTGTGTTTGTATTTTGATACATTTCGTTATTTTGTCCAGGATGCTCCATCACATTTTCTAACTGATTAAATGAAGTTCGAATTAATCATATTTGTCCGGGATACATGTGTTCGAGTGTTCGAGTGTCAATCTAATTTTACTAATTTATACACTTTTTAGGATAAGTGCCAAATGTCACTCCAGTAAATCATTACATTTATCCAATTAATGTAATAATTCTACATAATAATTACATATTACTAAGTGTCTTTCAAACTTACGTTTTACATTTCTAAGTGATTAACGTCTGTTGCGACCCAAATTGTCGCCCCGTCACAAATTGTCGCCAGACGACAATTTGTGACGTGCTTGTGCAGTTCCCAATTTTTGACCTCGATGGCGACAGTTTAACAAATTGTCGTCGGCCATGCACTGTGAATTGTGTGGTTGGGGTGGTTGCTCCGGTGTTATGCTTTGGTGGGGTGGGTATGACTGGTAAGTTATGCGTATGTGTGTGTGTGTGGGGGGGGGGGGGGCTGCATTGTATGTGCTGTGTATGATTTGTAGGTGCGTATTATGTGACTTGTGTATGCATTTGCGCATAGCTGTGTGTGTGTGTGAGTGTGTGTGTGTGTGTGTGTGTTTGGAGTATAATAATACAATATGTGGAAACTGTGCATGTGTGGTGGTTGTATAGTGGTAGTGGTTTGTTTGTCTGTGTGTATACTTGTGCCTGTATGCGTACGTGTGTCTGTTTATGTTTGTATTTTGATGTTTTTGCGAACGAACTTTGTGGGCAGCAGCAGGCACTACTGTGGAAATGAAAATGCCTTCAACGTGTATGAGCACTTGTTTATAGAGTTCACACCGGCGTTGATTTCAAAATAGTATGGGTGTGTCAATTTCAGCGGTGAGGCGGGCTAGGAGAGAGAGACCGAGAGAAAAGGCATACGAGGGAGGTACCCTCCCTAAATGTTATCTGTCTTTGTTCATTTTTTCGCTGGAGTCATATTCTTCCATCAGTCTTAACTTCAACTTCCATATCAATATTCTTTGTCCCAGAGTAAGTTTGGCATGCTTTATGCATGAGCGAATAATTTCGACACGCCGTAAATAATTTCTCAATTGTTAGTTGATTTTAGCACAAACGAACTGCCATATGCACACCGCAAATACATACGTATTTATAAACAAACACAAACAAACACTCAAACAAATTCTCATAATGCATATAAACCACCTCAACACACATTCTTCCATAATATACAATAACACACACACACACACACACACGCACACACACACACACACGCACACATCCACACACGCACGAACGGACACTCAATTATCATGTGCGCGCGCACATACACACTTCCTTGAACCCTCACCGTGACTTTTTACATGGCTTGTTTGCATGGATGTAGCCATGTAAGTTATGTGTTGGTATTTCAATGACTATGTCAAGAATAATATTACCCCCTAAAATGTGCTTCGAGGGCGGGCGACAATTTGTGCCGTCAGTCCTCATCACAAATTGTCGCCAGACGACAATTTGTGTCGCAACAAACGTCCCTTCAGTTCTGTTCTTTTCTTGCATATAGAATACGGTGAATGATGAAACTATCGCATATCATTAATGTCTTGATAGAATGCAGTGGGACTTTGTTTGGATTTATATGTTTTGAGTAGGCCTTTCAGTCGTTGTCTGTTTTGCAAAAAAGGAAGGCTTATTTCCCTTGCGTTTTAGTTCATTCAATAATACTTCGTATTTCTCTACTTTCTTTCATGAGCGGCCTCAGTGTTAGGTTCGAATGGTACTGTCAAATAAACAATAAGGATTTGCATTACTCTTTCTAGTAAAACCACTCTGTCTGGTCGTTGCTTAGAGCATTTTTTTTTTCATTTCAGTTCAGATATATTCGGGGGGTTTTTACGATTAAATAGTATGTAAACATAAATCTTGTATAAAAACATAAAAACATAAAAGTTGTAACTACGTGAGGTGGAAACGTTCCGCATGCCATTTTGCACCCATCTAAGTCAGCGTATACGACATGACCTGTGGGAAGAGACTCTTTGATCGTACAGTAAATATATTGCGATATTTTGTTGTGTCTCCATTCGTACCTTTCAAAAAATGCCGGACAATTTGGCAAAATATGACGGAGAGTGCCGGTTGTATTAGGGCAAAATACGCATTTTGTTTGTTAACCTTTTCACCCATCTATAAAGATTTGTGTACGATGGTAGGGAGTCAATACATCCATCTGTTATAAAACTGAGTACCCTTTTCGGTAAGTTGAACATAATTGATTTCCAGGTGAGATTTACGTCAGAAAGGGCCATGAGCTTTACAAATTGGCCTTGCACCAATTCAATTCAATTCAATTCAATTTTATTTCCATTTCCATTGAATAAACAGAAAAAATATATACAATACATTTACAGAACAAATTTATAACAATTTCAAAGAAAACGTACAAGTGGTCACGAGTAACAACAGAATTTCGTTTCTAAGGTATATACCTAATACAAAGATTAGAATGGAAATGGAGGGTCCCACTTAAAAAGCAAAGCTTGTAGGGTATGGGACCCTCAAAAAATACGTACACAAGGTCAAAGAAACCAATGTCAACTGACATGAAATTAACTTAGGAAGGGGAAAAAAAGAAGAAGAAAAAAAAAGAACAAAAAAGGGGGAAATAAGACTATGGTACAACACGCGCCATCGTGGACACAAGCATACTGTACTTCATGATTAAAATGCAATAACAAAACAATACAACGCTCCCTGGTTTGAAATTGCGATTGATTGGGTGCATATGCCGGTATGAATGCATAGGAACGGATATAAGAAAAAAGAGAAAGAGAATAGACTCACTGTTACTGGTACAATAAAATAAATATCTGAGGTAAACTTATGTTAGACAGATTGTTTTCCTTAAAAGATGATTTCTGTGTGATATCTTAATACTTGTAAAAACAAACAAACAAACAAACAAACGACTTGATTGAGAGAATGAAACCGAAACTAATTTGGTTGTATATCATAAGATTTCAACAGAAAGAATTTTAATTTATTCTTAAAAGAATTCAAAGTTTGTGCTGTTATTATGTCGTTGGGAAGTGAGTTCCAATACTTAGGCCCCTCGTAGATGAAGGTTTGCTGAGCCAGCAAAGTCCTAAAAAATGGTAAATGAAATTCGTTGGATTGCCTTGTAGGATAATTATGAACAGATTGATTTTTTGAAAACATTGATTCAAATATATATGGAAGATTATTTTTATTGTAATTATACATAAATTGTCCTAAATTAAACAAATACAAATCTTTAATTTTAAATATTTTATTTTCAAAAAATAACGGATCAGTATGAGACAAATATGCAGTGTGACATATAATACGCAGTGACTTCTTTTGTAGCAGAAGTAATTTATCCAAAAGAGTTTGATATGTATTTCCCCATACAAGAATACCGTAATTTAAATAGGGCAATATGAGGGATGAATATAATGTAAGCAGGGACGACAAAGGAAGACAAAATTTAATCTTGTTGATTATACCAATGTTTCGAGAAATAATCTTACATATACTATCAATATGAAATTTCCATGAAAGCTTATTATCAACTGTTATTCCCAGAAATTTGATATAAGAAACATTTTCCAGTGGTGTGCCATCAAAAATAATATCAGCAGGTAGTGCCTCAATGGAGTTGCTGAAAAGCATATATTTTGTTTTTTGAAGATTGAGAGATAATTTATTAGCTTTTATCCATTGAGCAACTTTTTCTAATTCAAAATTTAATGTCTTTACTAGGGTAAAAGGATTATTATGCGAAAAAAACAAATTTGAATCATCCGCAAAGAGAATGAAAGAAAGAATATCTGATGATTTACAGAAATCATTCATATAAATAAGAAACAGAAGCGGACCTAATAAACTTCCCTGTGGGACCCCACATTTAACATTTAACATTTGTGAATTGCAACCATTTAAAGAGACATATTGCTTCCTGTTCGAGAGGTAGCTCCTGAACCACTCCAAGGCCTTCCCACGGACTCCGTAATGTTGTAGTTTATTAAGTAAAATATCATGATTAATGGTGTCAAAGGCCTTGGAGAAGTCCAGGAACAAACCTATGAGATGTGAAGATTTGTCGATAGCATGTGCTACTTTTTCAACAAAACTCAATAATGCATGTGAGGTGCTATGTTTTTCTCTAAAACCAAACTGAGTATTTGAGAGTATGTTATTGAATTTCAAAAAAGTAAGAGTTCTTTTGTAAACAATTTTTTCAAGAATTTTGGACAATGTACATAACAAAGAAATTGGTCTATAATTATTAACATCTAATTTGTCACCTTTTTTAAACAAAGGGATGACTTTTGCTATTTTCATACTTTCAGGAACAATACCATAAAAAAGAGATAAATTGAATATATGAGATAAAGGATCCGCAATTGAAGATATTACCCCCTTCAGCAAAAAATTACTGATGTCATCGTGTCCAGCACTTTTTTTGGAACGAAAATCAGAAACAATATTGATTATCTCCTGACTATATGTTGGACTAAAAAACATTGAGTTTAAATTTGGTGAACCTAAAAATTCAGAAAAATGTTTATTTGAAGATGGAATTTTGCTTGCAAGATTTTCCCCAATGGAAGAAAAATGATTATTTAGAATATTACAAATATAATGAGGATCTTCATGAATTTTATCATCAGATCTAATTTTAGTAATATTCGACTTGTTATTTGATATATTCATTGCTTGCTTTAAAACTTTCCATGTATTTTGCATATCATGCTTATAAAATTGTAACTGCTTAGTATAATATTTTTTCTTTTCAATACGTATAATTTTCGTCAAAGTATTTTTATAACTAGTATATTTCAGTTTTGATTGCTCAGTAGGTTTCATTTTAAATTTGTAATATAAATTATTCTTTCTATTTATTGAACGCAAAAGTGACTTAGAAATCCAAGGTAACCTGGGTACCTTTTTATAGTTGGATGACTTTTCTCTTCGTTTTGGAATATGAATGTCCAAGAGTTGAGTAAAAATATGCATAAAATATTCAAATGACAAATTCACATCATTTGAGTCAAAAATAGACGACCAGTCTGTCCTGTCTAAACTAGCACCCAGACTGGCTACATTTTCATGTGTAATTCTTCGTCTAAATAAAGAACTAGATTTATTATCAATGATATCATTTAAAAAGAAACTAGTCGAAATGGGGAAGTGATCTGTAATATCTGAAAGTAATATAAGAGAATCAGGAGACGGCAGAATATTAGAAAAAAATATTATCAATAAGGGAGGCGGATTCATTAACTATACGCGTGGGCTTAGATATCAAAGGTAAGAAAGAAGCAGATAGAAATATTTCCATAAAATCTTGTGAGATTGTATTTTGTTTCAGTAAATCTATATATTAAAATCTCCCATTATGAAACATTTTTTATGAATAAAAACTGAATCCTTCATTAGATTCGCAAAATATTCCAAAAATGATTTCATATTCGCACTGGGTGGTCTATACATTACACCTATGATTATATTTTTACTGCCAGGGACTGTAATTTCAATGAAAAGAGATTCAATAACTTCAGTCATACAGTTGAGCTCTTCACGAACTATATAATCATACTTTTGTGAAACATATAAAGCAACGCCCCCACCCGCCCTAATTTGCCTGTTATTAACTACAAAATCATATCCGTCGAGGGCGAAAGGAAGACTTAAATCATTGGAAAGCCAGGTTTCGGTTAAACCTATTATCGAAAATTTTTTCCTGATGGGATCATCTAAAAGTAACCTCAGTTCTTCAAAATGTTTATTAATACTCCTAATATTAAGATGTATGAGTGAAAAAATGGTGTGATCATATTCCTTGACAACATTGTTAAACTGGTTGAGAGTAAGATATTCCGAAGATGGGCTTTGCAATTGGTTTTCTATATCAAAGTCATAATGAAATTCTTTCGACGATGTATTAAAACTATCTGAAACACAATTATCGAAAAACATATTATTTTGATCAATATTTACTTCTCTTTCTGCCAAAGAAGGTCCTACCGTATCGAAAAAATCATCATCAGTAATTGAATTGAATGCAGTGTCTATTGGATTGTGTAGTACAGGGTGAGCGTGATTGCCATTGCTTGTGTCCACGAGGGCACCTGTCGAGTGCAGCACAGGGGATTTTGACATCTAGAATGTCTGTGATGTACGAGACTAAAAAGAAAGAAAATGCTACATCTTAGTTGGAAACAGAGTCAATGTAACATTAATCCCATACACGAGGTACCACATATATTACAGAATAACGTATTAACAATTATCAAAGAGCGTCTTCAGCCTTGCTCTACTATATAATAGGAATTAGAATACACCAGTTAAGAAATCAGGTTACAGAAGGAAAAAGAAAAAAAAATAAACTAGGTAAAATGTCCCTTGACATTTATGAGTATTACATTAACCATTTTCAGAGAGTGATAGAAAAAAAAAGAGGAAAAAAATAAAACACCTCTCCTATACCAGATGCAGACATCTTGAATTGAATGATTTACATTCACAAATTTATGTACATGGGATGACATAGATACAACACTGGTTGAATGCGAATGGGTGAATGCCCACCATTGTATGGTCACAGCGCGAACGGTCAATAACCACCAGCATGGCGCCCCCTGCCACGCCCCGCCGATGAGGCAAGGGATCGCCAAGCAGTACCTCAATGAAGGCGCCAACAAACAACCACGTGACGGGGAGGCGCCATGCTTCGGACTGCAATATACAATGAAACAATAGAACGCAATCATCACCTGTGTATTACACTTGGGTGTCAGAAATATAGCATATTCAGCTTTGTGTACACAGTATAAACGCGCAGATGAAGGAATGAGAAAAAGTGAGTTAATGGTATAGGGAAACGTAGGTCAGTAACCACCAGCATGGTGCCCTCTGCCACGCCCCGCCGATGAGGCAGGAGACCGCCAAGCAGTACCTCAATAAAGGCGCCAACAAACAACCACGTGACAGGGAGGCGCCACGCTTCGGACTGCATTAATGAAACAATAGAACACAATCATTACCTATGTATTACACCTAGGTGTCACAAGTACCATAATATGCAGCTCTGTGTACACCGTATAAACACTTATGTTTTAAATCATCCTACTATCCTGTTATAAAACGTCATGTTACGAAATTTTGACTCCCGCTTACCTCTAGTGATAAGGACAGACAATGTCCAATTTACCATGAGCGTCTGTGAAATTTCATACTGAGTTAAAGAAATGCACTGGTATGTATGATATTTACAGTCATCACCTGTGAATTACACTTTGGTGTCACTATAGAAGTGTAAACAGCTTTGTGTACAGTAAAACGCGGTCATGGGTGATACAATTCAAGAAGAAATTTCAGACTGGCATTATAAAGAATTGACCCAATATAACACAGACATTAAGGCATGTGTTTTTCAATCCAAAGGGAAGTTACAGACTGTAAATCATAAAGAATGTACATTATTCCTGCATGAACAAATACTATACAAATGAGTAAAACAATGACTCTTTAATATCGCCCGTTGAGAACGACAAGGGCGCTAAGCTGTCACAAAACTCATAGTGTTCCATACAACCCAACGCCCCACCCACTCCCAACAGACGATAAATCAATTAAACACTTTTATATTATTTATAGTTTGTGTTTAAATTCATTACTCAACTCTCTACCATCATACTATTTCACATACAGATGAAGGAATAAAAAAAAATAAAAACATTAAAGGGCTTCATAACTTGTGGTATTAAGGGTGGTTCGCTCAGTTGAGTGAAGAACAACAACGCAAATGTATTAATCAAATAAGGTTCATCTTAGCAAGTGAGCGTGGTTTGAGCTCGAGTCTAAGCACACACCTGAAAATGATATTCTAACAGGGAGAATGGGAAAAGAGAATTACCTACTAAGTCTTATTTTCCGTGGACAAACTCTGTGTGCAGCTGACCTGCCCGTTTTCGTAGGCAAACTCTTTATCATATGCTGACAACTGCTTTGTGTTTGAAATGTATTAGCGCTGACTTTGCCCATGAAAAGTAGGCAAAATCTGCGCCAACACACATACAAGTTACAACGTAACATAATACTGATTGAATGTTTTATATATCCTACTTTCCTATCAATAACATCATATTACAAATTTTAAATACCTGTTATTTCTTGTATTAAAGGAAAAAACAATGTCCAATGTCCAATCTACTATCAGCATCCATAAAATTTCGTACTGAGGTGAGGGTATGCATTGGTATGTATGACATACACAGTCATCATGCCTATTACACCTGGGTGTCACAAGTAGCATAAACATCAGCTTGGTGCACAATTCAATCCATGGAGAAATTACAGACTGACATCATGAAGAATTCACAGACAATTTACAGACTGTTAATCGTAGGGAATTTACACAGTATAACACAGCATTGAGCATTTTGGTCCATGTGTCAATTTCAAAACTGAAAATCTCTGTTCAACCATTTTATGTTTCAAATAAGATGAAAGGATGAGAAAAAAACAACAACAATTGAGTACGGGAAAATATGGGCTTCCAAATCTTTGGCAGACTATCATAATAAATCATTGATAAGTCAACCTTAATACAGAGCGGTCGTACATTCATAACACGTCTGAGAAGAAATTAGTCTCAACGTGAGAAAATCTAATGAAAAGGAAAAAAATATATATATTCTTCGTAACTTTGCAATATTGAGAGTGGCTCGTTCAGTTTGAATGAACAGCAACACAGGAATATTAATCAAAATAAGCTTTATCTTAGCATAATAGCTTCATATTACAATTCTTTTTTTTCTTTTTTTTTCAAGTACCGGTTATCTCTTGTAATCAGTAGAAACAATAACCAATCTACCATTAACATCCATGAAATTACGTACTGAGGTGATGAAGCGTTCCACCAGTATGTGTGACGTGCACAGTCACCACATGTGTATTACACTACCTTGGGTGTCACAATGTAGCATAAACAGTTTTGTGTACACAGTGCAAACACAGTCCTGAGCAATTCAATCCATGGAGAAAGGCTGACTGACATCACGAGGAATTTACACAGTATAACACCATAATGTTTCACATACAGGTGAAGGTATGAAAAAAAGAAGAGAACTTAATTGAGTATGGGGAAATAACTTGCGATATTGAGAGCGGCTCGGTCAGAGCGTAGTTTGAACTCGAGTCTAAGCACACACCTGAAAATGATATCCAAACAGGAAAAGAAAAAAAAAAAGGAGTTACATACTTGTTTTCCGTGGGCAAACTCTGTGTGCAGCTGCCTTGCCCGTTTTCATGGGCAAACTCTGTGTATATGCAGGTAATTGCTTTTTGTTGTGAATGTTTAAGCGCTGACTTTGATCATGAACAGTAGGCAAAAATCTGTGCCAAAACACACACCAGTTACAACGTAACATGACACTGATTGAATGTTTTAAAATATCCTACTATCATGACTATCCTGATGATAGGATCATGTTACAAATTTAGAATACCGGTTATCTCTTGTAAGTGCACATCAGAAAAGGAAATTAATCTCGACGTGAGTTAATCAAATGAAAAGAAAAAAAAAACTAGAGACTTCATAACTTGCAATATTGAGAGAGGCTCGTTCAGTTTGACAGAACAACAACACATGTATATCAATCAAATGAGCTTCATCTTTAATAGCAAATGAGCGTGGTTTGAAGTCTAATCTAAGCACACGTTTGTAAATGATATTCTAGCAGGAAAGAGAAAGAAAAAGTTATATACTTATTTCCCGTGGGCAAACTCTGTGTGCAGCTACTTTGCCCGTTTACATGGGCAAGCCCATTATCATAATGTTGATACAACATAGTACTGATTGAATGTTTTAAAATATCCTACTATCCTATTAACAACATTATGTTGAATATTTTTTAAAATACCGGTTATCTCTTGTAATCAGTCGAAACGATATCCAATCTACCATTAGCATCCATGAAATTTCGTACTGAGTTGATGAAGCCTTCCACTGGTATGTGTGACGTACCCAGTCACCACATGTGTATATTACACTTGGGTGTCACAATGTAGCATAAACAGTTTTGTGTACACAGTGCAAACACGGTCATGGGCAATTCAATCCATGGATAAAGGCTGACTGACATCACGAGGAATTTATACAGTATAACACCATAATGTTTCACATACAGGTGAAGGTATGCAAAAAAGAAAAGAACGTAATTGAGTATGGGGAAATAACTTGCGATATTGAGAGCGGCTCGGTCAGAGCGTAGTTTGAACTCGAGTCTAAGCACACACCTGAATATGATATCCAAAAAGGAAAAGAAAAAAGGAGTTACATACTTGTTTTCTGTGGGCAAATTCTGTGTGCAGCTGCTTTGCCCGTTTTCATGGGCAATTTCTTTATCATATGCAGGTAACTGCTTTTGTTGTGAATGTTTAAGCGCTGACTTTGATCATGAAAAGTAGGCAAAAATCTGTGCCAAAACACACACCAGTTACAACGTAACATGATACTGATTGAATGTTTTAAAATATCCTACTTTGTTTATCCTAGTAATAGGATCATGTTACAAATTTTGAATACCGATTATCTCTTGTAAATACACATCTAGAAAGGAAATTAATCTCGACGTGTGTTAATCAATGAAAAGAAAAAAAAATAGAGACTTCATAACTTGCAATATTGAGAGTGGCTCGTTCAGTTTGACAGAGCAACAACACAGGTATATTAATCCAATGAGCTTCTTCTTAGCAACTATATGTAAGCGTAGTTTGAAGTCTAATCTGAGCACACGTTTGTAAATGATGTTTTAGCAGGAAGGGGAAAGAAAAGAGTTATATACTTATTTCCCATGGGCAAACTCTGTGTGCAGCTGCTTTGCCCGTCTTCATGGGCAAGCCCATTATCATAATATTGATAAATGCTTTACTTTAATGTATGTATTAGCGCCGGGTTTATGCCCATGAAAAGTGGGCAAACCATTCGCCAACACACACACGGTCACAACGTGGTACTGATTGAATGTTTTAAAATATCCTACTACAGTCCTTCCACTGGTATGTGTGACGTACCCAGTCACCACATGTGTATATTACACTTGGGTGTCACAATGTAGCATTGTAAACAGATTTGTGTACACAGTGCAAACACGGTCATGGGTGATTAAATCCAACAGCTGCTCGATACGTTTTTCCCAGTATAACTTGGTTATATTATCTTCAAGTGCCTCCTTACGAAGCTTTCTAAGGGCCATTTTTGACAACCTAAAAAAAAAAAATACTACTTACGTACGTAATAATACTGCGTACGTACGCAGTATTATTATGTACGTACGTATTATTATTACGTACGTACGTATTATTATTATTACGTACGTACGTAGCATTTATTGCGTACGTACGCAGTATTATTAGGTACGTACGTAGTATTTATTACGTACGTACGCAGTATATATTACGTACGTACGTATTGTTCATTACGTACGTACGTATTGTTTATTACGTACATACGCAGTATTTCAGTAATGGCGGCAGACAGGGCAGAGAGAGAGAGACAGACTAGTACGTTTGTACTTCGATATAGGTTTCAGCCAAAATGAAATATTATATTATCTTGTTTCTAAACATAGAATAGTGATAAGCAAAAGAAGTCTAAAGCGTGTTTTAAAGAGTCTTGCTTTATTTCGACGCAAACAATCAAATATCCTGGACGTTGCAATTTTAATACTGCACACGTTCAGATGAATATCTACATCTGGGAAATTGCATGGATATCGGTGGATGCACACGAAGTGTTTGAGAAATGGATTACGTGTATCTGCAAATAACGTACGCCTCTTGCTGCAAATTCTAGATCCAGAATCAGTTAACAAACGACGTCGAAGACGGCTTCAGAGGCGACAATATCGTGGAAAAGGACCTAATTTCACATGGCATGTGGATTCTTATGATAAACTTAAGCCATATGGAGTGTGCATTAATGGTTGTATTGACGGATTCTCAAGAAAAATGATATGGTTACAAGCCCATCATACAAGTAGTGACCCGCACTTGATTGCGGGATACTTCATCAAGGCAGTGTTGAACGCACTCGACACATCAATAGTTCTGTTTATTAAAGTCTTATTGATAAAACAATTTTTGCCTTTTTATCTTAGAATGGGCCGATGGTTTCATCACTTGAGGGGGATTATTTATCTTTACTCTTATATTTTTTCATATGTATAATACAGACTGAATATTTTCTTTAAAAAAGGGAAATGTGAAAATTATACAGTGGCGTAGACAGGTCCCAAAACCTGTGGGGGGGGGGGGGGAGGATGATGGGGAAGGATTTGAGGTCCACGTAGGCAATTAAAAATATATAATCAAACACAGATTCAGACATCCCATCCCCTTTCATCTCACAAACACACCAACATCAACACAACTGCCCCCTCCCGCTTAAAAATTTTACGCGACAGATGCATGTGTTCTCGTTTTGTGATGTTTTGATTTCATTAAATTGTCATGCAAACAAAACAATCGGCGTGCACGTTTGGAAGGATTTTAGTCATGAGATGTATTTATCCTCAGAATTTCTCACAGGAACGTCTCCTTAATAAAGGGCAAGTCCACCCCAACAGAAACTTGATTTGAATCAAAAGAAAAAAAATCAAACAAGCATAACGCTGAAAATTTCATCAAAATCGGACTTTAAAAAAGAGTTGTGACATTTTAAAGTTTCGCTTAATTAAAAAAACAGTTATACATGCACGTCCTGGTCAGTATGGACCGATGACGTCACCAACTCACCTTATGTATTTATTATAAGAAATATAGAATATTTCAAATTTTGCAGTTAGTCAATAAGGGAAGCTTTTTATTGAATCGCAATATGTTGCAGATATGGATTCCCAACATATTTCGGGTAAAAAAAAATCAAACCGAAATAGCGAGTGGATGAACTCATAGGTCCCCTCATTTGCATACTGACCATAGGGAGTGAATATAATTGTTTTGTGAAATTAAGCGAAACTTTAAAATGACATAACTTACTTATTACACTTGTTTGATTTTTTCTCTCTTTATTGAAATCAACTTTTGTTGAGATGGACTTGCCCTTTAAATCCCGAAATACATGCATGCCTTTTTGCCCCCCCCCCCCTTTGCAAGGCAACATAGGTATCATTGATAAAGAAATACGAAATAAAACATGCCGGATCAACATAAACAAGCCATCTGATCATTTTACTCAATAACTTTGAAAATATGACCGATTGTATAGTTGCAAACAGTGTACTCTGAAATCTGTTTTTTTTTTTCTATTTTCCCTATAGATTATTGAAATTTGCTTACACGCTCATTTTGAGATTTTGCGAATAATGATGTAAAGAAGTTTCAGACATATGATACAAAAAAATGAGAATGTCAACGCCCGTTTCCAATGGATAAAGTGTATGATCCTACGATGACTGTTTTTAATCAATACGTCAAGGTTCAATAGTTAATGAAATTAACTATTGAAAGTGTTCTTTTTTGGCATCATACCTACATTAAATTCAATAAAGCTCTAAAAATCACTTATCATAAAATCAAGTTGGCTATAGAATTCGCCTTACACCACAGAAGGCATGTAAGGAAATAAAGAGTTATTTTGTTTCGGAAAGGACTATTTTCTGTGAAAATATGAAGGAAGATGTGTTTTGAAATGAAAGATTTTGGTGAAATTATAACAATCCTTTCGACTAATGTCAGAAAGATGTTTTAACCAACGCGGTATCATTTTTTACACTTTTGCATCTTTAAACCCTATTCCTCTTTCAATCCTTTGATTATTATCAGTACAAAAATACGTTGCATTACATATTTGTGATCAGCCATTGTTTTGTAATTTTGTTTGTTCACTTGTATGACTCTTTTTTACACTTCAGCTATTCCTAAATAAATACAGTTTTCGCTAAAAACATCGATCTGTTTTTTATATTGTCGCCCCGAAACGGCAAAATATTTTTCCATTGTATTTTAAAAATTGTGAAGGGATGCATGTGATCCCCCCTCCCAGTCATCATCTTGGGATCTAGAAACCAATGCATATATTCTCATTATGAAACTATACTAAATACAATAATTAATAATGAGATTACCACATACATCTTCGTAGCAGAAAATACAGGAAAGAAACTATGCAACACTTTTGCACCTAAAATAGATCTTTTTACAGCACAAAATGGGCATATCGGTATTTATTATCATAATGAGGTGACGATTTATTCAAATAGGAACGAAAATAATAAGGAATAACAATTACAGGAACAATTAAAAATGAATTCAAACTCATTATGATCAAATATAACAATTATTATTCCAACTATCGTGAGACCTGGAGGATGATTGTACACACCACTCCCCCCCCCCCTTACCTGAAATTCTTGGGGGATGCACCCCCCATCCCCCCGCTGTCTACGCCCCCTGGAAACTGTAATATTTTGAGAGCAGTCTCAACTTGTGACTTCATGAAATATGCTCTGGTGTATACATTTAATGTACTACTGTATATGAATACCCCCCCCCCCCCCCCCCCCCGGGTGGAAGGAGTATGTCTCACTGAGGCCTGTATCGATAGGGCATCCGCGTTCATGAAGACGAGTAACAGGATTGTTCTAAACCCGGGAATCTTGTTTATCGGGGTGTGGCTATAGAGGGGGTACCACCACCTCCCCCTCAAAAATTGTCGGCAAATGCTTCAACCTCTACTCACCCCCCCCCCCCCCCCAAAAAAAGGGGGAAGGGATAAGAAAAAAGAAAAAAAAGGAAGGGAAGGAAAACAAAAACAGAAAAGGAAAGAAATGCATTTTTTTGGGGGGGGGGGGTGGGGGGCTCACTCGCTTGGCTAGTTCACATTGAAAAGTAACTATGCTGGTTAAAAAAAAAACGAAAAAAAAAAACCCCGCAGGATGTGAGTGTATCCATTTGGGTCTTCTCCAGGAATAAAATAAATACTACGTACGTAATAATACTGCGTACGTACGTAATGAATACTACGTACGTACGTAATAATACTACGTACGTACGTAATAATACTGCGTACGTACGTAATAAATAATACGTACGTACGCAATAATACTGCGTACGTTACGTACGTACTATCATTACGTACGTACGTAGTATTTTTTTTTTTTTTAGGTTGTCAAAAATGGCCCTTAGATAGCTTCGTACCTCCTTAATCGCGTTTCTTTACAGAATTTCCACTTAAAATATTATCGACATCAATGGTGTTTTTGGCTTTTTTTTTTTTGCAGACTTTCATGAGAGTGAGCCATCATTGACTGTTTATTTGACCATTGTAGTTCTCGCTTGACAGTCCAATCAAGTGCGTGGTTCACTAAGTTGTCACCTTTTATTCTTGACCGTGCGTATGCGAGGGTATGACATCCACGGTAGATGTCTGATAATTGGGGTATATTAATTCCGTTAGGTATATGTAAGTATAATGTAACGGACCAACGTAAGCTCCTTGGGAGGGGATACCCATCCATTTTTTGAGAAATTTCCTCGATAGAAGGTCAAGATCTTCCAAATGACTTTTTGGAGTGAGTGAACTGTTGACAGGAACCGGATGGAGGGTTGGAAGTATTGGGTGTATATGGCAAGCTTAAACTCTGGTCTTATCACTGCCCCTGTCGATTCTTTCAAGAGTAGACTCGATTTCGCATTGAAAATGTTTTAGAACATCTTTTGTTTTTTTTCCGAAGAAACAAATCTGGGCCCCTAGAAAACCGATGGGGTTCATCTTTCAGTGATCGTATTTTATCAGAACCAAGGGAAAAGATGACCTCTTTCGGTGAAACCACTGAATTTTTTTTTTACGAGTGAGGCCCATAGTAGAACAGTGCTGTTGTAGCTGATCGATTATCTTTTGGTGTTGTACTTTGTTACTTGTGATAAGGTTAAAAATCTTCTGCATAGGGGGTAGTAATCACTCTCGTACCTTTTAAAACTATATCCGTGTTGTTGTTTTTTTTTTAACCTAGACAAATATTCGATCACGGGGTTGAAGCATGGCAAAAATATTAACGGCAAAAGAGGGTCCCCCTCGAAAACACCTCTCTTAAAATCAAACTTCTCTGACAACCATCTACTTCCAGTAACCGTATTCTGAAGTCTACTGTTTAGGTTCTCAATATACGATACAACGTTGTTTGGAACATCAAATCGTTTCAGATAATGGGTGATAAGATCGCGATCTTACACTGCCAAAAGCATCGGCTAAATCAAAGAACGTTATATGCACAGTTCGTTTGCTTGATCTGCTGTCAGCTATGATTTCTTGGACAACTTGGTTATGCGTAATACATCTATTGATTCCAGTATCAAAGGCTTCCTGAACTGATCTATCAGTGAACTCATTATCCACTAAATATGCTACCATCCGATTTCCCATAATCTGGTAAAAGATTTTTGCTTATGCACGACGTAAGTGAGATTATTCTAAAGTTTTGAGGGAGGGAGGTGTCACCACATTTGTGAATAAGTGATTCACCTGATATCGACCAGCTTTCTGGAGGGTGTGTCATTTCGTTGAGAATGCGCGAAAAAAAGAGTTGCCAAAAAGTGGTGGGCGAAAGGTACATTGCGTAATAGTCCATACATTAAACAATCAGGACCCGGGGCAGAGGATACCTTTTCTACTGGACAACTGATTTGGTAAGTACATTATATATATATATATATATATATATATATATATATATATATATATATATATATTCCCACTCCAAGACAACAAAAAGGCAAGAGACTCTTAATTTGCGTTTTCCGTGGTCTTTAATAAAGTAAGAAATTTGTATTTCACAGCAGGTTACATGCCCAAAACCAAATTCCATAAATTGTCGCTTCCAAACCGGTGTAATGATAACAAAGTATTAAACCAACCATACGTTATACATTATACATATTTAATTAAAACAGGGAATGCAGTCTGCTAGGAACTGTAATATTTCGGAAGAAAAACTTTAATGATCTTTCCTTATATCTTATGAATAAATGATTTCTTATGTAATTGGTCTCAAACTTTGAAGGTTCAAAATTGCTTTTTCAGACCCTGTTTTTTTTTCTGAACACAGGTACTCCACAAGGTTGCGTTTTGTCGGTTCATTCTGTACATGACTGAGTGTAAATCAGCAAAGGGAAAATGTACATACATTGTATCTATTCTGAACTGGGGCTATCACTGAAGGTGATTAAATACCCCCGCTCCAGCAACTCAGACTCCGACGAAAGAGAATTGAACTAGTGTTTGATAAGAGGTTCTGTGTGTGTGTGTGTGTGTGTGTGTGTGTTTGTGTAGTACTAGGTGTTTCAAAAACATTTCCCACTTTTGATCATTAATAGTTCAAAAACTATTCATCCGATAAAACTGTCATTGATATGAGTAACAGCTGAATAGTGAACAATTTTGTTGGAGGTGATTTGAATGTGAAAGCATAAATCAGTTTCATTAAATCTAAGATTGATTTTGAAGTAAGGTTTCAGATTTTGGTCAAATTTTAACCCTCTGTACAAAAATTGAACTTTGCACAGGAACCAATGATGTGTATGTGAGTGTGTGCTGACAATGGCCCTGAACTATAGACACGCCTGAACCACCTGTTGACTAGGCGTCAGTCTCGCGCTCCCCGGCACATGAATGCTTAATCAATAATTCATGTGGATTGCCCTGGGCACTGCTAGTCTGGATTCATGCACGGTAAAGGGTAAAATGCATGCACATGGAAAAAGCAAGCACATTAGTCCATGGGCCAAGACCCGAAAAATGGGTTATTGGTACCACCTGAGGTGGGCAAAACCTTTTTGGTGTCATTTTGTTTGTCGGACATAGATATGCTCATCAAGCTACGATAGCATTTCCAAATGAGTAGCTTAGTCATAATAAATGAATTTTTAACCAATTTGGTCTCGTTTTTATATCCCTATACTTCTGAATCGAAGCTACCGCTATACAAAAAAGAGCACTGTCTGCTGTATGTCCACAGGTGTTCCGTTGCAAACGCGGTGCGCTTAGTCTTTATTCAAGGCAGCGAAGGGAATATCCAAAGGGTTATGATGTCCACAGCTGTCACGTGGTGCGCTTAGTCTTTATCTAGAACAATGTACCGTTATCATATCTAAAGTTCCTAATAAAAGGGATTATCTATGCTGTTTTTATGCTACCCTCTCAACAAATACATCAGTTTTAAACAAAAATCACTCTGTTCATTTACAATATTATCTATCATAATGTATTGTAGTGTACCGGTACATTGTTTTTGCATTATCTTTCATTGTTAGATGGAAATAAAGCGACATTGGCGTGGTAATAGCGTTTTCACCGGAAAATGATAAATAATTGAAAATTACGGTAAAATTCACGAGGAATTATACTTTTGTTGTTGTTGTTGTTTTTTTTTTAGATAAAGGGATATACACTGTATTATAAGCTTTGGATATTCCCTTCGCCGTCTTGAATAAAGACTAATCGCTGTGGACATCATAACCTTTGGATATTTACCTTCGCTGCCTTGAATAAAGACCAAACGCACCGCGTTTACAACAGAACACCTGTGAACATACAGAAGACAGTGCTCTTCTTTGTATAGCGGTTAGTCTCGATTCAGAAGTATAGGGATATAACAAAGAGACCAAATTGTTTGAAAATTCATTATTATGACTAAGCTACTCATTTGGAAATGCTATCATAGCTTGATAAGCATATCTATGCCCGACAAACAAAATGACACCAAAAAGGTTTTGCCACCTCAGGTGGTACCAATATCTGGCCTGGCCCATGGACTACATGTTTTCATGTGCATGCAAACACCACATTTCAGAATGAATAAAGACTAGCTGTGATAGTGGAATTTCTCATGAATAAATAATGAAGCATTCAAACCCCGGCCATTGTTCAGGACCATTGTCAGGGTGTTAACCACATACTCCCATACACACCCATTGACCCCTGTGCAAAGTGACAGTTTTGTACAGAGGTTTGAAAATAGAGCAAAATCTGGAACCTAACTGTGAAATTAATCATAGATTTTATGAAACTGATTTATGCTTTCATATTTAAACCACCTCCAACAAAATTGTACACTATCCAGCTATCACTCATATCAATGACAGTGTTATCTGATATATAGTTTTTGAATGATTAAGAATCAAAAGTGGAAAATGTTTTTCGAAACACTTAGTACCTTGTGAGTACCTTGTGAGTTTGATTGCTTCACAATTGTGGTTCAATTCACTCCACAAGATTTTCTAGAAACTATGCCATTATCATGGCAACGCCTTATAGTAGAAATCAACTAGGCCTATATAATCAATTATAACGCTTCATAAAACAGGGCCTACATTTTGTACATGTATAATTAACAATACTTAAAATTGATCATACTGATTCAAATTTTTACATTGGTTGTTTCTTCCCTATCTCACATTTTAGAACTATTTTGAAGCTCTAAAGCTGAGTTTCTGTTTATCTGCAAATGGTAAATAATGCCTTTAAATACTGTGGAAGTAGTTCGCCCCACATGGTTTTGGGGAAATTTTGGTTACCATGGCAACGCTTTCCACGACAAACACACACACACAAAAAATCGTCTTACACATCTACACCTCAACGCCATCATGTATACCAAATATGATTTCAATTGCTGTAAAATTGTGGAATTCACTCCACAAGATTTTCAAGAAAATATGCCGTTACCATGGCAACGCCTTGTCGGGTACAAACAATGGCCCGAATTCACAAAGGTCGTACAATTGAAACCATGGTTTAAAACCACGGTTAAAGCTAATTTCTTCAGCGTAAATGTGATTGACAGATTACGTACGCCAACAGACGTCCAGTAGCACATGCGCATTGACACGCGCATGTCAAAGGTATGCCTATTTCACGCTTATTTTAGACCATTGTCTAAATTTATCTAAGTTTAGGCCACCTTCGTGTATTTGGGCCACAGTGTGACTTGCATAACTATACACCTACAGATCCTTATACATACCAAATTTGAAATAAATTGGTTAAATACTGTGGAAGAAGTTCGCTCCACAAGGTTTTGGGAAAATTGTGGTTACCATGGCAATGCTTTCTGCAACAAACACCAAAAATATGTCTTGCACATCTACACCTCAATGTCATCATGAACCCCAAATTTCGTCAAAATTGCTTCAAAACTATAGGAGTTCGCAATGCAAGATTTGTAACGGATTGCCCGACCGAGCACACGCTGATTCCTAGGGTGCACGTCACGAGACCGACACCCACGAGTCATACAGCCCACAAGTCATACAGCTCACAAGTCATACAGCCCACCAGTTATACAGCCCACGAGTTCGACACTAAGTAAATAAAGCCCACGAGTTCGACATCAAGGAAAATAAGCCCATGAGTAATACAGCCCATGAGTTCGACACTACGCACAAAAGGCTCACGAGACCGACACTATGCAAACAAAGCCCACGAGACCGACACTACGAAAACAAAGTTCTCGAGACCGATACTAGGCAAAAGAGGCTCACGAGACCAACACTAGGCAAAGAAGGCCCACGAGACCAGGATGAACAGCGCCACCTATAGACCGATTAATTGTATAGGGTGTCAAGATAATGGCCTAAGATATGAGAGATGGAAAAGGAGCGTTGCTAGGGTAATACCCCATCAATTGCCCTCCCTCACCCCCTGAACTGTTCAAGATCTTTGTGTTTTCGTGTGTGAGTGTTTGTGAAAAAAAATAACAAAATTCAGTAAAAGTGCATGAGATGTTTCAACATTTATTTAAAAAATGTCAAAACACCCTCGTTTCCCTGACACTACGCACAAAAGGCTCATGAGACCGACACTAAGCAAACACAGCCCACGAGACCGACACTAAGCAATAAAGGCTCACGAGACCGACACTAAGCAAAGAAAGCCCACGAGACCGACAGTAGGCAAAGAAGGCCTACGAGACCGACACTAGGCAAAGAAGGCCCACTAGACCGACAGGATGAACAGCGCCACCTATAGACCAATAAATTGTATAGGGTGTGCAGATAATGACGTAAGGACGATATGAGAGATGGAAAAAGAAGAGTTGCCGGGGTGTTACCCCATCAGTTGCCCCCTGAAATGATGAGGATCTTTAATTGTGTTTGCGTGGGTGTGTGTTTGTGAAAAAAAATGAACAAAATTCAGTAAAAGTGTGCATCAGATCTTTCAACATTAACTTAAAGATGCCAAGACACCCCCTTTTCTCTTTTATATATTCCTACTCCCCCCAAAAGAGAGAGAGAGAGAGAGAGAGAGAGAGAGAGATCTGCCTTCGGTGATTGCTATTATATTTTAGTGGGATCATCGAGAGGCATTTTATAGAGTGAAAATCAGCATGACTCGAGTATGCTTATGGGTTGAACTGAGAAAAACGGCTTGTAAGGAAAATTCTTAGTGCAATTCCATCTAATTTGCATAAACAAAGTGGCTACCAAAATCATTACGTTGTTATTGTAGGCGGTTGCTTGTGGAAAACTCGTCACAGAACTGGCAAATTAACATCACGTAAACTACATGATGAGAATGTGGGGCTGCATACAAGAATTTAATACAAGTCAACGAATCAGGAAGAAAATAAAGCATATACAGTTTTCTTTTTTGTTTTTTGCAAATACAATACATTGACTGGATGAGAGATAAGTGGTTTTAGCTACTTCACGGATTTTGGGATCTTATGAGATACTATTGTACTATCATGTCAATCTGCATTGGCTTGACTATCAAGGAAAAAATATCACGAAATGTAATGGCAGTAAATGATTAAAAAATTATACTTTCTCATATAGGTCCTATATAATATATACAAAATCAATGAATCGTTTTGCTTGTTTTGCATGTATTCTTTTATTTAAGACTTAACTCTTAAGAGGTAGAGGAGTTCATCCCTCGATGCCATCCCTGTCCCTTTCCGCAAAACACAAATATATATACTTTCCGCCAAAAATAAATACACTTACTAGGGGGAAAATGAAATGATTTCGACATTCAGATCAATCAACTAGAAAAAAATTTCCAGCAGAGAAATAAAGTTTACAAGGAATATTTCACAAAATGGTCAATGTTGCAGTGCACTCCTACATTAATACATGATCTGGATAGGGCGTAGTCACCTGCGAGGGTGTTGGTTTAGTATAAATAAAAAAAAAATAACGTGATCGTCTATTAAGGCAGCGTTGGGGATTCGGAAAGAAAAAGATACATCCATGAAAACAGCTGTTGTATTTCACGAAAAATGTACTGTTTGGAGGAGAATAACACAAGCCACAAATCGAGGTGAATCCCTGCGATATAAAACGTTTTAATCAGTTGATTACATTATAGTTACAGAGAAAATTACAAGTAGATCTTACTCCAAAACGTCTTAGCAGGAGGGTAGGATATCTAATATAGCCTATAAGTAATTAGAGTGAATCGAGAGGTAAAAGATGTAAAAGTACATCCTGTCCATCTTCTAGCTGAAAACTGGGAAAGCCTATTAAAAATAGCACGATGGCATTATCAAAGTTCTAAAATTAATCCATACATCGTTCTTGTCCTCTGTTATTAATTCATTTGTGCTTTTTTGTCTTCTTTTTTTTGGGTGGGGGGGGGCATGAAGAATACAATTTTATTTTTCTAATTGATAACAACGTCGCTCCCTGACAGACTCCCCCCCCCCCCGAAGTATGTAGAAATACATATTTTATGCCGTTCATATTTTATTATGTGGATTGTTACCATCTTTTACTTGATAGCGTGACGAAATTGCACCCGCCAGTATATTATTTTTCTGTTCATGGAACACCCTGTACAGGTAATTGACATGTAGATGGCGCTGTTTATCCTGTCGGTCTCGTGGGCTTTCTTTGCTTAGTGTCGGTCACGTGAGCCTTTATTGCTTAGTGTCGGTCTCGTGGGCTGTGTGTGCTTAGTGTCGGTCTCATGAGCCTTTTGTGCTTAGTGTCGGTCTCATGAGCCTTTTGTGCGTAGTGTCAAACTCATGGGCTGTATGACTCCTGAGCCGTATAACTCGTGGGCTGTATGACTCGTGAACCTATTACTGATGTCGGTCTAGTGGACCGTATGACTTGTGGGTGTCGGTCTCGTGGGATGACCCTGATTCCTGTATGTATATACCCCTTATACACTTTGTGTATGCGGGTTATAAATATGCAGACGACGCTGTCACCTTAGGACTTACTAATGGGGATGAATCTAGTTACCGGGCTGAGGTTGAACATTTTATCTCTTGGTGTGATAAGAACTATCTGCAGTTAAATCTCACCAAAACCAAAGACACTGCGTTTGATTTTAGGAAAATGCCCCCCACAGCCGGAATCCATCCATAAAAGGGGTGCACGTCACGAGACCGACACCCACGAGTCATACAACCCACAAGTCATACAGCTCACAAGTCATACAGCCCACAAGTCATACAGCTCACAAGTCATACAGCCCACTAGTTATACAACCCACGAGTTCGACACCAAATAAAGCCCACGAATTCGAAATTAAGTCAAATAAGCCCACGAGTAATACAGCCCATGAGTTAGACACTACGCACAAAAGGCTCACGAGACCGACACTATGCAAACAAAGCCCACGAGACCGACACTACGAAAACAAAGTTCTCGAGACCGATACTAGGCAAAAGAGGCTCACGAGACCAACACTAGGCAAAGAAGGCCCACGAGACCAGGATGAACAGCGCCACCTATAGACCGATTAATTGTATAGGGTGTCAAGATAATGGCCTAAGATATGAGAGATGGAAAAGGAGCGTTGCTAGGGTAATACCCCATCAATTGCCCTCCCTCACCCCCTGAACTGTTCAAGATCTTTGTGTTTTCGTGTGTGAGTGTTTGTGAAAAACAAAAACAAAATTCAGTAAAAGTGCATGAGATGTTTCAACATTTATTTAAAAAAATGTCAAAACACCCTCGTTTCCCTTTCCGCAAAACATATACCGGTATACACCTTATACTTAGAAAAGAAATAAAATAAAATGTAGACATTCAGATCAACCAACTAGAAAAAATACCCAGCTGTGAAATGAAGTTTACAAGAAACTATTTCACGAATGGTCAATGTTGCAGTGCATACCTGCTTTACATGATATGGAGGGGAAGTAGTCATCTGCAAATGTGTTGATTTAGCATAAATTCACAGAAACTAATGTAATCATCTCTTAAGATAGCGTTAATGATTCGAAAAAAAAGAAGAAGATGCATCTATGAAATCAGCTATTCTATGTAATGAAAAATGTATCGTTTTGAGGAGAATAATTTCACAAACACAAGTCACAAATCGAGGTGAATCGCTGCGATATAAAACGTTTTCATCCGTTGGATGTCATACATTATAGTTACAGAAAAAAATTACAAATTGAACTCTAAGCAGGCGGGTATAAGCAGGAGGATAGGATATCTTATAAGGAATACATACTTGATGTCGTTGATATGTAGATGGTGCTGTTCAATTGGTTACAATCTCTCGCTCGATAGCGTGACGAAATTGCATCCGCCAGTATGTAATTTTCCCCTTCATGAAACACCCTGTACAGGTACATATTTGTAATTGACATGTAGATGGGGCTATTCATCCTGTCGGTCTCGTGAGCCTTCTTTGGGTAGTGTCGGTCTCGTGGGCTTTCTTTGCCTAGTATCAATCTCGTGAGCCTCTTTTGCATACTGTCGGTCTCGTGAGCTTTTTGTGCATGGTGTAAAACTCATGGGCTGTATGACTCGTGAGCCGTATAACTCATGGGCTGTATGGCTCATGGACCTTTTTCTGATGTCGGTCTCGTGGACCGTATGACTCGTGGGTGTCGGTCTCGTGGGATGATCCTAATAGGGTGCATGTCACGAGACCGACACCCACGAGTCATACAGCCCACAAGTCATACAGCTCACAAGTCATACAGCCCATGAGTTATTAATACGGCTCACAAGTCATACAGCCCACTAGTCATACAGTCCACGAGTTCGACACTGAGTAAAATAAGCCCACGAGTTATACAGCCCATGAATTCGACACTACACACAAAAGGCTCACGAGGCCAACGCCATGAAAACAAAGCCCATGAGACCGACACTACGCTTAAAAGGCTCACGGGACCGACACTAGGCAAACAGAGCTCACGAGACCGACAATAGGCAAAAGAGGCTCACGAGACCGACACTAGGCAAAGAAGGCCCACGAGACCGACAGGATGAACAGCGCCACCTAGAGACCAATTTATTGTATAGGGTGTCCAGATAATGGCATAAGGAAGATATGAGAGATGGTAAGTTTGTGGCCAACAAAACAAGCTTGTGAATGGGACGCCTGTTAGGGTGATCATGACATTTCTTGCCATTGCGAGACTTTTCTGTGTTTGCCTTCATTCAGCAGCATCAAGTTTTTGAAGATCGCCTTCAATCGTATCAATGCTTGCTAATGTAAAACTATCTGACTAGGATTGAATATAATTATTATAGACGAAGTTCCACGACGCCAAAGTGTTGTTATGTGTATTAAGCGCATAGCTTTAGCGCGCAGCTAGCATGTGAACGGCATATACCCACATGGCTATTATAGGACGTTATGCTTACACGCTTGCCCACACGTATGGAACAGTGGTATGGGATCCCCCCCCCCCCCCCCCCCATACGATTTTGGCCATCAGCATGGCTGGATGACATCATTGGAACCTCGTCCTTACATTTTGAATTGAGAGACGGCTGTCATTCTGTGTGTCCTGGAAATGAATTCAGCCAAACTAGAACAATTTTTGCAAATTGTTTGCCATTTTCTTCTCTGTTGTCATGTTTGAACATGACTGTATACATGTCTATATCTATCTTTTCATTTTTGAAGCGCCACGAGCACTGTAAGATAGACCTGTGCACTATACAGCGTGTCCCAGAAAAAACGAAACCGGGTTTTCATGCAACTTTTTACTATCGAAATCATACATTTTCTTTATGAGATATACATCAATGGAAAAATAAACTTTTCTTCTTTCATTTGATGTACAACTTAATGTTCATCGTTCATGCATGACTGAGTTAGAACAATGTAAAGTGGTGCTACCAAATTTTCATTTGCACGCGCAAATGTTGACTTTAAGCGAATTTTTCAGACTTTTAACGTTAGGTTTTCGAAAAACAAAGTTCATAACCCAAATATTCATATTTTCTTCTTTCATATGAGACCTTATGCGTCAAATTTGAATAACGCATGCTTGAGAAAAACTTGCATGAAAACACGCTTCATTTCTACCAATTCTACGGATAGTCGAAAAACAAGCATTCAGCTCTCCCGACTTAGCATTAGACAATGGGCTCGTCTGCACCATTGAATTCACACAAAACAACCGCAGTGCTACAGTGAATGTTGTTGGGGGGGGGGGGGGTATTTATACAGAGAATACTGTATGAGACGGAAAGCCCTTTGTCATTTATTTAGAATAAGCTATGAGACATAACCAATAATTGAAGACTAATATCGTGAGTATTCTCCGGCTGCACGCAGTCCAATGGCTATGAGGAATCAACATTACAACAATGGTACACATTTTGATGATTTTGTACCTCAAACTTATTCCACTGTTTTCATTCCTCTACATTCCTCTACATCGACATTTCCCTCACGCGTACCCTCATCATTGACAGGGTTTTGAAGTTTTTGAAGGGGGAGGTGAAGCAGAAAGAGAGGGTACAACACTTTATTTATCACTGAACTTGCGCTTCTAACATTTCAAAGGTGCAAGTGCAGGGCAGAAAGTCGTCTTTTTTTTTTTTTTGGGGGGGGGGGGTCTCGGAAGTTTTTTTCGGTCCGTTACTCCCACCCCACCTTCCCAAACATTCCGCTGATGAACACCCTTTGCTCTCTAGTTAGCTGCATGGTCAGGCAAGCTCATGATGTGCTAATTTACGACTCTATTCACAACCGAACCGTCTGTAACAATCCCTTTTACCCCCTCCCTTCATGTTTGTGTAAATTCATTGAAGCATGAAGGCCATTGTTATCTGCCAAGTTGGGCAGGTGTTGGGAAAGCTAACTGGCTCCTTTTTTTTTATACTATCTATCAGGGTAAAATAGAAGCATATTTTAGAATTAAGTTTTCTCGAGCAGGCGTTGATCATTTTTAACGCATGGGATATCAAATGAAAGGAAAAAGAATGGATATTAAGGCTATGATTTTATCTTTCGTAAAAGATTAGTGAAAAGTCTGAAATACTCATTCAAAGTCACCATTTGCTCGTGCAAATGAAAATTTAGTAGCACTACTGTCTATTGTTCTAACTCAGTCATGCACGAATTATGAACAATGAGTTGTGTATCAAATGAAAGAAGAAAAGTGTATCTTTGATGTACATCTCATAAAGCAAATATATGATTAAGATTGCACAGAATTGTAATGAAACTCGGTTTCGTTTTTATCTGGGACACGCTGTACAAGTAGCCACTATTATTATTATTAAATTCATCTAAGGTGCTTACCACAGTATTATGTTTTTCTGCATCGGCCATCTTGAATTTCAAGATGGTGGCCTATCTAATGGTCTACAATTATAAAACAGCTTTACTTGAACGTTGTTCACCTCAAGCATGTGTATTCTTTACAATTTGATGCTTCTACAATAATTGCAACCTAAGATATGGGTAAAAAACCGATGGTGGCCATTTTGAATTTCAAAATGGCAGCCTACAAATTATATCAAAACAATCCGCAATAAAAGAAAAGATGCATCAGAGTGTCTGACATCCCAACCAGGCATTTTGCACCAAATCTGAAGCTTCTACAATGCTCATTTTATGACATGTGTGTCAGTATACAGTTTGCTATGGCGGCCACTTTTAATTTCAAGATGGCCATCACAGCATACAAATTGTATCAAAACAATTCACAATGTCAGAAAAAATGTATAAGGGTGTCTGACACCACAACCATGCATTTTGCACCAAATTTGAAGCTTCCACAATGCTCACTTTATGAGATATGGGTCAAAATACAGTTTGCTATGGCGGCCATTTTGAAATTCAAAATGGCGGCTGAAGACGGGGTTGGAAAAAATGGAACCAAAGTTTTCATGTATTTATTTATTTATTTATTCATTTCTAATCTTTTGTCAGGGTAGCCCATTCACCAATAAATAGTGGTCTTCCATGGAGCCCTGATTAATATATATGAACATGTGTACATTAAATAGCAAAACGTAAATACAGAAGATAACATATAGATACATACTGTACATTGCAAAGTAACATAAAATATACAGTGTATGTTGATTATGCCACAACAAGAATGCCAGAATGCCGAAATAACAATTAAAACGCTATTATACAGGAATGATTAGCTAGCCCAGGACAAATTTGGTGTGTTACCTACAAATAACAACTTTGCTTAAACAATCTCTTAAATGAATATTATTATGGAAGAAGCTGATCTAATTGAATAATCCAGCCTGTTCCATTCAAGTAGAGAAGATACGATTGGGCTGCACTTGTGACAATCAGAGCGAAATCTTGGCACACGTAAACTTCCACTGTCTATTAGCCTTATGTGATGTTCATGTACATCACTATATAGGCTTAACCAAGTTGTACCTGAAGGTATGAAGGTGCTAAGTTATGGACGCATTTATATATCATCATAACGCGACTGAACTCGAAACGTTTGTCTAGTGTCATCCATTTAAGACTTTTGAATAAATCAGCCGAGGGTGTGTCATAATGTTTTGTCCAATATTATTCGTGCTGCCCTCTTTTGAATTTTTTTTTGCAGCTTAGTTGTATGGGATTGAAATCTGACCAAACAACAGAAAACTAATCAAATTGTGGTAACACTAGACTGTTATAAGGTAATTTTAAGGATTGTTTGGGCAAAAAGGCCTTCGCTCTCTTTATCATGCAGACACTTTTCTGGGTACGTTTACATACATTTTCGATTTGTTTAGACCATTTCAGTTCTTCATCTATTAAAACACCTAAACATTTGGTGAACCGAACTCTTTTAATCAGACTATCATTTAATGAGATACTGAAATTTTCAAGTTTCAAAAGATTAGCACGGGAACCGATAATCATGACAGAAGTTTTGTCAGTGTTAAGGACGAGACGATTTTCTTAATCCACCACATTACTTTGTTTAGTGCAACAGTTATCTTTTCTTCTAAAACCGCTGCGTCATTAGCACTGACAGTGAGGGTCGTATCGTCAGCTTACATATCTATAACACCTTCTGAAGTACACTCGGGTAGACTGTTGACATAAATTGAAAATAAAAGGGGACCAAGAATTGACCCTTGAGGTACACCTAATTTAATAATTGAAGGGTTGGACTTGGCTCCTTTAAATTGCGTCACTTGCTGTCTGTCACTTAAATAGGATTTGAACCAAATCTACAGTCGTCTTGCTACACCCTATACACTTTAATTTATTTAAAAGTAGGTCATGATCCACAGTATCAAATGCCTTCCGAAGATCTATGAAGGCAACTCCAGAAATTTGATTATTATCTATATTCAATGACCACTGATTCACAAGTTTTGCAAGAGTAGTTGATGTGGAATGAAATGGCCTAAAACCAGATTGATTAGGGTGTAGTAAATCATTCGCATTCATGAATTCGCTCAGTTGTTGATGTACGGCCCTTTCGATAATTTTACTCACGGTTGGTAAGATTGAGATGGGGCGGTAGTTATTTAGTGCAGTCGGAAAGGGGGGTTCCCATGCACCCCAAACATTTTTTAAATCTACTTCATCTAGACCAATTTTGTGCGTAGATTTCAAAAATGCAATGTTAACAGGTCAAAGCGTGTCCCATAGTGGTCAAAAATCCGTTTCCATGGTAACGCATGGTGAAAATGTCAGTATCTCATAAAAATACATGTAACCTTTGATAAAATTGTTCAATTATCATGGCTTTGGTATCAAATTAAAGAAAATTAAATTATCTATATGATGATACCAATTATGTAGGGGGTTATACCAATCTTCATATTAATTTTGAGGCCAGAATTCAATTTTTTCACATTTTTTAAGCAAAAATGCATTTTTACCCTAATGCTAATCTATCTCTAAATCATACCAAAACATATTCAATTTGTTTGAATATTCTTCAAAATTATACCAAATATGTATGTAATAAAATGTGAAAAATTCGTAGATATCGCTCAAATAACAAGAAAGTTACGGCCATCCAAAGTTGACATTGCCGGACACCTGTCAAGAATTGGTCAAGAATTTCTAGATGGATGATGATGCGCGCCCTCTATTGTGGAGAAATAAGCAAGCTTGCTTGTAATAGGACAAAAGTTTTGGTGAGAAGCTTTATTGTTTGGATCAGACCGGGATCAGTCAAAGAAATCTGCCATAAATCAAACCTCTGACCCTTGTATCTGATTGCATTTTGTGTCATATTATTGTTTTTAAAACCATTCTGCAACATACATTTTATTTTTGCCTGAAAGCAAAGTACCAAAAAAACTTCATCTATTGAAGCTTTTCCACTACAAGTTTATGTTCAGTGAACTTCAGTCTCACATGTTTAAAATGTGTTAGGATTTAGGTATGACATGAAATCAGAACTTGTTGATGTGCTGTGTTGAATTGAGTTGAATTTACTAATATTTAAAGAGAACATCTATGAATAGATTGTTATTTGTATAGTTACTTTGCTGAGTGTGAAAGTAACAGATTACATGATTAGTTTGATGGAATGATACTGTCTGTAACATAATACTAGTTTTGGTGTAGACCTTAGTTCTGTAGACTCCACATAATTTTGTATTCATTACAATAGATCTGTAATGTTAGAGTCTAGTTCTATGTAATTAATTGATGGTGAAAACTAAAAGTAAACAGAAGCACCCAAATTTTATCTAAATTTGCAATATTTCATGAGGTATATTTTCATGCCTCTGCACTGAAGGTGGCGGATCGGGGGGGGGGGGAAATTGGGGCACATCCAACAGGATTGGCATTTACTGTAATATCCTCTCACTAAATAGATATTTTTAAGCAATGCTTCTCCTATCATTTCCACGACATTCATTGATATAAAAGTGTGTAGCTGTATTGCTGGAACTACTTCTAAAACCATGCACGAAAGAACGTCGGTATTTGCGTTCATAGTATCCGTGTGATGTAATTACGGGGCTTGAGCGGCGGTGTTTATTTTGGACACTTCCCAGGGGATTGCTTTTGAATGTTGACCCTTTTAACAATATAGTTAATGTAGAGCATTTTTACTTTTTGTAATTATATTGTATTTCATACAAACAAAAGGGCAATCGCTGTACAACCGTAACGACAATGTGAAGGCATGGTAAATTGAAACATATTTGTGCTATATGCTGGTGCATGTTTCCTATATTGCCCTGGGGGTTGGATGGTTTTGAACAAATCCCACTCGGTTGCCTTTGAATGTGCACCCCTTTGACTATGGTGATTGTAAAGCAGTGTCTCTATACCATTTAAAAATCATGAAAAGTAAAGTGTCTTTATTTACCACTCGGCAACGACTTTACATGCATGTACAAGTGAGTTTACTATGGTATATAATGTATGTTTTGTTAATCTGTTTTGGGACCACGACGGTCAGGGCAGGGGTGATCTGGGCACTTCCCAAGGGCTTGACAAAATAAATATTGTAAAGCAACGTCTCCTATATCACCTTAATTGCATTTTACGAAAGCGTATGTGCTACACAGGCGGAAGAGCTTTTCAGAGGCATGTAACCATGGAACATTTTTCGTGGTTGTACAGTGTATACTGCATGTTTTTCATTGCCTTTAGGATTAGTTTGAGCACCTCCCACAAGGTGGTCTCTGCAAGTGAACCCTTTGGACTGCATAGATATTATGGATCAATGTTGTTATTTTATCTCTACCCCGGCAGTTTTTATAGAAAAAAAAAAGTGTCTTGATATGGCAGGAACCCAATTCAATAGAATTCAATTCAATTTCTATTTCACTTTTTGACAAGAACAGATGGACATCACTTTCTTTGTAACAGAAAATGAGGTGCGTAAAATTATGTCGAATGAGAAGAATGTACACTGATTATAGCACCATACGATGATTATACATAATCACAAAACTCAAGTGATAGTCCTAAAACTCAAGGAACGACCTTTTTTGAGACATGCGCTTTTGGAACGACTGTATATACTATAATTGGGTTGATATTTGCGTTACAAAGGTCATGTATAGAGGCAATTAATGTGTGCACTTCCCATATAGTAGGTTCCCTTCGAATGATAACCAATTTAACTATGTCTGTGTAAGTAAAAATTACAGAGCAATACGTCGTCTGTTGACTCCATTGAATTTCATTAAATAAAAGTTTCTGGGCTAGAGGACCAGAAGGACTGTTTAAAGGCATGTATCCATAGAACATATTCATGTATTTGCGCTGGTACATGATTATTGCATGTCTTAGACTGTCTTTGGGTGGGGTAATTTTGGGCACCCTCCACGTGGTTGTCTTCGTATGTGAACCATTTTCACCTTATATCAAGATATTGTAGAACAACAATTCTTCGAGAACTTCCACCGAATCTTAATGGAAATGAAATGTATAGGACGTTATGCACAGAGGTTTTTTTTTTCGCTTCAAACAGCTGTATTCACGTGTGTATATGTTTTGTACCGGGCCGTGAGGGTATAGGGATAAATTCTGGTACCTCCCTGCATGCGAGCCACATTGACTGTGCACCACTTTTTAAAGATGTACACATTGTAGAAAAATTTCATGGAAATAACAAAGTCTTTGCTAGACGGCGAAACGACTTTAGAATAAAATCTTGTACGCTTAGAACAACGGAAATCGTGTTGGTTGATGCATGTTTTGTAAATTAATGGTCGTGGGATAATATGCTCGACTGGGGTAACTTTGGGCACTACCCACAGGGTTTCCTTTGACTGTGCCATCTTCAATATTTCAAAACCCTCAAGGATGCAAGAGCTTAATCATCAAGATTCGAACAAACTACCCTCCAAATAGAGTTCATTCATTACAAAATTACCGTAGACAAATTATAGATGTTGACACTTGTTTAATTTCGTACTTTGATTCTACGTAGTATTAATGGATAAGCTATCATTATCTGTCTGATAACAAACTTTAACCTTATAATAATAATTCATGCTAGTTTACTAATGCTGTAAAGTTTGTTTTTGGTGAAGAGAAACTGAAATATCATATTTGAACACTCTTGATATGCTCATATCGGGCACTTTGATGCATCAGAATATTCCGTTGGCTCGGAACCCTTTGCATATTATGCAAATGAGGCCCAGACTATGTACATGGTGAAATGTTTGCATCGCACTAGTGACATTGTAAACATAAGTTTCAACACTTTCGGTGTTCCAATCTGAAAACTAGAAAACTAGTTTTCATGGAAACACTGTATTTTTATCATAATGGGAGCTAATTCGCATATTATGGAAATTTAGCCACTTTACCCCACTGGATTTCTTGGGACTTTTAGTATGGTGTTTAGGAGCCCATACTGCAGTGGAATTCCTACTGTTGCACTTAGTGTTGGGTGAAACCCTATTTTGACTGGACTAATGTGATCTATGACAAAATGTGTATCCGGTGTCTGTTAACAGTGCTTCATTTCTTTCAGAAGTACAGTATTTGTTGTAGTAGTCCATCGAGTATAATGAGCATGCTCTGGTATCGTACAGAAGTTCATGCAGGACCCGTTTCACCAACATTGATTTCAGTGAGATCAGTGCCACTTAGTGTTTTCAGTTTCACTTAGCAAGTCCTCGTGACTGAAACATACCAATCAGAAAAGTGAGATAGCGAGACTGAAACCAGTGAAGTGAAACTGAAACCAATGAAAAGTTTGTTGAAACACCCTACAGGACTGCAAGAAAGGAAAAGGCATGGACTGACCATTTTTATTCTTATTGGGGGCGGAAGTACAGAGAGGGTCTCATTTTATGAGAAATTGACTTAATCTATGTTCTGTGCCTAATTGACTTGAACGAAATGTCAGCTTGTGCCAAATGCAAAACAAAAAACAAAAATCCAGCTACTGGGATGGAATATATAATATCATACACCACTAATAATGAAAATTGTGATTTCTGGACAACTGTGTTATAATGGCTACAGGCAAGTTTTAGTGTAACCATGGTAGCTATGGTCTCTAACAGGTTAGGTCTCAACTCCAGTCAATTAAATAGCTATGAATTTGCATACTTATGTAACTTTAAAATGGTGTTTAACGTTGAGAAGGTGTTGCATTTTTATGTTTGAGAAAAACATTGTTTTTAGCATAAAGTTTCCATAGAAATGACCTAATTTGGGCTCAGATTTTTTGACGAAGAGGTCACAAATGTGCCCAATTTTGTTTGAAGAAAGGCAGGAAATAAGAAATACATAGGGCCTACACTAGAAACTTATCTCATGATTAAAGGGACTGTACAGTACTGGTTGAGGTAGGGATTCATGTTTTGAACATTCCTAAGTGAGGTAATGAAAAGCCTCTTATGAAATATAAAAGAGCATGGAATTTTAAGAAGGATTCAACGTTTATTTGATAAAAATTGGTTTTTAAATGGCTGAGATATCCAAAAAAAAAGTGCTAATGATAAAAGGCGACATGCCACAACTTTATTAGGATCTCTTTGTTTCACCTTGTCTTTGGATATCTCAGCCATTTCAAAACCGATTTTCATCTAATAAACTTTTGATACCCCTTAGAATTGCATGCTCTTTGACATCTTATAGAATGGTTTCTGAATATCTCGCCAAACGTTAAAAGCTAAATCTTCACCTCGACCAGAACTGTACACACCCTTTAATGTCAGTTGTATAATGAACACTTGAGGTATCCTAAAATTCCCATTCATTTATCTGGTTTGTGAGGTGGCCATGTTGATGATGTCATTTCGGCATGTTCCGAAGCAGCACTTCTGGGTAAATTTTACTGGTAAGTTTGTTAAAACATACATGTATACTTTCAAATACAAAATTTGTTTGTTATACGATAGTTTCCAGTTGACCCCAAAATTCAGCCTCAATTCCCTGGCCTACAGACTTACAGTTGAAATCAACTAATAGTATATAATCAATTTTAAACAGGGCCCCGGTATTACGAAATCCTGTTGTTCGATTCAAGCTATTCGCATGCCCTCGATCGAAAACGTGCACCGTATACCCGAATAGTATACTAGTACTGTACTGTACTCCTATGTGAACCAATGATTTTTTTTTCTACTCCCCCCCCCCCCCCCGCAGCGTGCTGCAAAAACTACTACCCTGACCTCAAAATTGATATGAAGATTAGTATAAATTCCGTGTGATGATTGGTATATCATTCAAAGAATTTTATTCTCTTCATTTAAATTTGACATTTAAATCATGATATGTGAACAATTGTATCAAATATTACATTTTAAGGAGATTCTGACATTTCCATCATGTGTTACCTTGGTAACAGGTTTTTTTTTGCCACCATGGGACACTCTTTGACCCATTAATGCATTTTTTTTTTTAAATTCTACCCACAAAACTGGTCTAGATGACCCACTTTATCACATCCAACTTCATTCTCATACTTTTGGAGCCAAATTATGATGACTGAAATGTTTAAATGAGATTATTCAACAATAGAGGGCGTACATCACACTCCCACCTGCACATTCTTGACATGCTTGAATGTCAACTTTGGATGGCCGTAACTTTCTTATTATTTGAGCAATATCTATGAAATTTTCACATTGTATTGCATACATATTTAGTATAATTTTGAAGAATATTCAAACAAATTGAGTATGTTTTGGTATGATTTAGAGATAGATAGGTTTCATGGTAAAATTGCATTTTTTCTAAAAAATGTGAAAAAATTGTATTCTGGCCTCAAAATTAAGATGAAGTTTGGTATAACCCCCTACACAATTGGTATCATCATATAGATAATTTGATTTTCTTTAATTTGATACCAAAGCCATGATAATTGAACAATTTTATCAAAGGTTACATGTATTTTTATGAGATACTGACATTTTCACCATGCGTTACCATGGAAACGGATTTTTGACCACTATGGGACACGCTTTGACCTGTTAACATTGCATTTTTGAAATCTACGTACAAAACTGGTCTAGATGAAGTAGATTAAAAAAATATATGTTTGGGGTGCATGGGAACCCCCCCTCTCCTACTAGACTAATTCAACGAAAAAATATCTCCTGCTTTAAATATTGGTACTACCCGAGCCTTTTTTCCATTCACGTGGAACAACTCCCGTAGACAGGGATTTGTTAATAATATCGCAAAGAGATTCTGCAATAACATTCTTTGTCACCTTTAAAAGTTTGCAGCTGATGTGATCTTCTCCGGTTGCTTTATCTATGCCAAGAAGTTCGATCTGTCTCAATACAAAATCTCTCGTTATCATACTTAAGTTAAATTGAGAATGAGATGGAACAAAACCTTTGTCCTCATCTAATATCATTTGAGAAGTATTCCTCTGCAGATCTATTTTAGTAGCATTAGATATGAAAAAATTGTTGAATACTTCAGCAATATTTACGTTGTCCGATACTTCTGCACCATCAACGTTTATGGTATTGGGAGAAATGGGTGATGATTTAGGCGTAAGTTCTCTCAAGCTCTTCCACATTTTCTTACTGTCGTTATGATTTTGTAAAATTTGGTCAGTGTTATACTGTTTTTTCTCATTCTCTTGAGATGAGTAACTTTATTCTTCAGATATTTATAGGTATTCCAAAGATCATCACTATATATTGTTAGCTTTTAGCAGCTTTGAGAACTTTATCACGTTCCGTCATGAGCTTAACAACCTCATCAGATATAATGCACGGACATGCATGTTTTCTTATCCGCTTTTTGCGCAAAGGTATGTGCTTGTTGATAATATTATTGAAAAGAGTCAACCACATATCCCACGCATCATCAACATCGTTTATATCTTTTATGACCTGCCACGGAGCACTTTTCAAATCACTATAAAATTCCTCCTCATTAAGATTTTTGAATGAGCGAAATTCTGCACATTCAGATTTGTAATGGATCTTCGCACTGAAGTCTCGAATAGCATATACCAAATAATGATCACTAATGCTAGTCTCAAATATTCAGAGACTCCAACTCTCCCGTTTTCGACGGGAGTCTCCCGCCGAAAGCCCATTTTTGCACAATCTCCCGTTCTCCCGTTTGAGATTTGATTTCTCCCGCCCTGGCTCTGTGTCTCCCGGTGGAAAGGATTTCTTACTTATTTCTATCGTATGTTGAAAAAATAGCCTTAGATAGCATCAGAGAACATCTAGAATCCTAGGAACTTCGCGCTTCGCACACATCAACTTGGAGTCTCCCGTTTGCTAGGGGTTTCGGGCGGGAGAATCTCCAGATCAGAAGGTGCTTGGGGTTGGAGTCTCTGAATATTCCCCATTCCCCATTCACTGTAAAGTTCTTTGTCTGATACAAATATCAAGTCAATTAAAGTAGAAGCAGTATTTGTAACTCTTGTGGCAGTATCAATTAAAGGGGCCGTGAAGCCCAAATCAACCTATTTTTCAGGTTTAGGCCAACTTTATGTAATGTTTTGTGCTGATTTCGCATTTACAACTACTTTTTGATGATTCTGATGAATAAAAGAGTTATTTTGAGAGAAGATACAGCTCTGGGAACGCCCCCTTGAAAAAATGTCAAAAACACGCCCACGGCGCGCGTAAAGTCCTCATACGTCATCTCAAGAACGATGCGAGTTCGAGCGCTAGCCGGTGTAGCGGCAGATAGCGTTCCGCGGCGTTTTTTGTTCTAAAACAGTATCCGCCGGCAGTTATCGTTTCAATCGGCAGTTATCGTTCCGACATGGGCTGAAATCTGCCGCGATTAGTTACGGCAGATATTGTACAGCGGCGAAATTTGTACGTAAAGGCTACTACGTTGTAATAGCGTTGCTTAACCTGCCGCGTGCACGTGATCTTCGTCAGGGACTGTCAAAAGAGTTCCGCGCTGCGCGGATTAGGTTAAAATCCAAGTGGCTACTGTATTGCTACCAATAGTTGCGCGAGCTTTACGGCAGCCATTTTAGTAAGCAAAATGCTGCATGAATCGTCACGAGATGGAGTGAATTCTGCCTCCCTATGAATACACAACAGGGACTTATGCCTCTTTTTGAATACGCTACAGGGACTCACGGTTGACATTTTTATAATCTGTTGACATTTTTATAATCTGCGGACATTTTAGTAGGCAATGTGCTGCATTCACCGAGGCATGATACCTGCACCATGTGCACTGGAGTGAATTCTGCCTCCCTTTCATTTTCTCGTTTGAGGGGGAGCCGAGGGGAGGGGGGGGGGGGGGGGAGGGGGGGGAGGGATCATAATGCTATTCAAAAGCAGCATTTCTGCCTCCTTATGGAATAGAATTAAAGATTGCTCTTTATTTTTTCATTTGTAATCTTTACAGTTATAAAGCTATATAAAAGAAATACACCTGTGTTCATAAAAGCGTTCTTATCCCATTTGTACTTTTCTCTCTCCCTACAGATCTCATCACAATTTTGAACAAGGCACCCTTTAGGTTTCAATAAATCTGAGACTTGCTCTTCAGCCATGTGAAATTGTCCCAAAGTTATATCAATAGAGATATCTAATGCACAATTGTGGACAGCCCCCAAATTACTATTTTTCAATAATATGTGAAGAAATTTGGAAGCTTTATGTGACTTTGCACAAACTCTCCTTGGTATTTGACTTAGAGTTTGCTCCTCACATTTACACTGCCCAAAAATCTCCAAACGAGGAGATCTTTTCTCATGCATGGCCGCTTCCTATCTTTTATTATATTTATGCAAATGTTCAGTTAGCTAATACATAGAAATATTGATCTAAATTGCTGAATATAGTTCCCCCATATGTAAAACTTGAATTCTTCACTTTACAAGTGGCTTTCTAAATCAACATTTTGTGACCACTTTGTGTTAGGATAACAGTAAGAAGAGCAGAGAAAAATCTGGGATAGCCATGAGTGTCCAATCCACACCTTTTATTTAGAATCTGTCTTTTCTTTTTCTAAAACTTCTCTTTTGATGTCGAAATTAATATTTGGCAATCTTATACACACTGAACGATTTCATCTTCATTTAATAGACAAATAGAAAAAGGTTGATGTTTCAGGGCCATCTTTTTTTCTTTAGTAAAAACAGATGGGCAATTAAAAAAAAAAACAGATTCAATGATAAATTGAAATCCACTACTCATTTGAGATTTGTGCAAGTCAAAGATGATTTAGAACTCATAATCTTTTCAACAGTAGGTCCATTATATATACATGATTTGTACATGATTTGTATACGCGTACACACACACACACACACACACACAGGGATACGGCGCAGAACTAGACGTATTCGACGAAAATCGAGGCTTTTCCTGCTCCTGAATGAATATTTATAAGATAATTTCTCGCATGGCTACGGGAAAAAAAAAAGATACGTGCGGACCAGAGCTAGCTGCTCCACATCAACCACGGAATACCGGTCTGGAGTGTAAGTGGAGGCAGCGAAACAGCAGCAGCGAGGGGCGGAAGCAGCAAATATAGAGGTATTGTACGTGAAACTCGAAATGGAAGCAGCGAACAAGCAGGGGCGCATTGGCAGAAGCAGCGAAAAGAAGAAACCACAGTGAGAAGCAACGATATTAACGATACCTGCGCTTCAGAACAGTATCCGCCATTATTATCCATACAGAGGATTTTTAGAGCCCAAATACAAGTGTTATTTTGTTGACGCACCTCATAACCTCCGACCCACATAGAAGGTTTGTTGTACTCGACCAATAATTTTGGCCGAGGCGACCAATATTTAAAATATTGGAGGGCAAGAGGGGATTCCCCAAAGTTTTTTATAAACTGCACCGTGATTGGTTGAGATATATACGAGATGACCTGAAATATGAAGTAAAAACGTCTGTGATTGGTCAATCATGAATTAAGTAGAATATCGTTTCTTCTAAAATTCTGTGTTTATACAAACAAATTTCATATATCAATTAGTTGAAATTGTTTTTTACACAATTTTTCAAAATATCACTTTCATAACAGGAAGTTAAATTTAGGTTTGATGAAAACAAGTTGCATTTTTTTTTTTTTTTTTGTGCATGCAGGCGCAAGGCGACGATTGATCTGCAGCTCTGCATACTCAGCGTTACTGCACTGCTAGATAGCCCGCGCGCGATATAATGTAGCCGGCCGGCCGCCGCCGCTGCGCTTGCATTTGCATGCGCGATATGCATATTACAGTTACTGTACATTTACGTACGTGTACGTGTGTACAAGTACGTTATATACAGCACAGTAGGACTAGTTGTGGTAGTAGTAATTCGATCTTTCACGATCTACGGTAGATGTGACGTGAATTGTTTCTCAGATCTCGGATACAAATACATCTAATTCTGGTCTAAATTAGCTAGATATCGGTCTAACAGTAACATGACGGCTACCTTGGATAATAGATCACTGTTTTATCAGAGACTGAAGTGGATTAACTTGCACTGAAGAGTGTACCGGTACATGTACCATACCCCATGTCAGGATCACTACACAGTAGGAACAGCACTCGGAGTCGGAGACAGAAAGGGTAGGCCTAAGTGAAAACATTCTTTGCTAAAATCCTCTGTAGGATAATAATGATGATATTGAATGTCCTATTTTCGATTAATACAAGGAAATATTGGACTCGCTAAGCAAAATATTGGACTCGTCTTCGACTCGTCCAATATTTGTGCATAGCTCGTCCAATATTTATATGATATTGGATGGCCTTGAGATTAATACAAGGAAATATTGGACGAGCTATGCACAAATATTGGACGAGTCGAAGACGAGTCCAATATTTTGCTTAGCGAATCCAATATTTCCTTGTATTAATCGAAAATAGGACATTCAATATCATCATTATTATCCTACAGAGGATTTTAGCAAAGAATGTTTTCACTTAGTCCTACCCTTTCTGTCTCCGACTCCGAGTGCTGTTCCTACTGTGTAGTGATCCTGACATGGGGTATGGAACATGTACACTCTTCAGTGCAAGTTAATCCACTTCAGTCTCTGATAAAACAGTGATCTATCATCCAAGGTAGCCGTCATGTTACTGTTAGACCGATATCTAGCTAATTTAGACCAGAATTAGATGTATTTGTATCCGAGATCTGAGAAACAATTCACGTCACATCTACCGTAGATCGTGAAAGATCGAATTAGGCTACTACTACCACAACTAGTCCTACTGTGCTGTATATAACGTACTTGTACACACGTACACGTACGTAAATGTACAGTAACTGTAATATGCATATCGCGCATGCAAATGCAAGCGCAGCGGCGGCGGCCGGCCGGCTACATTATATCGCGCGCGGGCTATCTAGCAGTAGCGCTGAGCATGCAGAGCTGCAGATCAATCGTCGCCTTGCGCCTGCATGCACAAAAAAAAAAAAAAAAAAATGCAACTTGTTTTCATCAAACCTAAATTTAACTTCCTGTTATGAAAGTGATATTTTGAAAAATTGTGTGAAAAACAATTTCAACTAATTGACATATGAAATTTGTTTGTATAAACACAGAATTTTAGAAGAAACGATATTCTAGTTAATTCATGATTGACCAATCACAGACGTTTTTACTTCATATTTCAGGTCATCTCGTATATATCTCAACCAATCACGGTGCAGTTTATAAAAAACTTTGGGGAATCCCCTCTTGCCCTCCAATATTTTAAATATTGGTCGCCTCGGCCAAAATTATTGGTCGAGTACAACAAACCTTCTATGTGGGTCGGAGGTTATGAGGTGCGTCGACAAAATAACACTTGTATTTGGGCTCTAAAAATCCTCTGTATGGATAATAATTCCTTGTATTAATCTCAAGGCCATCCAATATCATATAAGTGTTAGGACACGATCTGCCGGCGGATACAGTTTTAGAACAAAAAACGCCGCGGAACGCTATCTGCCGCTACACCGGCCGAGCATGCAGACGCTACTCAGCTGTATTATAGCACGTAGTTCTGTTAGCGGATAGCAACACAACTAGTGAGACCTCTAACTTGTTTAGCTATTCTTCTTATGAATAACCCTTGAGGCTTTAAATCGACAGTAGTATGGAAGAGAGCGCAAGTCACTCTTCCAGTTCAGATTCCGAACATGACAGTCTTGCTGAATTTTATGACCAAATTCCAGTTTTATTCTGCCTACTCAGCGTGCAGAAATAAGGCCCTATACGGCTACAGTTTGAGCCCGAGCTCGAAAATAAAGTGGAAGATGAAGGTGCAGTCGGAGGTGAAGACGAGAATGAGCCAGAAGACATTGAGAGGAGGCTGGGCAACAGAGATTGGTAAGTTAAACTGTTGATTTTCATTTAATTGAAATTCTACTGTTTTTTCTGTAGTTCCCTAGTTACCAATTTGCCCCTTACCCGTACTTTTGCGGCTTCGACGTGCATTACCCAATCGGCCTGGGGAGCTGTGCGCGCTTGCCATAGCCGTGCACAGTCACTGTCAGCCGAGCCTGGCCGCTCGGCAAGCTGGCCGCGCGCCATGCATGGCCGTACTATCGATGTATTCGGGGTACCGGGTTTAGCGTTGGCGTAGATTTATCGTTGTTTTTTTTTTTTTTTTTCATGAGCTGGCCTAGGAACTCGTAACTGAATGAGCAGAATTGAGATTTGTTTCGCTCAGCAATCACATTTGCATAAGCTATGATGTTGATTTTATGGTAATGGGCTGGACTCTGTATAGAAAATAAACAACAACAACAAAACATTTTTTATTGTGGACTAATCATTGGGTATACTATGGGAATTATGTATAAACCTGATCGGGCTCCCACCAGCTCAGCCCCGGCGGTTTCCCGATGCTGATGCATTTACAAACAACAGCTGCGCCTAATCTTGCAACGTGCAAGACGTGACTGCAGTGACTGCACAGTGACTGCACTGGGCTCATGCTGATGAATGATGATGTTTCATTTCATTAATTATCCCTGCTCTTTATCTGATCATAAAACCTAAATCTGAAATTTATGTGCATTCTTACAATGAACAGAATTTTAATCAGGCATTTTAGGGCTGCCAACTCTCATGCATTGAGCGTTGAGCCGTTTGATAGACTCACTCATTTTGGTCCTTTCTCACTCTTATTTCATTTGCATGCATTTCTATTGATCTCACTCATTTTGACTCCTGAATTATAGCATGGGCCTATGGGAGTCTCACATACTCTCAACTAGATAAGTTTCCAGTGTTGGCAACCCTGCATTTTATTGCTTGTCCTGAAAATCTTACAGCAGAATAGGCCCTACATGTAGCTGCATGTAGGCTACCTAGGTTCTAACATTGTTAGATCTATCTATAACGTTATTAGAGTTTAGACCTCACATAGGGCTAGGCCCCCCTATGTGGAAATTCTTTTCTTTTTCTTCAGCAATTGTAATATTTTTAATCAATGTTTACGTCAACTAAAGAGACAAACTCTGATCATTAAATTTCAGAGCAAAGTGTTAATTTTTTGTTTCATCTAGTATCATCTAGTATTATGATTTTGTTTTTACTTCATTTAAATTCATTGATTTACATACATCTTTTTCTTACTCTACGAGTATTTAATACTAGTGTATTTATACATGGGGGGGGGGGGGGGGAGGATTGCAAATATTGGCCCGTGGTGCATGATAATGAATTTTGGCAAACTTGTAATATATTGCAAACCATGCCTCAATGACATAATATCTCGTGTACATTTCACACAAGAGGGATACTCAGTAGCTATACACACTTTTTTCAACCTTGCATAATAGCAGATGGAAACTCAGGAAAGAGGTCATATGTAATATGATACTGGAAGTGTTCCTAAAAATGGTTATTTTGAATCGAAAAAGTTATTTTTGTCACACATTTTTTATTTCAGAAAGCAAGCAATAATCCTCATTTCCTTGATCCCCCATTTCTGTCCTTTGTTCAGGTGCTCATGCAGTGGAGGATGTGTTGCCATGCCGACGGTCAAGGAGTCTGTGTGCTGCAAAGAAATTGCACGAGTGGTGGAAAAGATGGACTCTTTTGCTGGCGACGACTTGGATTGCATCACCATGCACCTAGGGTTCAAGACCATTTTTGCCTGGATGAATATGTATTACACTTAGAGACTGCGTACCATGTACTATCAGTATACGAACAACAATATGATGAAGATGCCAGAGGTGATGCCACAGACAACAAGTAAGTGTTTTTATGTTTTTGTTATTATTTTTTGGGTGTTTTATAAGAATTTTAGTTATACTGTAGATTAGATTTGAAATATGCTTGCATATACCCAAGTTTGTTTGTGTGCGTGTGTTTTTTTGTGCCAAACTTTTAGGCCAAAAAAGTGAAAACCCATTCACAAGAAATAGTGTATATAGGCCCTATGTTACATATGCAGCCTTTGACTGATATTTTCATGGATACACTGTACACAGATCTAGCATTGGTGTCTTGCTTAACATGTGAACAATTAAAAAATTATTGAATTAAAGGGAAGTTGTTAGGCCATTATCTAGCGTATGTTCACTACTGAGTATACATGTGTGGATTTAATGTACATGCACAAGTACACATATGAGTAATTTGCACTGGCATAGCTGGGGTCACAGGACCGTGCCCCCCTCGATCCCCCTTGATCGGGGAGAAAAAAAAAAAAAAAAACACCTCTAATATGGACTTTCAGTGCGTGCCATTTCACGAACTGATATTCAAAACTCTCCCTACCGTAGGGGGTGTACCCCCTCTCACACCCTCTCCCACTCGGTCGCCTTGGCCCCCAACCCCCCCCCCCCCCCCCTAGTTGAAAATTCACCACAGTGGCAATATGAAAGCCTGGTGTACATGTAATATATTCATGCACTATATATCTCTACAGTCATCTAGAATCACATAAAGGCATATTTCACACTATTGCTAATCAATATCCTGTGCATATTAAGGAAACATTGGGAAAGAAAAGGAAGCCATTTATCAAAGAAAATTTAACTTCTTTGATTTTTTAATTCTCTCCATTCTAAATTTGAAATTGAGTACATGTACTTTTTCTTTCCTTTCTGTACAGGAGAAACCGCCATGTTGCCTACCGACAGCTAGCGAGATGGCGTTGGAGATTCCTTGGAAGATCTGTGCGGGTACCACTGCCTTCATCTGCGGTTAACATGATCAGCAAAACATTTCCATCTAAGGAGTACAAGGGATTCCAGCTGTAAAACCCATAAAGAGACTGACATTTACAGATTTTGACCTTGACCTTTGACTGCTGACTTTTGACCACTGACCCCCAAAGTTTCTATAATCACTGCCAGTCAGTATACATTCACATATACTAACTTCAATGAAGATACCTTAATTGAAGCATTTGCAAGAAATAGAGAAAAACTAGAAATTTCTACATTTCAACTTGACCTTTGACTTTTAATCTCATGACCCATGTTGTCTGTTGAGAATCTTTATTTGGTAGTACATGCATACACTAAGTTTCAAGAAAATACCTCCAAGGGGGGGGGGGGGGGGAGATAGAGAAATTTTGAACATTTGACCTTGACCATTTGACCTTGAGCATGTGCACCTGAATGTTGATAGGCAAAACTTTGCCCATGCACTCAGTTATACATTCCAAGTTTCATTAGGATTTATACCTTAAACTGTTAGTTACGCTGTCCACAAAATTCATTACAGACGGACGGACACGTGAACTGACGAACGGACAACTTGAAAACTCACAATGCTTCCGCACTACTTCGTAACAGAGGCATAAACATCAATCAATCAATCAAGATAAATAAAATGTGTGATTACCCCAAGCACACAATCCTATCCCCAACTGAAGCCCTCTGTTTGATTTTTATATATGTTTCTGTGTTGAAAAAAAAAATAATCCATAGCACCATAATAGAACATAGTTTCTAAAAATAACAAGTGAAAATGTTCACTTTTGAAGGAATGAATATGAGAAAAGAGTGAATTCTGAGTGAAATTAGAGTCAAATCGGAGTTATCTCTGAGGTCACTCCACAAAAGTGGAAATAAAAATTGTCACTCAAATTTCACTGTGAATTCATTTTTTTTTATTCAATCCTCCAAGAGTGCATATTTCTTGCTTGTTATTTTTTTAGAGAGTACATGTTCCATGAAACAAAATCATGCACAACCAATAGACACACACACACACACACACACATATTACACAACAACAAAAAAGTTTCATTTTGTGCATTCAACAGTGGGAAAAAAAAATCACAACACAACTTCATAGTTTGGCAAGAGCTTCTCCATTATTCAAAAAGCTGCATGATCAAAGAATATCAAACAAATATAGTATCTGAAAAGGACAAAAAACAAACTCATGGTCAAGAAAACTTTCATAACACAAACTGTGCTTGGTATTCTTTCATGTACACTGTACATGTTTTATCTAAAGCGCTCAACTAAATGCTATTACCCTAAATGCAACATTCTCTGACATGATCTCTTTGCAATGAAGCTTTCATAAAATGTTGAGAAATTAGTGCCCAATACTAACAAGAACTTTGTGCACAATTTACATGAAAGTAAAAATAGAAATAGATGTGAATGTACAGGAGCGGATCCATGAATTCCATAAAGGGGAGGCGCCATTCTAAATTAACCCCCTCCCCTTTTTGTTATATTTCTTTTGTTAAAAAAAAAAAGAATAAAGAGGGGTGTTGCGCCCCCTCTGGATTCGCCACTGATGAAGTTTGACAGTATGCTTCTCTGTGACTTTGATTTACAGTATCGCAGTTGACCTTGGCTAAATATAACTCCCATTTATATGTTATTG